>NC_133468.1:25267500-25892500 GCF_048565385.1 Saimiri boliviensis | reverse complement strand
TGGTCTCCAACTCCTGGCCTCAAGTGATCTGCCCACTTTGGCTTCCCAAAGAGCTGAGATGACAGGCCACCATCTGGATTTTGATGACATCTCCATGGTGTCATTTGACTTGTCCCTCTGTCCTCTTCATTTTCTGTAGATTGGTAGTTGGATCGAGTCTTGATCACTTCAGTTTTTGGTGTTTGGCAAGAGTATCTCATTGTGTAGTGACCTGTCCTTCCACCGGGGGGCACAGAGCTCTTGGATTCTGTCTTTTTTTAGATGCTGTTTAATGGTCACAGTCTTTAATGGTCATGGCTTAGATCCATTAGTTCATTAGGTGATGTAAAATGCTGATATTTGTTTCTACATTCCTCTTCCCTAATTAGCTAGAATACCTCTATAACAAGGACCTTCCCCTCATCAGCCATGTGGTCACACTGATGTATCGTTGCTATAAGAAAAGCAGGATAAATGCTTAAATTTTTTTCCCTTTTACTGACCAGTTTTCAAAATAATGAGAGGGGTATCCTACTATTCTCCAAAAGTGATCAATGAGGGATTTTTTCTTATGTTTTTATGAATCATGGATTCATGGACTTCAACCCATTCACTTTGTTTCAATCCATTTAACTAGTGAACCTCAAGGATGCCAGGGTATGGAAGAGACTCTGCCGGATCAACTCTTTCTACATCACTGACCAGCCAACTTCTGAGCACAAAATCAAGCTGGCTGGGGCTAGCGTCCCTTCACCTTGTCACAGGTCATAGAAGAGTCTTCTCCTGCACCCCACCCTGGTCAAAGCAAGACCTGCTCTTGTGTAGATGCGTGCATCAGAGACAGAGCAGCAGATGCTCTAGAACCAAGGCAGGGAGTTAGAGGGGCCAGGCACCTCTCTTTCTCAAGAGTGACTCACCAAGGACACAGGGGCTCATATCTGTAGTCCCAGCACTTTAGGAGGCTCAGGCAGGAGGATCACTTAAGGCCAGGAGTTTGAGGAGGCAGTGAACCACGATCGCACCACTGCACTCCAGCCTGGGCAACACAGGCAAGACCTCATCTCTACAAAAAATTTTAAAAATCAGCAGGGCATAGTGGTGTGCCCCTATAGTCCCAGCTACTTGGGAGGCTGAGGCAGGAGAATCACTTGAGTCCAGGAATTTGAGGCTGCAGTGAGCTATGATTGATCGTACCACTGCACTAGACCCTGGGAAACAGGGTGAGACCCTGTCTCTTTAAAAAGAGAGAGAGTGAGACACCTGCATTCAACTTTTCATGGTGGGCAGTACCCTGTTGAGCTATGGTTAATGCAGTCACTGATCCTAAGCCTTAAAATGCACACACACAAACATATACATTACACACACACACACAGAGACATGCACACAACTGCTGTTCATGAGAAAAAACAGGGTTCTGTTCCCACCTGCTCTACACAGATGCCCTCATAGCTCATAATTATCTAGTTTGATAAGAAAATAGATTTTGCTGTAGAAGGCACAGCTACATCTACCTCTAGGTAAGTTTTCTTTGTCTAGTTTAAAAAGGATTTCTCTAGAAGTCCAATGCGCTATCCATTGTGCCACGGAGCCACCTTAAGGAGGATTTCTTTTTTTTTTTTCTTTTTTTTTTTTTTTTTTGAGATGGAGTTTCACTCTTGTTACCCAGGCTGGAGTGCAATGGCGTGATCTCAGCTCACCACAACCTCCGCCTCCTGGGCTCAGGCAACTCTCCTGCCTCAGCCTCCTGAGTAGCTGAGATTACAGGCATGAGCCACCATGCCCAGCTAATTTTTTGTATTTTTAGTAGAGATGGGGTTTCACCATGTTGACCAGGATGGTCTCGATCTCCTGACCTCGTGATCCACCCGCCTTGGCCTCCCAAAGTGCTGGGATTATAGGCGTGAGCCACCACACCCGGCCCCTTAAGGAGGATTTCTAATGCCATTTCCAAAGCCTGCAGATATTCACCAGTATTCTGTTTATTTTATTTGCTCATTCCTGCTCAGGACAGGATATTGGAGGTGAATTATTTATATTCCAAGAAACCAAAAGAAAGAGAGAGGAAAAAAGAAAGCAAGGAAACAGCAATTTCTGTATGGCTGTTTTTCAGGTTTCTGCCAATCTTACTAAAAATATTTTATTCTTACTCCATTTTTGTATAGAAAATTTCATTTGTGTACTGCCACTGAAAAGCAACGCTCCTGATTTATTTAAAATATTTATACTGAATTGCAACATTAAGAAAGACACATGCATTAGCAGGAGTGATTCAGAACAATGTGCCCACGAAGTTTATTTTTGAATCAAAGTTGACAAGGCTGTGTGTCTACAAACATCAAATGACTCATTTTTCGCTAATTACTGACACCTGCAGCCGATTCACTCTCTGCTAAAACTCAGCATTTCAGTTAATTTCTGCTCTAATTAGTGTGGTAACAAATGCATCTCCTACTTGATATAGAACTGCAGAAGGCTGCGCAATGACTTTGGGGGCTTCCAACTTTCTTTCTAAATTCTAGCAGAGAAATCTAGAAATGGTAGTGGTTGAGCTTCACAGCCTGACCCAGGTGTTCAGAGCTCCCTCCACCAAAGGGCAGGGCTGCTTTGAAGCCAATCTCTTAAGATGGGCTAGTGGGCCGGGCGCAGTGACTCAGGCCTGTAATCCCGGCAGTTTGGGAGGCTGAGGCGGGTGGATCATGAGGTCAAGAGATCGAAACCATCCTGGCCAACATGGTGAAATCCCGTCTCTACTAAAAAATACAAAAATTAGCTGGGCATGGTGGCACACGCCTGTAGTCCCAGCTACTCCGGAGGCTGAGGCAGGAGAATTGCTTGAACCCAGGAGGTGGAGGTTGCAGTGAGCTGCATGCCACTGCACTCCAGCCTGGTGCCTGGTGACAGAGTGAGACTCTGTCTCAAAAAAAAAAAAAGAAAAAAGAAAAGAAAAGGTGGGGTAGTGGAGCCTGCAGGGCTGGGGGTCAGACAATCCTGGGTTCGCATTTCTGCCCTGCCATTCACATGCTGTGCCATCTTTTTTTGCCCTGCCGTTCACGTGCTGTGCCACCTTGGGCAAATTGCTTAGCCCCTCTGAGACTTTCGATGGAGAGAAATGATGAGTCCCATATCACTGGGACGTCCTCCAGGCAAAGTGCTGGAACATGGGAGGTGGTCCATCCTCACTATTCCCATGGTTACAGCTCAAGATCAGACCCACTTTTCTTTATTTTCCTTCCTTCCTTCCCTCCTTCCTTCCTTCCTTTTCTCTCTCTCTCTCTCTCTCTCTCTCTCTCTCTCTCTGATATGCAGTCTCCCTCTGTCGCCCAGGCTAGAGTACATTGGTACAATCTTGGCTCGCTGCAGCCTCCACCTCCCGGATTCAAGTGATTCTCCTGCCTCAACCTCCTGAGTAGCTGGGACTACAGCTGCGTGCCACCACACCCAGCTCATTTTTATATATTTTTTAAGTAGAGAAAGGGTTTTGCAATGTTGGCCAGGCTGGTCTTGTACTGATAAGCTCAAGCGATCTACCAGCCTCAGACTCCCAAAGTGTTGGGATTACAGGCCTGAACCGCTGTGGCCAGCCCAGACCCTCTTTTCTCAACCCTCAAACCACCCCTGCCAAAGTGACCCCCACCTTTGAGTTCCCCAGCCTTAGCTCCTGACGATTTCAACTGCTACTGTGTGGTCATGTCTGGTTCCTGCCTCCAGCCAGCCCCAGATGTGCAAGATATGGTCTGTCTCTTATCTTAAGTGGGCCTTTTTCTTTCCCAAGGCTAACCCTCTGTATGGAGAACACCAAAAAAAGAGAGAGAAAGAAAGAAAGAAAAGGAAAAAAGAGAAAAGAATTGATAGTCACCATGTGTTTGGCACCCAGTGTGTAATGACAATAATAATGTTTTCTCTGTTCCAAGCTGCTTTGCAGAGCTCTTTATAGGCGTCGACTCATTAAATCTTCATGACTCCCGCGAGATACATACTCTCATTTCCCCATTTTATGGATGAGAAAACCGAGACTTCAGAGAAAAATAGTCCAAGAAGATATAAACAGGTAATTCACAGAAGAGGACATCAAAATTGCCTATCGGGCTTAGAAAGAGTTGTTCAACCCCACAGGCAGTCAAGGAAGTGCAAATTAAATTAGTTATGGGATACTATTTTTCATCTGTTAGACTAGAAAATGAACAGTAACTTCCAATGCCGCAAGAACATGAGAAGCTGGGTACTCAAATTCCTTGTTCATGAGTGTGAATTGCTTTAAACTTTACACAAATTAACCTTACAATGTCTAATCAAATTTAAAATGCATGCTCTTTGAGCAAGAAACCTCACTTTTGGGAATCTGTCCTACACAAGTAAAACCAACGACGCATGAAAAATATGGAGGAGGATGTTTATTGTAGCACTGTTCTAAACAAGGAAAATGAATGATTTTTTTTTTTTTTTTTTTTTTTTTTTTGAGAAGGGGTCTCGCTCTGTCACCCAGGCTGGAGTGCAATGGCGTGATCTTGGCTCACTGCAGCCTCCACCTCCCGGGTTCAAGTGATTCCCCTGCGTCAGCCTCCTGAGTAGCTGGGATTACAGGCATCCGCTACTACACCCAGCTAATTTTTGTATTTTTAGTAGAGATGGGTTTTTACCACGTTAGTCAGGCTGGTCTTGAACTCCTGATCTCAAGTGATCCACCTGCCTCAGCCTTCCAAAGTGCTGGGATTACCTGCCAGAAAATGAGTCATTCTTACTGCATGGTTTGTAGTGGAGGAAAAGGCAGCAGCTCAAGGATGGTGTAGCATTGTTTGCAGTGGGGGAAAATAGAAACAACCTAAGTTTTCTATAGGTTAGCTGGATACATTTAGGCATATCCATATTATAGAATACTATGTAGCAGTTTCAAATAGTGAATTCAAACTACTGCTGGATTGCTGAGTGAAAAATCAACCCAATCTGCTCCTTAAAATGTGTCACAAATAGAGCAACGCTTTTGAATAAGAGAGACCATGCTTCACTGTATCACAGTGGGTAAATATCAGACTGCGTTCCCAACCCATTCAGAAACCCCCAGCAATTTCCAAAAATTCCTAAAATTGTCTCCAGCACCTGTATGACAATCCACCAAGCATTTTTGTATAACATTGAGCATTTAAAACACTAATACTGAGGTGGGTAGATTGCCTAAACTCAGGAGTTCAAGACCAGACTGGGCAACATGGAGAAACTGTCTCTACAAAAAATACAAAATAATTAGCCAGGTGTGGTAGTGCATACCTGTAGTTACAGCTACTTGAGAGGCTGAGGTGGGAGGATCGATTGAAATCAGGTGGGAAATTGAGGCTACAGTGAGCCGTGATTGCACCACTGCACTCCGGCCTGGGTGACAGAGTGAGACCCTGTCTCTAAAAAAAAAAAACAGACAAAAACCAAAAACCCCAATAACCAAATTATTTAACCTGGAATGAACACAATAGAGGGTATGTGTGTCTGCCCTCATCAGCAATGCTTCCTTTCTTCCTTGTAATTAGCGAACCCTGTGACCTAAGCAAATGGGGAAATATTATGTTAAAGATAAACATTGGGCCGGGCGCGGTGGCTCACACCTGTAATCCCAGCACTTTGGGAGGCCAAGGCAGGTGGACCACGAGGTCAGGAGTTCAAGACCAGCCTGGCCAACATGGTTAAACCCTGTCTCTACTAAAAATACAAAAATTAGCTGGGCACGGTGGCACATGCCTGTAATCCCATCTACTCAGGTGGCCGAGGCAGGAGAATTGCTTCAACCAGTACCTGGGAGGCAGAGGTTGCAGTGAGCCAACATCGAGCCACTACACTCTAGCCTGGCCTCCAGCATAAGACTCTGTCTCAAAAAAAAAAAAAAAAAGATGTACAATGCATTGCATGCAAGTAAGACTTAGCAAACTGAAATAAACAAGGGGACTTTTAATCTTTTAATAATGGTTGTTTGCTGATTGGAGAATTGTCTGAGTGAGGGGCAGCCCCACTATTTCCCCTCTCTGACTCCTGACCCACCCAGGTTCTTCCCCTGCAGCCCTGAGCGAGCTGCCTCTGGTTTTCAGGGATCAGAGAGTATAAACTCTTTCCTTTCTGGCAATCATTCCAATATCTGCATGTCTTAGCATCCCAGATTATAGCAACTCCCAGGTGTGTGAAAACATCAGGCTGGTTTGTGGGGCAGAGTCTTGGCTGTGGGGAGAGGCGGGAGATTTGTGTCCTCCTTCCTGGCACTCACAGGGCCATGGGGAATGAAGCAAGTGGAGTGCGGTGAGGTGGGAACTGAAACAGGGGAAGGGCCACCGCAGGAGCCCTGGGGGCCTAGAGTAGCCACAGCCCCCACTGCTGCAAGCCAGAGGCCAGAAAGAGGCTTCTCAGAGGAGGGAGATTGGAAGTACATGGTGGGGAAGGGGCAGATGTCTGCCAAGGGCACCCGCAAAGGTGATGCAGTAGGAAGTGCTGTGGATGGGAGACTAGGGCCCGTCCAGAGACTGGCCAGTGAGAATAGGAAAGGCTGCCGACATCCACAGGGCCTGGTCATGGCAATCCTGCTGAAACCTGCTAGGCTGTCTGCACCCTTCCCATTAGGCAAAAGGAGCCACTCAAGAGGATTCCACCCAGCTGATGCCGGTTTCAGCTGAATCTGGTCTGAGGCTGGGGGCAGATTGGGAGAAATCAATGCCTCACTCGGTTTGTGTTGACGGGATCAATGGCAGCTGCCATTGGCAGATGTTGCATCTGGGATGAAGTGAAGGGAGAAGTTTGGAGCCAGGGCTTGGTGGCTGCAATGTGCGTGTGTTGGGAGAGCAATAAGCCAGGGAGCTCCCTGGTCCCGGCTTGGAAGCTGGGTGAGTGCTGGAGCATTTCGAGGAGCAGGGCCACAAGGTCAGCCCTGGGTTTGGGAGTAGACACATCTTGTGAGAAGAAGGCATCCTGGCCTGGTGCAATGGCTCACGCCTGTAATCCCAACACTTTGGGAGGCCAACAAGGATTGCCTGAGCCCAGGGGGTCAAAACCAGCCTGGGTGATACGGTTTGCATCTGTGTTCCCACCCAAATCGCATGTTGAATTGTTAGCCCCTATGCTGCAGGTGGGGCCTGGTGGGAGCTGATTGGCTCGTGGCGGAGGACTTCTCCCTTGCTGTTCTCGTGATACTGAGTGAGTTCTCACGAGATCTGGTTGTTTAAAAGTGTGTGGCATCTCCCCACCCTCTCTTCTTCCTCCTTTGGCAGTATGAGATGTGTCTGCTTCCCCCTTGCCTCCACTGTGATTGTGAGTTTCCCGAAGCCTCCCCAGCCGTGTTTCCTGTATAGTCTGTGGAATGGTGAGTCAATTAGACCTCTTTTCTTTATAAATAACCCAGTCTCAGGTAGTTCTTTATAGCAATGCGAGAACAAACTAATATACTAAGAAACATAGCAAGGCCCTACCTCTGCAAAATAACAACAAAAAAAAAAAAATTAACTGGGCATGGTGGTGCATGCCTGTAGTTCCAGCTACTCAGCCTGTAGTTCAAGCTACTCAGGAGGCTGAGGCAGAAGTGCTTCAGCCCAGGAGGTTAAGGCTGCAATGAGCTATGATTGAGCCACTGCACTCCAGCCTAGGTGACAGAGTGAGATCCTGTCTTAAAACAAACAAGGTCAGGCATGGTGACTCACATCTGTAATCCCAGCACTTTGGGAGACTGAGGTGGGTGGATAACCTGAGGTCAAGAGTTCAAGACCAGTCTGGCCAACATGGTAAAACCCCGTCTCTACTAATAATGCAAAAATCAGCCAGGTATGGTGGCAAGCACCTGTAATCCCAGTTACTTGGGAGGCTGAAGCAGAAGAATCACTTGAATCTGGGAGGCAGAGATTGCAGTGAGCCAAGATTGTGCCACTGCATTCCAGCCTGGATAACAAAGTGAGACTCTGTCTAAAAAAAAAAAAAAAAATGCCGGGCACGATGGCTCACACCTATAATCCCAGCACTTTGTGAGGCTGAAGCAGGTGGATCACCTGAGGTCAGGAGTTCAAGACCAGCCTGGCCAACATAGTGAAACCCCATCTCTAATAAAAATACAAAACTTAGCCAGACTTGGTGGCAGACGCCTGTAATCCTACCTATTGGAGAGGCTGAGGTAGGAGAATCTCTTGAACCCGGGAGGCAGAGGTTGCACTGAGCTGAGATCATGCCACTGCACTCTGGCCTGAGTGACAAGAGAAAAATTCCATCTCAAAAGAGAGAGAGAGGAAAAAAAAAAAAAGCATCCTGAATTTAGTCAAGGGGACGTTTGAAGGCACCTGTGTTGACTTCTCGCCAATTTAGGCCAACCTCGTCAGCTCCTCTCGCTGTCTCTCCAGTTCTCCCTCCCTGTCTTTTGTTTTCCTTCTCTCCTCCCTAAAATATGTTTTGAACATCAAGTATCGGGCAGCCTATACATGACATTAAGGAAAACCTGGCAATAATTGTAGGTGACATAAAATTCATTAAAGAGATCTCGGGTTTTTTTTAACTTTACTACTCAGAATGTGAATCTATTTCTCCAAAACTAGGGTGGAATGCTGAATAGAGGCACAAATGAGAGAGAGAGAGAGCTCTAGGCTGGGCGCTGTGGCTCATGCCTATAATCCCAGCACTTTGGGAGGCCAAGTTGTGAGGATCACTTACGCCCAGGAGTTTGAGACCAGCCTGGACAAGATGGCCAAACCCAGTCTCTACCAAAAAAAAAAAAAAAATTTTTTTCTAAGAAGCAAAATTAGCCAGGTGTGGTCACATGCACCTGTAGTCCCAGCTACTTGAGAGGCTGTGGTAGAAGAATCGCTTGAGCTCAGGAGGCAGAGGCTGTAGTGAGCTAAGATCGTGCCACTGCACTCCACCCTGGGTGACAGCAAGACCCTGTCTCCAGGGGGAGAGAAAGTCTGCCCATATGAGTTGACCAACCTCACAGATATCTCTTACCCTGTCAGAGCTTGTTTTCCCAGCTCTAAAATACAATATAAACTCTCCCATTGGGGTGTATTAGGGCCCAGTGAAATTACTCTGCTAGGGTTATTATTATCTTCCTTCTCATAGCAGTTCTTATTTTTGACTTTGGAGGTATTAAATATTCAGCCCGTGCCAGAGTGAGGATCTCCTTCTCACCTTCTGTCTGAATTGTGCCTTGAATCTTCGTTCCGTGATGGGTGCGAACTGGGTGAGACTCTTTTTGCAGAACCAAACTCTGGCAACTCCATGCTGCCTGACCTCCAGCCGGTTTCCATAGCCTAAATCCTTCCTCTCTCATTTGCAGACAACTTTCTTAGTAAATGATTACAAAGCAGAATGTGATCCCTTCTCTAAGAGATATGACTCAGAACAAATTGTAGCCGCATTTTCCTCCTCATTTTTCTCCTGTGTGGTGCATGCTTCATCATCTTAAAGATCTCTTTGTTTGACAGTCAAGTGCATTAGTGTAGACAAGTGTGATATTTCTTCTCTCTTATAATAATTATTTCCTCTTATAATTTCTGAGTTGTATCATCGTTTCTAACGTGGTTCCCAGACCTTGAACATAAAGATTTCTGCTGGACTCCACTAGCAATGTTACATGCAAAACGAATGACATCAGCAGAACAGAACAGACTTGTAGAAAGATCTGGGAAGAAAGCAAATAGGAAGATCATAGGCAAGCTTACAGAATGATCAGCTAAGCAGGAAAAGCATTGCTCTGCAAGAAAAATACCTATATCTTCATTTAACAGTTCCAAACAAAGGCACTGTGTTCATCAAGGTATGGGGCAGCTTGTATCATCTCTAATTATAATATTTTTTAATGGCGGTAACCTGATGATTACATTCACAATGTTTATCAGAAGGTCTGAGGGGCCACCAAGGAATTCTTTCAGTGTTGCTCTATACCACTAATGATGTTTCAAAGCTCTCAAATGCAGAGAGGACATAAAAGCAGTGGCAATAAATGAGCTTAAACTCCCCTAGCTCAAAGTGCTTGTATACTCCATCACTGGCCATCAATAGGTACTTTGCTCTGAGGACATCAGGTGGTGTTAGCAACCTGTCGATTTGATGGAGGTGAGCCCAGAGGCCAGGAAGTCACTGATGGGCCAGGGCTAGAGTCACAGGTGATGGGGAGACCCAGCCTACTCAAAGTATGGTCCCCAGACCAGCTGCCTGGGCGTCACCTAGGAGCTTGTGAGAGGTGCAGAATAAGACCACCCAGACTTGTGATATCAGAACCTGCTAAGCGTGCTGGGTATGGTGGTTCACATCTGTAATCCCAGCACTTTGGGAGGCCAAAGTGGGAAAATCACTTGAGGTCAGGAATTTGAGACAAGCCTGTCCAACATGGCAAAAGTGGTCTCTACTAAAAATGCAAAAATTAGCCAGATACGGTGGTGCACACTGGTAGCCTTAGCTGCTTGAGAGGCTGAGACAGAAGAATCACTTGAACCCAAGAGGCAGAGGTTGCAGTGAGCCAAGATGGCACCACTGCACTACAGTCTGGGGGACAGGGTAAGACTCCATCTCAAACAACCAAACAACAACAACAAAAAACAGCTAAGGAACAAGATTCACAGGTGACCCAGGTGCTCGTTAATGTTTGAGAAATAGGTTTAGGAAACAGCTTTTGGAGAAATCAAACCAAGAAAGGGGTAGGAATGGTCAGGTAGGAGGTGGCCCTAGAATGTGCGGCTGTGACCAGCATGACCTTGTCTTAGCTAATTGCACCTGCAATTAAACCTTTTGTCCAAATAAGACCTTCTTCTGAGGTTCCAAGTGGACGTGAATTTGGGCAAGGACAGCATTTAACCCAGTGCAGAGGAGAAGACTTGCAATACCCACAGACAGGGCATCTGGACTCCTGAGCACTCCTGGCTGGGGCTACTCCAGGGGGTTCCATTTCCATGTGCATTAAAAAAAAAATGTCGGCAATGGTGGCTCACGCCTGTAATCCAAGCACTTTGGGAGGCCAAGGTGGGTGGATCACAAGGTCAGGAGTTCAAGACCAGCCTGGCCAAGATGGTAAAACCCCGTCTCCCCCGTCTCTACTAAAATACAAAAATTAACCTGGTGTAGTGGGGCACACCTGTAATCCCAACTGCTCTAGAGGCTGAGGCAGGAGAATTGTTTGAATCCAGGAGGCAGAGGTTGCAGTGAGCCCAGATCATGCCACTGCATTCCAGCCTGGGCAACAGAGCAAGACTCCATCTCAAAAAAAAAAAAAAAAAAAGGTCATTGAAATCTTGTCCTAAGGTGACAGAGAACACACTGAGGACAGATAAAAAGGCCGCTGATGAGAGGGGCCAAAATTCCCCTCTTCTTGAGCATTCAGACTTCTCTGACCTGGTCTACCGGAGAGGCCCCATGCCTCTCCGTTCCCATCTCCTTGTATTTAAAACTGAGCTAATAACTTGGAAGTCCCTCACAGGAATAGTGTAAAGAACTGGTGTTTAAAATAAAATGATTCTCAACCATGTTGCAAATGCAAGTTGCCTCAGGAATACTAACTAGGAGGGAAACTATCAAGGTTCCTCTGATTCTAAATCTGGCAAGAGAAAGAGAGGGGTAGGGGCGAGAGAATGAGCTATTTTTAATTCCTGGCCAAGAAATGATTTTTAAAAATCTACGCTAATATTATGAGTTCAGCCTGGTCGAACAATGAATTCTGTCTCCATAATTGTCTTGTCCACAGAAACCATGGTAGAGAGAACAAGCATGGTGATTTCTAATCTAAATCTGCCTCGGTGGCAGAGGAGGGATGGGGATGCTTTCAGAGCTCTGAGAGAGGCCCGAGAGGGGGACAGGGGCCCCTCCTGGGGTCAAGCCATATGATTGTAATTAATATTTAACACTGGTTTTAAAAACAAGTGACATGCCCCTTAATCAGCATATATTACTTAAGGTCAGGAACAGAAGAAATGCATTTATTGATTGATTTGCTTCCCCTAATTCAGGCCTCCATGTGTATGTTAATCAATATTGCCAACAATGTCTAGATTTTTTTTAAAAGGTCTCCTAGATGCGACTGCAAACACAGCCAGCTCTCTACTTTTCCCTCTGTAGTCTTGCTCTGTTGCCCAGGCTGGAATGCAGTGGCACGATCTGGGCTCACTGCAACCTCTGCCTCCTGGATTCAGCCGAAGAAAGCATGTTGGCAGGAAATTCACTTGTTTAAGGAACTCACTTCAGTTCCCTTCTGCCACCAGACCCACTCCAAAACAGATTCACTATTCATGGAAGAAGAGGGCCGTAGAAATTGAGTATGTAGTTTCACATGGGTTTTGGTTTTGTTTTGTTTTTTTAGAAATATTCAAAACACAGAAGAGTGCAGAGAATAACAGAACACGTTCCCAGGTTCCCACCACCCAAAATTGACAAGTGCTAACGTTTTCTGTCTTTGGGTTTTTGTTTTTGTTTTTAAGACAAGGTCTCGCTCTGTCACTCAGGCTGGAGTGCAGTGGTGCAATCACAGCTCACTGTTACATGAATCCCCTGGGCTCAAGCAACCCTTCCAAGTAGGTGGGTCCATACCACCATGCCCAGCTCATTTTAAAATTTTATTTATTTTTTATTTTTGTAGAGATAAGGTCTCTTTTTTTTTGAGATAGGGTCTTCTTTGTTGCTTAGGCTGGTCTTAAACTCTGGGGCTCAAGAGATCCTCCCACCTTAGCCTCCCAAAGTCCTGGGATTACAGGCAGGGCCACCATATCAAGCATTTCATATTGCTATATTTATAAAAATATAAAGTATTTATAAATATGTAAACAAATCATCACAGATCAATTGAAGTCTCTTTCAGCCCCACCTGCAAGGTCAGCCCCCACTTCTTCTCCTCCTCCACCTTCCCCCATCCTCCCCCCATCCTCCCCCCATTATCCCCCCCTACTCCTCCTACCCCTCCGTCTCCCTTCTCCTCCTCCCTCCTCCTCCCACCTCCTCCCCTTCCTCCCTCTTCCTCCCCCTTCCTCCTCCTTCCCTCTTCTCCTTGCTCGCCCATGTGCGTGCGCTCTCTCTCTCTCTCTCTCTCTCTCTCTCTCTCTGGGGATGTGTCTCTACCTTCTTAAAGGCATACCCATGAACAATCTATAACATTGTTTAATAAAGTTTGGGCTGCTTTAAGCTTCCTAGAACTTGTTTTGTGTCACTCAATATTGAGATTCTTTTTTCTTTCTTTTTTTTTTTTTTTTTTTTTTTTTTTTTTTTTGAGACAGAGTTTTGCTCTTGTTGTCCAGGCTGAAGTGCAATGACACGATCTTGGCTCACTGCAACCTCCACCTCCCAGGTTCAAGTGATTCTTCTGCCTCAGCCTTCCAAGTAGCTGGGATTACAGGTGCACACCACCATGCCTGGCTAACTTTCGTATTTTTAGTAGAGATGGGTTTCTCCATATTGGTCAGGCTGGTCTCGAACTCCTGACCCAGGTGATCTGCCCACTTCAGCCTCCCAAAGTGCTAGGATTATAGGCATGAGCCACCTTGCCCAGAATGACATTGAATTTTTTTTCTTTTTTTTTTTAATTGCATTTTAGGTTTTGGGGTACATTTGAAGAACATGCAAGATAGTTGCATAGGTACACACATGGCAGTGTGATTTACTGCCTTCTTCCCCTTCACCTATATCTGGCATTTCTCCCCATGCTATCTCTCCCCAACTCCCCACCCCCCACTGTTCCTCCCCTATTTCCCCCCAACAGACCCCAGTGTGTAGTGCTCCCCTCCCCGTGTCCATGTGTTCTCATTGTTCAACACCCGCCTATGAGTGAGAACATGCGGTGTTTGATTTTCTGCTCGTGTTAGTTTGCTGAGAATGGTGGTTTCCAGGTTCATCCATGTCCCTACAAAGGACACGAACTCATCATTTTTGATGGCTGCATAATATTTGATAATTACCTGTGTTATGGATGCACATGTAGTTGCTCCATTTCAATCACCTATGGAAGTCAGTCTTACGAATGCACCATGTCTTGTCTACCTTTCCCCATTGATGGGCATGGAATTGTCTCCCACTTTTTCCCATTTACGAACCATGAGTCTGCCCTCCACGTCTCCTGGTCTACATGTACCCATGGCATTTCTGGGTCATGGGGTCCATGTTCAATTTCACTGGGTACTGCCAAGTTGCTCCAAGGCTAGAACAGTTTGCATTCCCATCAGCCGGGCATGAGCACTCCCCCTGCCCCACATCCTCTCCAACTCTTATTATGGAGCGGCTTTTCTTTCTTATTGGAAACTGTCTGATGGGTGACTGAGAGGAACGGGTCCACACGGCTGTTTTCGCTTCACCATTCTTTGGCTTTCTCTGCTGAGGCTACTTAATTGCAGCAGGGATCAAAACCCAGAACGGACCCTGGATGTGAGAAATCTGAAGCTGGAGTATCTATGTCATTCCAAAGGGTGGATCTACAGAGAGCTTGCCACCAAGACCACAGCCTCCACCACCCATCTTTCATGACAGTAGAACAGAGTGGCACCGAGTAAGTGCTTTGAAAATGAGCTGTGGATTCGGAGGACCTGGGTCCACGTGTTGGCTCAAGACTGTCTTTAGACAACTGACTTCACCCTGGTAACCTCGGTTTCTTCGACTGCCAAAGAAGGACAACGATCTCAATCCTACAACAGTAAAAGAAGCAACATCTGTGCGGGGCTCGGCACATTGCTTGCTATAGAGTACTGAAAAACACTGTTATTATTTGAGGCAGGCCCTTTCTTTGTTACCTAGGCTGTAGTGCAGTGGCACAATCATGGCTCACTGCAGCCTCAACCTCCTGTGCTCAGGCAATCCTCCCACCACAGTCTCCCAAAGCTGGGACAACAGGCATGCAATCCTCGGCTAAGTTTTTTATTTTTTGTAGAGTTGGGGTTTCACTACATTGCCCAGTCTGGACTTGAGCTCCTGGACTCAAGTGATCCTCCCATGTTGTCCTCCCAAAGTGCTGGAATTACAGGCATCAGCCCCACACCCAGTTCAATTAATAATGCTACATTGAAACGATTAAGAGTCTGGGTTCTGAAATCGAATCGTTTGGGTTTCTTTCCTGGCTTTGGCCTCTTGCCTGTCATGTGTGTTTCTGGTTGTCTTGCCTGCAAAATGGGGATGCAATGAATACCAGCTTTTGTGAAGATCAAGTGCAATTGTGCATATGAACGCTTTAGAACAGGACATAATCCAGGGCTGGGTGTGGCAGCTCAGGCCTATAATCCCAACACTTTGGGAGGCTGAGGCAGGTCGATCACCTGAGGCCAGGAGTATGAGACCAGCCTGGGCAACATGGTGAAACCCCGTTTCTACTAAAATACAAAAACCATACAGGTGTGGTAGCACGGACCTGTAATCCCAGCTACGCAGGAGGCTGAGGCAGGAGAATCTCTTGAATCCAGGAGGCAGAGGTTGCAGTGAGCTGAGATCGTACCACTGGACTCCAGCCTATATGACAGAGCAAGACTCCATCTCAAAAAAAAAAAAGGAACAGGACGTGATCCATAGTAAGTGCTCAGTAATTGCTTATATTCCTAACAGCAAATTATGGATGGCAGAGCTGTACTTTGTGATGGAACAGAATATGATCAGGAACCCTGGCCTGGAAGCTCAGCAGACTGTGAACATTTCACAGTGAAATGCAGCTCATTTGAAGTCATCCAGACTTCAAGAGCTCCTTCTCCTGACCTTTGACGTCGGCTGGTGGTCAGTGTGCTCCATGGGTAGTGCCCCAGGGACCCAGAGGCCCTCCTTCCACTCCCTGCCTGCCTCTGTGCCACCAGGGAGGTCTGGGCTCCAAAAGCCTGGGAAGATTCTGGGAGAAAGAAAGAAAAAAAACACAAAGCAAGTGAAGGGAGTGCCTCATGCAAAAGCCACCCCATGAATGGGCACAGGAAGAAAGCAAATTGGACCGGCTCCGTAGCAGAAATGCCGGCAGGAAGCAACATCAACTCTCCCCTCTTCTGAGATTTCCCCTGCCAGCATTCTGAGTGATGATCAGTCACTCATTTCTGACATGGTTTATTTTTCAAAGCATTTTTATAAGAAGCATCCAGCCATCACATTTCAAACATAATTCAAATGAGGGGGAAGAAATCCTACAATGTTTATTATTGATTAAACAGGATTACAGGACCAACTTGGTAGAAATGGGCAGAGCAAATGCAGGCATCGTCCCAAATTCTTTACAGTCAGCCTGCCAGGCCTTCCTGGGAGGGATTTCCAGATGAGACTCCTTTTGCCATAAATCCAAATATCTCTTCGTGCTTATATGCATTTTGATGCTGGAATTAGATGCTCTGTGTGTGCGGATGTCAGAATATTTATTGATAGTTAAAATTTCACGTCCCTGGATTGATGTTTGTGCATCAGGACAAATGACTAGTGTCTTGCAGGTAGTTTGAACAGGTGAAGGGTAAAGATTATTTAACACCAAGTTCTGCTTTCTGTCTTTAGATTCTCCAGGAAACAAGAAATCAAATCTCTGGGGACTATCCAGGTGGGAAATGGAAATAAATGATAAACATACGAATACACCAATTGTTTCCTATTGGTTGGGAGCAAGCTTTTTCTTTTATGATCTTGTTACTATTCCAGATTTATGAATTCTAAAAAATTTAGAGACTTTGAAATATTTAAATGCATTTTAAAGCCTCTGCGTAGGAAATGGAGCTGTAACCTGACAGGATCCAAAGCGTCTTTCACAAGCCCATGCTCTGCTCCGGAAGAGCTCTGCCATTCGGGGCCCAGGCTCTACCAGAGCAGCAGGAGCTGCAGAAAGAACTACAGTTGAATCAGGGATGGACTGGCCCTGCCCCGCCCTGGGCTGTCACTGGGGGACCCAGAGTTATCCCAGGGGAACTGCCACCCACAACACTGTCCTTAAGCCTTTAGAGTATGTCTGCAAGAATGCCACAAAAATCACTAGATGGCTGGTGCCAGCCATGTTGATTAAAAGCAAGTGCCCAGCACGGCATCTTGCTCATAACTCACAAATGGGTCCATCTTTCCTTGGTCCTCCCAGAATTGTCAGGCAAAGGGTAGGAGTCGCCCATCCTGGGGGCCAGATGGGGTATGCTCAGGAGTGTGTCGCCTGTAGAGAATTTTAAAACAATCATAACACCAACTTGAAGTCAATCTGCTTTTCATTCTCACCATGTGCAATTCTACATAATGCCAGGGATAACATATGCCTCCCCCTCTCTCTTTGTTGGTATAATTTCTGGACAATCGCCACAGTTACTGTTGAGTTTTAATCACTTTGGATTAGCACATTGAATGGCTTGTCCTCTAAATAAATAGTCTTTGATGTGGAGGTTTATTTGGAGAAGTCCCTGTTGTGTGGTTGTCCCCAACACTCAAGGACCCAGCAGTATGTGCTCATGTGAAGAGGAAGTTTGCCTAAGGTTCTCAGTCACTACGGCTCACTTGGGGTGAAGTCCAGGCCCTCATCCCCTGTGGCACTGCATATGACATATCAACGGTTTAAATGGCGGATTCAAAATAAACAGTACAATCATTATGAAGACAAAGAATGAGAGTTACTTTAATTCTGCCTTTCCTTTTGATCATTTGGAGTTTTTATTCATTTTGCAATTAAAACAGCAAAACAAAAGACCTGAGAAGTATCGTTTTGTTTGTTCTGTATGTGCAAATGTTAGTGTATACAAAAGATATTTTACTGAATTCAAACTGTATCTGTTGCATGATTGTGATAGAAAATAATTTTGTCTATAGAGGAGAGGCATATTAGAAATGATGGGCTTCAGGTGTCTCTTTTGCCTGGCATACCACTGTCTCCCAGGATGAAGTTCAATTCTATAAGCATTTATCAGGTCAGGACCCTGAGGGCACAGCAGAGACTACAACAGACATTTCCAAATATTGTATTCCACAGTTAATTATTTAACTATAAATGTCATAAAGGCTATAAGATAAAATAATGTAGGAAGTTGCTATATTACTTGTCTATTTCTATATAACAAATTGCTAGAAAACTTAGTGGCTTAAAAAAATACACATTTATTATGTCAGTTTCTTTGGGCCAGAAATTTATAAATGATTTAGCTGAGTGGTTCTGGCTCAGGGACTCTCATGGGGATACAATCAAGATGCTGGCCAGGGCTGCTGCATCCAAAGGCTCAGTTGGACCTGGAGGATCCACTTCCAAATGTACTCACACGGCTGTTGGCAGGAGGCCTCAGCTCCTCACCATGGGTGCTTCTCCAGAGGGCTGCTTGAGTGTCCTCATGACATGGCGGCCAGCTTTTCCCAGAGCAGGTGATCTAAAACACAAGGAAGAAGTCACACAATGCCTTTTATGATCTAGCTTCAGAAGTGACATCTTGTCACTTCTATTTATTAGAAGTGTATTAGAAGTATTCTATTCATTAGAAATTACTAAATCCAGCCCCACTGAAGGGGAGGTGAATTGGGCTCCATTTTGGAGAGAGGAATGTCAACAAATTCACGTAATAGTTATTTTAAATTCATTGCCTATCTGTAGATTTATTTGTTTGCGACAAGGTCTGGCTCTATCATGCAGGTTGGAATGTATTGTGCAATATTGGCTCCCTGTAACCTCCACCTCCTGGACACAAGTCATTTTCCCACC
Organism: Saimiri boliviensis; assembly: GCF_048565385.1. Taxonomy (NCBI): domain Eukaryota; kingdom Metazoa; phylum Chordata; class Mammalia; order Primates; family Cebidae; genus Saimiri; species Saimiri boliviensis. Next base: position 25,873,944 of record NC_133468.1, on the reverse strand, counting down.
TCAGCCTCCCAAGCATACACCACCACACATGGCTGATTTGTATATTTTGTGGAGATGGGGTTTTGCCATGTTGTCCAGGCTGGTCTCAAACTTGGCTCAAATAATCTGCGCACCTCAGCCTCCCAAAGTGCTGGGACTACAGGCATGCACCACCACAGTGGGCTAATTTGTATATTTTGTAGAGATGAGGTTTTGCCATGTTGCCCGGGCTGGTCTCAAACTTCTGGGTGCAAATAATCTGCCCACCTTGACCTCCCAAAGTGCTGAGCGTGAGCACCATGCCTGGCCAACACTGACACTATTTTGTTTTTTAGAGATGGGCTCTTGCTCTGTCACCCAGGCTGGAGTGCAGTGGTGCAATCACAGCTCAAAACAGCCTCCAACTCACAGGCTCAATGGATCCTCCTGCCTCAGCCTCCTGAGTAGCTGGAACCTATGCCACCACACCCAGCTAATTTTTTTTTTTTTTTTTTTTTTTTCAGAGACACGGTTCTTGCTATGTTGCCCAGGCTGATCTTAAACTCCTGGTTTCAGGCAATCTTCCCACCTCAGTTTCCCAAAGTGCTGGGATTCTAGGTCTGGAATGTGAAGGGGAACTAGGCAGGTAAAGCAGGAAGAAAGAACGTTTGGGTAGGGGAAATGGCATGCTTCGAGGCCATGGAGTAGACAGGAGCAGAGCTGCTGCAGTGCAGAGAGCAGAGAAGAAAGTGGCCACTGATGGGGGACAAGGACATAAGACGGGCAGGGCTGGGATCATGTCATGGTAAGGAGTTGGGGTTTTATCCTAATGGTGAGAGGAGGGCATGCAGCAGGGGCCTGCCAGGATCTAATTTGCATTTTTCTGGACATCTATGGCAATCCTATGGAGAACAAATCAGAGGGAGGCAGGAATAGATGGGAAAGGAACTCATTGGAACGTGGTTACCCTAGTCCACACAGTACGGATGATGGCCTGGACTAGGGCATGGCAGGGGGACTAGAAATAGGTACCAGGGCTGGGCGTGGTGGTTCATGCCTGTGATCCCAGCACTTTGGGAGGCTGAGACTTGTGGATTACTTGAGGTCAGGAGTTCAAGACCAACCTGGCCAACGTGGTGAGACCCCATCTTTACTAAAAATACAAAAATTAGCCAGGCATAGTGGTACACTCCAGTAATCCCAGCTGCTCAGGAGGCTGAGACAAGAGAGTAGCCTGAACCTGAGAGGCAGAGGGCCAAGATCACACCACTGCACTCCAGCCTGGGTGACGAAAGCAAGACTGTCTCAAAAAAAAAAAAAAAAAAAAAAAGTTACCAGTTTGCATAAGCTACTCAGGGTGGGGTTGGTTGGTTGTCTGTCACTTGCATCCAAAAAGTTCTGACAAATATACAAGGCAATGAGGAGAGTTTGCTCCTTCTGAGAACGATAAAGCAGCTCTTTCTCCCACTTGGAAAGATGATGAGAAACTAATTTGTATGCAAATGGAGATGGATGGTGACCTCCTGCTTATCAACAGCAACTTGTCCCCTTTTCAGAAAACAGAAACTTACGTTCCACTTTGCACAAATGATTCAGTTCAGAATGGCAGCTGGAGGCAGATTTTTTTCTCTCTTTTTCCACTCAATTGCTAAGCAAGACCTCCCTTGCTGTGTAAACGCTTTCCCAACCTTTGACACAATTGCTTCAGGTCTTTTCTCCTGGGTGAAACATTCAGCAGAAGGAGCTGGGCAGGGAACTCTAATTAGAAAGCAGATCACCCACCCACATGTGATCAAAATTCAGAGTGTACCTGTCCCTCTTGGATGACATTCTAGAAAAAGCAACTGATGGAAGCAGAATGTGGCTGGCTCATGTGTCCATATCAAGTGGATGGTCAGCATGTTGGTCCTGGTAGGGCATGACCTTTGGGGTCCTTTCTTAGAAGGACACAAATTATCAAAGACCTAATGTGTTGGGATAGAAAGAATTATACTGGCTAAGATGACATTGAGTGTAAGCTTGAAGGCTATAGCAATCCTTCCAGTAAAATAATGGGTTTATGCTGCATTTATCACCTACAAAGAGTGCTCACCAACCTCTTCTTAGAGCAATTCCCCGTCCTCATGGGATCTAACTTCTAAAAGAGCCTTCAGGTCCAGAAATCCTTGTTCCTTCAGACCTATCTGTGTCATTTTTAGAGCTTAACAAATTCTGAGAGAAGGTGGCAATGTCTCTTGTATTGTCAAATGCTGCATAACAAATCACTCCAACGTACAGTGGCTTGAAACAATAGTCGTTTATTACCTTGTGGTTTCTGGGAGTCAGGAATTTAGGAACAGTTTAGCTGGATGGTTCAGACTTGAGGTGTATCATGGGTTTGCAGTCAGATGTTGGCTGGGGATATGGTCAGAAGATTTGAGGATTCTCTTCCAAAGCGGCTCAGCCACAGAGGCTTCACTTGGTAGAACTTCCCATAGAGCTCATTGAGTGATCTCACAACATGGTGGCTGGTTTCTCTCAGAGTGAATGACTGGGGAGAGAGAGAGTACACACAAGGTGGAAGCCACAAGGCCTCCTATGACCTAGTCTCAGACACCATACACCATAATTTCTGCTATTTTCTGGCAGAATTAGAAGTGATTCACTAAGTCCAGGTCACACTCAGAGGGAAGAGAATTAGGCTACACTTTTGAAGTAAGCAGCATCAAATTACTAGTGGGTATATTTTAAAACCAAATCCCTTGAAGCCAAAAATCTGGGAGAATGGACACCAAGTCAGTGCAATAATTCATTGAGTAGAGACTAGAGAACCCAACTTCGTCACATAGGTTTTCACTTTGCAGCAAGCATTTTTTTATTTTTTAGGGTCCTGGCAGGAAACAGATGGCATACCCAGACAGTGAATTATCTCAGTAGACACAAAAAAAAGCAATTGACAAAAACCATCCACAAGTGAGGAATACGAGGGAACTTCCTCAACTTGATGAAGTGCTCCACAGAAAACCCACAGCTAACATTATACTTAATGGTGAAAGACTGAATGCTTTCCCCAAAGCTTGCAAATGAAGCAAAGACATTCATTGTCATTACTTCCATTCGGGAATGTACTGAGCCAGTAAAATAAGGCAAAAAATAAAAATAAAAATTAAAATTAAAAAAAAAATTAAAGACATCCAGATTGGAAAGAAAGAAGTAAAACTGTTTTCTATTCACGGATGGCATCATCCTATATGTAGAAAATCTTAAGGAATTCACCAAAAGAAATCTTCCAACAACTAATAAACTTAGCAAGTTTGCAGGATACAAAATCAATATATAGAAATTAATGGAATTTCCTATACTAGTCATGAACAATTTGAGAATAATTTTTTTTTTAAGTTCATTCGCAATAGCACCAAAAAGAATAAAACAGTTTGGAATGAATTTAACAAGAAAAAAGTGAAAAATTGGTACACTGAGCATTATAAAGTATTGCTCAGAGAAGTTAGAGAAAATATAAATGGAGAGATATTCCATCTTAATGGATTGAAAGATTAAATATTATTAAGATGTAAATCTATAGATCAAATTGATCTATAGATGCAATGCAATCCCTGTTAAAATCCTAGCAGGATTTTTTTTCAAAAAGGTGACAAGCTGGTTCTAAAATGAATGCAGAAATGCAAAAGACATACAATTGCTGAAACAATTTGGGGAAAGAAAAAGCTGGAGGACTTATCCTACCCAATTTCAAAGCTTACTCTAAAGCTACAGTAATCAAGACAGTGTGGCACACTGGAGTAAGGATAGGTATATTGATAATGGTACATAAGTGAGAGCCTAGAAATAAACTCTTACATATATGGCCAATTGACTTCTGACAAAAATGTCAAGACAATTCAATGGGGCAGGATAGTCTTTTCAAACATGGCATTGTAACAATTGGATATCATATACCAAAACAAACAAAATGTTAGGCCCTTAACTCACACTGAAAATAGAAATTATCTCAAAATGAATCACAGACCTAAATGTAAGAGCTACAATTATAAAATTTCTAGGAGAAACTACAAGAGAAAATCTTCATGGCTTTGGTCTAACCAAAGAATTCTTAGACATTACACCAAAAGTATGAGCCAATTATAAATTGGATATCATTTCAATTTAAAATTAAAAACTTCAAAAGACACCGTGAAGAAAATGAAAGGACAAGCTACAGACTGGGAGGCAATATCCACCAGTCACATGTCTGATGAAGAACTCATCCCTAGAATATATAAACAACTCTTGCAACTGATAATAAGACAACCCAAATAAAAATAAGCAAAAGACTTGAAAAAACATTTTACCAAAGTTTCTTTTAGAAGTCTTATAACTGTAGCTCTTATGTTTAGGTCTGGGATTCATTTTGAGGTAATTTTTATTTTTGATATGAGTTAAGAGCCTAATAATTGGTTTGGTTGTGTGTGTGTGTGTGTGTGTGTGTGTGTGTGTGTGTGTGATATCCAGTTTATACAAATGACTGAAAAGCACATAAAAAGGCACTCACCATTATTATTGGTCATTAGGGAAATGCAAATTAAAGCCACAGTGAGATATTATTGTGTACCCAGTAAGTGGCTATAATTTTTGAAAATGAGACAATAACTAAATATAGGTAAGGATGTGGAGAAATCAGAATTCTCATCCATTGTTGGTGAAAATGTAACATGGTACCATAGGTTTGGGAAGCAGTTTTAAGAAACTGACTGTTTCCCAAACCTATGGTACCATGTTACATTTTCACCAGCAATGGACAAGAGTTGAAACATAAACTTACCATATGATCCAGCAATTCCACTCCTAGGAAGCTATCTGAGAGAATTTAAAACACATGTCCACACAAAGACTTGTACACAACTGTTCATAACAACTTTATTCGTATTAGCCCCAAACTGCAAACAACCCAAATGTCCATCAGCTGGTAAATGGATAAACAAAATGTGGTCCATCCACACAGCGAAACATAATGCAACAGTGAAAAGGAACGAAATACACACATTCCAGTAGGGGTAAACCTCAAAAATATTATGTTGAGTGAAAGAAACCAGACTATATTATATATGATTCCATGTTTATGAAACGTCTGTAAAAGGCAAATTCTGCACATTGCCAGGAGCTCTTGCAAGTAGGCTGAAGTGAATTTTGGGAGTTGACAGAAGTGTTCTGAAATTGGATTGTGGTGATGGTTGCAGCATGTTATAAAATTACTAAAAATTGTTGAATTGTAAACTTGAATGGACTTTAAGGTGTGCAAATTATACCTTAATAAAGCTAAGGAAAGAACAGTATATTAGTCTGTTCTTATGCTGCTAATAAAGATATACCTGAGTAATTTATTTTTTTAAAAAAAGAAGTTTAATGGACTTCTAGTTCCACATGGCTGGGAGGTCTCTCAGTCACGGCGGGGGATGAAGGAAGAGCAAAGGGACATCTTACATGGTGGCAGGCAAGAGAGCTTGTGCAGACAAACCCCCCTTTATAAAACCATCAGCTCTTGTGAGACGTATTCAATACCATGAGAACAGTACAGGGAAAACCATCCCCATGATTCGATTATTTCCACCTAGCCCCACCCTTGATATGTGGGGAATATTACAATTCAGGGTGAGATTTGGGTGGGGACACAGTCAAATCATATCACATAGCCATATGTTATCCATAGATACCAGCCTCGGGGCAGAGAGGAGGGAGGAGACAGGTGGAGAGTAGATCTGGAAGGGAAAGCACAGAATGTCCAGTTTAAGGATTCCTGTCCAACCTGCATTCTTTCCCCCTTTTTGATAACAGCACTCCAATTGTTGTTGTGGGAACTGCCCCTCCAACTCACTTAAGGTATATGATTCATCACCTCCTTCCTTCAGAAGCAGATGACCAGGGCCTGGCCAACCACTGTCAATCTGAAGGATTTTAGGAGAGTTTTAGGGAGTTACTGTTCTAGGTTGCTAAGCTGACAAAGCATATGATATGGTTTGGCTCTACATCCCCACCCAAATATCATCTTCAATTGTAGTTCCATAATCCCCACATGTCAAGGGCAGGATCAGGTGGAAGTAAATGAATCACAGGGGTGGTTTCCATTACACTGTTATCATGAGTAAGTCTCATGAGATCTGATGGTTTTATAAGTGTCTGGCATTTCCCCTGCTTGCATTCATTCTCTCTCTTGCTGTCCTGTGAAGAGGTGCCTTCCACCATAAGTATAAGTTTCCTGAGGCCTCCCCAACCATGTGGAACTGTGAGTCAATTAAACCTCTTTTCTTTGTAAATTACCCAGTCTCAGGTATTTCTTCATAGCAGCATGAGAATGGACCAATACAACATAGGACGGATACTGATGGAGAATGTCTTTGCCACCGTGATAAAGAGCCTGTTGGGAAGTAGACATCACAGAGAAAAGGAGAACTGAAAGATGGAGAAAAGATAAAAAGAAACTGAAGTCCACCTGTCTGTGAACATGTTCAATGAGCCAACACCTCTTTATGATTGCATTAGAGTTTAGTAGGTTTTTGTCACTTGCAACCAAAAGTCTTAACTCTGGCATGATCTGGGCTCACTGCAACCTCCACCTTCCAGGCTTAAGTGATTCTTGTGCCTCCCATGTAGTTGGGATTACAGGTGTGCGCTACCATGCCCAGATAATTTTTTGTATTTATTTTTTAGTAGGGATGGGTTTTCACCATGTTGGCTAGGCTGGTCTCGAACTCCTAGCCTCATGCGATTCACCCACCTCAGCCTCCCAAACTGCTGCAATTTCAGGTGGGAGCTGCCATGCCCAGCCCTCTCTCACTGTTTCTAATTAATTTGGGTGCACTTCTCCTCCTCCCTCCTCCTTCCCCTCACTTCCTCTGCTATTTTCCCTTCTCTACTTCCTTACCACCCTACTGTTAGCCTTCTAAGAACAATAGGGTGAAGAAAGGGAAACTGGTCACTTACTACCTGCTACTTTCCAGCTGCATGAACTTGTTGGACCAGTGATTTCATTCTCTGAGTCTCTACTACCTCATCTGTAAGTTGGGGACAATACTATTGACACATTTACCAGAAGAATTAAGTGAAGCATGATATGCCAAGTGCCTGGCACATAGTAGGTGTGATGGTTAATACTGAGTGTCAACTTGATTGGATTGAACAATGAAAAGTATTGTTCCTGGGTGTGTCTGTGAGGGTGTTGCCAAAGAAGATTAACATTTGAGTCCGTGGAATGAGAGAGGCAGACCCACCCACAATCTGGGTGGGCACCATCTAATCACCTACCAGCATGGCCAGAATAAAAGCAGGCAGAAGAATGTGAAAATACTAGACTGGCTGAGTCTTCTGGCCTCTGTCTTTCTCCCATGCTGGATGCCACTTGCCCTTGAACACCGGACCCCAAGTTCTTCAGCCTTTGGACTCTTGGACCTTTGACCACAGACTGAAAGCTGTACTGTTGGCTTCCCTACATTTGAGGTTTTTGGATTTAGACTGGCTTCCTTGTCTTCGGCTTGCAGATGACCTATTGTGGAACCTCGCCTTGTGATCGTATGAGTCAATACCCCTTAATAAATACCCCTTGATATATACATCTATCCTGTTCTGTCCCTCTAGAGAACCCTGAATAATACAGTAGGTTATCAATAAATGTAACTATTATTACTAATCATTATTATCGTGTCATTAGCTAGCCTAATTGGCAGCATTGGGTACTAGAATGGTTGTAAACCTCTGCATACAATCAACCCTTTTGTGTCACGTAATGGCGAAGAAGTCAGAGGTGACTTTTGGGTACCATGCCACCCCTGGGATGGACTATATCACTGGTCCCTGTCTCCCTAAAGGTGGGAGGAGTCAGAAAACAACTCACAAGAGTTGAAGGTGAAGAGACTTGAAACTGTCCACAGTCATCAAGATTCCTTCCGACGGTGACCTAACCCAGTGCCCCCAAGCTCTAAAGTGCACAGAGCTCCACTGAGAACCTTGCTGACATGCAGATTCAGATCCAGGTGATCTGGATGACCCAGGAGCTCTGGAGCAGGACCAGAATCTGAAGATTCTGTTTTCCTGGCCAGCTCCCAGGTAACACTTTCACTATTCACTGCTGCTCCACAGAACAGAAGTGGAATGACACGGATTGCAAAACACTGGTGCTCCCATTGGACTGCTTATTGGAATCCCCTGAGGAACTTTTAAAAATACTCATGTCTGGGTTTCATCCCCAGAAGTTGTCATTTAATTGGTCATGGGTTTGGCCTGGGCATCAGCATTTGTCAAAGTTCTCCAGGGACTCTACGGGACAGATAGTGAGGGTTGAGAACCACTGTCGTAAATGAGCCTGGGTCTCTTTCTCTACCTGTCCCCGTACTAGAGAGATTTGCTTTAAACACCAGGGAGAGAGAAACTGTCTTTGTGTAGCCCTCTATACTAAACCCTCCCTCCCCCTAAGAAGGAAATAAGTGACTCACAGCTTGAACCCTCATACACAGCAGCACAGAGGACAACTGAAAGTCGAGAAGGAAAGATGTGTACACTCTTTCACCCAATTAAGTTTCTCAGTGTTGCTGGGACAGAGGAGATGTGAGCTGTGAACTTGGCTCAGGAAGCTGAGCAGTGACATTTTCATTTAGGGGAAGGGAGAGCATCTCCCCAGTCAGGACCTTGGTAACACTGTGAGTATTTTAGGGGAGTTTTGAATGTTAATGTATGCGCTGTGGAAATAGTTCTTTCCTGTAGAAATGTTAGACCTGGTCCTCCTGGTTTGGAGCTGCTGCTTATCTTCACTTCTGAGCTTATGACTCAGGCCCTGTAACTGTTAACTCCTGAGACTCTAGAAATTCAGCCTTTATCTCAACTTCCATGAGCAGAAGCCATACCTGTCCAGAGTCCTTGCCATAGGCAGAGAGGTGAATGCCCCAGTGGCAGAAGCCACTTCAACTACACTCATTGAGCCATGCTGAGTGTTGACTGGATCCTAGAGAGCCTAGGAAGAGAGGGCAGGGATAGAAACAAGAGCTTCAAACCCTTGGCAAGAAAGAACAAAACACTCACGCTTTTTCTGAGGCATTATTGAAGGAAGCATAGATTTTTTTGTTTTGTTTTTAGTAAATTTTCCCACATCATATGTTTTTATTGTGGTAATATACATATAACAAAAACCTTACAATCGTAACCATTTCTAAGGGCACAGTTGAGAGGCACTATGCGCATTCACGGTGTTCTGCATCTACCACCACCATCCATCTCCAGAACGGTCTCATCTTCCCAAACTGAAATCCTGCACCCATTAGATACTCACTCCTGGTCTCCCTCCACCCACCCCTGATAACCACCATTCCACTTTCTGTCTCTACGAATATGACAACTCCAAGTCCCTCATGTAAAAGGAATCATTTGCTATGTGTCCTTTTCTGACTGGCTTGTTTCACTTGGCACCATGTTCTCAAGATCCATCCATGTGGCAGCCTGTGTCAGAATTTCCCTCCTTTTTAAGGTTGGAAGGGAGAGCATCTCCCCAGTCAGGACCTTGTTTAGCCCTCTATACTAAACCCTCCCTCCCCCTAAGAAGGAAATAAGTGACTCACAGCTTGAACCCTCATACACAGCAGCACAGAGGACAACTGAAAGTCGAGAAGGAAAGATGTGTAGACTCTTTCACCCAATTAAGTTTCTCAGTGTTACTGGGACAAAGGAGATGTGAGCTGTGAACTGATCTGACCAATGTAGTCTCGTCACCAGATGATGGTGATGATGATGGTGGAGATGATGAGGATGTTGATGAAGATGATGGTGATCATGATGGTGAGAATGATGATGGCATATGAACATAAAAATTTTCAGTAGAATAAGACTCAGACTCCCATTGGTTTGGGAGCCTGAATTTCACACTTGGGGTAAATGCTTTCCCTCCCTGTGCCTAGGTTTCTTCATCTATGATGGGGCTCATTTTGTCAAGCAATCTCCTATTCAAAGCTGTATTCACTTGTCTGCAGCAGAAACCCCAACTTCAATGACTTCAGCAAAGAGGCTACTTTTCTTCCCCTCAACACATAATGAGGTGTCTGGATCCCAGGGCTGGTGAATTGGTCCATGATAGCCTCAGTATCCCAAACTTCTCCTTTTTGCCCTATCCTTCTTAGTGGGTGACTTTCATCTTCATGATTATGAGAGAGTTTCTTTCCCACAGATTTGAGAGTCCATGTTGCGAGCAGAAAGAAGAAGAAAGCAGCACTGAAGAACGGATGGTGCCTGCAGCAGGGAGGTGAGATTTTCTCAGAAGTCTCTGGCAGACTTCTCTTATCTCATTGGCCAGATTATGCCATATGACCACACCTAGCTGCAAAGGAAGCTGGTCATGTGTTGGCTTTTTTTCTTTGTCTATTCATTGCATAGGAAATTTTACATCTCTTTCTGTTTCACAATTTTGCATCATCATGCCTAACTGGAGAAGTGGATTTTGTTTGTTTTTATTAGTGTAGGTTTTAAAACTTTGGTATCTTGCCACATTAAACAAAATCTCAGGAGTTTATATGGTAAGGAACAAGGGGGAGAATGCATTGGGGGTGGGCAACTAGTGATAACCTGTTTCACAAGTTGTCCCAAGGATTAGATACAGTTTTGCAAAGTGTCTGAAATGGTGCTGGCAGCACACAGTAGGTACTTGGTCAATGTCAGTACCAGTGAAGATGACGATGATGATGATGATGACGATGGTTATGATGATTAAAATGATAGTGAATGATCACCTCTCCTCTCCTCTCCTCTCCTGATCATGATCATGAGGATGATGATCAGGAGGATGAGGATGAAGAGAATGGTGAAAATGATGCTGAGGATGATGATCATGATGGTGAGGATGGTGATAATCATGATGGTGATCATAATGGTGAGGATGATGATGGAGATGATGGTGATCTTGATGATGAAGAGGATGGTGATGATGGTGATGATGATGATGGAGATGATGAGGATGTTGATGAAGTTGATGGTGAGAATGATGATGGCATATGAACATACAAATTTTCAGTAGAATAAGACTCTTGATTAACCAGATTTCACCAGGATGACAATAATGGCCAGTAATTACCTTACACTTATGGAGTGCCCCCTATGTGCCTGGTGTTTTGCAGGTATTATCTTCCTAAATCTTCGTGAGTCTCCTAACCTTCATTCAGACACATTCTTTGGGGCTAACTCCACTTCTGGCTCTAGAGAAGGGGCAGATAGCTCAGGCCTGATCTGACCAATGTAGTCTCATCCCCTAGACTGTAATGGATTCAGTGATGACCATGTGAGCTTTGCAAATTGGACCAATGAACCCCAAGGAAGATTTTAGTGGAAGCTTCTAGGAAAGGAGTTTTCTTATCTTCTGTGGGGATTTCCAAAAGTGACGCATGCTTGCCTTCTCGATATAAGGATGTTTCTAGCTTATGTACTGGTTGGCAACCACATTATAATTTGATGTCATGATGAAGCCAATACTGCCTAGAAGTGGAAATGTACAGAGTGCTGTCTCTGTTTGCTTCAGGCTTTGTGTTCTTTGCATCCACATGCACGCCAGCTGGTTCAGGTTGCCAATATTATCAGCCTCATTTTACAGAGGGGAAAAACTGAGGTTCAGGGAGGTCAGGGGTACATAATTAATAAGATGTGAACCTGAGGTTTGCCCCCAGGAAGCTGGATGTTAAACCTTAGAGCATAATCACTCAATTGTACCAAAACAGTGTACTTAATGGTGGAGGTTTCAAGTTCTCAACTCCAAAATAACTCTGTTTTTTATGTCTTTCTTCTGGAGTTCTCTCTTCCAGAATCACTAATATCTTCTATCCCAAGCTAGGCTTCACCCCAGCATCCATACAGACAGCAATGGGGCCTTTAGTCTTGCCTCTGTATTTCCAGAAGTCTAATGAAAGCCCCTGTGTTTTTACAGAGCAAGATGCCATTCCACCTAATTAGAATACAGAGCCTCATTAGATTCCTTGAGCTGGAATCACATCCACTCCATGGAAAACGCTGCTTAGCTCTGGCTAGTGGAAGAGCCGATTGCCTGATGTACATATTTGATTAATAAGAATAATTTCGGTTGGGTACAATAGCCCGTGCCTGTAATACCAGCACTTTGGGAGGCCAAGGTAGGAGGATCGCTTGAGCCCAGGAATTTGAGGCCAGCTTGGTGCAACATGGCAAGACCCTGTCTCTCAAAAAAAAAAAATTAATTAGCCTGGTATGGTGGTACACACCTGTGGTCTCACCTCCTCAGGAGGCTGAGACAGGAGGATTGCTTGAGCTCAGGAGGTTGAGGCTGCAGTGAGCCATGACTTCACTGTACTCCAGCCTGGGCAACAGAGCAAGACCTTGTCTCAGTAATAATAATAATAATATTTTTAAAATAATATATTATTTCTTAATAAATGCAACTTAGTAAACAAAATTTTTGGAAGAACCAAATTCATGAGAACACAACGAAGGGGGCGTTTTCCTCATCCCTCCTGAGTGTGGATGCCACCTCTGATGTCCCTCAGTTCTCAGACCCAGGCTTGTTTGATGATTTCCCCAGGAACTCAAGATATCCCTCTGTGCCAGGTCATCCAAGAACAAGAGTTGAGCAGAAAACACCTTCTGTTCAGCACGAGATGAATGCTGGTGGACCTCTTCCCCAAAATGAAAAAAAAAAAAAAAAAAGGGACATTAATGGGTGACAAAACCAAAATCTTGCTCAGAGATTGTTTAGAAACCAGTGGATGGGAGGTGGTGGTGGCTGAACTTAGAATGGAAGCTCTGCAAGGTTTCTGTCCGAGGCTGCTGGAGAAAGTTGCTGGGAGCCAGTCCAGGTGCTAGAGGAGCAGAGAGAAGGCTCTTTCCAGGTGAACTCCAGTCCAGTAGGAGACAGTGGGGTGAGCTGTCTCCAAAAGGGACAGACATGGGAGGAGCCGGAGAGAAGGTGGCAGGGAAGCTTCATGAAAGGAGACAGGCTCTGTGCTCCGAGAAAAGAAGTGTCAGAAAGCCTCTCCTCAACCTCTGCCTCTCCCTTCCTTCCTGCCTTCCTCCCTCTCCCTCCCTCTTTCTCTCTCCTCTCCCCCTACCTCCTTTTCTTCCCTCTCCCTCCCTCTCTCCCTCCTCCCCTCTCTCTCTATCTCTCCCATCCCTCTCTCTCCTCTCTCCTCTCTTCCTCCATCTCCCTCTCTTTCCTCTATTCCTCCCTCCCGCTCCCTTTCTGCTTTCTCTCCCTCCCTCCCTCCTCTCTGTCTCTCCCCTCCCCTTTCTCATCTCCCCTCTCCCCCTTCCTCCATGAAAGTGGTAAATTCTAACCTAAGCTTTGCTTCTGATAAATCAAGGGTCCAGGTATGGTTGCCAGAAACAGTCAATACAAATATTTATAGGTATTTGTTGTTTATTTGATTTAATTCCGTGAACCTCAGCCCAGGGAGCTCTGACCTGCCACAGACACCTCACCTCCCATTTCCTTGGTCGGTCGCTCCCCAGACACTAGGGGATAGATATGTGTACCTGCTTAGGACAGGACAGAAACGCGAAACAGAACAGACAGCGTGGTGGGGATTCTATTCATTCCGTGCCTCCATAAAAAAAAAACAACAACCAAGATAGGCCCCAAAGAGTATAAAGATAAGGCTTGAACACCATCTTCTGAAGAGACTTCCCGTTGCTAGTGCAGGCTCTCATGACGGTGGTTGTGGACTACCAGCCCTCCCTACTCCATCCCTGGGGCTCCTCACTCTCCTCTCCTCCTCCTCCAGCTTCCTCTCCACCCCCACCCACCTCCCACCCACCAGCACCACAGGTTTTTTTCCACCTTAGTGCCTGGTTTAAAATTGCAGTCCTTCACTGCAAACTCTGCTGACGTCCTGCTAGGGACGCTACCCTTCCAGAATCATTGAGGCTGCATTCTCACAACTGACTTTGCCTGCCCTCCCCAGCAAGACGTGGAAGGAAGATAGAGGTGGTCCCAGCCCTGCAAGCCAGTGCCCCAGGTGAGGCTGCAGGGCACAGCAGAAGGGGCTTGCACTGAAGATAGGCTTTTGTACCCCGTCTTTTTCACGCAGCAGTCACCAAGTGTTCTTTGCAAACTCAATCCTTAATGGTTTACTAGGGCAAGCCCATTTCTTTACCCCATCCCTATTGTTGAGCATTTACATCATTTCCACTTTTATAGGATTTTGATCTTAAATTCTCAAAGGGAAAGAATAATGGAGTCATGATAGGCCAGGCACGGTGGCTCACGCCTATAATCCCAGAACTTTGGGAGGCTGAGGTGGGCAGATCACTTGAGGTCAGGAGCTCAAGACCATCCTGACCAACATGGAGAGACCCCATCTCTGCTAAATACACAATTGGCCGGGCATGGTGGCACATGCCTGTAGTCCTAACTACTCGGGAGGCTGAGGCAGGAGAACCACTTGAACCCAGGAGGCGGAGGTTGCGGTGAGCCGAGATCATGCCATTGCACTCCAGCCTGGGCAACAAGAACAAAACTCCATCCCAAAAGAGAAGAGAAGAGAAGAGGAAGGGAGGGGAGGGGAGTGGAGGGGAGAATGGAGTCATCATAAGTAAGAATTTACAAGCTGTGTGCCCGTTTTACCCTTCATGTATTTTTGTGGCTTGGCATGTTCGGTGATGAACTGTATGATTTTAATCAAAAGATATATTTCAATAGGCCATCAGTAGAAAGTCTATAGTTCTAATCTGAAACAAAAAGGGAAATTGGGGGACAAAGGGGATATCCGAAGCCAGCTGAATAGAAACCATTGACAATACACAGAGCGGGGTGTGGGAGAAAATTATTTTCTTAAATGTTACCTTCTCAAGTGCAACGTTATTGAGGGACAGTGGTACAGAGAGAACATCCAAGAAAAGAGATACCAGCTTGGGCCACAGGCGGCTCTAATCTGTTCTGACTTGACTCTAGATGTCTCTATCCAAGTCCCATATCTCTCTATTAAGGTCCTATTTGTGGTACAAGAGAATGCAAGATGACTCTTCTTAAGGTAGGGGAGACACTGAGGGCAGAGGAAACATGCTGTGGCTTAGTTGAACCAAGAGGGAAGTTGAACTAAGTTGACAATGACTCAAGATAAAAACTGGAATCCTATCAAAGGACAAGACAAGGCTAGAAACAGAAAGATAATCAATGGAGGATCAGTGAGCTCAGGCTCGAAGGGTTCAAGCCAAGATGGCAGGCAGAGTGAGGTGTGGAGGAAGCCTGTGCTTCAGAATGAGTTCGTGGATAGGGAGGGGATCTCAGAGATCCTTCTGAGTGGAGGAGGTGCTGTCCAGGTTGCAGGGATGGATGTGATAGTGAAAGGAGTCTCTCAAGGCTGGCCACCTTTCCCATGGCACTGAGACTCTGTCCATTTCATCCAGTGGTGGTCTTTCTTTGTCCATCCCTTCACACTATGCTTAAGGTCCTTTCAAATGTCTGACCTGAAATGAACTTGTAGACAAAGTTAACACTGAAGAACCCTGTGACAGACAACTTTGAAAAGAGTTTATGGATGTTTAGCATTTTAATGGAAGTCCTCATTTGTACTCCAGCTACTGGTAATGCTTTCATCCGTGAATGGCTTGCTTGGGTATGGACAGTTGGCTTGACTACAATGTGTGTAGTAAGTTCTAAAGAAGCAAAGGACTCAGACTTCATGCTTGAAGAAATGCAGGCAGACCTGTTATTCCCAAAACTAGGTTTTTAATGACCACACCAAGCAAGCATGCAGTTTACCCCTTGAAAGGGTCTTTCCTCACGCAGGCTGGAGTGCAGTGGCTCTTTGAGGCTTACTACAGCCTCAAACTCCTGGGCTCAGGTGATCCTCAGCCTCCCAGTGGACTTTGTAGACAGGCTAATGGAGTCTCATGGTACAAGAAGATTAAACAGTGTCTCCAATTTCAACAAATTTCTGCAATCCATCTGGAAAAAAAAGATTTTTAAGAGAGCTATCAGTGGTGACCTTGCCCACCTTCCTAACACCACCAGCTTTAGTCTCACTCAACTCTCTCATACACAACTAGAGAACCATTTCCTTAGATTTAGAAAGGAATATCTTCCAGAGAAAGGATCTCCTCCTCACCTCCTCCACCTATTCTGAGTAATAAATCGAGAAGATGAAAACTAAAGAAATTAAAACCACTTTGGCTGAGCACAGTGGCTCATGCTTGTAATCCCAGCACTTTGGGAGGCCAAGGTGGGCAGATCACCTGAGGTCAGAAGTTCGAGACCAGCCTGACTAACATGGTGAAATACTGTCTCTACTAAAAAGGTAAAACTAGCCAGGTGTAGTGGCAGGTGACCATAATCCCAGCTACTCAGGAGGCTGAGGCAGGAGAATTGCTTGAACCCGGGAGGCAGAGGTTGCAGCGAGTGGAGATTGTGCCATTGAACTCCAGGCTGGGCTATAGAGTGTGGCTCCATCTCAAAAGAAAGTTTAAAAAATTTTGTTTTAAATAAAAATAAAGTCACTTTGCTGACAAACTATGACTTGGGAGAGCTAAATGTTTGTGAACAGAAGGGCACAGGGAAATCCATTTGGGGAAATTATTTCCAAAGTTTACTGTCTATTTATGGCCTTAAAATTTTTATTTTCCCAAATTATAGGAAAAGATTGATCATGGTGAGACAAAAACTTCTTTTGGGAAAGTTGTGAAAAATGCATTTGCTCCAACACGAGGCAACAGAGTGTTGTCTAATTTTGCTGGTGTGCAGGTGGAAGATGAGTCAAGGATAAAGAGTGATGGTGATGGTGGTTTATGCTGCTGACACGTAGTCTTAAAGATTATAATCAGCTCACTCGGGAGCCCTCGAGGGAAGAAAGATCCAAAGGTAGAATGAACACACATGATCTATAAATAGGACACATGCTTGAGAAGCAGTGATCTTATCTGGAGGCAGCCCTGCCTCTGTTATTTCATCGATTCTCCACACGTTAATGGTGTTGCTGGAGCTTACTATTAATCTAATGACTGTGCTTTGGAATAATAATGCTTCACTCCTGTCCTGTCTCTCCTATTTGACAGACAGCTTGGATTCATCAGAGAAAGGGCCAAAGAGCTGCATCAGTCATTATTAAATAGAAATCAATAAGGTACGTTACATAAAGGAAGCTGCAAGTGTCTGATATGAGGCAGCGTGTTACCTCTGAGTTTAGAAATCCATTCCTGTTTCTAAGCACCAAAATTCTAGGGGTCTCTGACCCCTGCAAATGTGTGCATAAGCTTTGGCCATTAATGCTGCTAAGAGGGTGTTTTAATCCGTTTTGTGCTGCTGCTACTGCAGAATACCTGAGACTTGAAAATTTATAAAGAATGGAAATCTATCAGCTCATGGTTCTAGAGGCTGGGAAGTCCCAAGATCAAAGGTCTACATCTGATGAGGACTTTCTTGTTGCACCATAACATGGCAGAAGGCATCACATGGCAAAAGAGGATGAGAGAGATGGGGAGAGGAAGGTAAAATTGCTTTCATAAAAAACCCACTCCCATGATAATAACCTTAACTTATTTATGAAGGAGCCCTCATGACATAATCACCTCTTAGAGGTCATACCTCTCAACATTGTTGCATTGAGGATTACGTTTTCAACACATGGACTTCAGGGGACATATTCAATCCATAATGGGTCAGGAATTCATGGGTGGCTTAGCTGGGCGATTCTGGCTCATGTCTCTCATGAGGTTGCAGTCAATATGCCAGCTGGGCTCCATCACCTGAAGACTCAACTGAGCCAGAAGAATCTGCTTCCAAGAAGGCTCCCTCACAAGGCCAGCAAGCTGGAGTGGTTTCTGGCAAGAGACCTCAGTTCCTCACTACATCAGCCCCTCCACAGACTACTTGAGCATCCTCACAACGTGGTGGCTGGCTTCGTCCAGTGGGTGAACCAAGAGAGCAAGGGAGAAACTGCAGTCTTTTATGACCTAGCCTTGGAAGCCACACTCCATCTATTTCACAATACCCTATTGTTAAACAGGTCCATCCTATCTAAAGTGGGAGCAGAGCTATGCAAAGACAGAAATACCATGAGGGGAGGATCCTTGGGTGCCATCTTGGGGGCTGCCACTGTGATTCTCTGTGAGACTTTGCTTGATATTGTGTCCTTCCCTGGCCACCTTCTCTTCCTGGTCCTGCTTCCCTACTTTCCAATTAGTTTTTCCTAGGAGCAATTTCTACCAGGGGATTTTCACTTCCACCTGAATTCTCCCCCAAAGATCTACTTTTAGAGAACACAGCCTAAGACATGCAACATTGATGGGCAGCCCATCCATTCTCTGATTAGCCCTCTGGCTTTCTGCTGGCATGGGAGCACTGCTGTGAGCCTCACCCTCCTTGACTGTGGCCCTGATGTGCTCCTTGGGGACTTGATTCTCTCATTTGTTTCAAAAGACATTGGCTCGGTTCCTATTAGAATAGAGCCACCACCCAGAACCAGTAATACCCTTTACCAAACACTCAGCTTACATCATCCCATTTAAAATAATTTCCAACTCACCCTTTATAGCAGCTACTATTGTCTGTCTTCTATGGGAGAGGAAACTGAGATTTAGACAAATTAAGTAACTTGCACAAGTCTGCATTGCTAGCACCAGAGCCATGACTTGGACCCACGTCTGGAGGGTCCAAAGCTCATGACCTCCACCTCCATTGTATCTTCTTTTTGGTCATTCTCTCCACCTGCTGCCAAGCTGTGTCTGCAGGTCCAACCCCCCAAGGACAGAAACAGAAGGGGAAGAAGCTGATGTTGACCACAATTCCTTGCACGGCCAGCCATCCAGTCCTGTTGTCTCGCCCATTATTCCTGACTTCCTGCCCCTCCATTCCCACAGTGGAAACTCTGGCATCCTTCCATGCTTCCTGACTAATCCGACCTAGAGCTGTGGTCACCCTGGTCAGGGAACATAGATGGAGCAATTAACCCCACCCTTTGCCACATTGCCACCTGGGTTCAGGAAGTCAACATCCCTCATGCCACCAGTCTCCTGGTCTGGCTGAGGCAGATGGAAAGGTCTCTTCTTGGTCAAAAGATTTTGCTCTCCTGAAAATGTGCTTGAGCCTAAGCAGGTTGGCACTTGGGATTTTTCTTTGAGGACAAGGTCTGAGGGAAGGGGAGACAGGATAGCGCAGGAGCTGCTTCAGGGGGTTGTCGGGGAGTAAGCCAAGCCCTCTCCAGTAGGGCAAGTCCAGGCCCTCAGGGGGAGATTAGGGCTTAGAGAAACCAGTTCTGGGGCTATGGAACCTTCTTGCTTGTAAAACACAATGGCTCCTAGGGCAGCACACTAATTAGCCAGTTGTTCTGCATAAATTTGCCTCTTAAATTCAAGAGACTCACATGCCTTGAACGTGTCATAAAGCAAGGTTCAATTTTAGAGTTAAACTCCCAGAAAGGAATAGAACATTCCAACTTCTCTCATTCTCCCTCCCAGTCATTGCCCTTCTGCCTCTCAATTTCTAATACCATGCATGAGTCAAGCAGGGGTCATGTGTGTGTGGTTTTCTAATTGAACTACAATTAACACTATCCAATGCACGGATTTTAGGCATTCTGTTTAGTGAGTTCTGATCATTGCATCCTCCCAGGTAGTCTAAACAAAACACCCAAACAAAACACAGACCAGCTCTGTCTGATAGCAATGGAGCAAGACCCATACATGTAATTTTAAAGTTTCTAGAAGCCACATTTGGAAAAGTAAAAAGAAACAGGTGAAAATTACGTTAATACTATGTTTTTAACCCAGTGTATTTAAAACATCATTTCAATACGAAAAGATCATAATAAATTTTTCTCTATTTTGGTAACAAGTTTTTGAAACTTTGTACATGTTTTATACTTACAGCACATCTCAATTTGGAGGCTAATTTTTTAAAAAATTTTATTGCATTTTAGGTTTTAGGGTACATGTGAAGAACATGTGAGATTGTTGCATAGGTACACACATGGCAGTGTGGTTTGCTGCCTTCCTCCCCATCACCTATATCTGGCATTTTCCCCCATGTTGTCCCTCCTCAACTCCCCACCCTCCACTGTCCCTCCCCATTTCCCCCTGACAGACCCTAGCGTGTGATGCTTTCCTCCCTGTGTCCATGTGTTCTCATTGTTCAACACCTGCCTATGAGTGAGAACATGCAGTGTTTGATTTTCTGTTCTTGTGTCAGTTTACTGAGAATGATGGTTTCCAGGTTCATCCATGTCCCTACAAAGGACACAAACTCATTGTTTTTTTGATGGCTGCATAATATTCCATGGTGTATATGTGCCACATTTTCCCTGTCCAGTCTATCTTCGATGGGCATTTGGGTTGGTTCCAAGTCTTTGCTATTGTAAGCAGTGCCACAATTAACATTGGTGTGCATGTGTCCTTACAATAGAACGATTTATAATCCTTTAGATATATACCCAGTAATGGAATTGCTGGATCAAATTTCTAGAATTTCTATTTCTATGTCCTTGAGGGATCACCACACTGTCTTCCATAATGGTTGAACTAATTTACACTCCCACCAACACTGTAAAAGTGTTCCTATTTCTCCACATCCTCTCCAACATCTGTTGTCTCCAGATTTTTTAATGATTGCCATTCTAACTGGCATGAGATGGTATCTTAATGTAGTTTTTATTTGCATTTCTCTAATGACCAGTGATGATGAGCGTTTTTTCATATGTTTATTAGCCTCATATATGTCTTCTTTTGAAAAGTGTTCATATCCTTCACCCACTTTTGAATGGGCTTGTTTGTATTTTTTTGTAAATCTGTTTTAGTTCTTTGTAGATTCTGGATATTAGCCCTTTGTCAGATAGGTAGATTGCAAAAATGTTTTCCCATTCTGTTGGTTGCTGATTCACTCTAAGGACTGTTTCTTTTGCTGTGCAGAAGCTGTGGAGTTTGATTAGGTCCCATTTGTCTGTTTTGGCTTTTGTTGCCAATGCTTTTGGTGTTTTAATCATGAAGTCCTTGCCTATGCCTATGTCATTAATAGTTTTGCCTAGATTTTCTTCTAGGGTTTTTATGGTGTTAGATCTTATGTTTAAGTCTTTAATCCATCTGGAGTTAATTTTAGTGTAAGGTGTCAGGAAGGGGTCCAGTTTCTGCTTTCTGCATATGGCTAGCCAGTTTTCCCAACACCATTTATTAAACAAGGAATCCTTTCCCCATTGCTTGTTTTTGTGAGGTTTGTCAAAGATCAGATGGTTGTAGATGTGTGGCATTGGAAGGCTAATTTTTTAACAGTTCAAGTTAGTGCTGTGGCTAGTGCCTGTAATCCTAGCACTTTGGGAAGCTGAGATGGGAGGATCAGTTGAAGCCAGGAGTTTAAGACCAGTCTGAACACCACAGTGAGACCTCTTCTCTTAAAAAAAAAAAAAAAAAAAAAAAAAAAATTTAAATGAGCTGGGGATGGTGATGCACACCTATAGTCCCAGCTACTCTGGAGGCTGACGGGGGAGGATTACTTGAGACCAGGAGGTCAAGGCTGCAGTGAGTATAATCATGTCACTACAATGCAGCCTGCATGATAGAATGAGACCCTGCCTCTAAAAAACAAATAGTAAAAAGAAAAATACAGTTCTACCAAAATAATAGAGTTGTGTTTAAGGGGGAATATTTCATGCTGTCTCAGTTTTATAATTTAGATAAAATTAAAAATTTATTCTTTCAGTCATACCAGCCACAATTCGAGTCACATTTTATGTGGTTAGTGGCCACTGTATCAGATAGCAAAGATTAGATGCCACCATCAGCCCAGAAATTTCTCTCTCCCCTTTTTTAGTCAATTTCCTTCTTCTCCCCACGTGACCACTTTCTATCTTTACAGATTGCTTTGTTTGTTCTGGGCTTCATATAAATGGGTTTATGCAGCCTATACTTCTGTCTGCTGCTTTGTCTGTTCAGTTTAACTTTTTGCTTGTTTGCTTTAGGACAAGATCTCACTTTGTCACCCAGGCTGGAGTGCAGTGGTGCAATCATAGCTCACTGCAGCCTCAACTTCCCTGGCTCAAGAGATCCTCCTGCCTTAGCCTCCCAAGTATTTGGGACTACAGGCATACACCATAATACCCAGTTATTTTATTTTATTTTTTTTGTAAAGACGGGATTTCACTATGCTGCCCAGGCTGATCTTGAACTCCTTGGTTCAAGTGATCTGCTCCCTCAGCCTCCCAAAGTACTGGGATTACAGGCATGAGCTACTATGCCCAGTCTCAGTATAATTTTTCAGAACCATCCATGTCAGACGGGCACAGTGAGTGGCTCATGCCTGTAATCCCAGCACTTTGGGAGGCCGAGGTGAGCAGATCATGAGGTTAAGAGATTGAGACCATCCTGGCCAACATGGCGAAACCCTGTCTCTACTAAAACTACAAAAATTAGCCAGGTGTGGTGGCATGTAGCTGTAGTCCCAGTTATTCAGGAGGCTGAGGCAGGAGAATCACTTGAACCTAGGAGGCAGAGGTTGCAGTGAGCCAAGATCATGCCACTGCACTCCAGCCTGGCGACATAGTGGGACTCTGTCTCAAAAAAAGAAAGAAAGAAAAAAAAGAACCATCCATGTCATTACTGGTATCAGTAGTTCTTTCTTATTGCTGCATAGTATTCCATCTCATAAACACACCATGATGGACCCAAATGTATGATTGATACCCATTTGGGCTGTTTTCAATCTGGGATTCTTCTGAACAAAGCTGCTATCCACATCCTAGTACATGTCATTTTATGAACATACCTTTTCATTTCTCTTGTGTAAAGACCAATGTGGAATTGCCAAGTCATAGGGTAGGTGACCATTTCACTTTGTCATCAGCAGTACTCCAGAGAGGTGGTGTCATTCCACATTCCCAACAGCAACATGGAGCCTTCCACATTCCCCAATCTTTGCCAGCATTTGGAGCTGTTGATCTTTTAAAATTTAACCACTCTGTCTACCATGGGTGATCACGTTTATTTCCTTTATGACTCAAGACATTGGAAATCTTTTATATATTCATTGGCCGTTCTTAGATCTTCTGTGAGGGAGCCTGATCAAGTCTTTCATTCATTTCTTAGGAGTTGTTCTCTTCAGCGTTAATCTGTTGGAGTTCTCTACATATTCTGGACAAGTCCTCTATCAGATACATGTGCTGCCAATATACTTTCCTCTCTACCTTATCTTTAATTCTTTTGAAACAAGGTCTCTCTCTGTTCCCTAGGTTGGAGTGCAGTGGTGCCATCACGGCTCACTGTAGCTACAACCACCTGAGCTCAAGTGATTCTCCCACCTCAGCCTTCAAAGTAGCTGGAACTTCAGGCACGTGCCACGACACCCAGCCAAATTTTGTATTTTTTTGTAGAGATGGGATCTCACTATGTTGTGCAGGCTGGTCTCAAACTCCTGAGATCAAGCCATTCTCCTGCCTCAGCCTCTTAAAGTTTTGGAATGACAAGCATAAGCCACTGTGCCCAGCCTCTGTGGCTTATCTTCATGATGTCTTTTGAGGAGCATTTTCAAATGCCTGGATAACAGAGCAAGATGTCATCTCTTAAACAAATTGCAATTCCCTATCCACAGTGACCCATTGTTCATCTCCAGGGTCAACATTCCCCTGCAGACAGGGATCAAATCCAGCACCCCTATTGCAAGGCCTCTGCCTTCCAGCAGAGCAGGCTCCACAGCAGCGGTGGGTGGGCATGGGAGGTCATGGTGTATTTTTCAGTCAACCATAGCTACTGCCTTCAACTTTTACAGCCTGTTATCCCACAAAGCAACCTCCTGCCACTCTTTAGCCTCATGAAAATGAAATGGAAGCCCTGCAAAAGCAAATAATTAGTTTGAATCTGTTTATAGCTGGTCAAACTTGTTTTACTCAAAGACTGGAGTTCAAAAAGTCATTTCTCCTAACAACCAAACAGAAATATTTGCCCATCATTTAAATGTTCCATAGCTCTCGGGGGTCTGCCATGCCTTAAATTGCTTGTTATGCAAAGTGTTCCAAGATGAAATTTGACTTGGCTGTTTGGGGATGGGCTTTAGATGGATTTGTGAACCGACTCTGTGTATATCGCCTCCCTGGTACTCCAGGCTCTATCTTCTCCTTGTTATCTTTTATGCGGGGCCAGGACTGGTGGTGATTATGCCTTTGTGAATCTTGTTTCCAACGGAAACCTCACAGACACACAAAAAATTCCTCAGGTATGCATGTAGGCAGCGGTATCCTGCCAGCCTCCTGCCTCCCGGCTCTGCAGAGATTGCAATCTTGTAATTACAATAATACTCTGCATCCTCATCACACATTTCATCTCAGGTTGCCAAAGGTTTCACAAACTACTATATGATCGCTTTCATTTTATAAGTGGAGAAATCAAGGCTGAAAGACACTTGTGAGATGCCTTGTGAGGGAGTGCCTCCTGCCTCTCTGGGCTTGCTCCGGACACAGCCGTCTCTCTGCTCAGATGGATGCAATGACACCCAGCATTTGTTGTTTTCACATAACGCATGTAGGTGTTGCTCTCAGCACCTTTCACACATTAACAGAGTTCATCCTCAGCTGGGTGCCATGGCTCACACCTGTCATCCCAGCAGTTTGGGAGGCCAAGGCAGGCAGATCACTTGAGGTCAGGAATTCAGCATCAGCCTGGCCTACATGGTGAAACCCTGTCTGTACAAATTAGCTGGGCGTGGTGGTGCAGGCCTGTAATCTCAGCTACTCCGGAGGCTGAGGCAGGGGAATCACTTGAACCCAGGAGACGGAGGTTGCAGTGAGCTGAGATTGCACCACTGTACTCCAGTCTGGGTGACAGAGTGTGCCACTGTCTCAAAGCAAAAAAAAAAAAAAAAAAGTTCATCTTCAATTCAGTTACATCCCTGTGTACCAGTAGATAAAATGAGTCACAAAAAGTCTGAAAAAATAGCCCAAGGACACAAAGCTATAATTGCCCAACAGGTTCTCCTTGCCCGCTACCTAGACAGAGCCAATTTATCAAGACATGGGAATTGCAATAGAGAGAGAGTAATTCACGCAGAGCCAGTTGTGTGGGAGACCAGAGTTTTATTATTACTCAAGTCAGTCTCCCGAAGAATTCGGAGATCAGAGTTTTTAAGGATAATTTGGTGGGTATGGGGCCAGTGAGTTGAGAGTTCTGACTGGCCAGGAAGGAGATAAAATCACAGGGAGTTGGCCGGGTGTGGTAGTTTATACCTGTCATTCCAGGACTTTGGGAGGCTGAGACAGGCAGATCACCTGAGATCAGGAGTTCAAGACCAGCCTGACCAACATGGAGAAACCCTGTCTCTACTAAAAATACAAAAATCAGCCCAGGCATGGTGGCAGGCATCTGTAATCCCAGCTACTCAGGAGGCTGAGGCAGGAGAACTGCTTGAACCTGGGGAGTGGAGATTGCAGTGAGCCGAGGTCGTGCCATTGCACTCCAGCTTGGGAAACAAGAGTGAAACTGTATCTAAAAAAATTTAAAAAAAAAAAAATCATAGGGAATTGAAGCTGCCCTCCTGCACTGAGTCAGTTGCTGGGTGGGGCCCACAAGAACAGATGACCCAGTTTATTGATCTGGGTGATGCCAGGTGATCCATCAAGTGCAGGATCTGCAAAATATCTCAAGCACTGATCTTGGGTTTTGTAATTGTGGTGTTATCCCAAGAACAATTTGGGGAGGTTTCGAATCTTGCAGCCTCCAGCTATGTGACTCCTAAACCCTAATTTCTAACCTTGTGACTAATTTGTTATTCCTACAAAGGCACTCTGGGCCCCAGGCAGGAAGGGGGTTTGTTTTAGGGAAAGGCCAGTTTGATCTTTGTTTCACACTGTAAACTAAGTTCCTCCCAAAGTTAAGTTAGAACAAAGACAGCCTGGAAGTCTCCAGGCAAAGGAAAGTAAGAGTAGCTTTTTACCAACTGTTCTATAATCCTAAGTACACTAAGGCTTAAAAGTGAGGGTGAATGTGAAACCAGTTATGTGACTGGTCATTTGTAACTAAAGGATGTTGAGAGGAACTGCCGTGGGGGATGATGGCCATAAAAGCCGGCTGCACATTTACTCCTTTTTAAAATAAGTACACGATTTCACACGTGCGACCTAAATCTGTATGCAAAGCGGAATCAACGCCACAAGCGAAAGAGAAAAAGAAAAATTTCTGGACTTCCTCTTGTCTTAGACTTCATCCTCTAACGATTTTTCTGTAAGGCCAAGTAAAATTACAAGGTTGGTTTTTTTTTGTTTGTTTGTTTGTTTGTTTTTTTCATTGAAGTCACAAAATTATGGTGGCATAAAGGGCACACGAAAGGCCAGTGACCATTGCCTCAAATTAACATTTGCTAATACCAAAGGAAGAAATGCTGCAGAGGAAGCTGCCAACTACAGGCGATTTCTCCACCTCAGCCCCATCCAACTGCAAAGAGAAGTAAGGATTCCAGGGACCTTGGCAACCTTGGGAACACGTGCCGGAATGAGACTAAGAGACCCTGACCCAACCCTTCCTCCTGGAGATTCCTCATGCATGAAATTGTCAGCTTGAAAATGTCTCTGAGACTTTGCTTCTGACCACCTAGAAAGCCTTCAATGTCCTTCCTTTATTTGATTGTATTCAACAAATATTTGAAAACCTCCAGTGTACCAACCTCAGGGCAGGGCATGCGATGGTGAAAACAACGGACACCGGCCATAATCTCGCAGAGCTTGTGGTCGGGTAGGGAGGTGCCCCTGAGAATGGAAGTGTAACCTGCATGAGAAGCATGGAGCTGGTCAACGACAATCCTGGCTACAGAGGCTCAAACCAGAAGGGGGTTTTCTCACCTAACCAGAAAGTTCGAGTCTTAGCTCTTCCCTGTGTTGAATCAGCCACTTGGTAACATTGAAACCCACATTTCCCTCAAGATCAGAGTGATGGCTGTAGCTCCAGCCACTGTGTTCTCATTCTAAATAGAAAAGGGAGGGACAGAGGGTGCCAGCCACACTGTTCCCTCCTAACAGGAAAGCAAGCATTTTCTCAGAGCCTTCCACTGTGGCCCAGGGCTACCCAGCTGCAAGGCAGGTTGGGAGAGCCAGTATTTAGCTATGCATATGGCCACCTCAAACAAAACCAGATTCTTTTTCTTTTTTTTTAGATGGAGTCTTCCTCTTGTCGCCCAGGCTAGAGTGCAATGGCATGATCTCTGCTCACTGCAACCTCTGCCTTCTGGGTTCAAGTGATTCTCCTGCCTCAGCCTCCCAAGTAGCTAAACTACAGGTGCCCATCACCTTGCCTGGCTAATTTTTTGTATTTTTCGTAGAGACGGAGTTTCACCTTGTTAGCCAGGATGGTCTCAATCTCCAGACCTCATGATCTGCCCACCTTGGCCTCCCAAAGTGCTGGGATTGTAGGTATGAGCCACTGCGTCTGGCCCAAAAACTGGAATTCTTTTAGTAAGGGAGAGGGAATGTGAAGAATGGGTGTTTCATAGCCAGCTGTTCCAGTTACCTACTGCTATGTAAGAAACCCCCATATAAGGATATAAAATAATTTTATATGCTCCGAGACCGTGTGGGTCAGAAATTTGGACAGCGCACAGCAGAGGTGGCTTGTCTCTCTCCCTAAAGTAAGGGGCCTCAGTTGGGGAAATGACTTGGGGTGGCTTAAATGCGTAGGGTTGGAATCATTGAGAGATTTCTTTCCTTATGTCTCCCCTTGGGCTGGAAAGTCTTAAAGACTGGCCCCTCCATGTGGCTTGTGCTTCCTCATAATATAGTGGCTGAGATCCCAGTGGGGTTCCTGAGGTGTGTGTCCTGGGAGTGTGCATGCCAAATAATCAGGTGGGCACTGCATGGCCTTGGCTCATCTAGCCTTGGAGTCACACAGCATCACTGCCACCATATTATATCGCTTACAAGCAAGTCATTAAGACCTAGCCAAGTTCAAAAGGAAAGGAATTAGACACCACATCTTGATGGGGGAGTGGTCAAGTGGACTTTATTTTCCGAGGATGACCTCAGCAACAGCCATCCTTCTACTGCCCAATAGCTCTACATTGCGGAAGGACGAGGAAAAGGACATCTGTTGCTGAGATCATCCTTGGGAAATAAAATCCAGCAGTGTTGATCGCAGGCACCTGGGCAGGATGCAGGGGTTTGGGAAAGCCTTGAGAAGAATTGTTGTCTCAGCTGAAAACTGATGAACAAAATAGGAATGAGCTAGTGGAAAGAGGGTGGTCAAAAGTCAACTGTGGTAGACGAAGGATGTGCCAGCCAGGCGGGGTGGCTCACACGTGTAATCCCAGCACTTTGGGAGGCCAAGGTGGGTGGATCACTTGAGGCCAGGAGTTTGAGATCAGCATGAACAACATGGAGAAACACTGTACCTACTAAAAATACCAAAATTAGCCAGGTGTGGTGGTGCACGCCTATAGTCCCAGCTACTCGGGAAACTGAGCACAAGAATCACCTGAGCCTAGGAGCAGTAGGTTGCAGTGAGCCAAGATCCTACCACTGCATTCCAGCCCGGGTGACAGAGTAAGATCCCATGTCAAAAGACAAAAAAAAAAAGTGGCTGGGCGCAGTGGCTCATGCCTGTAATCCTAGCACTTTGGGAGTCCAAGTTGGGTAGATTGCCTGAGCTCAGGAGTTCGAGACCAGCCACATGACCAAACCCCCCGTCGCTACTAAAAATACAACAACAACAACAAAAAAAAGCCAGTGTGCTGGTACACACCAGTAATCCCAGCTACTTGGGAGAGTGAAACATGAGAATCGCTTGAACCCTGGAGGCAGAGGTTGCAGTGAGCTGAGATGGTGCCACTGTGCTCCAGCCTGGGCAACAGAGTGATACTCTGTCTCAAAACAAAACAAAACATAGATGGGCTGGGCATGGTGGCTCATGCCTGTGATCCCAGCACTTTGGGAGGCCGAGGCGGGTGGATCACCTGAGGTTAGGAGTTCGAGACCAGTCTGACCAACAAGGTAAAACCCGGTCTCTACCAAAAATACAAAATTAGCTGGGCAAAGTGGCGAATGCCTGTAATCCCAGGTACCCGGGAGGCTGAGGTAGGAGAATCGCTTGAACCCGAGAGGTAGTGGTTGTAATGAGCCAAGGCTATACCATTGTACTCTAGCAGGGAAATGAGTGAAACTCCATCTCAAAAAACAAAACAAAAAGAAAATGTGTAGATGTGTCAGGTCAGGAGGGCAGTGGAGGGCATGGCCATAAGAGAAATGGAAGCTCCTGTGGCCAGAGTGGGAAAGTTGGGTGGAGTGGGCAGGAAAATGTGGGTTGGGGGCTGGGCAGAAGCCAGGCCACACAAGACCCCTGGGGCCAGAGAAGGGGCTTGGGCTTCATTCCAGGAACAGCAGATGATCAGGGTGGGGCTTCCTGCAGAGGAGCAAAGGGATGATAGATGTGCATGTTAGGAGGCCCACGGGCTGCAGTAGGAGGAGCAGAGGGCAGACACGTGAAGACGAGTAGATGGGGAGGAGGATGCTACAGGAATTCAAAAGGCATCGGAGTGAGGCGGGGAGAAGCAGACCAGGATAGGGATGAATTTTCAAGGCGAGCTCTTAGGACTTGCTAATTCCCTGAACTGTGCTTGCAGAGGGAGAGGAAACAGGAGGGAAAGCGGAACCCTGAGTTTGAGCCTGAGCACCTAAGGGATGATGCCTTCACAAGGGGCTGGCATGAAGCAACTTGTTAATAATGGATGAGGCATCTTTCTAAAGTCTTTGTAAAATGCAAATCCAACCAGGTCCTCCCCTGCTTGGAAGCCTCTGTGAGTCCCCTTTGCCCTGCAGAGAAAGGCTGTTCAATTTCCCTAGCCTGACCCATCAAAGCATCCTCCTGATTCCCTGGGATCCCTTTTTCCCACTCCTCCAACCCTATGGAATGACTCCGGAGCACCCAGGCATTCATCTGTCTCTCTCAAATCTATTTCTTTGCCTGGGCTGCTCCCCTGGTCTTCTCCGTGACACTTTTCAGGACTCCATTAAAAGGTCACTTCCAGCTGGGTGTGGTGGCTCCCACCTATAATCCTAGAACTTTGGGAAGCCAAGGCAGGCGGATCACGTGAGGTCAGGAGTTCAAGACCAGCCTGGCCAACATGGCAAAACCCCATCTCTACTAAAGTACAAAATTAGCTGGGCGTGGTGGCAGGTGCCTGTAATCCTAGCTACATAGGAGGCTGAGGCAGGAGAATGGCTTGAACCTGGGAGGCGGAGGTTCCAGTGAGCCGAGATCACGCCACTGCACTCCAGCCTGGGCCACGAAAGTGAGACTCTGTCTCAAAAAAAAAAAAAAAAAAAGAAAGATCACTTCCTTCAGTGCCAAGGTCTCTGCCCTATCTCACCACTTCCTTATTTTTGTTTGGACCTGTGAGTTCCCAGAGGCCAGCCTTGTGTCTCCTGCTCACTGCTATACAGCCAAGTCCTGGGATGGGGTAGCCACTCCACAAGGCTTTGAAACATCCAATCAATCCAGTAAATCCTGGAGATGGGGAAGACACAGGGGTACTAGAGGAGAAGGGTGGGGGATTGGGGTCAGAGCGTGGAGACACCTAATGCATCAAAGTCGTTTGGCTTCTGCAGGCAGCCATTAGTTCTGCACAGCTCCTAGTCTGCTTTCAATTCCAAATACTCAAAAGTTGCAAGTTCTTCAGATGCTGCTGGGCAATGGTAGGTTTCTGGAATCTGATGCTGGCTCAACTTGGAAGTCAAGAGTGCATGAAGTTCCCATGTCTATTAACAGCTCAGAAGGAATCCAAAAAGCAGAAGTCAAAAATAGGAATTGGGAAGTAGGCACCCATACTTGGTAGAAACAAAATTCAAGCTGTTCACTTTCATCATCCCTTTAAAAACAATAAGAAAACCCTCAGAGAGGAAAAAGATATACATGGTTTCTTCAGCAGATCCTTCTAGCAGTGGGATGAAGAGGCCATGTGGGCACATGGGCTTTGGAGTCAAACTTGCTGGCTATAATTTTCCACTTTAAGCCTCAACGTCCTCATCTGTCAAATGGGAGCCACATTGGTTCGGGATGAAATGAGGTGTGTGCTTGGAGCCTGGGGTGACGCCCCTGCCTTGACGCATTTGATGCAACATGAACTGCCCTTACTGTGTGGTTCTACAGTCTCCAGTGACTTCAGAGCAGCCACGGTGATTATAGTTTAGTTTTTCCATGCACCTACCAATACTCTGCCATGGGACGATAGTACAGGAATAGATGCAGCCAATTTACAGGCACAGTAGCTCATCCTGTAATCCCAGCAATTTGGGAGGCCAAGGTGGAAGGATCATTTCAGCCCAGGAGTTCAAGACCAGCCTGAGCAACAGAGTGTAGATCCTTGTCTTGACAAAAAATAAAAACAACTTTTTTTTTTTTAATTAGCTATGTGTGGTAATACCTGCATGCGGTCCCAGAAGCTTGGGAGGCTGAGGCAGGAGGATCACTTGAGCTCAGGAGATGGAGGCTATAGTGAGATGACTTCATGCCACTGCACTCTAGCTTGGGCAAGAGAGCAAAACTCCATCTCAAAAAAAAAAAAAAAGAAAAAAAAAAACTCAATTCGAGAAAATAAATAAATAAATGCAGCCAATCACCAAAAACCTTCCACCTAACCCGTCCCAGCACCAATCTGGGAGGCACACCTAATATAACAAGTGCCAGGGCCTGGCATGGCAGCTCACATCTGTAGTCCCAGCACTTTAGGAGGCTAAGGTGGATGGATCACCTGAGGTCAGGAGTTCAAGACCAGCCTGGCCAACATGGTAAAACCCCGTCTCTACCAAAAATATACAAATTAGCCAGGCGTGGAGGCGGGTGCCTATAATCCCAGCTACCTGGGAGGCTGAGGCAGGAGAATCGCTTGAACCTGGGAGGCGGAGGTTGCAGTGAGCTGAGATCACATCATTGCACTCCAGCCTGGGGAACAGGAGCAAAACTGTCTCAAAAAAGCAAACAAGTGCCAGGCACTTACACGATGCTCAGTAAAACCTCCCTGCTTTTAACATATCCCTTTTGTTGGGGGGAAAGTGAGAATCTCAGAGTTAGGATGGCAGGCTCAGGCTGGAAGATGGGGCCTCAGATAATGTGTGTTCATGTAAAGCCCGTAACACTGTTTCCTCTCATTAGAGATTGTTTTTGTTCCTGCTGGCACACTTTCCAAACTGTGTGAAATTTTAAGACCTAGTTAAACTTGTATTTCTTCAGGCTAAGTGGAAACTTGGTAGAGTATTTTTTCCAAATTAAAATCATAATAAAACTGATTTGGAAAAAATAAAATAAAACAAGCTGGAGGAAACCCAAACGTATCTGTTTGTCAGTTTTACCATTGCAAATGGAATTAAGCCAAACCTTTAAGTGGTTTTCCATAAGCCTTCCTTCTGTGGGTCCCCTCTGTGTGTATTCTCTGTGCAGAATGTTCTTGGGTATAATTTATCCTCCTCTAATTTATTAGATTATGTCTATATACTGCTGTACTTATTTTAACAAAGCGGTTTTTGAACAAATAGAAGTAAATGTAGATTTAATTTATTTCATCAGGCAAAGAATTCTCAAGAAAATCAATTTTCATTTGCACAGGTATTCTGGTAGCCAGGCACCCCCGTTATTATATGCCTGTTCCTCCTTTGCTGGCGTTTCCATGACAGATAGCTTCATTTCTCTGCCACGATTCTATTACTTACAGAAAAATATGTTTAAGGAGTATTAAAGGTCTTACTTAAACTGACAGAAGTCACCAAAGCTTGTGTTAAGGTTGACACGGTCTTTAACTTACTCCGGCGAATGGGAACCACTGGGAAATTCACATGCCTGTGGCAGTGTGGCGTGTCCATTTTTATTTGCAGCTCTTCCTGTTTTGTTAATTTATAGAAGACCTTTAATGCTATCTAAATGGAAGCATGGATCTCAGCCCAGCATGAGAAATCTGACAAGGGATTTTCTCTCTCTTCGCTCTGTAACTGTGCTCTTCAGAAGCAGGGTGTGTCTGGGGTGCCCACCGCCAAGGTTCTAAAGTGGATAGATCTTAGGTCTATGCTGAAATGCTCCAGGTCAGCCCATTATTTCCAACCTCAGGGCTCATTGACAGACATAAATTAGATCATCCCCTCTATCCTCTGCTTAAAACCCTTCTAGTGGCTTTTCATTTTCTTTTCCTTTTTTTTTTTCCCAAGGCAGGGTCTCACTCTGTCACCCAGGCTGGAGTGCAGTGGTGCAATCACAGCTCACTGCAGTCTTGAACTCCTGTGTTCAAGTGAGCCTCCTTCCCCAGCTTCCAAGTAGCTGGGACTACAGGTGAGCACCACCATGCCTGGCTAATTTTTTAAAATTTTTGTGTAGAGTCAGGGTCTTGCTGTGTTGCCCAGGCTGATCTTTCCATTTTCCTTTCCAAAATCCTCCTTCAGTGTGTGCTGGAGTCAGCTTGTAACAGCTTGCAAGAGCTGAACATGAACGTGCACGGCTCTTCCCAACTCTGTGTTCAGGGTTCACATTGGCAGCTTGAAGTCGCCCATGATGGGGGTATTTACACCATGGAAATTGGCAAACATGACAAATCAGAGCTTCCTCTTTTTTTAGACCTGGTTGCAAATATTTCCCTGCACACCACTGCCTTAGCTCCCACCATTCTCCCCATCACTGTCCACGGTCTAGTCACAGTGACCTTTTTGTTCCTTGAACACATCAAACTCTTAATTAGGACTTTCGTGTCTCTGAGTTCTTTAGCATGGAGCACTCCTGCCCCCTGTAATAGATGCTGTCCACTCTCCATGACATTCCATAAACACAGGCTTTCAAAGTCCAACTGCC
Organism: Saimiri boliviensis; assembly: GCF_048565385.1. Taxonomy (NCBI): domain Eukaryota; kingdom Metazoa; phylum Chordata; class Mammalia; order Primates; family Cebidae; genus Saimiri; species Saimiri boliviensis. The sequence goes on along the minus strand of NC_133468.1, from coordinate 25,840,251 downwards.
AGGACCCACTTACACCAGAGGGTGTTCTCAGTCCACCATCTGCTGCCTGAGTGACAGGAAATGGAGGTACACCCCACCCCCAACTACACCCATAATCCCTTAGCAAAGGCTCACAGGGACTGGTAGAGAAATGCCCCAGCACCCTGCCCTCTACAGTGGAGTGAGTCTAAGATGCGTGTTTTGCCCGGCACCCTTCAATTACTGCTTGTCTTCCCTGTCTCATTTCCTACTCCTTCAATGGTATTTCTTTGGATCACCTCCTAAATCAACTTATTTATACTTTCACTCTCTCCAAGTCTGCATCTAGGGGAACCTAAACCAACATACCCCCAACCTTCCCTTGCCTGGTTCCTTCTTCTCCTTCACGTTGGAGCTCAGCCTTCTCCTAGAGGAAGCTTATCCTGATGGCCAACCACCTCATTGTTCCCCACCCAAACCCCAGTACCTGTAACTGCCAGAGCCTAGTTTTTAACTCAGATCTCTCTGGCTCTCAGACCAAGGACCCCAGAAGCACCATCACTGCGGGCCTTTAAAGGTCAGCTTCTGCTTCAGTAGTTCTTCAGTGAGGCCCATGAATCTATAACCCAGCTGTCCCCAACCTTTTTGGCACCAGGGGCTGGTTTTGTGGAAGACAATTTTTCCATGGACCAGGGTGGTGGGTTTAGGGGGGATGGTTTGGGGATGATTCAAGCACATTACATTTATTGTGCGCTTTCTTCACTTTCTTTCTATTATCACACCGTAATATACAATGAAATAATGATACTCAACATAATATAGACCTGAGCTTATTTTCCTGCAACTAGACGGTCCTATCTGGGGGTGATGGAAGACAGTGATATATCATCTGGCATTAGGTTCTCATAGGGAGCATACGACCTAAGTCCCTCACACGTGCAGTTCACAGTAGGGTTCGCGCTTCTACGAGAATCTAATGCTGCCGCTGATCTGACAGGAGGTGGAACTCAAGTGGTAATGCCAGCAATGGGAAGTGGCTGTAAATACAGATGATGCTGTGAAGCTGCGGTCACTCATCACCAGTCACCTCCTGCTATACAGCTGGGTTCCTAACAGGCCATGAACCAGTATCAGTCCATGGCCCAGGCATTGGGGACTGGGGACCCCTGCCATAACATACATACATACATATATATACATGTATATATATATGTGTGTGTGTGTGTGTGTGTGTGTACATATATATATATATATATATATATATATATATATATATATATATTAGCTAGAGTCTCACTCTTGTTGCCAAGGCTGGAGTGCAATGGTGCAATCTTGGCTCACTGCAACCTCTGCCTCCTGGGTTCAAGTGATTCTCCTGTCTCAGCCTCCCAAGTAGCTGGGATTATAGGCATGCATCACCATGCCTGGCTAATTATTTGTATCTTTAGTAGAGATGAGGTTTCACCATATTGGCTAGGTTGGTCTTGAACTCGTGACCTCAGGTGATCTGCCTGCCTTGGCCTTCCAAAGTGCTGGGATTACAGGAGTGAGCCACTGCGGCCAACACTTATATATTTTTAATAAGCTTCTCCAAGGGATTTTTATTTATGATAAATATTCACAGATGAAAGTGCTTAGAGTGGTTTGATAGTAGAATGTTTTCTCTTTGCAATACTACTTTATCACTTAATTTATTATACGTTTATTCATTCAGCGAATATTTGTCAAACCAAGGATTCAATGCTTTAAAAGACAGGCATGGGGCTTCCGTGCACACTTGTTATTTTTATGATTGGAAAATAAATTGATCCTATTTTAAAAGAAGTAGAAACATCTGTTGATTGAGTGAGAGAATGACAGCTTTCTGGGCTGTCCATAGATTGCTTCTGTCTGGTGCCCTTCCCAGCAGCCTGGCCTCTCTAGGGCTGACTTGGCTATCCCTGTAATTCAGGGGCCAATTAGGTGGGTTTCTCCAGACCTTCCTACCAGCTGGTCATTAGAATGTTACTAAGTATCCCAGGAAAACAGACTGTACAATCAAGTGACTTCAGGGGCCATGCACATTACAACCTCATCTTGGAGACGACAGCATGCACATCAGCATATGCAAGGTTCTGATAAGTCCTCCAGCAAGAATGACAAAAAGCCAGAGCAAACACCTGCTTTTTTTTTTTCCATCTGTGTCTTATCCAGTGGTGTTTTATGAGTCCCCAAAAGGAAGGCTTTTTATCTAGTTCCAAATGTACTTGACCGTGGAACATTTTTTCCATGCAGAATCTCCTTCCTTCAATCCCAAAATACTATATATCTACTTTGTGCACCATGATGGATCCTGGGAATGATGATAATGAATGAAATAGATACAGCTCTGGCGGGCTGCTCTCGACCAGCGAGAGGATTCTAACCTGAGTGGGGGGCATGCGAGAAGAAAGAGAGACAGTGCAGGCGGGGATCAGGAGGACTGAAAGAGACAATGCTCTAACAGCAAGTTTATTTTCTCAAAGGCCAGGAATAAATACCTTTTCTCTGCTCTGGTTTACGTTATTGCAAGAGGAAATGCAAATCTATACCTTACATGGTCTATACAATAGAGAAGTCAGATACACAATCAGTGGTTGTAAAAAGTAATAGAATTTCCTGTGATCATAAAGGTTATTTACATCCAGACATTATTCCTCATGGCTGCAGGTGTTTTGGGTTTGATCTTGTTTTAGAACTCACATGTGAAAAGGTTTTCTGGTTTTACTCAGAATATCTTTTAACCAGATTCTCCTTTGTCTGTTCCTAACTCAACTTATCTCAACTCCCCCATTCAGGCGTCTCTGTGTCTGGGATCAAAACCATCTGTATCATGGCATTTGCTTTGCAAATGTCCACACAATAGGGTTCCCAACATACAGCCCCTATTCTTAGAGATCTTGCATATATCTGGGAAGACAGGCACAAAGGCATGCTTACAACCAATGCATTCCACGACCATGTGATCCGGGAGAATTCAAGGGTCAAGAGCCAGGGTGTTGGAAGCCAACCTGCCTACAGGCGACCAGCAGTGAACTTGCTTTGGGAAACGCTGATCTAGGTTAAGGGGTCTCACACATTTTTGGGGGGAGATCTTTTCATAACTGAAAGACTCAAAAGGCCACTCATTTTTATCCTCTGTCATTGAATGTTCTTCTAGAATAATGTTTCTGCTTCTGTGAGACACAAAAAAGCAATGTTCAGATTTGATACCTTTATAAGCAAATCATTTCACATCAGGAGCGAATACAGCACTTTCAAATGAGTAGTCACAAAAGTCTGCTGAAAGGTGTTTGTGGAGTGTAGGGTGGAAAGGTCCTTGTATTAGTTTGGTTTCATGCTGCTGATAAAGACATACCCAAGATTGGGTAATTTATAAAGAAAAAGAGGTTTAATGGACTCAGTTCCACATGGCTGGGAAGGCCTCACAATCATGGCAGAAGGCAAAAGGCACATCTTACATAGTGGCAGACAAGAGAGGTTGAGAACCAAGCAAAAGGGGAAACACTTATAAAATCAGATCTCATGAGACTTACCACAAGAACAGTATGGGAGAAACCACCCCTGTGATTTAGTTCTCGCTCACCGGGTCCCTCCCACAACACATGAGAATTACAGGAGCTACAATTCAAGATGAGATTTGGGTAGAGATACAGCCAAAACGTATTAGTCCTTGTTGCTGGAATGCTGGCCAAGAATCCTGAGTTCAGTCCCAGTCCCACCAATGAGCTCGTTTCTCCCACAATAATCCTAGCCACTTCCTTGTCCAAATATTTTTAAATGAGAAAAAAGAAGATTGATTCCCTCAGCAACCAAAATCCACCTGGATATGCAGCCTACCATCTCTGGAGGCTCTTCCGCTCTCTCTCTGTTTTTTTTCCTGTTTGTTTGTTTGGTTTTTGTTTGCACTCTGCCGCCCAGGCTAGAGTGCAGTGGTTCGATCTTGGCTCACTGCAACCTCCATCTCCCTGGCTCAAGTGATTCTTCTGCCTCAGCCTCCCAAGTAGCTGGGACTACAGGTACATACCACCATGCCCAGCTAATTTTTGTATTTTTAGTAGAGATGGAGTTGCACCATATTGGCCAGGCTGGTCTCAAACTACTGACCTCGTGATGCACCTGCCTCAGCCTCCCAAAGTGCTGGAATTACAGGCATGAGCCACCACATCTGGTCCCTTCCACTCTTTGGGGGGACTCACAGTAGGGGTTTTTAGCTCTTTCTAGCCTCAGATCCCACCCCGGGAGTACACGGTAAAACCGGACATGAAGTAGGAGGAGGAACCCTGTTGATATTTAGGAAATCCCACTCCTGGTGAGCAGATCGTCTTCAATTCAGTAAATCAAAGGCTGATCTTGCCACATTCAGATGTGTAATTAATGCCTGCTCTATCACAAAAAGCATCTATACCAGGTAGACAGTAATTTACTTTTCTGTAAAACTTTGACACTGGCTAGAAACACTATTTTTTTTTTCCACAATGCATTGAAAGACTATTATCCAGGCAACCTCTGTTTTGCAGGGAGGCAGGGAGGGAAAATCTTTTAAGGGAATGGTATTTCATGTTGGAAGGTGAGTGTCTTAGCAGTGGGACGTGTTGCCGTCTCACAGGGGTGACTGCCTAACGAGGTTCCTCCCAGCAACTTCCACATTTTGGACTTTATTGTGTGAGCTGCCTCAAACTGAGGTGATTCCCTGTCTAGACCAGTTTGCCCTTTGGTTATTTATTTGCCCTGAGACACCAAGAGACTGAAAGTGGTTTTTTAAAAAAAATCTCTTCCCTAATATATGGGTTTTTTTGGTTTGGTTGGTTTTTTGTTTTTTGCTTTGAGGTGAGTCTCACTCTGTTACCCAGGCTGGAATGCAATGGCGCAATCTTGGCTCACCACAACCTCAGCCTCCTGGGTTCAAGCGATTCCCCTGCCTCAGTCTCCTGAGTAGCTGGGACCATAGGCATGTGATACCATGCCCAGCTAATTTTTTTAAAAATTCTTTAATTTTTACTAGAGACGGGGTTTCACCATGTTGGCCAGGTTGGTCTTGATCTCTTGACCCCAAGTGATCCACCTGCCTCAGCCTCCCAAAGTGTTGGAATTACAGGTGTGAGCCACCATGCCCAGCCTCATATCTCCTCCTTTTAATGGATAGGATAAACTAAACAGGCCTCAAGAATGTGACCTCCCCAGCTCCTCCATGGACAGCTCTCTCCCTGGGTCCCAGCAACCGAGGACATTTGTTGATTTGGGAAAAGCCCAGCAGAAGGATTCTGTCTGGATTTTCTGGTGCCGCTGACCCATTTGCACCCAGGCACATTGATCTGGTTCAAGTCAGAATCTTTCCCTTTTTCATGAAACAGATTTTTCCACTCTTTTAAGCCTCTGTGGGCTCCAGAATGAGTTGAGCTCCTGTATCGTCTCATTACAGCGTTTCCCTCTTTGGGCACGGGCTGAGACACACAGATTTCACTACTTCCTCTTTGGAGAAGGCATAAAAGGACCTGCAGCCACGGCCCCATACATTTCAAGAGAAGCAAGGCTTCCACCCCGGGTGTCTTTCACAGCCCTCCGCCCGCAGCCTCTTAACTTCCTGACATTAAACAAAAACGCAACCAAGGTTTTCCTAATTGGGGATCATCATCCAGAATCTGTCATGGAGTCTCCTTGAAATTAATTCAACTCGATCGTTCTTCAGACCTCCGCTAAGGAGCGGGCGTGTTCCTCTTGACGCGGACTTCTCCCATTTTCATCCTATATTAGCTCCCTAACAAGGTTGCACAATCAGCTCTTAGTCTGCAAACTAGAAAAATGGGCAGTGATTCCAGCAGCTATGCCTTGGCGCTCTCACGCTGGATTACTGCGATGGTCTTGTTGCAAGGCTTCCAGATCTTTCTCTGTGGGTTGAAATTGGTTCCAAAATGTGACACATTTTTTAAAAAAAGAATTTCACTGAGTTACCCATTTCATGGAAATTGCCATAGGGTGTTGACTTGTACAGTTAATGAAGCTTTCCAATAAGTATCCCTGGCCGGGCATGGTAGCTCAGGCCTGTAATCCCAGCACTTTGGGAGACCAGGGCAAGTGGATCACAAGGTCAAGAGATCAAGACCATTGTGTTCCACATGGTGAAACCCCATCTCTACTAAAAATACAAAAATTAGCTGGGCGTGGTGGTACGTGCCTACAGTCCCAGCAACTTGGGAGACTGAGGCAGGAAAATCACTTCAACCTTGGAGGCAGAGGTTGCAGTGAGCTGAGATAATGCCATTGCATTCCAGCCTGGGGACAGAGCAAGACTCCTATAGCCATCATCTAAATGCCTCTCTGGCCACCAAAATTGTGCATGTAATTCACTGTAGTGAGTGCATACCTGAGTCTCCCTAAGGGAGATCCAGGAACCAGTAAGATCAGTTCTGAATGTGATGAAGAGATCCGTCAGTGAACACAATATATAGCCCACCTCCTTCTGGTTTCCAGTCCCAGGTGGTAACTGATGTCTTAGTCCACATGGAGCCAGACCATGGAGCTAAATAGATATGGGTTTCCAAGTCATCCTGGCCACTTCCCAGGGTCATGGCCATGGGTAAGTTAGTAACTGTCGAACATTTCCTCATCTGCCAAGTACAGATCATCACAAACCTACCTTCTGGGGTTGCTAGGGGATTAAAGGAAATAAGGAGCATAGCGGGGCCAGCCCTGTGCCTGCCTGGAGTGGGCACCAAGCTGACGTCTCTGGGGCTCTCCCGGCCCTGCATACCTGCAGCAGTTCTACCTTTGGCTTGATGTCTGAGGCCTTTGCATTTCTGAAGGGAGTGAGGGAAATCAAATCATGCTTATGATTAAAAACATGACACTGGCCGAGTGTGGTGGCTCACACCTGTAATCCCAGCATGTTGGGAGTCCGAGGCAGGAGGATCACGAGGTCAAGAGATCAAAACCATCCTGGACAACATGGTGAAACCCTGTCTCTACTAAAAATTTTAAAAAATTAGCTGGGCGTGGTGGCACGTCCCTGTAGTTCCAGCTACTCAGGAGGCTGAGGCAGGAGAATGGCTTGAACCCAGGAGGTGGAGGTGGAGGTTGCAGAGAGCAGGGATCATGCCACTGCACTCCAGCCTGGTGACAGAGCAAGACTGTCTCAAAAAAAAAAAAAAAAAAATCCAAGGTTCAGCTCAGTTGTTTGTCCTATTTCAGCAATATCCTTTTCTTTTGTTGTTGCTGTTTTTGAGATAAAATCTTGCTCTGGGGCCCAGACTGGAGTGCAGTGGTACAATCATGGCTCACTGCAGCCTTGATCTCCTGGGTTCAAGCCCTGGGCTCAAGCCTTCCTCCTGCCTCAGCCTCCCAAGTAGCTGGGACTATAGGTGTGCACCACCATGCCTGGCTAGCTTTTAGTTTTCATTAGAGATGAGGTCTCACTATGTTACCCAGACTTGATCTCAAACTCTTAGGCTCAAGTGATCCTTCCACTTCGGCCTCCCAAAGTACCGCAATTACAGGCGTGAGCTACCACACCTGGCCAATTTCCTCTTCTTATCTGTGGGAAGCCATGGGGCATTACTGGAGAAATAACTGTGATGTCCAAACCCTGCACTATACCCCAGTGCAAGGTGGTAGGTGTTGAAGTAGAAAATGATAAGACTTAAATCGTCAGCAAAAGCCAAAGAGAGAAGTAAAAAATGTATGAATGCTAAATGAATTGATTTTCATAAAATTAACATTATACTGTATAACATTTCCCAATATAGTCTTTTTCATATTAATATTTATAACATTGTAAAGATTAAATCATACCTTTGTAATTATTTTAATCTTTTTTTTAACCTTATTCTGTTCCAAAGATAAAGTTTGGTTGTGTTTTATTTTTTGTGCAGGTTTTTTTTTTTTTTTTTGGAGGGGGGGCGCTGGGGGTCCTTTATTTTTAGAATGTTCTAGTGGCATTCTGAATTCTTCCTACAGGGAGATATTGCTACCTTAATAATGGTTATGCACAACACATACAGGAATCTGTCATGGAGTTGGTGGTAATGAAAAGGCTCCTTAGATACCCAGCTTGAAAAGCTTTCATGTTTTTATGTTTAATTTGCAACAGTCTTTCTTCTTTGTACATGAGGTTATGCATTGCTGAAATAGCAGATCCAGCGGGGTGCGTTGGGTCACGCCTGTAATCTCAACACTTTGGGCAGCCAATGTGAGAGGATCACTTGAGCCTCAGGGTTGGAGACCAGTCTGAGCAACATAGCAAGACCCCCATCTCTACAAAAAAAAACAAAAAACAACAAAAAAAAAACATTTTAAATTAGCTGAGCATGGTGGCATTGTACCTGTGGTCTCAACTCCTCAGGAGGCTAAGGTAGGAGGATCACTTGTGCTCAGGAGGTAGAGGCTGCAGTGAGCTATGATTGAACCACTGCACTCCAGCCTGGGAGCAAGAGCAAGACTTTGTCTCCAAAAAAAAAAAAAAAAAAGGAAGAAAAAATAGGAAATCAACCAATGCAGTTCTCACCACCTCCTACATCTGGTTCTGGGGTTCTGGGTGGCCGGGCACCTGCCTCCGGCTGTATGGTCAGGAAGAATGGGCATGGCTACATAGCTGTCCTCCCCCTAGCTGGCTCCGCAGGCTCCCAGTGCCTTAGGGAGGTCAGCCTCTCGAGTTGCATGCCCAGAAACTACACAAACCTCAGCAGGCCGTGCAGGAAATGAGACCCACATCCACGTCACCAGCCTCATTTTTGCAAGCTGATGGAGGTGGGGAAACCCTACCCTTCTTCCTTTAGCAGCAATTTTTTTTTTTTAGCATCATGCTTTTTATAAAATTTTTTTTCTCATACTTACCAATATTTTTAAGTTTGAGCTTTGTTTCAAATTTTTGGGCTGAGTAATGATGCCATGCACACTGCTTGCCCAGTCTTTCCCCAGCTACCTCTTGGGTCCTATATTAGTGTGCTGGGCCTGCTGCGACAAAGTGCCACAAACTGGCAACTGAAACAACAGAAATGTGTGGCCTCACGGGGCTGGAGGCCGGAGGTCCCAGATCAAGGTGTCAGCAGGGTCAGTTCCTTCTCGGGGCAGAGAACCTGCCCAGGCCTCTCCCCAGCTCCTGGTGATCCTCCACAATCCTCGACATGTGGACACATCCCTCTGACCGCCACCTTCATCCTCACGTGCTGTTCTCCTGTGTGTGTGTCTCTGTGTCCAAATTTCTTCTTTCACGAAGGCATCAGTCATCTTGGTTTAGGGCTCACCCTAAGGACCTCGTCTTGACTTAGTTCATAGTTCACTGCAGCCTCAACCTCCTGGGCTCAATAGATCATCAGCAAAGACCCTATTTCCAAACAAGATGGCATTTGCAAGGGCTGGGGGTTGGGACATCATCTTTTGGGGGTTCAACGTTGTTTGGGGGGACATGAGTTAGCCCTGACAGGGGCTGTCCTTCCCTGGGTCTCTCCTGTCACCACCCCAGTGCAGGACACCAGCTTGCACCGCCTGACTTAGAGAACCCATCCCCTCCTCCTGTCTCTGATCCCTTCTTCTGCTGGATGGTGGAGGGCCGAGTGCCCCAGGAAGCTGACTCAGAGAGGGAGGAGATTGTGCAGGAGATGCGTCAAGGGGTGCTCTTAGGTCTGGCATCCAGGGAAGGGAAACGTACAGAATTCAGCAGGAAGGATATGGAGCTTTGAGGCGTCCTCCGTGAAGGCTTCAGACAGCCCTGAAGATAATCTGGAAGTGGGGTGGGAGGACCCGCAGAGCTGAACCTGGGCTTTTTAACCCCACATTGATCATGCTTCAGCAGCTGGCTATCCCGGAATGGGGTATGCCTCACAGCCAGCACATTTCCCACAGCCACTATCCTTGAGGATGGGGAGCCAGGGCTTTCTGCTAGCAGCCCTCCCACCATCTGGGGACTGGACCTTCATTTCTGCAGGGCCATGTGGTGGGGGCTGTCCAGCCCCCCGTGAGTAGCCAGAGTGGTCTTTATTTTTATTTTATTTTATTTTATTTTATTTTATTTTATTTTATTTTATTTTGTTTTGTTTTGTTTTGTTTTGTTTTAAGATAGGGTCTCTCTCTATTGCCCAGGCTGGAAGGCAGTGGCATGATTGTAGCTCACTGAAGCCTTGAACTCCTGGGTTCAAGCAATCCTCCCACCTCAGCCTCCAGAGTAGCTGGGACTACAGGTATGCACCACCACACCAGGCTAATTAATTTTTTGTAGAGCTGGGCTTTCACTCTGTTGCCCAGGCTGATCTTGAACTCATGGTCTCAAGAGAGTCTCCTGACTCAGCCTCCCAAAGTGCTAGGATTACAGGCATGAGCCACCATGCATGGCTCCAGCTTGTCTTTCTAAAAGACAAATCTGACCAAGTTACTCCCTTTACATCCATCAGTGGTTCCCACTGCTCTTAAGATAAAGACTAAAGTGTCTTAGCTTGACCCTCCGAGCCTGGCCCTTGCCCATCCACACCTCCTGTTGCCCTGCACCCCTCCCTTTCCACTCTGGCCTCCTGCTTGCCATGAGTCCCCTGCCACAGGGCCTTTGCAAATGCTCATTCCCCAGCCTGGATGGATTTTTTTTTTAACCTAATTGACTCTGTCTCATCTTTTGGACCACTTCCTCAGAGAAGCTCCCTTCCTTTTGACTGTGTCAAATCCGCCTACTGTAGACTGTGAGAACACTGCATAACTCCTCTTTGTAGAAATCCGTGGTTGGGTGTGGTAGCTCACATTTGTAATCCCAGTACTTTGGGAGGCCGAGGTGGGAGGATCACTTGAGTCCAGGAGTTCAAGACCAGCTTGGGCAATATAGAGAGATCCCTTCTCTACCAAAAAAAAAACCAAAAAACAATTTTTTAATGGCACACTCCTGTGGTCCCAGCTATTCAAGAGGCTGAAACAGAAGCATCACTTGGTCCAGGAGTTAGAAGCTGCAGTGAACTCTGATCAAGTCACTACACTGCAGCCTGGGCAACAGAGTTGAGACCCTGTCTCCAAAGATAAGTAAATTTGTGAGGTTTTGTTTTGTTTTGTTTTTTGAAACAAGTTCCTGGTCTATTTCCCAGGCTGAAGTGCAATGGTACCATCATAGTTCACTGCAGCCTCAACCTCCTGGGCTCAAGGGATCCTCCCACCCCAAACTCCCAAGTCTCTGGGACTACAGGTCCCACCACTACACCTGGCTAATTTTTTGTATTATTATTATTTATTTTTTGTAGAGACAGAGTTTTGCCATGTTGCCCAGGCTGGCCTCAAACTCCTGAGCTCAGGTGATCCACACACCTCAGCCTCCCAAAGCACAGGGATTATAGGTGTGAGCCACAGTGCCCAGCCTAAATTTATGATTTTTTTACATTTGTTTATGCTATTATTTGGTTATTGTCTAGCTTCCCACTGATTGGCAAGTGCCATGAGAATCAGGCCACATCTGATTTTTCTCCCTGATTGCCCTCCCAGAGCCTTGCACAGGCCTGGCCCATAGTAGGTACCCCATGCATGCATGCATGCATGCATGAATGAATGAATGCACTCATCAGTCAGTAACTCCCACGATGGAGTATTTCACGAGAAATCTGCAGTGCATTCACATTCACTGTTTGAAAAAATAAGAAGGAAAGAACTTGATGCATTCCTGTCGCCTGAAAGCTGTGAGAGATTGGCTGTCCAGCAGGTTAACAAACAGCAGTGGGTCTTAGGAGACGCGAGGGAGCCATTTGTCCTAGTGAGGACAGAATTCGCAGTTTGTGGGGATTTAGTAAATGTCCCTCTAGCGGACTGAGAAAGAATGCGCTGCCCCAAGCTGGGCCTGACCCAGCCACTTCCCTCTGGAGGAGTCTCCTGGTGGAGACGGGGGCACGTACCACTGCCGTCTGCCTGGAATGCAACCCAGAGATCTTTTCCAGTGGTTGCGTTTCTGCCTTGCATGTCCTGGGCTAATATATTAAGAGCCAGAAGGAGGGAGGGCAAGAGTTACTTGCATGACAGATGACCTGCAGAGTCCCATTCATGTAGAGCAATTGGAGCTGGCCATGATCCCGGTCAAGCTACCAACAAGGTACCCTCTGGTGCCTCCCCACTTTCAGCAGAATCATTCCCTTCCCACCACATCCCATCATTCCTGCTTCCTGCTGATCCCCAGACCCTTTGCTGACACTGTTGGCGCCCCTCACCTGTCCTTGTGCATGGGCACTGAGCTCCAGCGTGCAGTATCTTCTGACGTTTGCAGCGGCCCAGCAAGGTAGGCTCTGTCACTCCCATTGTATAGATGGGGAAACTAAGGTCAAGTGACTTGCTCTAGCTTGAACTCTACTCAGTTAGTGGTCTTCTTGAAAGCCTCCCACCAGGCAGCCGAAATTTAAAACAACGGGACTCATGGAGATAGAGAAGTAGAAGGATGGTTACCAAGGGCTGGGAAGGGGAGTGGGAGAGGGTCGGGGGGGAGTGGGGAGGGCTAATGGGCACAAAAAATAATTAGAAAGGATGAGTAAGACCTAATATTTGCCGGCACAACAGGTTATTTATAGTCAAATTTAAAAGTAACCAAAAGAGGCTGGGCACGGTGGCTCACGGCTGTAATCCCTGCACTTTGGGAAGCCGAGGTGGGCAGATCACCTGAGATCAGGAGTTCGAGACCAGCCTGGCCAACATGGCAAAACTGCATCTCTACTAAAAATACAAAAGTTGGTCAGGTGTGGTGGCAGGTGCCTATAATCCCAGCTACTCAGGAGGCTGAGGCAGGAGAATCACTTGAACCTGGGAGGCAGAGGTTGCAATGAGCCAAGATCATGCCACTGTACTCCAGCCTGAACCACAGAGGGGACTCTGTCTAAAAAAAAAAAAAAAAGTAACCAAAAGAGTAAAATTGTTGTTTGTAACACAAAGGATAAGTGCTTAAGGGGATGGATACCCCGTTATCCCTGATGAGATTATTATGAATTGAATGCCTGTATCACAATCTCATGTACCCCATAAATACATATACCAACTATGTACCCACAAAACTTTAAAATAAGATTAAAAAAAGAAAGTCTCCCATGAGGACTGGCTCACTGATATGGAAACTTCAGCAGGCAGGAGTCTTATAAAAATGAAAGGGTTTGAGGATGAAGGTCTATTAAGAAGGCGGGACAGGATGGCAGGCATTATTAGTGCTTGGCGTCTGCCCCTAGCAACCACCCCACTTTCTAAAGCCTCCATCTAGGGTGAAGGAGCGCTTGATGCTGGTCCTTCTGTAGATCCAGGGCCTGAAAAGCCTCAGGGGGGGACACACCAGGTCTTCGGCTGTCTCTGCCAGAAACCTCTGGCAGTTCCATTGCACTGACAGCAACCACCCACTCCCCTTCTATTTTGCATGCTTAGGTTTCTGCCGCATCAAGACAAAGCTTTCACCAACCCTTTGAAGGAAGCTTGCCCCATTCCGGGTCTGGGGTCAGAATGAGCAGTCTGCTGCCATTCCTGGCCCCGAGCATGGCAATGGACATGAGACAGAGGCCTCCAGAGCCTCAGTGTTTTGTTTTGTCTTGTTTGCATCCAAGCCCTAAATGGCAGGTCAAGCTAAGAGCTGGCTGACAGGGAGAAGAAACACCCCTCACCCCCCGTGGCCTTCTGTTCCCAGCCCTGCACAGAAAGTAAATGTTATGCAGTAAATTCTTTCCTAACACATCATCAGTGCATGACCAAAGCATTTCCCCCCCACCAAAAAGACCATCCATCAGTGCCAGCAAGTGAGGATACAGGTTTCCTGAGCTTCTGTTGAAACTCAGTGGCTGAAAGTGCACACCTGTTCCAGTGAGGCTCTGCCAGGCCAGGCGGATGACAGCATCAGCTGAGAGAATTCCACAGGGGAAGGTGTGGGGCTGGGCAGCTTTTCCTCAAGGTGGAAAGGGAGAACCTATGTCTCCTGCAGCCAGAAGCCCTGTTAGGTGGCACCCCCACGGTACAGCTGCAGCCATAGGAGTCTAGGCTTTCTCCCCTAGGTAAGAAGAGCCCACCTTGATTAGCCTCTGCAATCTAAGAAGCCTAAGCCTAGACTTTTCTCAGGGAGAGAGGCAGGCAAGGCTAATGAGAAGGCGTGGACATGAGCTTCTAAAACATGAAAATGAAAATGACACTCTTCAGCTCAGCAAAATATGAAAGCAAGACCTCTCTGAATGCTTGCTTTGTGGCCTGTGGGCAAAGCTGTCATTTTGGACTAAACTCAGCCAACAAGGAACTAATGATGATGTCTCATCATTTTCTTCCACTTCTCATGACTTTTTATCTTGTTAATACATCATAACTAATTCTTCCTCATGTTAACAGTGGCCTTGTTTCACGCCCCGGCATTCTGCAGGCATGACACTGAGTTCCGTGGGAGAAGGTTCCACTGTCACACTTAGATAAATTAATAAGGTGAGATCGTCCACATTTTCCTGGTCCCACAACTCATCTCAAAATATTAAGCTCTTGCTTTTCAAATATACAGCCGGCATCTCTGCCTGTATTTTGTAAGGACAAAATAGTAAATATTATCTTCCTCTGCTCTGGCCATCAGCTGAGGACATCAGGGAAGAGAGTGTCGTAATTCTTCTCTTTATGAAGGTGAAAGGCATTACCTCCAGGAGACTATCTAAGTCTGACCTTCACTCTCACGTGGTTTTGGCTCTTTCAGCTATTTCAAAGAAGAAGGGCTTTGAAGTGTTGAGGTAGAAGCCAGTATCATCCCTTTGCTGGTTTGCAGGTAAGCAGGCAGCACGCCTAGGCTTGCCTCTGTGAATCTCCGAGAGCCTCTTTACATTTTCTGAAGCAAAAATGGGCTAAACCTACATTAGTCAAAACTATGCTCTTCTGATGATGAGCTCTAAAGAAATTAAAACACACACACACACACACACACACACACACCAAAACAGCCGATGCAGAGGGAAAATATCAGTTCTTTCATCGGGTTTCTGTTTGGGTTTGTTTCTTTCTTGTTTTTTTCTTTTTGATCTGTAAGATGCCAACAACTGATGTGACTGATTTCCTCTATTATTTCCAGAATGCTTAGCATTCTCAACACACTGGGGTTTTCATATATTAATTTCTATTTTTGCTTTCATTGGGTTCATTTCAGAGCAATTTATCAGGTTTAAGCTGGAAGTTGTTTGCATCTTAAGAACCCTGGGTTTAGAACCAGGGACCTGAATTCCTGAATCAGGTTTGTACATGTTTTTCCCAACAAGGCTTCTGTTCTGAGCCCTGATTTTGTCACCTGGAGATGAGACATGGGACAAGGGCCCTTCATACCTGCCTGCCTCCCGATCACTAAGAGTCCCTTTATAAACTGTAAAGCTCTGGTCACTGTTCCCACTTATCACTTGGTGACTTCAGGATCCCACCATTGTCACCCCTGACATGTCATTAAAATGTTGTCACCTAAACTCCCACTTCAGTCTTGGTCCTCTTCTCCCACTCCAGGATTGTGTCTTCCTCTGATGTCAGCAACGTGAAGGGGCGTTTTATGGGACAGGGTCACTGATGACACTGAAATGGGAAAACCTCATTTATTCCCCTCACAGTGTGTGTGACAGGGGTGTGGCTTGCTTCTTTGGTGCCTTGCTGCTTAAACCCCTGTGGAGAGCATACAGATGGACAGTTGGTGGGGAGCATTTTGGGGCTCCAACCCCACAGCAGCATCTAGTGTTGAGGGCTTACGGTTTCCAGATCCCCAGTGGGTGCATGTTACACTGTACTCTTTCAGCTTTGCTGTCAGCAGGCGGCTTGGGGTCTTCAGCTCAATAAGACCCTATGCCTTATTCCAAGGACAGAGGGCTATTTTCTGTATCCTAGGTTCTTGCCCTAGTGTACCAGAAAAATTGGATCACCCATGGGCTTGGAGAATGGGTGCAAGGTTTTGAATGTCTGAATGGTGGAGGTGGCTCCTAGCAAGGTGGATGGGGAAAGAGAAAGGGGATGGGGTGGGAAGGTGGTCTTCTCCAGAGTTGGGCCACCAAGTGGCTAGATTCTCCTCCAGCCACCCCAGGCCAAATTCCCTTTGGCATCAGCGTCATTCCACCATCGCTGGCTGCCAGCGTCTACTGGTGTCTGTCAGTTTGCTGCTTCTCTTAACATCCAGCCACTTGTGTCTGTGCCTGCTAGGGTCTGGGTTTTTATGGGCACAGGATGGGGAGTGTGGTGGGCTAAAAGGCAACTTTTTGCGTGTGAAAACAGAAATACCTGTCCTCACTCAGGTCATGGGCACAGGCCCAAGGGCGGAGCTTTTGTGAAGGACCCGCCCTTCTCTACCCAGCACTTCCCTGCCCCCACATCCATATCACTACTTCCAGGGACTCTCTGCAACATCTCTAGAGCCCACCATTGTCCCCTCTCTCTGCAGTGTCCCATGGTGGGCCCCCTATCCAAGGACACCCACACCGATTCACCTCCATCTTTAGCCAGACACGAATGCCTACTCCATCTGCTGTCACCACAAACCTTGGTGGAGTCCTATCAACATCAGAATTTCAGTCAGCCCCCTCCAGAACTAGCTCAGCATCTCACACACCCCCTACCAGGACTGGCATCTCTTCATTGCTTCTGATCCCTTCCCTGTGTCCGTGACATGCCTGATTCCTCATTCTCACCAGGGCGTCCTGGTCTGTCTGTGCTCAGCTCCCTGGTGACACCCAGACCCCCCACCCCCTGGTTCCTACATTGCCCACCTCCAGGAGACCAACAGCTCCTGGTTAATAGCACCATCAACACTCTCCTTGGGCCATCTCCCCATCTATGTATCTTCTAGGGTGTCTTCTGACTGCATCCGTTTGATGAATTGCAAACTACACACTCTGCTTATATTTGCATAGGAAGTTGGTAATTAGCTGCAGAGCATTTTGTTAAACTTCTACATGAAAGATGGTGGAGAAAAATTAATTGCATCATATTGTATTGTACTCCTGAGAGAGTGGCGAGCTCCCAAGCCCGGGTCCGATCTGCCCACTGTATTACCATCCTGAAAATTGCTATTCTTGCCTTTGATTACTGAGTCTTTTCAGCCTCAGAATTAGTTTTCAGGGTACAGAGCAGTTTCTACCAACTCAATCTTTCTTAAGGAAGGTCTTACTTACCAAAGTTAATTTTGTTCGTATTGTAACGTGCTTGAAAATAAGTATGAATCTTGTTTATTTTCGGTTGCTGTGCTCCACCAGCAAGCAGCAATTGGGGCTAAATTACCGGCGTTCAAGAAATGTGCTCCCATATTTCAGAGCTGTTGAGAAACATTTGGCTGGACAAAACCAAATTCAAACAGAGCTATAAACCAAACCGGGGTTTGTTTTAGGACCTCCCCTCAAGGGAGTGAGTTCCTTGGTGCTGCACCTGGACTGCTGGGGTGGATGGGGAGTGTTGTATTAGTTTTAGCTTCCACAGCCAATCACAGTTTCACCATCTGCCTCTCCCACATCCCTGGCAGGCGGGCTGAGGACAGTATCCACTTAATGGTCCCTAGCCCATTAGAAATGCAAACCTTTTTATTTCCTTGTAAATAAATCTCTGCTTCTTTCCAAGGCTTTCCTAAAGGAATGGGGCTGCCAAGGAGGGATGTTGTACTTTGCTCAATGCAGTTATTCTCAGTTGCTTCCCCAAAAGCAGTAAAGCTCTCTACTGTGGGGAAGAGCACGCGGGGAAGTCACTGGACAGATGTCTTTGGTGGGCTTCCCACATGCCGGGAAAATGATCCCAGTAAGCTTCCTGCCCTCATGCAGTTTGCAATTCAGCAAACAGTGAAGCCCAGAGGGACACGTGCAGTGACCACGTGTGAGAAGCGCTACTTCGGGGAAGGATTCAGGACTCTGAGAAACCAGAGCATGGCCACCTGCTTTTGGCTTAAGACCCAAACAAGGGCTTTGGGGAGAAAGGGACATTACAGCTGCAGCCTAAAATATTTTTTTTATTTTGTAGAGACAGAGTCACATTTATTTTTTATTGTATTGCTCTGGCTGGAGTGCAGGGGTGCAATCATAGCTCACTGTAGCCCTGGACTCCTAGGCTCAAGCAAGTCCTCTTGCTTCAGCCTCCCAGGTAGCTTTGACCACAGGTGTCTGCTAACACACCAAGCTCATTTTAAATTTTTTTTGTAGAGATAGGATCTCACTATGTTGTCCAGGCTCATCTTGAACTCCTGGGCTTAAGCCATCCTCACACCTCAGCCTCCTAAAGAACTGGGATGACAGGTGTGAGCCACTGTAACTGGCCTGAAATATTGACTCTTCCAGCGGAGATAGAGCTTTTCCTATTGGCCTCCCACCAGGGCTAATCTCCACCTCTGTTATTTAACATGTATAGATTTCCTGGGATACACCATAAACCTTAAAAACCCTGTCACTGGAAAAGTTGTTGTGGGTCGATTCTGGGTTTTCCTTTGGACTTAATTTCAGGGAGCTGTATCTTCCCCTCTGATTGATGGCTTCTTGGCAGGGCCTCCTAACTCTGTTTCTAAGCATTTCGGTCCCTCTTAAGTACCTCCAATCTCCTTGATCCCAGCTGGGAGTGAATACCCTGCCACTGATCCCTTAGACACTCTGGGATGCTTCTGGAACTGGGAGGTCCTATGGTGAATCCTTCTGTAAAGCCAAGAATCATTATTTATTGATTTTTGGGGGGACAGGGTCTTGCTCTGGCACCCAGGCTAGAATGCAATGCTGCAATCACAGCTCACTGCAGCCTTGAACTCCTGGGCTCCAGTGAGAATTTTTAAGTTTTTAATGTGGATAATTGGCTTCCTGATTAATGTGGATAATTTTTTAGTGCGGGTAATTGGCTTCCAGATTACTCAGACTTTTTAAGTTCAGATTTTTACATTCAAAGGGAAGTATTCAGTAACCTTCTAGACTGATGGCAAACATAACCCTGTTTCTCTAGTCCCTTCTCTAAATCCATGCCTTCTAAACCCCTTTGCTTTCTGACTCTGTAGCATCCCCCACCAACAGGTGGGATCTGTTTCCCACCTCTTGAATCTAAGCTCATCATGTGATTTGCTTCGGCCAAGAGGAGGCAGCAGAAGTTATGACATCCCCATTGGGAGTCTAAGTCTCAGGAAGTCTATGCATTAGTGCCTTCTGTCTTACCACCCTGCTGTTGCCGTGACAACAAGCCCAGGCTCTTTGCTGGAGCATGGGAGACTGTGGATCAGAGCTTATCAAGGACCTACCAACAGCCACCAAGGCTCTGGCATACATGAGCTCAGACCAGTTCAGCAGAGCCACCCAGCCTGCCCACAGACCCCTGAGCAATGACAAGTGGTTGGGGTATATATACATCTGCTAGGGCCATCAAAACAACGTACCACAGACAGGGCAGCTTAAACAATGTCAATGCATTTTCTAAGTCCAAGATCACAGTGTTGGCAGGGTTGGCTTCTCCTGAGCCCTCTCTCCTTGGCTTGTCAACAGCCATCTTCTCCCTGTGTTCTTACATGGTTGTCCCTCTGTGTGCGTCTGTGTCCTGATCTCCTTTTTTTTTTATTTTTTGAGTCATGTGCTATTGCCCAGACTGGAGTGCAGTGGCATGATCATAGCTCACTGCAGCCTCAACCTCTTGAGCTCAAACTATCCTCCAACCTCAGCCTCTTGAGTAGCTGGGGCTACATGTAGATGGCACCATGCCCGGCTAATTGATTTTATTTTTATTAGAGAAGTTTTGCTATATTACCTAGGCTGGTCTCGAACTCTTGGCCTTGAGTAATTGTCTTTCCTCAGCCTCCCAAAGTGCTGGGATTATAGGCATGAGCCACCCAGCCTGATCTTCTCTTCTTATGCTTTTTTTTCTTTTCTTTTTTCTTTTTTTTTTTGAGATGGAATCTTACTCTGTTGCCCAGGGTGGAGTACCGTGGTGTGATCTCAGCTCACCATGACCTCCGCCTCCTGGATTCAAGTGCTTTTCCTCCCTTACCCTCCTGAGTAACTGGTACTACAGGCTTGTGCAACAACACCTGGCTAATTTTTTTATTTTCAGTAGAGACAGGGTTTCACCATATTGCCTAGGCTGGTCTCAAACTCCTGACCTCAAGTGATCCACCCACTTCGGCCTCCCAAAGTGCTGGGATTACAGATGTGAGCCCCCACACGAGGCCTGAGCTTCTCTTCTTATAAGCACACACCAGTCCTATTGGGTTAGGACCCAACCACATGACCTCACTTCACCTTAATTACCTCTGCAAAGACCCCATTCCAAATATAGTCATATTCTGAGGTGCTAGGGGTTAGGATGTCAACGTATGAACTGGGAAAAGGCGAGACACAATTCAGTCCATACTAGGGTGTTTTGTTTCAGGGCATCACTGTTGCCATGAGTAAGAAATATTCTTAGTCAGTGCCAGACACTGCATCTGCACTGGGATTCTAAGCAAGGACAAATCATGGATGTCCTCCTGGTGTTCAAGGAGCTCATGGGCTGTGAGTGCTTCTTCACCTGGAACCCGCCCTGGGACCAGCCACACACGTGTGCACTACACACATGCATCCCAGCCTGGAACCTTTACTCCCTACCCCTCAAACTCAGAATCTGCCTTTACCAAACAGACCCCAAAGAAACACGGGAAGAAAGAGAGAAAATGTCCCACTCCCCTTGTAGCTGAACTCTCTGTCACACAATCAGCTGTTACATTTCCCTGCCCCATGCCACAGCTTGTTCTGTTTTAATTAACTTGCCTTTTATTGAATTTCCGTTTTTGTCACCAAACACCAACCCACCTCTACGTGTGTGTCTGTAACATCAGCCATCACAGTGCGTGTTGTTCTGGGTCACACATGACTTCTGATCATGGGAAGGAACAGTGAGGCCCACATTGGGAGTGATCTGTGTTTTGATCTTGCTTTGGTGGGATTGGGGTGGGGCTGCAGGTGAGGAGGGGGAGATCTGGGCAATCTGGCAGCCACAAATCCGCCCTCTCCAGCAGCTCGGAGAGCACAGACAGCCTTTGGGGCTTGGTCATGTTGCAGAAAGAGTGAGACCCAGCAATGGCTTACGCCTGTAATCCCAACACTTTGGGAGGCTGAGGCGTCAGGAGTTCGAGACCAGCCTGACCAACATGGAGAAACTGTGTTTCTCTGTTAAAAATACAAAATTAACGGGGCATGGGGGCCGATGTCTGTAATCCCAGCTACTTGGGAGGCTGTGGTAGAAGAATTGCTTGAACCCAGGAGTTGGAGGTTGCTGTGAGCTGAGATCACACCAACCGCACTCCAGCCTGGGTGACAAGAGTGACACTCCAACTAAAAAAAAAAAAAAAAAAAAAAAAGTGAGACCCACATGGGGCTGGTGGCTGCATGATGTAATGAGCACTTTATTCCTTTATTTCTAAGAGCAAGAAGCTGAAATGGTAGCGAGGAGACACAAAACACACAAATCAAGTTGGAACGGAGGGTCGCCTTCCCACCAAGGCCTTGTGGGAATAAGACTGGACTGACAATAACAAAGTAAGGCCAGCACTCTCAGCATGGAAGCATAAATTCTTCCCCTCGCTTGGAAAAACCTCCGAGTCCCAGCCGAAGGGAAGAATGTGAGGTGCAGGAGTTCAGGGATTTTTGTCGCCTGGTTCCCCGCGCTGTCTCCAGGGTATAGAGATAATACTTGGCACAAAACAAGTTTTTCGGTGATTTTTTTTCTTAATGAATGATGTCCATCTCTTACATTAGAGTCTGTCCTGGGTTGTGTTCTGCAGACATGAATCTAAGAAGAGGATTGGAGCATCCCAGGAGAAATGGGGGAGGGAGGGAGGGAGAGTAGGGACCTGGCAGGGAAGGGGAGGGAGCCCAGCAAGGCTGTGAAGTCTGAGGAGGAGCCCTGGAGGGTGACTTCAGCCTGGTCCCATGGAGAGGGAGCATTGGAGGGAGAATTAGGGATCTGAGTTGCCCTAACCCAAGGCAGGGAGCTGATCTCCCATCCCCAACCTCTTTGCTCACTGGCCAAGTATCCCTCCAGAGAACAGCAACCCTCGAGTACTCCAGCCACCTGTGCCTTCCAGGCCATTATCTCCCGGAGCCCAAGGGAGAGGTGAGGTGCAGGCCCACTGGGGGCCAAAGCACGCTAAAGCTGGGAGAGACACACCGGGAAATGCAGAAGGGATCCACGGGGCCTCAGGGAGAAGTGTAATTTGGGAACCCGCAGGCCAAATGGGAGTCAATGAGTTGGTTCATTACCCGCCCCCAGTGTGGTTAATTTTATATGTTAGCTGGGCGAGGCCATGGTACCCAGATATGCAGGTAAACACCAGCCTAGCTGTGGCTATGAAGACAATTTTTAGATGAGATGAATATTTAAGTCAGTAGACTTTGAGTCAAGCAGATAACCACCCCACCCCGTAATGCGGGTGGGGGCTCATCCTACCAACTGAAGGTTTTAAGAGAAAAAAGAGGTCCGGCAGGGTGGCTCATACCTGTGATCCCAGCAAATTGGGAGACCGAGGTATGCAGATCACTTCAGGCCAGGAGTTCAAGTCCAGCCTGGCCAACGTGGTGAAACTCTGTCTCCACTAAAAATAAAAAATTAGCCAGGCTTGGTGGCACATGCCTGTGCTCCCAGCTACTGGGAAGGCTGAGGCACAAGAATCGCTTGAACCTGGGAGGCAGAGGTTGCAGTGAGCCGAGATCGTGCCACTGCATTCCATCCTAGGCAAGAGAGCAAGACTCTGTCTCAAAAAAAAAAAAAAGGAGAAGAAAAAGACTGACATTCCCCAGGGAAAAGAGAGTTCTGCCTATAGATGCTCTTCAAACTGTCCAGTCTATTGATGCAACATCACCTCTTCCCTGGGCCTCAAGCTTGCCGGCCTGCCCTGCAGACTTTAAGCATACCAGTCTCCACAATTGCATGAGCAGTTTCCTAAAATAAATCTTACTGTCTTTCACTCTGTGTGTGTATGTGTCTGTCTCTCTCACATAATGCATCTTACACATGCATACATCTACATCTACGTATATACACACACATACACACATGCATATGTATATCATGTTGGTCCTGTGTCCTTGGAGAATCCAGACTTATCCACCCCCTAAAAGACCTTGGCCATGAGCTCTCAATGTGCTCAGGTTGGAACATGGAGAGTATGCACGTGACAAAACTGGATGGGAACCTAGAGATCATCATCGCATCTGGGGCTGCAGAGCCAGTTGCCTGCAGGGGCCAGGCAGGTAGCTCAGATGTATGAAGTGGGCAGGTGTAGGAGATAAGATGAGCACCGTGACCAGTTAAAGAAGGAGTCAAAGCTGTTCTTGTCATCTGTTGCTGTGTGAGAAACCACCCCAAAGCTTCGTGGCTTAAACAATAATCCTTGTATTATTTCTTACGATTCTGTGTGTTGGTTGGGCTTAGCCAGGTGGTTCTTCTGCTCTCTCTGTCTGTGAATACGTATCAGCTAGGGCTGCGTCAATGGGAGGCTCAGCTGGGCTGTAATGTCCAAGATTGCTCACTGACATGGCAAGTAGTTGGCATGGACTGCTGCATGGGGGCTTCTCCACATGGTTCCCCATGCAGTGAGGGCTTGCTCATAGCATGGTGTCTGGGTTCAGAGAGGGAGCACCCCATGAGATAAAGGCAGAAGCTGCAGATACCTTCAGGTCCATCTTTGGAATTATCCAGTGTCACTCCTGCTGCATTCTGTTGGTCAAAAGGCCAGCCTGGATTCAGTGTTGTAGGTGACCACCCCATTGCATGGATACCAGGAGGGGTAGCTCACTGGAGTGGGAGGCTCATCTTTGGAAACTGACTATCAGAAAAAGGAATTCAGATTTAGAATGTGTTTAAAAATACTGTTAAGGCCTAATTAAATATCTGCTGGCCAAATATGTTGTACATGCTAAGAGTTTGCAATCTGCATTTCTGGTCCAACACCCTAATTTTTCCAGATGAAGACACCAAGATCAAGTGGGAGATAGGGGATGAGAGGAATTTTTTAAAATTGAGATGAAATTTAGATAACATAAAAGTAAGCATTTTAATTGCACAATTCACTTTCAAATTTAAAGTGTACAACTCGGTACACTTAGTACATTCACCTTGTGGTGCAACCAACACCACTATCTAGTTCTAAAACATTTCAGCACCACAAAAGAAAGCCCACATTCATTTAAGCCACCACTCTGCACTCTCTCTGCAGCTTGTGGCACACACCAACCTGTTTTCTATCTCTATGGATTTACCTGTTCTAAGTATTTCATATAGATGGAATTATACAGTATGTGATCTTTTGTATCTGGTGTCTTTCACTCTGCATCATGTCCTCAAGTTTTATCCACATTGTAGCATGTGTCAGTGCAGCTCTCCTTTTGATGGCTGAGTAATATTCCATTGTACGGATACTGCACAGTTATTTATCCACTTATTCATCGGTGGCCATTGGGGTTGCTTCACCTTTTGGTTATTGCAAATAGTGCTGCTGTGAACATTTGTGGACAAGAATGTGTTTGGGTGCAAGAATTTATCTTTAAGATCATGCAGGCAGCTAGAGGTAGACTCTAAAATGTAGGTTCTCTGGCTCCCAAGCTGATGCATATTCTAGACTGTGTTAGAATTAGACACAGCTAAGAGGTACAAGGGGTGGAGGTGGGCAGATGCCAGGTCCTGGCTATTTCCAAGATGATTTGCACAATGAATCAGAACCACAAAATTGCTGCTGTGTCAGATTCTTCCCAGATGTTCAGGCAAGTCTAATATCATGCAAATAAAGCCACCTGACAATGAGGATTCAAAGATGAGAAGAGCATTTGATCTTATTCTTTCCTTTTCAAGATAAACACACACACACACACACACCCTACCATCAGCTGGACCCTGAAACAGCGCCAAATGTTTTGAAACCTTAGGAACAGCTCTCAAAACATTCCTCCCAGTAAAGCTCTTCCAGGATGCTCTATTGAGCCACGGGGCTTCTTTTGTCTTTCCAAACCCAGGGCAGCTCCTACAGCAAATGACAGCTGCTTGAGAAAACATAGAGACGTAGCCAGAAGAGAGAGAACCCGACATTTCCAGCTTTAAAACCAGGCCATTGCACAGGTCCCCAGAATGTCCTTTGTTGCTGTATTTTGAAAGAAGCATGATCACCCCCAGGGGCCCCTGCAGGTTGCGGGCTTTGAGTTCCAGCTCTGAATCTCACTATATATTGGTTGTTATGCAAAATTAATTATCTTGGTCATTTGAATGTTTTCCCCCAAACATAATATAATCTCATTACAGACTACTCCATACCAGAGTGAATCTCAGCCAAATTCCATTTAGGAAATTGAAGGTAATTTAGAGTTATATGATTTCCAAAAAAAAAAGAAGCAGCAGCCCCTTTCTCTGCTAAATACTAATTTGGTCTGTCGGTATAATGTAAAAGTGGCATTCGTTTGGTTGGGGAATTGCTGTAAGTGTGTAGGCGACTTGGGGCAGCAGAGGGGTAGTTCAGTGAATTCATCTGGAAGGAGTCAATGCATAATAATTCTGGGATGCAAGCGGCAGAGGACACAGAGCCAACAGGCTTTCCAGAGGCCAAGACTTGTCTGCTGGTGGGAAGATGCTCCTGCAGGCAAGTCCATGGGAGACACGGCCTTTATGGCTAAGAGGCTGCTGTGAACAGCAGAGAGGTGGTGGGGCATTTGGACGAAGCAGGAGGAGAAGGAGAGAGGCTGGACCACCTGGGCTGGCCCGATTTTAGCTCACACAGGTTGCATGAGTCAGCTTGGGCTCCCCTAATAAGCACCACGAACAGGGCGGTTTCAACAACAAACGTTTATTTTCTCACAGTTCTGAAGGCTGGAAATCCAGGATCAAGGTCTTGATTGGTAGGGTTGGTTTCTCCTGAGGCCTCCTTCCCTGGTTTGCAGACAGCCGTCTTCTCCCTGCATCCTCCCATGGGCATCCCTCTGTGTGTGTCTGTGTCTTAACCCATTTATGCCTGAGGCTGCAATTTTTTGAATTTTTGCAATCAGACCCCTGCAATGACCTTGAGCAGTAGGATATAAATAACTCCCACACGCTTAGCGTTCCAATAATGGAACACTAGGCATAAATGGCTATTAATCTCCTCTTCTCATAATAAGGACACCAGGCAGATTGGATTAAAGCCCACCCCAATGACCTCATTTTACCTTAATTCCCTCTTTAAATAGCCTACCTCCAAATGCAGTCATATTCTGTGGTACTGAGAGGACTTCAGCAGGGGAATTTGTAGGGGACACTATTCAAACCATCCCAGAGAATGAAGCCAAAGTGCCATCCATCCCACTCCAACCACATCACACCCAGATGCCCACAGCTGCCTCACCGGTTCCTGCCCTCACCCTTCCTGGAGCACTCAGGAAGTACTGGCCAGAGTGAGTGATGTTCTTAAAACATCCCTCAGCTCTTTCTCTCCGAGATCTCCTGTGACTTTCCACTGAGTTTTGAATGATACAAACCCCTCAACAGAGCTCCAGAGCTAGCCCTTGCCTGGCTGTCCAGCTCTGACCTCCAGTCATCATGGAGCTCAAGACAACTGCACACTTTGTTTTTCCCCCTGGAGCCCTCCCAGGTCTTTCCTCTTCTGCCTCGGGGCATTTCATGGAGGTCTTCTGCTGGGAGATGCTCTCTGGCTCCCTCTGCTCCTGGTCTGGCTAATTCACTCCCACCCACCCTTGTAGTCTCTACTGAAATGTCACTTCCTCAGGACAGCCTTCCCTGGTTCTCTCTCCTCTGATCTACAGGAACCCCACTGCTGGGTACATGGCAGACATTCAATAGGTACTCATTCAACAGAAGGGAAAAGGAATGAATGAATGAATCAGTGCATGAACAAGCAAGTGAATAAACAAGTAAATATCTCCAAGCACAGTGCGTTGTCTTTCAGCCCCTCCAGTGAAAGTTGAAAGCCTTAACCAGGGTGTCTTGACCTTGATGTTGGTGCAGAGATTACAGAGCTCCAGGAAACTGGAGGTGCTCTCATTCTCCTCCACCCTGATGAAGGACCTGCAAGGGGGCAGGGCACAGTGGCTCATGCCTATAATCCCAGCACTTTGGGAGGCTGAGGTGGGATGATCGCTTGAGCCCAGGATTTCAAGATAAGCCAGGTCAATATAGTGAGACCCCATGTCTAAAAATACAAAAAATTAGCCAGGCATGGTGGTGTGCACCTGTAGTTCCTGCTACTCAGGAGGCTGAGACAGGAGGATTACTTGAGCCCAGGAGGTAGAGGCTGCAGGGAGCTATGATTGCACCACTGTACTCCAGCTTGGGAAACAGGAAGACCCTATCTCTTAAAGAAAAAAAACAGAAAAACAAAAATTACTTGCCAAGAAGAGCTTACTTGCATCAGCTGTTCCTAAGATTTCACCACCTACCCTCCCAAACCATTGCAAATGATCATCCACAGTTATGAGGGTTGGGACTCTCTCTGGCCTGTGACTCTCCCACCCCAACTTCTCTCTCACTAGATCTATCAAATCACAAATCACAGAGTGAAGCTGAGAGATGTTTCAAGTAGCAGTGAGAGTCCCCAGTAGGCTTCTCCCTCATTTCTTTTTCTTGGGTTATTATCACACAAAAGCGTGTTCAAGCCAATCCCCTCCTCCAACTTGGCATTATGGTTGTGAGCTAATAGACAACCCTCATAGAATCTGACAGACTTGTTCAGCCTCACGTAAGTACCATTGCTAGTGGAATGTGAATGCAACAAATTAATAAATGATTCCTTGAAAGGCTGGCTCTCATTCTCTATGAATGATACAGTCAGAGGTGAGGTCCCTAAAGATGCACATGCTGAGGGCAAAGAGTTGAGAGTAAGGAGTTTATTGGGAAATTGATCCCAGGAAACACTGATAGATGAATGGGAGGTAAAGAGAGAAAGGGAAGTGTGATGGGTCAGTTCTTAATTCCTGAAAGCTATGAATGTTTTACCTTATGATATAGTTCGGGTATTTGTCCCTGCCCAAATCTCAGGTTGAAATGTAATCCCCAGTATTGGAGGTGAGGCCTGGTGGGAGGTGATTGAATCACAGGAGTGGCTTTCTCATGAATGGGTTAGCACCATCCTCTTGGTATAGTCTTTACCATAGTGATATGGCTTGGCTGTGTCCCCACCCAAATCTCATCTTCAACTCTAGTTCCCATAATTCCCATGTGTCATGGGAGGGACCCAGTGGAGGTAATGGACTCATGGGGGTGGATCTTTCCCACGCTGTTCTTGTGATAGTGAATAAGTTTCATGAGACCTGATGGTTTTATACAGGGGAGTTCCCTTGCACACACTCTCTTGCCTGCCGCCGTGTAAGATGTCTCTTGCTTCCCCGTGATTGTGAGGCCTCCCCAGCCCTGTGGAACTGTGAGTTCATTAAACCTCTCTTTCTTCATAAATTACCTAGTCTTGGGTATATCTTTATCAGCATCATGAGAACAGACTAATATACATAGTGAGTGGGTTTTCATGAGATCTGGTCATTTAAAAGTGGGTGGCACCTCCCCCAACTCTCTTTTGCTTTCACCATGTGAGACGCCTGCTCCCCCTTCACCTTCCACCATGATTGGAAGCTTCCTGAGGCCTCCCCAAAAGCAGATGACATCATGCTTCCTGTATAGTCTGCAGAATCATGAACCAATTAAACCTCTTTTCTTATAAATTACTCAGTGTCAGGTATTTCTTCATAGCAATACAAGAATGGCCTAATACATCTTATGTGGAAAAAAAGGGGAATTTGCAGATGTGGTTAAATTCAAGTCCTTGGGACAGGGAGATTATCCTGGATTATCTGAATGAGTCCTTAATATAATGACATGTATCCTTATAAAACAGAAATAGAGATTTGACTACAGAAATCTTCACCCTTCTCCACCTTGTTGAAGGACTTACCAGGGGGCCAGGTGTGGTGGCTCACACCTGTAACCCCAGCACTTTGGGAGGCTGGGGCAGGAGGATCGCTTGAACTAACAAAAGTAGCTCAAGGTAGGCCAGGCACAATCTAGAATTAATAAGTATTTGTTGTGTAACAGAAGAGAAGGCAATGGGAAGAAGGAGGCAGAGACTGGAGTGATGCAACCACACACCAAGGAATTCCAAAGATTAGCCAACAGCCTCCAGAAACTGGGAAAGGCCAGGAATGGCTTCTCCCCTAGAGCCTATTAGGGAGCATGGTCCTGTAGATACTTCATTTCAGCTCAGCAGTATTGATTTTGGACCCCAGAATGACGAGGGAATAATGTCTACTGTTTCAAGCCACCAAGTTTGTGGTCATACATTATGGCAGCCACAGGAAGCTAATTCAGGAAGAAAACTATTAATGTGTGTGTTAGCAAGCAGCTCACTGCTGTGGGAGAGTGGAGCTCAGTCCTGCTAGGGATGCTGGAAAGCAGTGTGAAACATGTCTCAGACTCATCCCAGCTGGGAGCAAGGGAGCTAGGAAATGTATGCACTGACTCCCATCAGTCATTGGTTTAAGGGTGTTCCTGTGGAAGGAGGGGGTGTTCAATTTTCTGTTCTATGTGTGAGCCAAGCAGGTACCAACAGGCAGAGAGAGCTCTTAGGAAGAGTTACAGCTGCTGCAGTTACACCACTAGAGTCTGTGTGCATAAAAATGAGGAGTCCTGAGGGCATGTGGGCAGGGCCCTGATGATGTCTGCTACACACCCAAAAATAAATGGAAAAGCTCAAAAGCAGATACCCAAACTGGGGCAGAAAGATTGAGCCTACTACATTAAAACCTTTTTCAATGAATAAATCAGGAAGATGATAGATGAGGCTGAAAACTAACCTATAGCTCCAGTGTTACCTATTAAATCAGCCTAGAAAGGAGAGAAGAATTAGCACTGGTTGAATGCCTGCATCAGTCAAATACTTGCATCCATCTTTTCCTATATTATGCCATAATTCTATTTGGAATAGTGCATTTGTTTCCTAGGGCTGCTGTAAAAAAACAAAAACAAAAAAACAGAAATGTATTCTTGCACCATTCTGGAGGCCAGAAGTCTCAGATCTAGGTATTAGGAGGATTGGTTCCTTCTGGTTCTGAAGGAGAATCTGTTCCATGCCTCTCTTCTAGCTCCTGATGGTCATTGGCCATCCTTGATGTTCACGGACTTGTAGATGCATCACTGCAATCTCTGCCTCCATCTTCACGTAGTCTTTCTCTCTGTGTATCTCTCTATATCCTCTCCCCTTCTTATATGGAAACCCATCATTAGATTTACAACCAACCCTAAATCCAGAATGATTTTACCTTGAGATCCTAAACTAATTTTATCTGCAAAGACCCTATTTCCAAATAAACTCATATTCTGAGTTTCCAGTAGACAAGAATTTTGGAGGTACTGTTTAACCCACTACAATTCATTTTTACAAATGAGGAAGCTGAGGTTGCCTGTGGTCACAGAGCTGGTGGGTGACAGAAGTATGACTCTGGCCTAATTTTGTATGACATCAAAGCGTGGGGAGCTGCTATATGTGGGTTGTAGAGATATTTAAAGCCTCTGAGAGAAGGCTTCTAATAAAAGTAGCTCAAGGTAGACTAGGCACAATCTAGGCTTAAGAAGTATGTGTTGTGTAACTGAAATGAATATTCCCAGAGGACCCCAAACTCCAGGCCCTAGACACAAATGACGCATTTCTCTTTTATTTCTACATAATGGGACATTCTGCCCTGGGAAATTGGGAGGAAGGCGTGATCCAGCCAAGGTCAATTGTCCACAGTTTGTGCTTCTGTCTACTGCTGTTGTGCTTGGCACTAGAAAAAACCCTCAGCCACAATAAATTTTATATTTTATTGCCCTTTACCTGTTTCTCAAACAGTTTCAAGTACACTTGAGCATCTTTTATCCTAAATGGTCTGTTTTTCCAAAATTTATTTTTGGAAACAAATGAGTAAACAAAAGACGCCAAACCCAGCTTGATACCAGTAACTCTGAACCAAACAAATTAGGCTTCCTTTTTCGTTTTTTGCTGCTTGCAAGCCTTTAAAGAGTCTTATGAGTCATTAATTTGTTGGCTCCTGTAGAAGTATTTATGCAGGGCCATTAAGTAGCACAAACTGTGGAGGAAAATTGAGATTCTTTATGAACATAGCCTCTGACCCCACCTGCCAATCTCCCTATAAGAGGAAAATACAGACAAGACTTTTGGCTTCGCAGGTCCCACTTCCCTGTGGCCTGGTTTTCAATCCCAGGCAATTCACATTTTTTCCCTCCTTCATTCACATCTTTAGCCAAAAGCACAATATAAAACACAAGGGCAGAACTCTCAACTCTAGTGGGGGGTGAAATCTGGGCCCCAGAGCAAAAATTAGTCACACCCCAAAAACTGATTTATCCAAACGGAAATGGCAAATGCTCATCTCTCTCATATGGTGTGAGCTACAGTATAAGGCATAAACATGTTGCGATGCAATTTTGACACCAGTCATCTGGACTTAGGTTAAATTTCTCAGGTTAAGGGCATGGTCTTCCACAAGACTGTCCTCCCTTCAGGCACCACTGCAAGCCCCAGGGCCCTCAGGCCACCCACACTTCTGACTAACTGGCTACAAATTTGGGGGCTTCCATCACTCTCTCAGGTTCAATAACTCACAGACAAGCTCAAAGCACTAAAAAAGCACTGTGCTTTCTATAATTGTTTATTATAAAGGATCCAAATAAAGAGCAACCCCTCCATAAAACCCACAGGGAGGGCCCCATTCACAAAGCTTCTGTGTGTCCTCAGGACATGAAAACCTCTGAGCACACAGACGTATGACTCCCAATGCGGGAAGCTCAACTGAGCCTCAGCGTTCAGAGTTTTTATTGTGGTTTCATTATGTAGACATGATTGACTGAATAATTGGCCACGTGATTGAACTCAATCTCTAGTAACTCCTCCACTCCCCAAACATCAGGCTGATGCCACTGGCTCAACGTCCCAACCCTCTAATTACACGGTTGGTCTTTCTGGTATGGCTGGCCACCATCCTAAGTCACCTTGTTAGCATAAACTCAAGGGTAGACTGAGGGGTCCACCATAAATAACATAGACAATCCCATCACTCAGGAAATCCAAGGTATTTAGAAACTTCCTCCTAGGAACCAGAAACAAGAGTCAGACAAATGATTTATTATAGAACACACATACATACAACACATAGGACTGAAATTAATTAAGTATCCTCTCTCTTTTCCTGTTAATAAAGGCTTCTGTCACTGGGTAAGCTCTCTAGCTCATAAAAAGAAGGAATTCTTGGCCGGGTGTGGTGACTCAGGCCTGTAATCCAGCACTTTGGGAGGCCAAGGCGGGTAGATCACCTGAGATCAGGATTGTGAGACCAGGCTGGCCAACCCAGTGAAATCCCAACTCTACTAAAAATACAAAAACTAGCTGGGCATGGTGGTGTGTGCCTGTGATCCCAGCTTCGCAGGGGGCTGAGGCAGGAGAATCACTTGAACCCAGTGGGTGGAGGTCACAGCGAGCAAGACTGTGCCATTGCACTCCAGCCTGGGCAACAGAGTGAGACTCTGTCTCAAAAAGAAGGGGTTCTTGCTTTATGGGATCAAACTTATGGGACAGACAGGGAAGAGGGAAAAGGAGCCTGAGAGCTGGGGTTTGGGAAGGGAGCAGGAAGTGAGGTCCTTTGGAGCTTCTGGGGTTGGAGACAGAAGGAAGGGGGTTTCAGTAAATGTCCAGGAGGGCTTAAAATGGATTCTCTGGAATCTGTTTGATAATACATAGCTTAAGAATGAAATTCATTTTAATCTCTTTTCATGATGGACCTGTGCTTTTAAATATCTTTTTTCAGCACAGACTGGGCTGGCAGGTTCATCCCACTGGGATTTTTCATTATTTTATCCGTATCAATCTTTAACAGTGAACTCACTCTTTCTTTTTCCTTTCTCTTTCTTTTCTCTTTCCTTCCTTCCTTCCTTCCTTTCTTTCCTTCCTCTCTCCCTCCCTTCCTTCTTCCTTCCTTTTCTTCTGTCTCTCTCTCTCTCTTTCTCTCTCTCTCTTTCTTTCCCTCTCTCTCTCTCTTTTTTAGAGAGAGTCTTGCTCTGTGGCCCAGGCTGGCATACAGTGGTACAATCATAGCTCACTGCAGCCTCAAACTCCTGCACTCAAGCAATCCTCCCTCCTCAGCCTCCCAAGTAGCTGGGATTATAGGGGCACACCACCATGCCCCAGTAATTTTTTTTTTTTTTTTTTTTTTTGGTAGAGGCAGGATCTTACTGTGTTGCCCAGGCTGATCTCAAACTCCTGGCCTCAAATACTTCTCCTGCACAGCCTTACGAAGTGCTAGGATTACAGGCATGAACCACTGTGCCAGGTAAGAGAGAAGACATTTGAAAGCACAGGCCCAAAGTCAAAGAAATTCAAATGAATTTCCTTCCTAAGTCATGTCTCTCCAAACATTCTTTGACCTTCTCGTCCATCCATGCCCCGTTGCGGGCCGCCTCCCCTTCCTGTCTCACTTCCTGTCTCCCCTACCAGTGTTTCCTGGGATCATTTTCCAAACAAACCACTTGCATGGGAAGATTTCTTGAGAAACAACTGAGATTCTCTATCAGGGACTCGGCACAGCGGTGACACACAGTGAGCCTCCTTAAAAAAACGCGATTGTGCATTTCCACCTCTGCATGGGTGGAACTTAGGAGGGCTTCATGGAGACGTCATTGAGACTGGCCTGCGAGGGAGAGGTGGGAGTTGTCCAGGTAGAAGCTGGGATGACACCACGATGGTGGATTAAGTCACCACAGGAGGGGTGGGAAGGAAGGAGGAAAGAGCGCCACCTGGGGACAGGAAGAAGAGCAGCCAGAGGAGTCGAAGAGTTGGCCAGTCATCAACAAGGAACGGGAATGTTTGCTCTCCTGAACTCCCCAGCTCCAGCGGGAATAGATTTAATTCCTCAAGCCCTGTGGCCCTGGTCCCTAACTCTGTGGTCCTCTCTGCCTCAAGGTCTGTCTGCCACAACCCATCCTACAGCCCACAGTTAGGATAGGAAACGTGGATCTGTTCACCTAGCTTAAACTTTTTTCTTTATTTTTGTTCCTGTTATTTCGCTCACTTTGTGCACAAAGTTTTATTGCAATCAAAGCAGCATTTTATATTTACAAGCTGCCTTTCGCGAGACACTGATCTGACACTCACCAGCATCTGGGAACTTTAAAGAAGCCACACAAACTCTTCTAATCTCAAAGGCAAGTGTCAGGGTGGGGAGGAAATGGTGCGCGAGCGCGCGAGCGCGTGCACACACACACACACACACACACACACACGCTCACCACCCCCAGTGCCAAGTTCTGAGTTAAGCATTTTACCAATATTGTTTCATTGACTTCTCACAGCAAACTCCCACTTTACAGATACGGAAATGAGCTGAAAAGTTAATTTCCTGGTTTCTCAATGCAATTTGATCCACACCCAACATTCCCAAAGGGTTTCCCATGTGGATTTATGATATTATCTCCAAATGAGGTCATGCACACGGTCGCAGAGCTACTCTGACAATTTTGGAAGGAGATAACTCTTCATGCAACTGTAGATGATGTCTTCGTGTTGGCCCATGCCACCCATCCTGCAAAATGAATCAAAGCATTTAAAAAATAAATCCTCGGCCGGGCGCGGTGGCTCAAGCCTGTAATCCCAGCACTTTGGGAGGCCGAGGCGGGTGGATCACGAGGTCAAGAGATCGAGACCATCCTGGTCAACATGGTGAAACCCCGTCTCTACTAAAAATACTGAAAATTAGCTGGGCATGGTGGCGTGTGCCTGTAATCCCAGCTACTCAGGAGGCTGAGGCAGGAGAATTGCCTGAACCCAGGAGGCGGAGGTTGCGGTGAGCCGAGATCGCGCCATTGCACTCCAGCCTGGGCAACAAGAGCGAAACTCCGTCTAAAAAAAAAAAAATAAAAAAAAATAAATAAATAAATAAATAAATAAATCCTCTAATCAACTTGTGAAAAGCACAATTATACTGCATTGTGTATTAAAAGAATAAATTATCTCAGGAAAATACTTTCAATATATGCAGCATTGTAACTATTATTGGCATATTGTCCCGTGTTAAGAATTGTAAGGACCTTAAAAAGACGAAGGTGGAGGCCAGTGGGGGTGGCTCATGCCTGTAATCCAACCCCTTAGGAGGCTGAGATAGGAGGATTGCTTGAGCCCAGGAGTTTGAGACCAAGCTGGGCAACATGGTAAGACCCCGTCTCTACAAAAACTAAAATAACATTAAGTAAAATTAGCCAGGCATGGTGGTGTGAGCCTGTAATTCCAGCTACTGGAGAGGCTGAAACTGGAGGAGCACTGGAGCCCAGGAGTTTCAGACCAGCCTAGACAACATAGCAAGACCCCATCTCTGAAAAATATATATATTTAAAAAAAGAGGTGTCCCTGGCTCCTGTGATTCCCAAGAGATCCTCTCTCAGACCTCTTCCTTTTGGCTTTTATTCTTTTTGGGGTCAGGAAACCCAGAAGTAGATCCCTAGACAAAGATTCAAGGGCAAGTCATGTTTATGGGAGGTGGTTCCAGAAATCCCTGGCAGGGAAGTATGGAAGTGAGACAGGAAAAGGAAGGCAAACAATAATGTGTTCATTCTGGATCTAGTCCTCATGGTAGGCAACCAGAACATGGTCCTGCTGGGACCCTCCAGTGTTGGGGTGATCACTTGTTGGGGTCTGTCCTGCAGACCCTGACTCAATGATGGATGAATAAAGTACACTGACTCACAGATATTATGCTTTGCCAGTTTGACTGAGTGTCTGTGGCTACTTACAGACTCTCGGGAGAGTGCTATAAAGAGATAGCAGCCACCAGCCCTCACCAGCCGGTGAGACTCCCATTTATTCAGGAAAGTTTAATTGGCAAAGCTTGAGCCAACATCACTAGAGGTTAAAGATTAAAGGACAAGTTCCAATGCCCAAAGCAGACACCATTAGTGGGTAATATCCCTGGTCAACCTCCCCCCAAGAGAGCCATCCAGAATAATCAAAGGTTAATTTTAGAACCACATAAGTAAACAAGTTAGTTAGGTAAACTCCTCACATTCCTTTGTATTTGCGCCCTAATCTCTCTGGCTCCTGCAAAGAGACTCCGGCTGCCTTCAACCAAGAACTATAGAAAAAACCCTTAGGCCTTCCAAAAGGGATTGAGACTATATTTTATAGTTTTCTCTAATAGTTTTCCCTTAATATTTTTGCCACCACCCTGACTGAACTCCCATACTCCAGGAGACAGGACAGAACACACTTTGTAGTTACCCTACCAGAGAGGTGAGAGAACTGGGTTATCCATCCTCCACCTCCACCAGTTACAGGCTGAGAGCTGCTCCCAGGGCCGCTCATATAAAACAGAGAACACCTTCAGGCAGAAAGTCCCAGGTGGTTACAACTGGCACAGGTAGGGCCTTTGCACCCAGAAGTGATAAGCACAGGGGGCCTTTGGTAGAGACTGGCAGGATGCCCCTTATGTCCTTGAAAGCTCCCTCAGGGGCACATGCTTTCTCATTTAAAACAATTCACTGTCTCTTCTAGAAATTGCTGATCTCAGTTAGTGGGCTTATGTAAGAAAGCCATATCCTCTCCACTTCCCCCAATCCTTGTAAAAAACAAAGCACATTTTAAAATACGTATGTCACAGGCTTAAGAATGTGAGCCCCAGCTAGGTGTGGTGGCTCATGCCTGTAATCCTAGCACTTTGGGAGCCTGTGATGAGAGAATTGCCTGCTCTCAGGAGTTTGAAACCAGCATGGGCAATGTAGCAATACCTCATCTCTACACAAGTAAAAATTTAAAAATCACAGCACACCTGTAGTCCTGCTGCTCAGGAGGCCCAGGCAGGAGGAATGCTTGAGCCCAGGAGTTCGAGTCTGCAGTGAGCTAGGATCACATCCCTGCACTCCAGCCTAGGCAGCAGAGCAAGACCCTGCCAGAGAAGAAGGAGGGGGAGGAGGAGGAGAAGGAGGAGGAGAAGGAGGAGGTGGAGGAGGAGGTGAGCCCCTGGGGACAGGAATGATGTAAACAGGCTGTTTCTCCCCCTTTTCATTCCTGAAGCCTCACTCCTCCCAAAGGCTCAGTGATACAGCCACCTTAACAGAACTTTCCACTCTGAGGTGGGCAGGGAAGGAGGTGGAAGAAAAAGGGGAGGAGGCTGAGGTGGTGACAGCAGGTCGAGGCTGCACCACTGTCCTCATTTCACAGAAGAGAAACTGAAAGAGCTGCACCGTGGGCTCCAGATCCCACTATGCACTCACAGTGGAACTAAGTGACTCAGACTGGGTCCTTCTAGGCTGTGTTTGTTCTGCCTGAAGGTTTTTGGACTGAAACTCTGCAGCTCTGTGATTGCCACCCTGGGCTGTCTGCACAGGGGCCCCCAGGAGCAGTTCTGGGGTAGAGCAGACAGTGCCACTCAATGGGGCCCAGGCCATCTTAATTCCACTCTGAAGCACGTGTGCAGTGTTGGGAGGGAGGCGGGAATGGGTAAGACCTGGACCATGCCCATGGCTGAACTGGTATGCACATCAGAGATTTTTGTCTGAGTAGAATTCAGAGGGGGTTAGAAAAGTAGGGTGGGCATTGGTACCCCAAGGGTGGAGCACACTGGAAGCCATCTGCTCCAGGCTTCTGCAAAAAAGGGTCCATTGTCTGCAGAGAATTTAAAATTAACAATAAAACCAATGAAGAATCGGACTGTTCCTATTATCACCATGCACCAGCAATTCTACACAATGCCCATAATCAGCTATTCCTCATCGAAAAAGAAAATAAATCTTTGTTTGGTCTAAGTTCTAAACAATTCCTGTGGTGACTGTTGGGTTTTGATAATAGGTATGTGCACTTTGGATTAGCACAGTTTTTATTACTCGAGCTTTAATACATATTGTATACCACCTGGGAGTTAATTCCAAGAACTCCTGGTCCTACAGTCGGCCTCCAACACACTCCAACTCAGCTGCTCCCCAGGAGTGAGTTCCCATGGCAACAAGACAAGGTTGTCCACTCTGGCCACTGCTGGAGCCTCTAGCCAGGGCAATTAGGAAAGAAAAAGAAATGAAAGGCTACCAGATGGGAAAAGAAGAGATAAAACAGTCCTTATTCTCAGATGACATGATTTTGTAGAAAATCTCAAGGAACCCACTAAAAACTGTTGAAGCTAAATATGAGTTCTGCAAAGTTGAACGATACAAAATCAATATGCAAAAATCAATTGTGTTTCTGGACAATAGCAGTAAACCATTCAAAAATAAAATTAAGAAAATAATTCATGTAAAATAGCATCAAAAAGAATAAGATAGTCAGGGATAACTTTAAGAAGTACAAGACTTGTACACTAAAAACTACGACACATTGTTGAAAGCAATTAAAGAGGATCTAAATAAATAGGAAGACATCCCATGTTCATATTCCTCAAGTTGATCTACAGGTTTAACAAAATTTCCTATCAAACTCCCAGTTGTTTTTTTTAATTTGCAGACATTGAACAAGCTGATCCTAAAATTCATATGGAAATTCAAGGACCTCAGAATATTCAAGATAGTCTTGAAAATGAATAATAAAGTTGAAGGACTCACATCTCCTCATTCCAAAACTTATTACAAAATGACAGTAATCAAGATAGTGTGGTACTAGCATAAGGATAGACACAGAAAAAATTGGATAACACTGAGAGTCCAAAAATAACGGATTTTTGACAAACATGTTAAGACACTTCAATGAGGAAATAATTGTTTCAATTATGGTGATAGATAATAATGGATGGATGAGGAACTCATGGATATATACATGCAAAAGAATGAATTTGGATCTCTACCTCACACCATAGATATTCTATCAAAGTGGATCATAGTGGCTGGGCAAAGTGGCTCATGCCTGTAATCCCAGAACTTTGGGAGACCAAGGCAGGTGGATCATTTGAGATCAGGAGTTCAGGACCAGCCTGGCCAACATGGTGAAACACGATTAGCCAAGCATAGTGGTGGGCATCTGTAATCCCAGCTACTTGGGAGGCCAAGGTGTAAAAATTGCTTGAACTCAGGAGGTGAAGGTTGCAGTGAGCCGAGATCACACCACTGCACTCCAGCCTGAGCAACAGAGTGAGACTGTCTAAAAAAGAAAAAAAAAAGTGGATCATAGACCTAAATGTAAAGGTTAAAACTGCAAAATCTCAGAAGAAAACATGGGAATAAATATTTGTGACTTTGGATTCATCAATGATTTCTTAACTATTTCACCTAATGCACAAACGATTAAAAAAAATTAAAACTTCTGTGTTACAAACAATACCATCTAGAAAGTGAAAAAGCCCACAGAGTGGGGGAAAACATATGCAAATCACAAATCTGATATGGGACTTTAGTCAGAACATCTAAAGAACTCTTCTAACTCAATAACAAAAAGACAACCCTATTTTTTAAATGGGCAAAGGATTTGAACACACATTTCTCTAAAGAAGATATACAAATGGCTGGTAAACACATAAAAAGGTTCTCAACATCATTAGTCATTAGGCAAATGCAAGTCAAAACCACAATGAGATCCCATCTTACAGCATTTATATGACTACCATAAAGAAAAGAGTAACGAGTGCTGGGGAAATTAGAATGCTCAAGCACTGTTGGAGTGGATGTAAAATGGTGCAGCTGCTTTGGAAAATAGTTTAGCAGCTCCTGAGAACGTTAAACGCACAGTTACCATATGACCCAGCAATTCCACTCTTAGGTATCTACCCAAGAGTAACGAAAACATCTGTCTACACAAAGCCTGTGCATCAGTGGTCATAGTGTTATGCATAACAGCCAACAAGTGGAAACAATGTAAGCTCATAAACAGATAAACAAGCTGTCATCTATTTCTAGAAACAAATATTTGGCAACAAAAGGAAAGAAATAGGACACCTACTACCACGTGGGTGAATTTGGAAAACATTACATTAAGTGAAAGAAGCCAGACACCTAAGTCTGACTACTGTGTGATTCCATTTATAGAAGATGCCCAGGACAGGTAACTCCATAGAAAGAAGGAGAAGAGAGATCGTTGGCTAGGGGTAGAGAGGGGTGATGGAGAAGATTTGGGGAGAGTGGTTGGAAAAAGGGAAAATGACTGCTGACAGGTACAAAGTTTGGGAGAATGATGAAAATGTTCTAAAATTAGGTAAGAGGATGCAAAATATTCTGAGTCTAAAGCTGAAAAGCCTAAGTGTGTGCGGGCTCAGAGATTCATGTGATTCTTCTAAATAGTTGTAGCGTAACTGTCACATGTTAGTGTCCACATTGATAAGGTGACAGGTGTGGCCAGGTGCAGTGGCTCATGGCTGTAATCCCAGTACTCTGGCAGGCCAAAGTGGGCGGATCACCTGAGGTCAGGAGTTTGAGATCGGCTTGGCCAACATGATGAAACTCTGCCTCTACTAAAAATATAAAAATTAGCCAAGCACAGTGGTGGGAGCCTGTAATCCCAACTACTCGGAAGGTTGAGGCAGGAAAATCACTTGAACCTGGGAGGCAGATGTTGTAGTGAGCCAAGATTGCACCACTGTACTCCAGCCTGGGCAACAGAGGAAGACTGTGTCCGCCCCCCACCCCTAAAAAAAGTGACAGGTGGTTTTCACTTTAGTCATAGGATATTTACTTCTTCCTTGGCTGGAGTGATACCAGCTCTGTAGATAAACTAAAAACCATTGAATTGCACCTTGCTTTATTCTGTTTTAAGACAGTGTCATGCTGTGTCACCCAGGGTAGGGTGCAGTAACACAATCATGGCTCACTGCAGCCTCCACCTCCTAGGCTCAAGCCATCCTCCCGCCTGAGCCTCCCAAGTAGCTTGGACTAGCAGGCAGCACTGTGTCTGGCCTGAATTGGACACTTTAAATAGTATGTAAATGATATCTCAATAAACTCTTGTAAATAAATGTGTAGGTTCCTAAAGGTTCAGGATTGTTTGGGTTCATTTCTGGCTGATTCTTGTCTCCAGCCTCTGTGGTGCTACAGGTTCCTATGCTTAAAAGGTAGATTCCAAATAAATGAGACTAGAATAACGATGAGAAGGACAATAAAACAGAGCTTGTGCCAGGTGTGGTCGCTCACGCCTGTAATCCCAGCACTTAAGAGGCTGAGGCGCACAGATCATACAGTCAGGAGATTGAGACCATCCTGGCTAACACAATGAAGCCCCGCCTCTACTAAGAAAAAGACACAAAAAATTAGCCAGGTATAGGGCACACTCCTATAGTCCCAGCTACTTGGGAGGCTAAGGCAGAAGAATTGCTTGAACCCAGGAAGTGGAGGTTGTCATGAGCCAAGGTTGTGCCACTGCACTCCAGCCTGGTGACAGAGCAAGAAAAAAAAAAAAAAAGGCTTGAGTTACTTAATTTCTGCCATTTTTGTGATCACTTGCAGTTTATGTTTAACACTTAAAACACTGAAACAGATGGTAACTCCCAAATTGCAATTATTTTTGTTGGTTAGGTACAAATTTCAGTATTTACCCATCTTTTCCTGAATTTGCATAACACCTTTAAAACTGAAAAATCAGCTGGGTACAGTGGCGCATGCCTATAAGCCCAGCACTTTGAGATAAGGAGACAAGAGAATCACTTGAGCTCAGGAGTTCAAGACCAACCTGGGCAACATAGTGAGACCCCAGCTCTATAAAAACACACAAAAAAGTAGCTTGGCATGGTGCCACTCCCCTGTAGTCCTAGCTACTCCAAAGGCTAAGGCAGGAGGATTGCTTGAGCCCAGGAGGTTAAGGCAGCAGTGAGCAATGATTGTACCACTGCAACTCCAGCCTGGGCAACAGAGCAAGACTCTGTCTCTAAATAAATTAATAAAATAAAATTAAAACATCCGTTCTTTTTATAACTGATCATTGTTTTAAAGCCATAGAACAGATAAAAATGATTATTACAGATTATTATATAATTATGACTAAAAATAATTTTGAAATACAAAGGAAGTTGTTCAGAATGCTCTGTTCTTGGCATCAAATATGCAGTGGTGCTACCAGGACAGGCCAGGTCATGAAGGTGTGGAACATCATGCTATAAAGGAACTAGCTATATCCACAGTCATGTATGTGGGCCCAGTGATCTTGAGAGTTATTAATAAAATATTGATATATTTCATTTATCTAGTCAAGTGCTTTAAAATTGTATGGGCCATTTCCATGCAGTAATTTCATTTCGGCATTCTCTGATAGAAAATCTGGTGCTGAAAACCAATCGTTTTAAGTAAAATGCTTGTTTTTCAGTACTGAAAGGAAAAATTAACATTCAGACAAAAAGTTTTCTCAGCAAGGCAATTTTACTTTCTGCAGAAAGGGTACTGTCCGTCAGCAATCTTGCCACAAAAGCACAATGAACAAAGGAAAGGCAGGCATATATATCCCTTATACATTGGGTCCTTATTGCTGTGTCCAATCTCCATTGGTTGGAGCCAGACCTCACAATCTAAACTGAACTTAAAACTTTCCTAAATAGGTCAAGGTAATAGAGAAAAAAGGAAAAGAGGATGTTGCTTGAGAAAGGACTTAGAAAACTAATAACATTCCTAAATAAGGAAGGGGCATAGACTGCAAGTTGGGACATGCCTGTGAGCACATCCAGCACAAATATCTTGGTTAAAGTACAAGGACATAGAATATATTTATTCCCTTATGTCTGACAGCTACATAGGATAGGACTTAACGTAAGAGTTACTCACAAAAAGCAAGAAGGCTTTGAAGAAACTTAGTCTTTAAAAGAAACTATTATTTCTAACATTTATTATTATTATTCTTTAACAAGAAGGGAAACTTTGAAGAGGAACTTCTTACTTTCTACACCAATGAGGGGTGTGTGTGTCTGTGTGTGTCTGTGTGTGTGTGTGTGTGAGAGAGAGAGAGAGAGAGGGAGGGTGTGTTTGGTTGTTCTTGTTTTAATTTTGCTCTGTGTGTCCCCCTGTTGGCAGTGCACAGGATAGGGGTCTTGGACTGTTTGACAATGAAACCCTTCCACCTCCATGGTGGTTTGTGTGTTTATTCAGTGTATTTGCCTCTTGTATTTCATGATTAATATTATTGAACCTTATTGATGTTTCCAGTGTGGACTTCTGATCAGAGCAATTTGTTCTCTCACTTTTTTTTTTTTTTTTTTTTTTTTTTTGAGACAGAGTCTCACTCTGTCACCCAGGCTGGAGT
Organism: Saimiri boliviensis; assembly: GCF_048565385.1. Lineage (NCBI taxonomy): Eukaryota > Metazoa > Chordata > Mammalia > Primates > Cebidae > Saimiri > Saimiri boliviensis. The sequence goes on along the minus strand of NC_133468.1, from coordinate 25,797,197 downwards.
GCAGTGGCACAATCGGCTCACTGCAATCTCTCCCTCCCAGGTTCAGGTAATTCTCCTGCCTCAGCCTCCTGAGTAGCTGGGATTATAGGCACCCGCCACCACACCTAGCTAATTTTTTTTTTTTTTTTTTTTGGTATCTTTAGTAGGTTTCACCATGTTGGCCAGGCTGGTCTCGAACTCCTGACCTTGTGGTCCACCCACCTCAGCCTCCCAAAGTGCTTGGATTACAGGCATGAGCCACCGTGTCCAGCTTTTTTTTTTTTTTTTTGAGTTGGAGTCTTACTCTGTCAGCCAGTCTGGAGTACAGTGATGTCACGTCAGCTCACTGCAACCTCCACCTCCTGGGTTCAAGTAATTCTCATGTCTCAGCCTCCTAAGTAGCTGGAATTGCAGGTGCACACCACCATGCCCGGCTAAATATTTTGCATTTTTAGCAGAGATGGGGTTTTACCATGTTGGCCAGGTTGGTCTCGAACTCCTGGCCTCAAGTGATCCATCCACCTGCCTCAGCCTCCCAAAGTGTTGGGATTACAGGCATGAGCCACCATGGCCAGCCATTCCTCTCACTTCTAATCATTCTTTTCTTTCCCCAGCGCGACCTGTCTGACCTTCATGTAAAGTTTCCCTTCCTCCTGTTTACGCCCTCAGCTAATCCTTTCCTGGCAGACCTGCCATTTCTCTCTGTGTTCTTACACTCTGATCTCAGCCATTTTAGCACAAACATTTTAAACAGACACAATTCTTTGATTGAGAAAATAAAAGGTCAGAAACACGTCGATTTTCAACCATGCTATGCACCATTTGGGTGCAAGCAGCTAACAAAGTATTTGATTTTACAGGATACAAAATAGTCTAAGACTAAAGTTAAAAAGCGTAAGTGTGTGCGAGCTCAGAGATTCATGAAATTCTTCTAAATAGTTGTAACGTAACCGTCACATATTGGTGTCCACACTGATAAAGTGACAGTTGGCTTTCACTTTAATCATGGGATGCTTACTTCTTCCTTGGCTGGAGTGATTGTGTGAGTACTGCTGTGCCCAGCAGCACCTTAGGGAAATACACTGGAGTGTGTTATACACGTAGATCCTGAGAGATGCCTCATAAACAAACCCAGACTACTATAAAACAGTTTGAGAACCACTGGTGTGTAGACGACTGTGTTTAAAGTGGCCAATTCTATAAGCTGCAAAATTCGTATTTTTAATGAGCCCTGACTTTCGTGCTCAAACACTGTGTGCTAAAAACAGACATAACTCAAAGCTGTTTATACAGCGTGAGCGTTTCCAGTTTCTTCCTCAAAAAGCGAAGGGAGGAGAAAAAGCAATTGGCAGGCGTGGTGATTGATGAGCAGGGCTAAATAGTTTCCATCTTTAAACAGGGGGAACCGAAAGCAAATACTGGACCACTGTTAAGTTCCCAGCGGAGGGGAACAGACGCAGACGTGACGCAGACGTGATGGAGCACCTTCCAGGCCTCAGGTAACCTAGAGCCTTTTAAAGCCTAATCAGTTACATGCTGGTAACACAGTCCCCGAAGGCAAAGCATCCATTATACGTGTGCCATGATGTCTCACACACATTTCTGGTCATTACTGTGATTTTTTTCATTATTTATAGACAGCCACAAGCCCATACACCACACTGTAAATGGATGTAATGTGTCAATTACCCTAATGTTGATTAACTGGGAAAGAAAATGGTAGTCAAGTTTCGGAGACTGTCCTCTCTCCCCTTGGAAAGGAAATACAGACAGCATACAGCAGTCAGTGCTGCTACGATCCCCTCAACGTCCGTCTGCCTTGTGTAGAAACCTGTCTGTATGGGACCACCTGGAGCTGTCCTCAAGGCTTAGATGAAAAGCCCTAAGTTTCGTTTTAGTCGTGGTATTCTCATGAGTGTATGATCGTTTTACACATTTCAGGCAGAAACGCCTCCACACCAGCTCCGTGGTGGAGTGAATTTCGAGGTATCTTTTTCCCCCATGAGATATAGATGGCTATCATCATATTTCATAGCTCAAGCAATTGAAAACTGTTGAATGTATATTACCTTAAGCCTACAGATGGAAAGTATTTTCCTCTTGGATATAAGCCATGCTTTCTGTAAGATTTTTTTAAATAAAAAAACAACCAACGAGTCAGGAGTCATTGAAGGTATTCAGCAGACAGGAAAGTAAATGGGACTTCTCAGTAGACTATTTTTTATCGGTGTTGGATAATGTAGACACACTGATGCCTTTCTGGAATCATCTCTGCATAGGGAGATGGCGTGGAAACAATCTGAAATTAAGAGGCATGAGCTTGCAGAGGCAGAGAGAGCGATAACCACGTAAAAGTATAAAGTACATAAAACCTAATTAAAGGCCTGTAAGGTTCTGTTTTGCTCTTGATGCTATTTTGGGGGGTATTAATATATACCACAGCAGTGAGGTGTGGCATCTGGGAAAAAAGCAATATATTAATTCTCAGATCAATAGTTTGTGAAATGCTTTCTTGCCGTCCCAAGTGTGTGACTGTTTCACTGATAAGGAACGATTTTCCCAGAGTTAAAGGCAGCTGCCACTGGCTGAGATTGCTCTCTGGAGGGGAGGGAAGGGAGGGGGACTGCTCTAGTGAAGGAGGGGTCATTTAAGAGACAGAACTATGTCCTCCCCTGGGTTCCCTCTCTCATTCCATTTCACTCTCTATGCAATCCAGCAATGGCTTCTAACACAGCATAGAGACCAAGGTACGACCTCGGCCTTCTTTCTTCCCCATTTTTTGATCTCTTGCGGGGATGCAGGCAACCCTTAAGCTACTATAAAAGGCTAGAGTTAGTAGGGAGAAGAACCATGGAAGATGGAGAGCGCTGGGAGGCATATGGGGGACAATAGTGAGGAAAGGGCAGTGAAGCAAGCCAAGCTGACAATTCCAAAAATTGAACTGATTTAACGAACCGCATCTGATCCTGCAGCAGCAGCACGGACCCCTGCTGCTGCTGTCCCTGTGTCTAAGATGATCTCAGCTCCAAGTGACCCTGTTTGGAGAGGATTTTACACACACCGCCTCCAGGCAGCCCACAGCTCTGATGGTGGAGCCCATCAACCCAACAGGCAATTCACACTCTGGAGATCCCAGTCCAGCTGTCCCTCTCTGCTCTTCCCCTCCCGTCACTTTCCTGCTCCTGGGAGCACCCCTCAATAAACCACTCACAAGAGAATCCCCATCTCAGGGGCTATTCCAGTTGTCTGTTCAGATGCAAAAACCGTGCGCATGTCTGTCCGCCCATGGATGTATGCACCAGGGACAGATACCACCTTCCTTTCTCAGGTTCCCCTAGAGGAGAGGTGGGTGTACTGGACTCCTCCCAGTGGGTGCACGGAGCAGACAGAGACGGGATGGCGGGGCAGGGCCAGACATGCGTCTTGGGCGGCCTTGCAAACACTGAGTGCCACTTCATGTTCTGCACAGAGGTCTGAAACACAGGCTTTCCCAAGCTGCTTTTAAGTTCCCGGTGCAATGACAGTAAGCTGAGATGCTGCGATGTGATCCCTTCTCAGAGATAGCAGGTGGACTTCCAGGCTGGATAGGAATATGCCAGACACTCAGCCGAGCTGAGAGAAAGCAGACTGTGAGTTATACCCAAGCTGGAAATCAGCATGAATTCCAGCAGGGCCAGCATAATCAGGCAAGGAAGGGGCATTGTCCTAGAGACCCAGGATCCAGAGGACAGAGGCTTGGGACCCCAAGGCGTCCTCTGGGCCCTCCAGGCCGTATGAGCCACTCTCCTCCTGCACACTCAGGAATCGTCTGAGGGGGGAAAGCTGAGGGAGGAGACAGCTGTAAGAGAGACTCAACATTTTAATCCAGAAAGACTGAGCATATCTAAAAGGACTCATCAATTACTGAATTGGACTAAATTTTAAGCCAGAGAGAGCTAAAAGTTTTACTTTTCCTACTGTCATGAAGTAGGGGCCCAGAAGAAAAACAAGATGCTTTCCAGATAAAAGAGGGGTTTTTCTGTAAACCTGAGGGGTTTGAGTGTGTGACCTGGGACCACACTGCAGTTTCATGCTATGATCGCTCGACTACTTGAATGCACAGTGGTAACAGAATTGATCAGCTCTGCCCTGATATTTATTGTTCAATGGTGCACACACATGCATGCACACACATGTGCACAGACACATGCACATGCACACACACATGCATGCACACACGTGCGCACACACATGCAGACACGCACACAAATGCACACACATGCACATGCATATGCACACACATGCACACACATGCACATGCACACACCCGTATGCACATGCACATACTTCTTGTAGAAATGATTTTATGTTTATTATGAAAGAATTACATGGTGGTGGAAATAGACATTTGCCAGAATAGAGGGGCACACATTGAAAATTAAGCACACCCATGTAGCCCCTGCTCACTCCCTTCCTAGTTGAGCTCCTTAGAAATAACCATTTTTTACCAAATAAGACTTCCAGATGGATCTGTCTTAAAAATTAGTTCCATCCAGTACTTCAACAGTTCTTTTAGCAGCTAGCATCTTTCCACTAGCTAGCCAGGGTCTTTACTGAAAGCTCAGATATAAGAAGGGATTTCAAAAAGTTCATGGAAAATGCATATTTTGAAAAAACATGCATGGATTTAAATTTTTTTTGCACCAAAATAGACTCATGTGAACTGGTTATAATGCTTCTGATCGGGATCCAGTTTGAAGCACTAAGAAGGCTAAGGCATCAGTTTGTAAAAAGCCCGTATTGGAGTAACATGAATTCTGCTAAACTTAAAGCAAGAACCAACATCAAACTTATGGTGAAACTTGAGTGGGAGAATGGTGAAATCATTGATGCTTTGCAAAAGGTTTGTGGGGACAGTGCCCCCAAAGAAACCAACAGTTTACAAATGGACAATTCATTTTGAGAAGGGGCAAGACAATGCTGAAGATTAAGCCCCCCACATCAAGTCACGAGGAAGAAACTAATCCTGTTCACACCCTAATTGGAGAGGACTGATGATTAACAGAAGAAACAAGGGCCAGCAGCACAGACATCTCAACTGGTTCAGCTCACACCATTCTGGCTGAAAAATTAAAATTGATCCAACTTTCTACTCGATGGGTGCCAAAACCATTGCACCCAGATCAGCTACAGACAAGAGCAGAGCTTTCAGTGGAGATTTTAAACAAGTGGGATCAAGATCCTGAAGCGTATTTTCAAATGACGGTAACAGAAGATGGAACGTGGCTTCACTGATACTATCCTGAAGACAAGGCACAATCAAAGTAATGGCTACCAAGCGGTAGAAGGGGTCCATCAAAGCAAAGCAAGAGTGAACAAGTCAAGAGCATAGGCCATGGCAACAGTTTGGAGGATGCTCAAGCATTTTGCTTGTTCTATTTCTGGAGGGCCGAAGAACAATAACATCTGCTTATTGCAAGAGTATTTTGAGAAAGTTACCCAGAGCTTTAGCAGAAAATTGCTGGGGAAGACTTCATCAGACAGTCCTCCTCCTCCATGGCAATGCTCCTGCTCATTCCTCTCATCAAACAAGGACAATTTTGTGAGAGTCTCAGTGGGAAATCATCAGGCATCCACTGTACAGTCCTGATTTGATTTCTGATTTCTCTTAGTTTCCTAATATTAAAAAAAAGTCTGAAAAGGTATCCATTATCCTTCAGTTAATAAAACAAAAAAAGACTGCATTGGCATGATGAAATTCCAAGGACCCTCAGCTCTTTAGATATGAACTCAGTGGCTGGTATCATAACTTTCAAAAGTGTTGACCTTGACGGAGCTTATGTTGGGAATAACATTTATGGTTTTTTATTTTTATCTTTTCATTTTATTTCTCAATGAATTTTTTAGTCTTGTATACTGACATTTTTGTAGATATCTTGTACAATTACTGTTTTAGATTGTCCTATTTATTTATTTAGAAGAATTATTTTCATTTATTTTTGTCTTTGTAGATCCTTTTTCCTAGCGGTTTTTTGTGGGATTTTTTTTTTGGGGGGGGGGGTTGTTTTTTTTTTTTTGAGGGAGAGAGATCTTGCTCTGTTTCTTAAGCTGGAGTGCAGTGGTTCAATCATGGCTCATGGCAGCCTCCAACTCCAGGGCTCAAGGAATCCTCACACCTCAGCCTCATGAGTAGTTGGGACCATAGTTGTGTACACAGCTAATTTTTAGGTTTGTTGGTTTGTTTTTTAGAGAGGGTTTTGTTGTTTCCCAGTCTGCTCTTGAACTCCTGGCCTCAAGCAATTGATCCTCTTGCCTTAGCCTCCCAAAGTTCTGGGATTACAGGCATCAGCCACTGTACTTGGCCCCTAGATTTCTTTTTCATTATATTGTTGCCCATTCTCAAGGAACATTTTTCTTGAGGAGTGCTTGGGAAGTAACTTTCCAAAGTTCCCCACGTGTCCAGGAATGTGTTTATTTTGCTCTCACACTTAATTGATAATTTGGTTGAATACAGAATTCCAAGTTTAAAGTAAATGTCCCTGAGAACACAGATGCATGACTTCCTTGTCTTTTAGCAGACAATGTTGCTGATGAGAATTCTGAATCCCACTGGGAACTTGGCATCAATGTGCATGATTTTTCTCTCTAAAAGATTTTAGACCTTTCTTATTATCCATCATTTTTTTTTTCTTTCCTGAAATTTCATGAGGCTATATCCAGGTACAGATCTTTTTCATTGATCCTGCTTGGCCCTCTGTGGTCTCTCTCCTCATGAAGAATCATGTCATTCTTCAGCTCTGACAAATATTATTGTCATCTCATTCCGTCCTCCACTTTCTCTTCCTGCCGGAACTCTTACTAAGTGGACATTGGTCTTTCTGAATTGATCATTTATGTCTCAACTTTTTTCTGAAACTTTTTATTTCCTTTTGGATTTTATTTTGTTCTCACTTTCAAGCCCTTCTTTTGAAATTAAGTTTTATTTTATTATTCAGACAACCATATATTTAATTTCCATGACATGTTCCTTTATTCAGGCAGCCTGTTTCATAGTAATTTGTTCTTATTTTGTGGATGTGATCCCTGCTTGAATCTCTCTGAGGATTCTCATTAGAGGATCTTTTTGGATCATTATGTTTCATTCCCTTCTCTTCATTGTTCCCTTCCTACCCTTGGGAGATGATTGTCCAATTTGTTCATCTAAGTCCCATGTTTTCAAGCGACTGATCTCCGTCCATGTTTGGGAAGGTCCATGTTGACTCACGTGAAGTTTCTCTTGCCTTTTCCAACCTCTGTATGGAGGAGTGGCCAGCTGGGACATTGGGGGCAGGCATGTTGTGTCAACAGGCAGCATTGCCCGTGAGGCTATGCTCTGGGAAATTCCGCATCCTTCACTGCACCAGTCCGTACTGAGATAAGAGCAGAAATTGAGACTAAGCATTTAGAAACTTTTATAGCAATTTTGACATTGACATGATAACTAACCGTGATCAGCCAGCTTGTGTCTTGAGTATCTTTTTTAAAATTCTATTTTCTAGTAATTAATTTTTATTGTATTTCACAAAAGTATCAGTCCGTAACAGATTAGAATTTTTTTTTTTAAAGGCAGGTAGGAGTGAGGGTGTCTTTCACTGCAGATGGTTCCAGAAGCCCTGCTTTTGGGAACCCAGGCAGGGAGGGGCTATCCTGGCTGCCCCTCTGCTACTACATGAGGAAGGGCTTTTTGGGCCTATGCCCCCATTCTAAGAGCACTTGCCCCTCTGAGCAGCTTTTCAAAAATTGATACATAATATTTTATGTTTTTATGGTGTACGTATGATTTTTTTTTTTTTAAGATAGGATCTCATTCTTGTTGCCTAGGCTGGAGTACAATGGTGTGATCACGACTCACTGCAGCCTCAACTTCCTGGGCTCAAGCGATTCCCCACCCTCAGCCTCCTGAGTAGCTGGAACCACAGGTATGTGCCACCATATCAAGCTAATTTTTTTATATTTTTGTAGAGAGGGGGTCTTGCTATGTTGCCCAGGCTGGCCTCTAACTCCTAGGCTCAAGTGATCCTCCCACCTCAGCCTCCTGAGTAGCTGGAACCACAGGCACATGCCACCACACCCAGCTAATTTTTTAAAATTTGTTATGGAGATGGGGTCTTGCTATGCTGCCCAGGCTGGCCTCTAAATCCTGGGCTCAAGAGGTTCTCCCACCTCGGCCTCCCAAAGTGCTTGGATTACAGGCATGAGCCACCGTGCCTGGGCTCTTGCTCCTGTCTTTGTATCTGTGATTCAAGAACTTTGGAATCAACTTCTCTCTGAGATCACAGAGGAATCAAGATACAAACCGTGTCTAGGCATAAAGGAACTCAATGGGGTAATGATAATGTTCTATATCATACCAGCTCCGCCCAATAGAAATAAAATGTGTAATTTTAAATTTCCTACTGGTGATACGAAGAAGAAACCAGTGAAATGCATGTTAATAATATATTTCATTTAACCCAACTTATCAAAATTATTATTTCAGCATGCAATCAATATAAAAATTGTTAATGAGACATTTTGCATTCTTTTTTACATATGAAGTCTTCAAAATCTGGTTTCCTTTACTCTCTCAGCACATCAATGCAGACATTACATTTTCCTCGGAAATACTTGACCTGTATTTAGATTTCATTAACTTTACAGTTGAAAAAGTAGATGAACATACTCAAATTCCTCCAGATGTACTTAAAAGCTTTTCAATAACAGAATCAAGTGTTAGCTTTTGGATTTAGAGTAAAAATAATTAAAACTAGCCAGGCACGGTGGCTTATACCTGTAATCCCAGCACTTCGGGAGGCCGAGGCGGGGGGATCACTTGACATCAGGAGTTCGAGACCAGACTGGCCATCATAGTAAAACACCGTCTCTATTAAAAATACAAAAATTAGCAAGGCATGGTGGCGGGTGCCTGTAATCCCAGGAGGGAATTAATCTCAGCTACTCAGGAGGCTGAGGCAGGAGAATCCCTTGAACCTGGGAGGTGGAGGTTGCAGTGAGCCGAGATTGCACCACTGCACTCCAGCCTGGGCAACAGAGTGAGACTCCATCTCAAATAATAATAATAATGATAATAATAATAATAATAATAATAATGGAAGAGAATTTAAATCTTACTTCCTATTCTCTCCAGCCTCCTGTCAAAGTGCTCAACAGTTGAATGTGGCTAGCAGCTGTCACACTGGACCACACAGTTCTATGTCCTCATAAGGGTTTGGGTTACACAACATGTACATTTGTCAAAACTCATTGCATCATATAATTTTTTTTTTTTTTTTTTTTTTTTTTTGAGACAGAGTGTCGCTCTTGTTACCCAGGCTGGAGTGCAATGGCGCAATCTCGGCTCACCGCAACCTCCGCCTCCTGGGTTCAGGCAATTCTCCTGCCTCAGCCTCCTGAGTAGCTGGGACTACAGGCACGCGCCACCATGCCCAGCTAATTTTTTGTATTTTTAGTAGAGACGGGGTTTCACCACGTTGACCAGGATGGTCTCGATCTCTCGACCTCGTGATCCACCCGCCTCGGCCTCCCAAAGTGCTGGGATTACAGGCTTGAGCCACCGCGCCCAGCGCATCATATAATTTTTAAATCATTTATTTATGTGTGTATGTATTTATTTGAGATGGGGTTTTACTCTGTCACCCAGGCTGGAGTGCAGTGGTGCAATCACTGCAGCCATGAACTCTTGGGCTCAAGTGATCCTCTAGCCTCAGCCTCAGGAGCAACTGAGACTACAAGTACCTGCCACCGAGCCCAGCTTCATTGCATCATATGGTTAAAATCTGTTTGTAAATTTCACCTAAACAAACCTCTTTAGTTAATGAGACGCATGATGGAATGTTTAACAGTGACATATACTGATGATGTCTGCAACTTTGAAATACACTCCCCCCAAAAAAGACAGGAGGATTGATGGGGAGATAGATGGACAGATCTGTGATAAAGCCAATATAGCAAAATGCTCTTTGTAGAATCAAGTGATGGGGTATATGCAGATCGTCATTAGATGATTCTTCTAACTTTTCTGAACATTTGAAATTTTTAATAAGATGTTGAAGAAGCGGCTTGTCTTAATGAACTAGACCCTCATGCAATCCCATAGAACTCGGAAACATAATGCTGAGTGAAAGGGACCAGGCTCCGCAAAGAACCCATACATGCTACCATTACATACAGTTCAAAAACAGGCAAATTGACTGATGCTGTCAGAGGCAGGAATGTGGCTACCCTTGGTCGGGGGGTGACTGGGACGAAAACCAAAGGCGCTTTCTGGGTAGCAGATGAAGTTCCATGTTTTGATAGCATGAAGTGTGGGTGTGGGTTACACTCACTCTTAGGATAATGGCCTCCAGTTCCTTCCAAGTTGCTGCAAAAATTCATCAGACTTTGCCGGATTTGTGTACTTTACTGCATACATATCTCAATGGACATGTTTTGTTTTTTTGAGGCATTGCCCACATTTCATATCTTGCAGGAGGGAAGTCTGAGCTCTTTCTTTCTTTCTTTCTTTCTCTTTCTTTCTTTTTATTGCATTTTAGGTTTTGGGGTACATGTGAAGAACATGCAAGATTGTTGCATAGGTACACACGTGGCAGTGTGATTTGCTGCCTTCCTCCCCATCACCTATAGCTGACATTTCTCCCCATGATATCCCCCCGACTCCCTACCCCCCGCTGTCCCTCCCCTATTTCCCCCCAACAGACCCCAGTGTGTAGTGCTCCCCTCCCTGTGTCCGTGTGTTCCCTTCCTTCCTTCCTACCTTCCTTCCTTCTGTCTTTCTTTCAGACAGAGTCTCACTCTGTCACCCAGGCTAGAGTGCAGTGGCACAATCTTGGCTCACTGCAACCTCTGCCTCCCGGGTTCAAGTGATTCACCTGCCTCAGCTTCCCGAGTATCTTCGACTACGGGTGTGTGCCACCACGTCCAGCTAATTTTTTGTATTTTTAGTAGCGATGGGGTTTCACTGTGTTAAGCAGGATGGTCTTAATCTCCTAACCTCATGATATGCCCACCTAAGCCTCCCAAAGTGCTGGGATTACAGGCATGAGCCACTGAGCCCCACCCAGCTCTTCTTTAAAATGGCAGGCCAAATGCCATGGCCCATGTCTGTAAATCCCAACACTTTGGGAGGCCTGAGCAAGAGGATTACTTGAGGACAGGAGTTCAAGACCAGCCTGAGCAACGTAGTGAGACCTTGTCTCTACAAAAGATTAAAAAATCAGCCAGGCATGGTGGTGAGCACTCGTGGTCTCAGCTTCTCAGGAATCCAGAGCGGGAGGATGGCTTGAGCCCAGGAGGTCAAAGCTGCAGTGAGCCATGATCAAGCCACTGCACTCCAGCCTGGGCAGCAGAGCAAGACCCTGTCTCAAAAATAACATAATAAAATAAAATAAAATGCCACTGCCTGATTTAGAGGTTTCATAGAGTACAAGCAGCATGCTTCCCTGGTCCTGGGTACGCAGTGAGATGTGTCATTAGGGACCAAGGCCTAGAAGGCTGTGGGTCTTGGTGTTTATTTTAGAAGCTTTCTCTCTTTACGACCCTTACTTGCATTTCTGAATACACTTTGCAGGAAGCAAAACTCGTGTCTTCCTTCATCCCCAGTGCATGTGCGCCAGTGCAAACATACTCCTCACTAGTGGGTTCTCGCGTGCTTGGACCAAAATCCCATTTTTTATTTATTATCTTACTGAAAGTTTAATTTATTGAAGGCCTTTTCTTCTAGCAGCTCAAGGAACTTTTCTCAGAACACTTTAAACCTGAAACAGAAGCATTCATTCTCTAGCTGTAATGAGGGGATCAAAAGAGAGGGAGAGAGATGAGAGGAGGGTGGTAAACTGAGGCAGTGTTGAATGGAAGGTGCAGAGGCTGAGGAAATGGGGCGGGGAGCAGGAGGCAGTGGTCAATTGCAGCAAGAACAGAGAAACTAAGGTTTTCAGGATATGCACGATTCATCCAGATTTTTTTTTTCTGTAGCTTTGGGGTTCATGCAGTTTTGGGTTACACGGATGAATTGTATAGTGGTGAAGTCTGGGCTTTAGTGCACGCATCACCAAAATAGTGTACACTGCACAGTGTAGGTTGTACCTAATAGGTGATTTTTCATCCCTTAACCCCTCCTAATCTTTCGCTTCTGAGTCTCCAGTGTCCATTATCCCACTCTGCCTGCCTTTGCATACCCATAGCTTAGCTCCCACTTTTAAGTAAGAATAGCTGGTATTTGATTTTCCACTCCTGAATTACCTTACTTAGGATAATGGCCTTCAGTTCCATCCAAGTTACTGCAAAAAACATTATTTTGTTCCTTTTTATGGCTGAGTAGTATTCCATGGTGGGTGGGTGTGTGTGTGTCACATTTTCTTTCATCATGATTTTTGAGTCCACAAACCATGTAAACCCTGGGACCATCCCACCTACCATGATGACCTTTTGGGGTAAATTATTAAAATGATGACATCCAGCTGGGCACGGTGGCTCATGCCTGTAATCCTAGCACTTTGGGAGGCTGACATTGGCGGATCACTTAAGGTCAGGAGTTCAAGGCGAGCCTGCCATCATGGTGAAACTCCATTTCTACTAAAAATACGAAAATTAGCCAGGTTTGGTGGTGCACGCCTGTAGTCCCAGCTACTCAGGAAGCTGAGATTGGAGAATCCCTTGAACCCGGGAAGTGAAGTTTGCAGTGAGCTGAGATTGCGCCACTGCACTCCAGCCTGGGCGACAAAGCAAAATAAAAACAAAGTAAAATGATGACATCCAAATCACAGTTTCTCTTACAAGTATAGTTCACTGGAATTTGAGCACACAAGCTGATTGTGGGTGTCTTGGGGCCCAAAGCTGGGGGAGTGAAGAAGCCTTTTGCAGGGGTGCTGACCACCGGGATGCCCAGGAAGCTTCCAGAACAAGGGCTGAGGGAAGAAAGAAGCCTGGGCTGTAGGAGGCTGCAGGATTTGATGCGGGGCACCCCGTCCCCGCATTGCAGTGACAGGGCCTGGAATTTCTTCAGAAATTCGCCTAGACCTCTGGAGCCAGAGCCCTGGAGAACCTAGAAAGGGGATAGCCCCTCCCAAGGCCCCACCTCGATTCTGTCTGCTGACCCAGAATCTGGGTAGTGACTGATGCCCAGGCTGGTCCACCCTCACCTAGAGGGATGCGGGTGGCTTGGCCCCCTGAGACTGGCCTTGGTCTCCCCATCCAGGGCCCCCTGATCTGTCCCCAAGCACCTCCACCCCAGGCCCTGTCCCCACTCCCACCCCCACCTCCTGACCTCCCTCCTCCCTGAAGCACGGACTCCGCCCCCTCCTTCTCTTCCTTATCTTTTTCTAACCTTTCGCATTTTTTAGTCTCATTTCCTGTCGGGTTTTGCATTTCCCTCCCTCGCCCCTCCCAGCCTATGACATACTTTCTCTGCTTTTTTCTCTCCTGTCTTCTCTGGCCTTCGGACTCCTGCTCGCGCCACCCGCAGCTCCCTCCTGCCCTGCAGCCCCTGGGCGGGCGGCGCCCCTCAGCGGACGGGTCTGGGCCCGCGGGGGACGGAGGGCCCGGTCGCCTGGAGGAAGCCAGAGGCCTGCATGGAGGAGATGCCCCGCGCAGCTGGCAGAGCATGAGCGCCCCAGGTAGGCACAGCGCGGATGGGGGGCTGGCGGGGGGGAGCACGAGGGGGGGAGTTGGGGGAAGAGAGGAGGACACGGGGAGGAGATGGGGGGCATCAGTGAGACGACAGAGTGGAGGGGGCGTTCGGGGATGGTAGTGGCTCCTGTTGGCCCCAAGATGGGATGCTGGGGGCACCCTTCCCTCTCCATCTCTGTCCCCCTGTCCCCCTTCTCTCTCTCGCTCTCCTCTCCCCCTTTTCCCTTCCAACCCTTTTTCTTCCTCACTTCCCACCTCGGGTACCTCTCCTCCGTGTCTCTCTGAGCGTCTCCGAGTGCCACCGCCGATCAAAGCCCCCACCTCCTCCTACTGGACAGGACAGAATCGGGGTCAGGAGGCTGGAGACCCGGAGGGTGCCCCTCGGTGCACCTGCCCCAGAGGGAGGAAGAGAAACTGTTCTGACACCTGACAGGCCCGGAAGTTTGCAGACCACAGCCCAGCCTGACTCAGAGGCTCCTGGGAAGGTGGGGCCTGGCTCAGGGAGGAACGGCAACCCCACCAAAAGGGGGTGGGGAGCTGGGAGAGGACAGCCCCCCGCGGGGATTCTACTAGGAAGCGGATGGCAGGGGGACAGGAGGGGGCCCAGGTTCCCCACTGAAGCCTGGAGCAGGCCCCTGAGAGCCACCTTCCCCAGAAGGTCCCCCCGGCCCGATGGGGCCACCAGGCCTTCTGCTGAACCCCCTCTGCAGAGAGGGGCAGAGAGGGCATTTCTGTCCCTGGGGGGCTCTGAGCACTGATGGAGGCTGTCATGGGGACCCAGGTTCATGGACAGTGATCTCACTGAGAGCTTCGGGGCCACCCACACAAACTTGGTCTTGGACCTAACTGACCTCTCTCTGCCCTACCTGCTCGCAGAGCCTTTGATTTGCAGTTCAAAAAATTTTCTCCTGGCATTCATGACTCCTCTTGAAGGTATAAGGTTACCAACCTACCAGAAAGGGGAGAAAAATAGTCGATCGGTCATTCCACGTTTATTGAGTGCTCAGCCTGTGCCTAATGCGTCCCGGAAATCCCGGGAGCTCGGAATTAATGTGAGGACAGGAATTTCTCCGCAAGTGTCCATTTCTGTGCTTTCCCTGAAACTCCAGTTCTCTCTTCAGCAAGGCATCTGTAAAGAGATGATAGCCCTGCCTCAGGCCAGAGGTGCCCTGAGGGTATCAGTGACCAGGACTCAGTGTAGTCAATCAAGGCCAGAGAATGCTTGGACCCGTGGAGATTTTACTTGCCTGGGTATCAGGCAGGCTGTGGCTCTACTGGCCCCACCAGGCTTCGGTTCATGCATGAATGATCCTTTATGTGATTTTTTTAAAATCGTGGTGAAATACACATGACATAAAATTAGCTCACTGAACCCTTTTGAAGTGCACAGCTGAGTGTCATCAAGCACATTCACCTTGTCTTTCGGCTGTCACCACCATCCAGCTCCAGAACTTTCTCATTCCAAACTGAAACTGTGTTCCCCGTTAAACAACAACCCCCTGCCTCCCTCCTCAGCCCCCTGGCAGCCACCCTTCTACATTCTGCCTCTAGGAATCCAGTGACTCTCGGAAGCCCATCTAAGTGGGCTCATACAATTTATGTCCTTCCTGTGCTTGGCTTATTTCTCTGAGCCTTGTGTCCTCAAGGTTCATCTGTGTTGTAGCTTGTGACCGAATCTCCTTCCTTTTTCAGGATGAATAATGGTCTATTGTGCAAATAGACCATATTTTGTGTATCTGCTCATCCTTTATATGATTTTAAAAAGTGACTTCTGGCCAGGAGCGGTGGCTCACGCCTGTAATCCCAGCACTTTGGGAGGCCAAGGCGGGCGGGTCACCTGAGGTCAGGAGTTCGAGAGCAGGCTGACCAAAGTGGTGACACCCTATCTCTACTAAAAATACACACACAAAAATAACTGGGTGTGGTGGTGTGCACCTGAGGTCCCAATTACTTGGGAGGCTGAGGCAGGAGAATTGCTTTGAACCCTGGAGGTGGAAGTTGCAGTGAGCTGAGATGGTGCCACTGCACTCCAACCTGGGCCACAGAGTAAGACTCCATCTCAAAAAAAAAGAAAAAAAAAAGGCTTCTAAACCTAACTCTTTAAAGATGACGACACTTGTTTGAATCCATCAGTGGGCGTGTGTGGGTGACTTTGTACTTGGTGCCACAGGGGACGAAGGACGGATGTGAGAAACAGTGCTCCACCCCAAATAGGTTCATCACACAGTCTGTGTTCAGAGTGTTGCTGAGATGCACGTGAGAAGGAAAAGCATCAGGAGGAGCAGTAGGGCAGCAGGGAGTGAGGTTGGAAGAGGAGGACTCAGAAGGCCCAGGGATTCCTGGAAGGTTCCAGGCTGAGATGGTGCTAAAAATCTCAGGGAAGAAGGGCAGCCCCACCAAAAGGGGTTGCGGAGCTGTGAGATGAGACAGGACACCCCCACAGTGGACACTCTACTAGGAAGAGGGTGGCGAGTCACAGGAGGGGCCCAGGTTCTAGGAGTCCAGGAGTTCAAGACCAGCCTGGGCAATATGGTGAAACCCTGCTTCTACTAAAAATACAAAAATTAGCTGGGCATGGTGATAGGCCCCTGTGATCCCAGCTACTCGAGAGGCTGAGGCAGGACAATTGCTTGAATCCAACCAGAGGTTGCAGTGAGCCGAGATTGAGCCACTGCACTCCAGTCTGGACAACAGAGTGAGACTCCATCTCCAAAAAAAAAAAAAAAAAAAAAATGCCTTCCGTTCCCTCTTGCCCAGTGCCTGCACTCTCTGCTTAGCAGGCAGTGCTCCCAGTGGCATTCCATCTTTTGAGTTGGTGCCCTTGAAGGCATGGGTTTGAGGCATGGCTACTGATCTGTGCTAGCCGTGTGACCTTGGACAGGCTTCCCGTCACTGAAGCTCTCTGAGAGTCATTTCTCTAATGAAATCAGGGTATCAATACTGATTATTTTCAGTATTGTCAGTTACACCAAGCATAACATGAGAAAATACAGCATATGACATAGGATTACCTTTGTCGTGATGACTGATATCTGGGGCAGATCAGAGGTTGGACTCTGGAGTCCAGACTCAGGGCTGCAGGGCCAGCCTCCCAACAAAGACCAGATGGGTAGACCTCATTACTTTTTTCTGGTACAGTGTCAGATTCCTTGTCTGTAATCCCAATCTTACCAGCAAATTATGAGGCCCAAGGAAATCATAGACCGAGCTGATGCTCCATCAATCTACCCTGTAGAAAAACCCTCACTCTTGGTGGTTGCAGTACCCAGTCAGTCTAGAAAATACCTTGATTGGCCAGGCACGGTGGCTTCTGCCTGTAATCCCAGTACTTTGGGAGACCAAGGTGGGTAGATCCCTTGAGCCCAGAAGTTCTAGACTAGCCAGCCTTGGCAACATGGTGAGAAAAAAAAAAAAAAAAAAAAAACTAAAAAAATTAGGCAGGCATAGTGGTCCCTTCTTACTTGGGAGGCTGAGGCAGGAGGATCATTTGAGCCAGGGATACAGAAGCTGCAGAGAGCTGAGATCGTGCCACTGTGCTCCAGCTTGGGCGACAGAGCAAGACCCTGTCTCAAACAAAACAAAACGAAACAAAAAGAAAATATTTTGATTGACGGATCAAAATACAGAAACAAAAAGAGAAGGAAAAGGCAACTTCAAGGAAGCCCCTTAAATATGGTCTTCTGCTAAAGAAAAATTACAAGGCACAGATTCCAGATGCCAGCCTCATCCTGTGGCAGGCCACCCAAGATGAGCACGACCAGGGCACTGCATGCTACATACAAAGAAAACACCCTGTCCTTGTCCCCACTCTCTCCTTGAGGGACTGCCGCTCTCTGGGTCAGTGGTTTTAATGGGGTGATTATTTTCGGGAGGGTAACCTTTCGGGTTGTGATTTGTTCAAGGGCTCAGAGATTATAATGGTCGCTGTCACATTTGTGTAATGGGTGTTGGTGGCCGAGAGCCAGAGGGTGATAAAAGTCCTCCCAGCCCTGCCCATGTGGCTGTCACTTCTTCCCCTCTCCTGCTCCTCCAAGCACACTTTTGTTCCTCCAAAGTGCTGGGTTCCTCCTGGCTCAGCCGGGGCCATTCCTCCGTGGGCATTATTCCTTGCAAGTGTGGGAGCCAGAAAGGGTCGTGTGCAGTGTCCATACCCACAAACAGGGCTCCATCCTCCTTGGTGTTCTAGCAAGTCATCTTCCTCCCTGCCCCTCTGAGACTCAGGAATTTGCTCTCTTTGTACCCAAGTCTGATAGCAGCAGGGTAGGGGCTGTCCCATGCCACATCCTCGATCCTGGTGCTGTCAAAGGCAACACCTGCCAGGACAGTGCTGGTTACAATTGCTGCCGTCTCCTGCGACTGGCCTCATTCATTAAGAGGCAAGATGAAAAAAAAAAAAAAAAAAAAAAAGCCAGGCACAGGGGCTCACACCTGTAATCCCAGCACTCCGGCACGTTGGGAGGCCAAAGCAGGAGGATCGCTTAAACTCAGGAGTTGGAAACCAGCCTTAGCAACATAGCAAGACCCCATCTCTATAAAAAATACAAAAATTATCCGGGTATGGTGGTATGCACCTGTGTTTCCAGCTACTCAGGAAGCTGAGGTGGGAGGATTGCTGGAGCCCAGGAGGTTGAGGCTGCAGTGAGCTGTGATTGTGCCACTGTACTCCAGGATGGGCAACCGAGTAAGACCCCGTCTCAAAAAAAAAAAAAAGGCAAAGCTGCTTTCAGGAAAGATCTACAGATTTAGAGCCCTGCAGACAGGGCGTCCATCCTGGCTCCACTGCCTGCAATCTCTGTGACGCCAACAAAGTCATCTGATGACTTTGAGCCTCAACTGCCACACGTGTAAAATGGGTATAAAATTACCACCCCTAGCCGGATATGGTGGCTCACACCTGTAATCCCAGCACTTTGGGAGGCCAAGGTGGGCGGATCACCTAAGGTCAGGGGTTCAAGGCCAGCCTGGCCAACATGGTGAAATCCTGTCTCTACTAAAAATACAAAAATTCGCCGGGCGTGGTGGCAGGTACCTGTAGTCCCAGCTACTCAGGAGGCTGAGGCAGGAGAATCTCTTGACCTGGGAGGCGGAGTTTGCAATGAGCCGAGATTGAGCCACTGCACTCCAGCCTGGGTGACAGAGCAAGACTCCATCACAAACACACAAACACACACACACACACACACACACACACACACACAATACCACCCCTAGATTAGCACAGACCAAAGTGTTTCTGAACACACCAAATGTGTCAAGGGGTTCTTCGAGCTTCTGCTTTTAAGTTTTACTTCTGACTTGGTTATTCAGAGGGCAGGAGGGAGAACAGAGAGAGATGAGTTAAATGCAAAACAGATTGTATGTGGCAAAGAGCTATTTCCTTAATTTACTAAGAACTCTTGTAACCCAGTTAGACATAGGAACTGGCACACTTTTTCTTGAAAGCTCCAAATAGTAAATATTTTAGGCCTTGTGAGCCAGAGAGTCTCTGTCAAAGCTACCAGCTCTGTCATTGTTGGGTAGAGGCAGCTGCAGGTGGCAGTGAGCGTGGCCACCTTTGGCACAGGGGATGATACAGGACTGGACCCTCAGTGGGAGTTTCCAGACCCCAGAATTAGAGAATTCAACACAATGGAAAAAACAGTGAAACGGTACAAACACACTGAATATGAACAGGTCAGTCAACATGCTTCGTTTGTAATTAAATAAATGTGAAGTTAATATAACAGGGACATAATGTTTTTCACCTGTCAGACTGCCAAACATCAAAAAGTTTGATAGGCTAGGCATGGCAACTCTCACCTGTGATCCCAACACTTTCAGAAGTCCAGGTGGGAGGATCATTTCAGCCTAGGAGTTCGAGACCAGCCTGGGCAACATAGTGAGACCCCCACCTGTACCAAAAAAATTTTAAAAATTATCCAGGCATGGTAACAAGCACCTGCTGTAGCCCCAGCTCCTCCAGAGGCTAAGATGGGAGGATCACTTGAGCCTAGGAGTTCGAGGCTGCAGTGAGCTATGATTGCAGCACTGCACTCCAGCCTGGGCAGCAGAGCAAGACCCCATCTCTAAAAATAAAATAAAATAAAATAAAATAAAAAGAAAGGCAAAACTGATTGCCCATCAGTAAAAATAATAATAATAATTGTTTAAAAGTAAGGCATAACACACACACAGCTTAAGCATACATACGGTGTGATGGGCTTTTACCTGCACCTCTGGAGCCAATTACCCAGATCAAGATTTGGGTCCTTTCTAGGTTCTAAGAAAGTCTCATATCCCCTTCCAATCATTACCCCTCCCCTATCCCCTAAGTGAAGACCCTTCCAACCTCTATCACCATCCCTGTCCTTGAACTTCACATAGACAGAGTCACATTCAATGTTTCTTTTTCATTGCTACACAGTATTGCATGGTACAAATTTACTGCAATGGGGCTGGTTGCTATGGCTCATGCCTATAATCCCAGCATTTTGGAAGGCCAACGCAGGCAGATCGCTTTGAGCTCAGGGGTTTGAGACCAGGCTGGGCAACATGGTGATATCGTCTCTACAAAAATTCAAACAATTAGCCTAGCATTGGTGGCTTGCTCCTATAATCCCAGCTACTCGGGAGGCTAAGGCTGGAGACTTGCTTGAGCCCAGAAAAGCAGAGGTTACAGTGAGCCAGGATGATGCCCCTGCACTCCAGCCTGGGTGACAGAGTGAGAACTGTCTCAAAAAAAAACAACAACAAAACAAAAACTGCAATTTACTTACTCAGCAGACCATTGATAAACCTTTCTGTTGCTTGCAGTTCAGGGCTGTTACGATGAAACACTGTGGCAATCGTTTTATCTTTCTTCTTAGTTCTTACACATGTCCTGGTAGTGATGCTTTTAAAAAAAAAAAAAAAGAAAGAAAGAAATCTGGAGGCAGTCTGGGCACAATGATTCCTGCCTATCATCCCAGTATTTTGGGAGGCTGAGGCAGGAGGATCACTTGAGCCTAGGTGTTTGAGACCAACCTGGGCAACATAGCAAGACACCATGTCTACAAAAAATGTAAAAATTAGCCAGGTGTAGTGGCCATGCCTGTGGGCCTAGCTACTGGGGAGGCTGAGGTGGGAGGATCATTTAAGCTCAGGAAGTTGAGGCTGCAGTGAGCTGTGATTGCACCACTGCACTCCAGCCTGGGCGACAGAGAGAGACCTTGTCTCTGAAATATAACAAGCCTGGGCTAGCATGGTTTGCGGTTTAGTAAATTGCTATGTCAGTGGATAAATGTTGGTGTGAAGTAAAACTGCATGTTGTTGACATTAATGCTTCATTGCCTGTTTCTGCATAAGGATGATGTGATTCGTTGAAGTCTTATAAGAAGAAATGGCCTATTTTTAAAGGGATTCAAGTATGGTGGGTTCAGGGGGAAACGCTCAGCAGAAAAATAATGATACGTCATACCGCTTTCCAATCCTCCTGACTTCCATTCTCAGACGCATTTGAAAAGGCAACTTGTTAACCTGCGGAGCGCATCTGGGAGCTGACTCAGTCATCCCTGTTTGCTGATGAACAGGCACCGTGATCTCAGTTTGCTACCCTGAGGCATGTGGAGGTTCCTGGCTCTTCATAGGAAAGTTCTTGATCTTTGAAAAATATTTCTCCCCTTCTTCTTAAAGGATATTCTTTTACAGGGCCCTGTTCCAAGTGTTCTGAACTTAGGGAGGTCTTAGATTGGCGAAGAATATGACCTAGAAGGGAAGTGACCCAGCTACGGTACAAGCAGAAGGTTGTGCTGGGATGGATCACCCGGTCTCCTCACTCATTTTTTTTTTCTATTGAGACGGAGTCTAGCTCTGCTGTCAGGCTGGAGAGCAGGGGCATGATCTCAGTTCACTGCAACCACCCCCTCCTGGATTCAAGAGATTCTCCTGCCTCAGCCTCCCAAGTAGCTGGGACTACAATACATGACATCATGACCAGCTAATTTTTTAATTTCTTGTAGAGGTGAGGATCTTGCTATGTTGCCCAGGCTGGTCTCGAATTCCTAGGCTCAAACTATCCTCCTGCCTCGGCATCTCAAAGTTTTGAGCTTACAGACATGAGCCACTGTGCCCAGCCCTGTATCTTTCTTAAATAATTTATACATATATACATATAATTTTTTTAATTGTATATATATAATTATATGTATAATTATATATTTATATATAATTATGTATTTACATGTAATTATGTATAATTATATATACAAATATAATTATACAATTTACAATACAATAATAATTATATAATTTATATATATAATTTAATAATTCTATATACATACTTTTTGTTTTGAGACAGAGTCTCATTCTTGTTGCCCAGGCTGGAGTGCAGTGGCATGATCTCAGCTCACTGCAACTTCCACCTCCTGGGTTCAGGCAATTCTCCTGCCTCAGCCTCCTGAGTAGCTGGAATTACAGGTGTGTGCCACCACCCATGGCTAATTTTGTATTTTTAGTAAAGACGGGGTGTCACCATGTTGGCCAAGCTGGTCTTGAACTCCTGACCTCAGGTAATCTGCCTGCTTCAGCCTCCCAAAGTGCTGGGATGACAGGTGTCAGCCACCATGCCCAGCAGTAATTTTAAAATATATTTTAAAATCCAGACAGAGTCAGACTAATGGGCCTCAGAGGCCCTCCTCGCCCTGCCCTGGTGGCCCCACTTCCTCCTCCCACCTGCCTGGTGCCTCCTGCCCCTGCGCCTGGCACCTCCCCCTGCCCTGTGCCTGAGATGATGACCTGCCCACCTGCCCAGGCCCACTCTGCACAGGCACCAGTGCCCACCTCTCTCCAGTCAAAGATGCTTATCCAGCAACTGTCTTCTCTCTCTACTGCATCATCCATTCTGCGTTCCCTCTCTACGGGAACCATTCCTATCAGAGGGCTGCTGGTCTACCGCAATTTCACCCACTTTCAAACAAACAACCCTGGCTCGATTTTACATTCCCCTGCAGCCATCATGGTGTTTCTCTGCACCCACTTTGTATTAATTTGCTGGGGCTGTCGTAACAAAATCCCACAGACTGGGCAGCTGCAGCCACATACATTTATTGCCTTGCATTTCTGGAGGCTGGAAGTCCGAGATCAAGGTACTGGCTGGGCCAGTTTCTTCTGAGGCCTCTCTGCACAACTCACAGGTGATGTCTTCTCCCTGCGTCCTTGCCTGGCTTTTTCTCTTGGGTGTGTGTCCACGGGGTCTCTGTGCCTCCAATTTCCTCTTTGTATAAAGACACAGGTCACGGCCAGGCGAGATAGCTCAGGCCTGTAATCCCAGCACTTTGGGAGGCCAAGGCAGGCGGATCATGAGGTCAAGAGATCCAGATCATCCTGGCCACCTGGGACTACAGGTGGTGGCACGTACCTGTAGTCCCAGCTACTCAGGAGGCTGAGGTAGGAGGATGGCTTGACCTGGGAGGTGGAGGTTGCAGTGAGCTGAGATCGCACCACTGCACTCCAGCCTGGTGAAAAAGTGAGACTCCATCTCTAAAAAAAAAATAAGACACAGGTCAGATTGGGTTAGAGCCTACTCCAATAACTCCACTTTAATTTCATCACCTCTTTAAATACCCTGTCTTCAAATACCATTTGGTATTTGGGCTGAATCCTGTCCCCCCAAATTCCTATGTGGACATTCTAACATCCAGGACCACAGAATGAGACTGTATTTGAAGGCAGGGTCTTTAAAGAGGTGATAAAACTAAAGTGGAGCTTTGAATGTAATCTCAGCACTTTGGGAGGCTGAGGTGGGAGGATCACTTGAACCCAGGAGGCTGAGGCTGTAGTGAGCTATGATTACAAGACTGCATTCCAGCCTGGGTGACAGAGTAAGACCCTGTCTCAAAATAAATAAATAAATAAATAAATAAATAAAACAAAAACACAACGTCACCAATGCTTTTATCTGATAGTCCATTCTCAGTCCTTATAGATCTTGACCTCGCAGCATGGCATAAGGCCCATTCTTCTCTTTGAAACACACGTTCCTTTGGCTTTGGGGCCTCTCCTCCTTGGTTTCTTTCCCTCTTTACTGTCTCCTTCACCTCTGAGGTCAAACTGCCCGGAGCTCAGTCCATGGGCCTCTTCCCCTGGGTGGTCTCCTCCCACCTCTCGCTTTAAAAGTCATCTATATGCCAATGACTCCCAAGTTTATATCTTCTGCCCAGCTCTCCTCTTGAACTTTAGACATTAATATCCAACTGTCTTGACATGTCTGACTGGACATGGAGTGAATCCAAAATCAAACTTGTGATTTTCCAAACTCTTTCTTCCATCCTGCCTGAGGCTCGGGCTGAAGATCCTTGGAACTGTCTTTCACTTTGCTCTTGGTACTTTGTCCGCTTGCTGGGCACAGAAAAGAAAATTGGCTGTGGCTGGGTCATGAAGAATGCCATCCTCATGCATCTTTTGATAGGGAAATCTTTTTTTTTTTTTTTTTTTGAGACACATCTCATTCTTGCCCAGGCTGGAGTATAGCAGCATGGTCTTGGCTCATGGCAGCTTCCACCTCCTGGGCTCAAGCGATCCTCCTGCCTCAGCCTCCCGAGTAGCTGAGACTATAGACGTACACCACCATGCCCAGCTAATTTTTGTACTTTTTATAGAGACAGAATTTTGTCATGTCACCCAGACTGGTCTCAAACTCCTGGATTCAAGGGATCTGCCCACCTCGCCCTTCCAAAGTGCCAGGATTATAGGCGTGAGCCACCTTGCCCCGCCTTGATGGGGGACTTCTTTCTGCAGCAGATGGGGCACCACACAGTGCACTGGAGAGACCACTGGGCTCAGAAAGATGGGATTTGGGTTTCAGACCACTGACTCACTGGGCAGTCTGGGACAAGTTCTCTTTCACCTCTGGGGCTCGGTTTTCTCGTAAGTCAATTGAGAAGATGGACAGGGATTGGTGTGGTAAATAGGTTGTATCTGGCAGGCCAATTCCAATTAACTAGTAATGGCTTGCTGGAGTACCGCGTTGAGGACACAAGCTCAGTGGTCGACCACCAATGTTTGCCATGGGTGTGAATCTGAATGTGGAAGCCAGGCTGCCCCATCAGTCATCTGCACTTGCTCAGCATGACCAAGAGCCCTTCCAGCCTTGAAAATCCATGCTATAAAGACACATGCACGAGAATGTTCATTATAGCACTCATTATTCACCATAGAAAAGATCTGGAATCAACCTAAATGCCCATCGATGACAGATTGGATATAGAAAGTATGGTATAGATGTACACCATGGAATACTATGCAGCCATAAAAAAGAATGAGATCATGTCTTTTGCAGGATCATGGATACAGCTGGAGTCCATTATCCTAAGTGAATTAATGCAGATACAGAAAAACAAATACCGCATGTTCTCACTTACAAGTTGGAGCTAAATGATGAGAGCACATGGACACAAAGAAAGGAACAATACACACTGGGGCCTCCTTGAGGGTGGAAGTTGGGAAGAGGGAGAGGATCAGAAAAAAAGTAACTATTGGGGGCTAGGCACAGTGATTCAAACCTGTAATCCTAGCACTTTGGGAGGCCAAGGTGGGCGGATCACTTGAGGTCAGGAGTTGAAGACCAGCCTGGCCACCATGGCAAAATCCCATCTCTACTAGAAATACAAATTTAGCTGGGTGTAGTGGCAGGCACCTGTAATCCCAGCTACTCAGGAGGCTGAGGCAGAAGAATCACTTGAACCCGGTAGGTGGAGGCTGCAATGAGCCAAGATTGTGCCACTGCACTCCAGCCTGGATAACAGAGTGAGACTCCATCTCAGAAAAAAAACCAAAAAACTAACTATTGGGTACTAGGCTTAGTACCTGGCTGATGAAATAATCTGTACAACAACCCCCTATGACAATAGTTTACCTATACAGCAAACCTGCAGGTATACCCCAGAACCTAAAATAAAAGCAAAAAAAAAAAAAAATCCGTGATGACCTCATGACCTTGAGCAAATTGCTTCATTGTCCCAAGATTTTGCTTCTTCATGAATAAGATGGAGATAAATAATCCCTGTCTTGCCACTACCCAGAATCGCTCTCAGGACGATGAGAGGAGATGAAAAATGGCACTAGAGGTTTATATGCATCGCTATATAAAGAGGAAGTTTTATTTTTATTAATTGACCTCTCTAGCTGTGGATTCCTATTGGTCATGCGCTCTTCTGAGCCATCTGATTGGGTGGGTTGAAAGCCCTTGCTTTCCCTGTTAATGTATTCCATTCCCCACTCTGGCAAGACAATGTCAGTTGGATTTCCCTAGTGCAGAGGAGAAAGGGGTTGATATGGATATGGGGTGCGGGATGTGATCCTTCCATGCTTGGAAGATCTCAGCATTCTTTTTTTTTTTTTTTCTTTTACTTTAAGTTCTAGGATACATGTGCAGAACGTGCAGGTTTGTTATATAGGCATCCATGTGCCATGGTGGTTTGCTGCACCCATCAACCCATCATCTAGTTTTTCATTTTGTCTTGTTTTTGTTTTTTGAGACTGAGTCTTGCTCTATCCTCAGGCTGGAGTGCAGTGGCGGATTCTTGGCTCACTGCAACCTCCAATTCCCTGTTTTAAGTGATTCTCCTGCCTCAGCACCCCGAGTAGCTGGGATTACAGGCACCTGCCACCATGCCCAGCTAATTTTTTTGTATTTTTAGTAGAGATGGGGATTCACCATGTTGGCCATGATGGTCTTGATCTCCTGACCTCATGATCCACCCGCCTCAGCCTCCAAAAGTGCTGGGATTACAGGTGTGAGCCACCCCACCCAGCCCTGTCATCTAGGTTTTAAGCCCTGCATGCATTAGGTGTGTATCCTAATGCTCTCTCTTCCCTTTTGCTCCACCCTGAAACAGGCCCCGATGTGTGATGTTCCCCTCCCTGTGTCCAAGATCCCAGCATTCTTAACACCCCCAGGCAGGTGGCAGCCTGGAGGGTTTCTTCAGGGTGACTCAGCTAATCAGTGACCAGAGGGACTTGCACCACAGAACCCAGAGCTTCAAGTTCCCACCTACTGTTCCCACCACTTCTGTACAACGAGTAGGGACAAAAATCTTCCCAAAGTAAATTTTTAACTCCCCTAAGGGTTCCTTCTTGTTATCCAAATCTCTGGAGTTAAATTAATTCTCCAGTTGGGCAGCTAGGAGCAGTCGGTCTCCCTGGCATGCTGCAGATTGCAGCCCTGGTTAATTTCTGGAGTGGGGACATGCCCCGAAGCCTGTGAGAGCCCAGAGGAGATATCCAGACATATCTCTTTTTGTTATCTGATGAAAATGTCCTTGTCCCTAAATCTACAAGCCCTCTGTCTTTCACCTTGAATGTTGTTAATGCCCTGTGTTTTCTGACGAAATCCCAAACAGAGCCTCTCTCTGCAGCCTCCTGTATGTATTAACTTTTCCCAGAGACCCAGAGGAGCCATCTGTTGTTCTATTATTTGGTTTAAGCAAAGCTTTGGGGCATTTCTTCTTGCCAGTGGTATATTCCGAGCTGGATTCATTACCCAGGCCCTTATTTATTAGTGTGTGTGTTTTATTGTAATGCGTTTCATTTCCCTCTGTCTTTTAGTCTGGGCTTCATCCTGGAGCCTCTGTCGTGAACAGTGTTTGATGCTGTATGAATTGAGAGGCATTCAAAACCCTTGTAAGACATAAAGGGCTCTTTTTTTCTGGTTTGATGATTTTTTTCTTCTTCTTTTTTTAGTGGCAGATAAATAAAGGACTTGAGTTTCCTGTAGGACTGGAAACAGTGAATCAGATTTTTGTTTTGTTTAAAACCTGAAAATCTCAGGCAGGAGTTGAGAGTCTCTGGACGGAGCTGAACACTGTGTTTAGGTATCTGAGGTGTTACCCTGATCCCGACAGGCCATTCCATGGGAGAAGGGGTGTCCACCCACACAGACTGATTTGACAGGTACCAGAAAGATTGCGTGAGTCAAAAGGTAGCCTGGGGCAGAGTGGGCACTTCCTCTGTTGACTTGCTGTCCCAGGAGGGTATTTTAGTGATTCAGTATCTGCTGTGATTCACAGAACAGCCAGTGCCATGAGTGTGTAATCTGCTACTTGCTGGCCGTGTGGCCTTGGAGGAACCATTGAGTTGCTCAGCACTTCTCTTCCTATCCGTGACATGAGGATAGGACCAGCACCCTTCTCCTGGGAAATTAAATAATACACTGGCCACTCATTAGCAGAGTGACTTAGAACATCCTTTCCAATTCTTTCTTTTTTCCTTTTTTTTTTTTTTTTTTTTTTGTTGTTGTTGTTGAGATGGACTTTCACTCTTGTTGTCCAAGTTGGAGTGCAATGGCACCATCTTGGCTCACTGCAACCTCCACCTCTCGGTTTCAAGTGATCCTCCTGCCTCAGCCTCCCGAGTACCTGGGATTACAGGTGTGCGCCACCAGGCCCAGCTAACTTTTTGTATTTTTAGTAGAAATGGGGTTCACCATGTTAGCCAGGCTGGTCTCAAACTCCTGACCTCAGGTGATCTACCTGCCTCGGCCTCCCAAAGTACTGGGATTACAGGTGTGAGCCACTGCACCAGGCCTTTAAAAAAAATTTTTTTTTTTTAATTTTGTTAGATGGAGGCTCGCTCTATCTCCCAGCCTGGAATGCAAAGACAGGATCATGGCTCCCTGCAGCCTCCACCTCCCAGGCTCAGGTGATCCTCTCAATACAGCCTCCTGAGTAACTGGGACTACAGACATGCACCACCATGTCCAGCTAATTTTTGGTTTTTGTTTTGTTTGTAGAGACAGGGTTTTTGCCATCTCCAATTCTAAAATTAAGTGTGAACCCTTTACAAAGCCCTTAAACTTCTCTTCTAGTCTCCATTCATTAACACCCATCACTGTCATGACCCACTTAACACCTACGCAGAGTCTACCATGCGCAGACACTCTGTGAGTTGCTAGGGATAAAAAGAAAGACAGGGTCCCCATCCCAGCAAGCCTATCGTCTGAGGAGGAGACAGACATATAGTCAGTTGTGAAGTAATGGAGTTGCTATAACGGTTGCTTGAAGTGAAGACAGACTTTGGGGAGAGGAACAGACAGGTCTGCCTGAAGGAGTCAGAAAAGACCTCCCAGAGCTGACAGAAGCTGAAATGAGACTGGAAAAATAAATAGGTTTTTGCCTGGCAGGGCAGTTGGCGAAGCGGCAGGCACAGAGCTGTGGTGGTGTGGTTACTGTCAGCGCTGGAAAAAAAGATGTGAGGATGTGGAAATGGGGCAGGGGAGGCCACAGGAGCCCTGGGGTGCTGTGCCAAGGAGGGCAGATGCTGTCCTGTGGGCAAGGGTGCACCGCCAGGGTGTTCTGAGCAGCGGCTGCAAGCAGGATGGATCACAAATTACAGAGATCACAGGCAGCAGAGACCACAACAGATGGGACCCTCAAGGCAAGAGGCAGGCCCTCCTTTAATGGGACATGGACCAGGAATAGTTTCATTGTAATTTTAGACAAACTTTGTATTGAAGTATCGTGTGCACGCAAGAGACGCACACACATCCTCAGTGTGTAGCTCAGTGGATTTTCACAAAGTGAACACACCCGTGTCCCCCAGTGACACCCAGCTCAAGGAACAGAACATGACCAGCTAAAACATGATATTGTAATATAATAATAACATTGAATAGCATAAGAATTTTTTAGTATAAGTACATCCTAAATATTGGATAAGACATTCTTGTGCTAAAAAAAAAAAAAAATTATTTGTGCTGGGCACGATGGCTCACGTAATCCCAACAACAAGTTGAATTGTTTCCAATTTTTAGCTACAATGAATAGTGCTGCCACAAGCATTCATTCATTCATTCTTCTTCTTCTTCTTTTTTTTTTTGTGTGTGTGGGGGTCTCACTATGTTGCCCAGGTTGGTCTCGACCTCCTGGGCTCAGATGATCCTCCTGCCTTGGCCTCCCAAAGTGCTGAGACTAAAGGCATGAGCCGCCATACCCAGCCAAGCATGCATTCTTTTGTGTATTTTGGAAACATGTGTTCGGCCACTCAAGAGTGGATGTGCTGCATCTTAGGAGCGCTGATCACATGAGGTTGGGTGTTCAAGACCAGCCTGGCCAACGTGGTGAAACCCTGTCTCTACTAAAAATAAAAAAAGCCTGGCATGGTGGTGAGTGCCTGTAATTCCAGCTACTCGGGAGACCGAGGCAGGAGAATCGATTGAACCTGCAAGGTAGAAGTTGCAGTGAGCGGAGATTGTGTCACTTCACTCCAGTCTGGCTTGGGCAACTGAGTGAGACTCTGTCTCAAATTTTAAAAAATCATTTGTTTTTAATTCAAAATTTAAATGTAATTGATTATCCTCTATTTCTTCTGGCAACCCTAGCTTAATCCATGTTGTTGCCTGCAGCAGTAGTGCCTTCATTTTTTATTGCCAATAATTCATTTTTTATTGCCAATAAGTAGTATAACATTTTATTTATACTACTATTGATGGATATTTGAGTTGTTTCCAGTTTTTGGCTACAATGAATAATGCTGCCATAAACATTTATTCATTCATTCATTCTTCTTCTTTTTTCTTTTGGATAGAGTTTGGAATGGGAGGGTCTTATTATGTTGCCCAGGCTGTTCTCAACCTCCTGGGTTCAGGTGATCCTCCTGCCTTGACCTCCCATAGTGCTAAGATTAAAGGCATTAGCCACCATGCCCAGCCAAGCATTCATTCTTATGTGTCTTTTGGAAACGTGTGTTTGGCCATTCAAGAGTGAATTTGCTGGATCTTAGAATATGTTTATATTCTGCTCTAATAAATACTACCAAATAGTTTTTCAAGGACATTGTTTCAATCTACACTCCCATTAGTAATAGATGACAGTTCAAGTTGTTCCTCACTCTTAACTCACACACAGTATTATCTGTCTCTTAATTTTAGCCATTCTGGAAGGCGTTTAGTCAAAACGAATAATTTTGTGGCTTTAATTTGCATTTTGCTTATGACTAATTAGGGTGTATTTTCATGTGTTTATTGACCATTTCAGTTAGCCTCCTTTGCAAAGTGCCTGTTTAAGTGTTTTGCCCATTTTTCTATTGGGTTGTCTTTTTCTTATTGAATTGTAGTAGTTCTTTATGTATGATAGACATGAATTCTTTGTCAGATATATGTATTGTAGTTTTTTTTTTCAGTTTATGACTCACCTTTTTGCTCTCTTAATAATCTGCTGATGAACAGAAGTTCTTAATTTTAATGCAGTCCAATTCATGTGGGTATTTTTTTCTTATAGTTAATTTGTTTTGAGTCCTGTTTAAGAAGCATTCACCCATCCCAAGGCTTACATTTCCTTCTAAAAGTCTTATTGTTTCATCTTTCACGTTTACGTCTATAATTCATCTAGAATGGGTTTTTTCCTTTAAACTCAACTTTATTGAGGTATAATTTACATACAATAAACTCATTGAGTTTTGATCAATGTATATATTCCACGTAACCACAATCAAGATTTAGAGCATTTCCATCACCCTCACAAAGTTGCCTCATGTCCTTTTGCTACTCAGAGTATATTCCAGGGACCAGCATTAGACTCTCCTTGCAGTAGCTCCCCTGCTGCAGCCCCACCCCAGACCTAGCATTTTAACTACGTTCCCAGGTACACAGTATGCACACTAAAGATTAAGAGACAATCTGTGCTCCTTTGGAGAAAGGTGACAAGCCAAAAATGCTGCTTCCATTGTTATAAACAGTGTAGCCTGAAGCAAGTCCAAGGTAAATGATAGATGATTGCATTTGGGGGGAAAATGAGAGAAGAACTAAGTTGAGGAGAAATATTGACATCATTACAAGGGGAATACCCTTTATTCCCTGGACCAAACACCTATTCTCCCTGAGGCCTGGCCCCACTGACATGGCAGGGTGTGACACCTGCAGATTTGAGGGACAAGACTTTCCCCTGGAGAGACTACGGGCTCCCAGGGAAGCTGCTTCCTAGTCTTCGTTCTGGACCACGATGTAGAAAGCCATTTCAGTGACCACATCCAGAAGACACTTAATTTTAGGTTGCGGTGGTTTTCTTTAAGTTTGCTTCATATTTTTATCTAAACAATATGTATACTTGGTTTACAAAAGTCATACACAGCTAGGTGTGGTGGCTCCTGCCTGTAATCCCAGCACTTCGGGAGGCCAAGACGGTTGGATCACCTGAGCTCAGGAGTTCGAGACCAGCCTGGGCAACATGGCAAAACCCTGTTTCTACCAAAAAAGTACGAAAAATTAGCCATGTGTGGTGGCACACACCTGTAGTCCCAGTTACTCAGGAGGCTGAGGTGAGAGGATCACCTGAGCCTGGGAATTCGAGGCTATAGTGAGCCATGATCATGCTACTGTACTCTAGCCTAAGCAACAGAGTGAGACCTTGTCTAAAAATAAGGTCTAGAAAATAGAAATAAAACATCAAATACTATCACATGGCTTAAAATAAAAAATAGTAGTCTTCCAGCCTGTTCCTCCCTACTTCTGAATCCCGTTCTTCCAACATTTTAATCACCTACCCTTCCAGATGGCATCTTATCCCCACACCTGTTGTCCCTATAATTTTCTGGTGAGTAAACCTACCTTCTCCTATCAGGGTTGGGGAGGGAATCAGGTGGCTCACCTGCTCCTTTTACATTTCCTCCACTCATCTGCTGGCCTCAGCCCTGCCCTGTACACCACCTCCTGCAATACAAAATGCTTCCATTTACTGAGCCCTTCTGGGATTCTGCAGAGAAAACTGTCTCTCTCCTTCTCAGCTCTTCTACCATTAGGCACTCAGGTTTCATCCTTCTGTAATGTTAAGTCTGTAAATGTTTTTAAATTATAAATTAGATTTCTTGAAAATTTCAGACAAATATATATACAGATACTCCTTGACTTATGATAGGGTTATATCCTGATGAACTCACACATTTCCACATATAAGTTGAAAATATGTGAGTCAAAAATGCATTTAGTAGGCCGGGCATGGTGGCTCACACCTGTTACCAGGCACTTTGGGAGGGTGAGGTGGGTGCATCACCTGAGGTCAGGAGTTCAGGACCCCCAGCCTGGCCAACATGGTGAAACCCTGTCTCTACTAAAAAATACAAAAATTAGCCAAGCATGGTGGCAGCCACCTGTAATCCCAGCTATTTGAGAGGCTGAGACAGGAGAATTGCTTGAACCCGGGAGGTGGAGGCTGCAGTGGGCTGAGATCATATCATTGCACTCCAGCCCGGGCAAAAAGAACAAAACTCTGCCTCAAAAAAAAATGCATTTAGTACACCTGCTGAACATCCCAGAGTAGCCTGTCATACCTTAAACATGCTCAAAACATTTACATTAGCCTGCAGTTGGGCAAAATCTTCTCACAGGAAACCTATTTTCTAATAAAGTGTTGAATATCCCTTGGCATTTATTGGATACCAGCCATACTGAAAGTGAAAAACAAAATGGTTATTTGGGTACTCAAGAGAGTTTTTACTAAATGCCTATCACTTTGTACCATTGTAAAGTCAAAGAATTGTAGGTCGAGTCATCATAAATTTGGGATGATCTGTATATAGATCAATACATCATAGGAAATTCCAGCAATAAGATTTCACATTAAAGTATAGGTATTTATTTATGTGAATGGCTTATGGGAGAAATCCAGTTAAATTTATTTCCAAAGAAATATCCAGTTGTTTTTATAGCTGATCTTTTTCCCACTGATCTGCAATGCCAGGTTTCTTATGTATCAACATTTCCAAATAATCATGATTTGAGATCTGAACCCAAGATCTGTTTTGTTCTGTAGATCTACTTGTCCTTCTCTGAAAAAATACAAAGCTATCTTCCCCCAGCCTCGTTTTGTACCCTCTCAGGTTTTTGTTCTTTTTTCTTTCCTTTTCTTTCTTTGTTTATTTTTTGAGACAGGGTCTCACTCTGTCACCCAGATTGGAGTGCATTGGTGCCATCATAACTCACTGCAGCCTCAACCTCCTGGACTCAAGCCATCCTCCCACCTTAGCCTCCCGAGTAGCTAGGACTACAGGCACACAACATCTAACCTGCCTAATTTTTTAATTTTTTACTTATTTATGTTTTTTGAGACAGAGTTTCACTCTTGTTGCCCAGGTTGGAGTGCAGTGCCACAATCTCAGCCCACCTCAACCTCTGCCTCCCGGGTTCAAGTGATTCTCCTGCCTCAGCCTCCCAAGTAGCTGAATTACAGGCATATGCCACCACACCCAGCTAGTTTTGTATTTTTAGTAGAAATGGGAAATCTCCATGTTAATCAGGCTGGTCTCGAACTCCTGACTTCAGGTGATCTACCCGCCTCAGCCTCCCAAAGTGCTAGGATTACAGGCATGAGCCACCACACCTGGCCTAATTTTTGTATTTTTTGTAGAGACACAGTCTCAATATGTTACCAGGCTGCTCTCAAACTCCTGGTCTCAAGGGATCCTTCAGCCTCAGCCTTCTAAAATGTTGGGATTACAGGTGTGAGCTACTGACCCAGCCAACTTCTCAGGTTTTAAGTGAGTATTTTATGTTCTCTCTCAGCATATCAACTATATTTCTGTTTAAATATTTTCAGTGGTTATCCTAGAACTTAGAAAATGCATTTTTAGCTAATCCAAGTTCACCATCAAATAACACTTTACTGTTTTACTGTAGTTAAGATACCTTGTAACAGAATTCCCAATTCCTCCTTCCTGACTCTGAGATGGCTGCCAATCACTTCACTGATCCGTATGCTATAATTACCTGTTACTATTTTAAAAACAGTTATCTTTTAGACCAGTTAAGAATTTTAAAAAAGATCTTATTTTACTCTTACTGATTTCTCCATTGTTCTTCCTTTCTTTATATCATTTTTCTTCTGCTAAAGACCTTTTAACATTTCTTGCAGAGCAAGTCTGCTATGAATTCTCTCCATTTTTGCTTATCTTAGAAAGTCTTTATTTCTCCTTCATGTTTGAGGACGACTTCACAGAATTCTATTCTAAGTCAGTGGTTTTTTTCTGCCAATATTTTACTCCACTTCCTTCTTGCTCATATGGTTTCTGATGAGATGTCTGCAGTAATTCTTATCATTATTCACTTGCAGATAAGGTAGGGTATTTTCCCTCTTTGACTCCTTCTGAGATTTTTCTCCTTATCTTTGGTTTTCTGCAGCTGGACAGGATATGCCTCAAGGTGTTTTGTTTTCTATCCTGTTTGTTGTTCTCTGAACTTCCTGGATTTGTGTCATTCGTTTTGCAAAATTCTCCGTCGTTACTACTTGAAATATTTCTTTTGCTTTCTTCTCTTTTCTTCTCTCTCTTCTTATCCAAGTATCCCTTACACATTTTTTATATTATCCACTATTTCTTGGATGTTCTGCTCTGATTTTTTTTTTTTAAGTTCTAGGGTACATGTGCAGAATGTGCAGGTTTGTTCCATAGGTAAACATGTGCCACAGTGGTTTGCTGCACCTATCAATCCATCACCTAGGTATTAAGCCTGGCATGCATCAGCTATTTTTCCTAATGCTCTGCCTCCACTTACCCTACCACCCAACAGGCCCCAGTGTGTGTTGTTCCCCTCCCTGTGTCCATGTGTTTTCATTGTTCAACTCCCACTTATGGGTGAAAATATGCAGTGTTTGGTTTTCTGTTCCTATATTAGTTTGCCGAGAATAATGGCTTCCATCTTCATCCATAGCCCTGCAAAGGATATGATCTCATTCTTTTTTATGGCTGCATAATATTCCATGGTGTATATGTACCACATTTTCTTAATCCAGTCTAACATTGATGGGCATTTGGGTTGATTCCATGTCTTTGCTGTTGTGAACAGTGCTGAAATGAACATATGTGCGTATACATCTTTGTAATAGAATAATTTACATTCCTTTGGGTATACCCAGTAATTGGATTCCTGGGTCAAATGGTATTCTGATTCTATGTCTTTGAGGAATCACCACACTGTCTCCACAATGGTTAAACTAATTTACATTCTTACCAACAGTGTAAAAGTGTTCCTATTTCTCCACAACCTCACCAGCATCTGTTGTTTCCTGACTTTTTAATAATAGCCATTCTGACTGACATGAGATGGTATCTCACTGTGGTTTTGATTTGCACTTCTCTAATGATCAGTGATGTTGAGCTTTGTTTCATGTTTGTTGGCTGCATGAATGTCTTCTTTGGGGAAGTGTCTGTTCATGTCCTTTGCCCACTTTTTAATGGGGTTTTTTTTTTTTTTTTTTTTCTTGTAAATTTGTTTGAGTTCCTTGTAGATTCTGGATTCTGGTTTTTTTTGTTTGTTTGTTTTTGTTTTTTTAATTCTTTTTTCTCTTTGCATTTCAGTTTGGGACATTATATGGATCTGTATTCAAGCTCACTGATTCCTTGGTCATATGTAGTCTACTGATGAACTTATTGAAGGCATCCTTTATTTCTATTCTGTGATTTTTATTTCTAGCATGTCCTTCTGATTCCTTCATAGAGTTTCCATTTGTCTGCTTACTTTATCCATCTGTTCTTATATACTAATTTTTTTCCATTTGAGCCTTCAACATGTTAGTCATACTTATTTTAAATTCCCTATCTGTGTCCTGTCTGAGTCTGGTTCTAATCATCAATTTGTCTTTTCAGAGTGTGGTCTGTTACCTTTTGGTATACCTCGTAATTTTTTGTTGGCAGCCATACATGCCATATCGGGTAATATGATCTGAGAAAAATGAGCCATTAGTCTCAGGATTCTGTTAATCTTGCTAAGATTGAGGTTCTGTTTAATGTTTGTTGTATTTCAAGGTGCTAGGAACTTCAGACTTCTCAAATGTCCTTGATTTTGTCTAGTCTCTTGACTTCAGGCTTCCATGTATATGTCTCCTTAGAGCAAGTCTGTGATTTGCAGCTCTTTCAGCACTAATCCACTGTTATTATACTGGAGCCCTCTCAGTGTAGTGGTAAAGTGTGGGGGAGGGGAAATGTTCTATAATCTGTGATTACATTTAATTATTTTAATGGGCCTGAGTTTCAGAACCATGTCCTCACATGGTGGAAGGGGTGGAAGAACTCTCTGGAATACCTTCTATAAAGGCACGAATCTCGTTTGTAAGGGCCCCACGCTCATGAACTAATCACCTCCCAAAGGCCTCTTCACCTAACACCATCGCCTTGAGGGAGAGGAATTCAAGCATATGGATTTGGGGGAAGACACAGACATTGAGACCACAGCAGTAGTCTCCCCAGAAATGGTAGTCTCTGTTTTCCATCTTCCAAAGTTTTGTCAACATAGCTCATCTACTGTAGTCTTTTCTGTTCTTTATGTTCATATGAAAACACACACACATTTTGTTTCTTAACTGGTGAATTGCTACATTTTCAGGAGGGAGCAGATATAAATGTATATGCATTTCATTGGAAATCCAGCTAGAAGCATTTTCTCCTGGTGTCCCTTTCTCTTACTCTTCAAAGTGTGATCCTCAGACCAGCAGCACTGATGCCTCTTGAGCAAGCATCGGAAATGCAGACCCCCTCAGGCCCCACCCGAGACCTTGCGAATGACTTCAACAAGAGTCCAAAAGGTACCTACACACAGTAAACCTGGAGAAGCTCTGCTCAATCCACAAGCTTCACCTAGGCCCCCTTTCACCTCCGCTGCCTCTCCTCTCACCCTTCATGTGGGTCCTTGTTAAAGCCAGGGGATCTGGTGGGGTGGTTTCCAGCCCTGCCTGCTGGTCAGAATCCTCTTTTAAAATTGCCATTGCCTGGGCCCTACCACAACTAATTGCTTTATTATCTGGGGCAATGGATTTTTAAAGGCTCCGCAAGTGTCTAAGACATGCCAAGGAGATGCAAAGATTGCACAAAACAGGCTCTGCTCTTAAAAAGGTACCAGCTTGAATGTGGAAAAACATTCTGGAGATCAGGAACAGCCCTTTAGGGCAAAGAACAGATTTCTGCACATTTACCATAAATGACTTGTAGTTCCAGGAACACAGAAATTCTTTCTTTTTTTGAGATAAGAGTTTCACTCTTGTTGCCCAGGCTGGAGTGCAGTGGAGAGATCTCAGTTTACTGCAACCTCCACCTCTTGGGTTCAAGCGATTCTCCTGCCTCAGCCTCCCAAGTAGCTGGGACTACAGATGCACACCATCACGCCTCGCTAATTTTTGTATTTGTAGTAGAGACAGGGTTTCACCACATTGGCTAGGCTGTTCTCAAACTCCTAATCTCAGATGATCCACCTGCCTTGGCCTCGCA
Organism: Saimiri boliviensis; assembly: GCF_048565385.1. Lineage (NCBI taxonomy): Eukaryota > Metazoa > Chordata > Mammalia > Primates > Cebidae > Saimiri > Saimiri boliviensis. Next base: position 25,759,379 of record NC_133468.1, on the reverse strand, counting down.
AAGTTCTGGGATTACAGGTGTGAGCCAGTGCACCTGGCCACGCAGAATTCTTTTGCATTCAAATACTTGGACTTCTGGTAAAAGTCCCAGAACCTTGTTTTCCTGGGTTCAGCTCAAGCTCTCTATGTTTTGGGGCACCTGATGGGTTGCCATAAGTTTCCAGGTTTGATGCAACTTCATGGTGCTCAGAGAGGAAGGGTCTCTCCTGTGCCCCCCACGGGTTCTCCCCCTGCGTTTCGTGTGCACCTGTGTCACAGTGTCTGAGGAGGGCCGTGCTGTGTTCTCACCCAGGAGCCTGCCCTGGTCACACATATCCATTTCCTCCCACACCGCCATCCTCACTGGCAAGCTGATGATGTTACAGGAAAGGAGTCCCGATCCAGATCCCAAGAGAGGGTTCTTGGATCTCACGCAAGAAAGAATTCAGAGTGAGTCCACAGTGCAAAGCACAATCAAGTTTATGAAGTAAAGTGGTGAAAGAACAGCTACCTCCATAGACAGAGTAGGGAGGTCCCGAAATTAAGAGGAGGGATGCATCCGCCTAGGTGCAATACTTGTTTATATCTAGAATAAAAAAAAAAAATCATGGAGAAATGTGCTCTGCTACAGAAGTTTGTAATAAATGATTAATTTTCTTAATTACTATCTTTTGCAAGAATCAATCTTATTATATTTAAAGCAAAATTAGGGATACTTCTGTTCTCAAGATATCAGAGCCAGGTGCAGTGGCTCAAGCCTGTAATCCCAGCACTTTGGGAGGCCGAGGCAGGAGGATCACCTGAGCCCAGGAGATCAAGACCAGCCTGGCCAACATGGCAAAACTCCGTATCTACTAAACGCATGAAAATTAGCCAGATATGGTAGCATATGCTGTAGTATCAGCTACTTCGGAGGTTGAGGCAGAAGAATCGATTGAATCTGGGAGGTGGAGGTTGCAGTGAGCTGAGATTGCTCCACTGCACTCCAGCCTGGGCAACAGAGTGAGACTATGTCTCAAAAAATAAGTAAAAATATATCAGTGGGCCAGGCACAGTGGCTTACGCTTGTAATAACAGCACTTTGAGAGGCTGAGACGGGTGGATCATGAAGTCAGGAGTTCGAGATCAACCTGGCCAACACAGTGAAACCCTGTCTCTACTAAAGATACAAAAATATTAGCTAGGCCTGGGGTGGGGGGGGTGCTATAATCCCAGCTACTCAGGAGGCTGAGGCAGGAGAATCACTTGAATCCTGGAGGCAGAGGTTGCAGTGAGCCAGGATTGCATCACTGCACTCCAGATTGGGCGACAGAGCTAGACTCCATCTCAGAAAAAAAATACGTAGATAGATAGATGATAGCTAGATAGATATCTCAGAATATCAGGACACTCCCAAGTCTGGGTCTGTTTAGCAAACCTTATCACTATGTTCTCTTAACCGTAAACATCTAGAAGCTAGGAACGCCTCAGTTTCTGGGAATGCAGCTAAGCAAGTCCCAGCTTCATTTTCCTTGGCCTCACTCAAGATGGAGTTGCTGTGGTTCGAACACCTCAGACAACAATACTGTCAAACCAAAATCAATCATTCCAGGAGCCTTAGTGGGACCCAGGACTGATGTGGGAAGAAACATAAGAGCACTGTTTTCTCCTGATGTTTCTCCTGGGCACTCATGGCTTGGCACTTCGGGCGTCCGGTTTAATCTACAGGGTCCAGGTTGTCCACATCCTGGGCAACCTGAGCCAGGTGGCCAGTCTCCCTCGGAGATAAAGCAGGACTCCACTGCCCACCCATCCTGCTGGCTTTGCATCCAATTTCTACCTTTTTCGACGAACCCTGTGGCATCCAGTAAAGAGGTAGAAGATGGGGGGTGCTCGGAGTCTGGTTCTCCAGGACCATTTCTGGCCTGCTAATTGGATGCTCACCTAAATTTCCACTGAGATGCTGTGAGATTTCATGGAGGGTGCAGAGAGGGTGGTTTTGTTTCCAAAAAGGAATCCAGATCCAGACTTCAAAGGAGGTTTTTTGGATCTTGTGCAAGAAAGAATTCAGGGTGAGTCCATAGAATAAAGCTAAAGTAAGTTTATTAAGAAAACAGAGGAATAGGCCAGCGCAGTGGCTCATGCCTGTAATCCCAGCACTTTGGGAGGCCAAGGCGGGTGGATCACTTGAGGTCAGGAGTTCGAGATCAGCCTGGCCAACATGGTGAAACTCTGTCTCTACTGAAAAAACAAAAAAATTAGGCGTGGTGGCGGGTGCCTGTAATCCCAGCTACTCAGGAGGCTGAGGCAGGAGAGTGCTTGAACCCAGGAGGCAGAGGTTGCAGTGAGCCGAGATCATGCCACTGCACTCTGACCTGGGCAACAAGAGTGAAACTCTGTCTCAAAAACAAAGTTGAGGAATAAAACAATGACTACTCCATAGACAGAGCAGCCCCAAGGGCTACTGCGTGCCCATTTTTATGGTTATTTCTTGATGATATGCTAAACAAGGGGTGGATTATTCACGCCTCTCCTTTTTACACCGTATAGGGTGACTTCTTGGTGTTGCCATAGCATTCGTAAACTGTCATGAGGCGGGAGGATCTCATGCAAGAAAGAATTCAGGGTGAGTCCACAGTGCAAAGCAAAATCAAGTTTATTAAGTAAAGTGGTAAAAGAACAGCTACCTCCATAGACAGAGTGTGGTGGGGGGTGTAGCAATGAGGATGACCGGAAGTGACTCTCATCACCATGTTGGCTTTGGTGGGTTTTAGCCACCCTCTTTACTGCAAGCTGTTTTATCAGCAAGGTCTTTATTGCCAACCTCCTATCTCATCCTGTGACTTAGAATGCCTAACCACCTGGGAATGCAGCCCAGTAGGTTTCAGTCTTACTTTATGCAGCTCCTATTCAAGATGGAGTTGTTCTGGTTCAAATGCCTCTGATAGTTTGAGATTCCTGGACACAGCCCCAGGGGAAGCATCAAGTGCCTATGCTGCTATCTTTCCTTGTATTCGAGACAGGGTCTTACTCTGACACCTAGGCTGGAGCACAGTGGCTATATCACAGCCCATGTAGCCTCAGATTCCTGGGCTCAAGTGATCCTCCCACCTCAGCCTCCTGAGTAGCTGGGCCCACAGGTGTGTGCCACCATACCTGGCTAATTTTAAAATTTTTGGCAGAGATGAGGTCTCACTTTGTTGCCCAAGCTGGTCTCGAACTTCTGGCCTAGGTGATCCTCCTGCCTCAGCCTCCCAAAGTTCACAAGCATGAGCCACCACACATAGCCGGCTGCTATCACAAGTAAGAGTCTCAACACATTCTGTTATTTCCCTGGCATGGTTCTGGAACGAGAGTCTGGAAGTGCTGCCAGCCAGAGTTACCTGGTGCAGCCAGGTGAGAAGGCAGGCCTGGGGCCACTCCAGTGCCAAAGCCCCTATGGGGGTGTCATGGGCTGGTGTCTCCCCAGATCCATGTGTTGCAGACCTAACACCCAGGACCTCACCATATGACTGTAATTGAAGACAAGAGTCTTTAAATGAGGTCATGGGGGTGAACCCTAATCCCATGGGACTGGTGTTCTTATAAGAAGAGAAAATTAGGCCTGTAATCCCAGCACTTTGGGAGGCCAAGGCGGGTGGATCACCTGAGGTCAGGAGTTTGAGATCAGCCTGACCAACATGGTGAAACCTCGTCTGTATAGAGACCAGCCTGGCCAACATGATGAAACCTCATTTCTACTAAAAATACAAAAATTAGCCAGGTGTCGTGGCACGTGCCTGTAATCCCAGCTACTTGGGAGGCTGAGTCAGGAGAATCACTGGAACCTGGGAGGCAGAGGCTGCAGTGAGCCAAGATCACACCATTGTGCTCCAGCCTGGGTGACAGAGCAATACTCTGTCTCAAAAAAGAAAAAAAAAAAAAAAAGATCAGAGAGAGATGCTCTCAGAACAGCAGCCCTGTGAGGTTATAGGGAGAAGATGCTGTCTCCAGGCCCAGGAGAGGGGCCTCCTGAGAAGCCTACTCTGCTGCCTCTTTGATCTTGGACACCAGCCTGCCGGACCCTGAGATGATCAATGTCTGTTGTTGAAGCCGCCCTGTCTATGGCACTTTATTACTAACAGATGAAACCCAGGAAACTCATCTAGAGGCTTGCTGGTCCCTCCTTGCTCTGGAGTGACTCCTGCCTCCACATCTGTGTGAGTCCAGAGGATGGGAAGCAGACCCTGTCACTGGCCACCAGAAGTGCTGTTGCAAAGTTCCGTTTTCCCGCTTGCTGCAGTGCAGGCTTCGGGGGCTCAGCAGAGATGTTTCTGATGTGTGTGCAGCTGGCGGGTCTCCAGGGCAGCACAGAAGGGCCTGCTGTTCCATCCTGTGCCCTCACCACCGCCGCTGTCATCCCCCTTATTATTGAGCTCCTCTGTGGGCACAGTACTGAGTTAATTTTTTTTAAATTGGCTCTGCCCGACCCACCGCGGGAGCTTCCGAGAGTTCGTTTTAAAGTCAGAGAGAAGACGCAGGAGCCGGCTGAGTCCCTGGTTCAATTGCATGTGAAACCTAGTTTGATATCCTCCCCACTCACCACATCTCTTTTATGACCGTTGGAAGCAGATGATGGCAGTTCTGGGCACCTTGCCTCTGCACTGCAGGGTCAGAGTGACCAGCAACCTCATTACCTGGCCTCTCACCCTCCTGTGTTTTTCAGCAGATTCCAGGATGCACCCTAAAGGGAAGGGGCATGAGGTCCTTCTGCAGGTGACCAGATGGTGGGCTGGGCCGGTGCCTGAGGCTGGCCTCTGCATAAAGGAATTCAACACCCCTCCCTGGCCGCCATTAAGTAGACTTCCTCATGACTTTATGCACTCAAGCCCAGCTCTTTGCCCAGACATGGGTCGGCCCATGCCCTCCCCAGGTCCTGCCTGGCTCTGCTGCTGTCTGACCACTGACCTGCCTGCCTTCCTCTCGACCCCGGCGGATTCCACCCTCCTGCACTCTCACTGACACCCGACAAACTTTTCCTTTCCTGGCTGCTTCCTCTGGCATTCCTGCTCCCTTCCTGGAATTTCTCTTGCATTTTGTGATTGAAGAAAAAATCATGATATGAATGTAATATGGTTCGGTTGCCATGGAAAATAGCTGGTCAGTTTCGGCAAAAGTTAAACACAAAATTACCATATGAGGCCAGGCATGGTGTCTCATACCTGTAATCCCAGCACTTTGGGAGGTCGAGGCAGGTGGACTACCTGAGGTCAAGAGTTTGAGACCAGGCTGGCCAACATGGTGAAACCCTGGGTCTATTAAAAATACAAAAATTAGGCCAGGCACAGTGGTTCACACCTGTAATCTGAGCACTTTGGGGGGCCGTGGCAGGTGGATCACAAGGTCCGGGTTTCAAGACCAGCCTGGCCAACATAGTGAAACCCCATCTCTACTAAAACTACAAAAATTAGCCGGGTATGGTGGTGCACACCTGTAGTCCCAGCTACTCAGGAGGCTGAGGCAGGAGAATCGCTTGAACCTAGGAGGTGGAGGTTGCAGTGAGCAGAGCCCATACCATTGCACTCCAGCCTGGGTGACAGAGTGAGCTCTGTCTCAAAAAAATAAAATAAAATACAAAAATTAGCCGGGCATGATGGCACGTGCCTGTAATCCCAGCTACTTGTGGTGCTGAGGCAGGAGAATCACTGGAACTCAGGAGGCAGAGGCTGCAGTGAGCCAAGATTGGGCCACTGCACTTCAGCCTGGGCGACAGAGTGAGACCCCATCTCCAAAGAAAAAGAAAAGTGCTGTGTCTCCTATGATGGGTGTTTAAGATGGCTCCCGACCTTTTGCTGTGCTTTGTATGTCCACGGGAGTACAGAGGGGTGAATGTTGCTCTAGGTTGGGCGCCAAATAGCAATTGCCAGGCATCTTAGTCCATTCAGGCTGCTATAACAGAATATTATAGACCAGGCAGCTTACAAACAACTCACATTTATTTCTTATGGTCCTAGAGGACGAGAAGTCCAAGATCAAGGTGCCAGTAGATTTAGTGTCTGATGAGAGCTCACTTCATCATAGACTGTGCCTTCTGGCCGTGTCCTCCCATGGTGAAATGGGCAAGGGGACTCTCTAGGATGCCTCTCTGGGACCTCTCTTATAAGTGTTCTAATCCCATTCCTGAGGGTTCGGCTCCCCGGACCTAATCGACTCCCAAAGGTGAGGAACTCTACCTCATCTCCTAAGACCACCTCCTTGGGGTTAGGATCTCAAAATAAGATTTTGGGGAGACACAACCACACAGCAGCACCCGGTGTCAGATGTGTGGTGGCATGTGTTCGTGGATATTGCCAAATTGCCCTCAAATACTGCTGGACCCATTTAGATTCCCCCCAAGACAGTGAGAGAGTACTTTTTTTCCTCTGCATCCTTGCCAAAACTTGAAAACGTTTGCCACTCAGATGGTGAAAACATGCTGATGATAATGACAGCAACTACCTATGGCTTACTGGCTATCGATCCTGTCATTCACTTATTCACACAACCCTGTGAAATGAATTTTTTTTTTTTAATTTTGAGACAGGGTCTCACTTCCATTGCCCAGGCAGGCTAGAGTACAATGGCACGATCACTGCTCATTACTGCCTCAACCTCCCAGGCTCAAGCCATCTTCTCATTTCATTCTTTGGCTTTTTTTTTTTTTTTTTGGTGGAGATGGGGGTCCCCCTATGTTGCCCAAGCTGGTCTCAAACTCCTGGGCTCCAGCAATCCTCTGCCTCAGCCTCCCAAAGTGCTGGGATTACAGGCATGAGCCCCTGTGCTTGGTGGAGCTCTTTTATCACTCCTGTTTCGCAGCTGCAACTCTAGTGCAGAATATTCAATATTCCAATTCTTTTCCTTATTAGTGAGTCTAATTATCACTGTCATGTTTAATGGTCATGTAAAGTTCTGTGAATTCCTGCTCAGTTTCCTTCTTTTCTTTCCCACCAGATGCCTTGTCTCTCTCTTATTGACAGTCTGCACATTAATCTCTGTATCATATATTACAAATGTTTTCCTGGACCATAACTTACATTTTAACTTCGTTGTGCTATTTTTCAACACATAGAACTTATAAATTACAATGTACACAAAGGCATCAATCTTTTCCTAAATGACATTAGCATACAATGCCTTCTTTAGGAAGGTTATCTTCTATCCCAAGGTTATTGGCGTATTTAACAATTTTTTTTCTAATACTTTGGAATTTATCATTTCATTTGTAAGTCATTCATCTATCTGCAAATTATGCAAAAGGGAAGAAAAAATTATGTTCCTATCTAATTTTTTCTGAATTGTTAGCAAATTATCCATCAGCTCTTGAATCCTCCTATTTTCTACCTTGGTTTGAAATGTCACCCTAATCATACACTAAATTTTTACACTTACACCAGTTGTCTGCTAGACTTTTGTTCATGATCTATTTATCTGTTTCTGTACCACTATGGTCTGTAGTCTCATAACATGTTTTCCTATCTGGAGAGATATAAGTTGACCTTGGATTTAGCCACCTTATTGCACTCTCTTGTTGGTTCTAGCAGTTTCTGCTCTCATTATGGTTCATTTTTACATAATTTTAAATATTCTGGTTTATAGATTAGAGGTGCTATTCTTTGGTCATGTTAAAAATGTTATTATATCTTTGTAAGCAAATATACCATGTATTATTTTTGCTTTTCGTTTTTGCTTGAAATTTCCTCTGTAGCTAATCCATGTTGAATTTTTATAGAATTTCCATGTGTTTTTTTTCTCCTATGTGTTGGGTACAGAGTTCTGTAGCTCTATTAGAGCAAACATATTAATTATTTTAATCATTTCTTCCCTGTACTTGCCATCCCTGTCTCAGGGGACTGCAGAAAGTCTCTTTACTGTGACAATATCTTACCGAGTTCTTCCTGCATTTCTATTAGTTTTGCTTTATGTGCTTCAAAGACAGATTGTGAGGCATGCAAGCGTTCATGGTTGTTAATAGGATCCCCTTAATAGCATGAGAAGTGGCCAGGCATAGTGGCTCACACTTGTTATCCCAGCAGTTTGGGAAGCTGAGGCGGGAGGATTGCTTAAGCCCAGGAATTTGAGACCAGCCTGGGCAACACAGTAAGACCCTGTCTCTACAAAAGATTAAACAATTAGCTGGGCATGATGGTGCACACCTGTAGTCCCAGCTACTCAGGAGGCTGAGGCAGGAGGATTGCTTGAACCCAGGAGGTCAAGGCTGCAGTGAGCCATGGTTGTACCACTACACTTCAGCCTAGGCAACAGAGCAAGACCTTGTCTCAAAAATAGCATAAAAATCTTACTTGTTAACTTTTCTTGCTTTTTTCCCTCAAATTCTGTTAGGTTGGTGCAAAAGTAATTGTGGTTCTTACCATTACTTTAATGGAAAAAATCGAAATTACTTTTGCACCAACCTAATATATTCTCATAGAAGGGCAGCAGGAATATTGGATTAGGACCCCCACTTAACTCTCATTTTAGCTTAGTCACCTCTTTAGAGGCCTTATCTCCAAAGACAGTCACATTCTGAGGAATGGAAGGTTAGGACTTCAACCAAAGATTTTGGGGGGATGCTGTGCAGCCCGTAACAGGCAACTACCGTTGTTCCTTATGTCCTATTTTTTTCTCCTTAGAGTCTTTCTTCCTCCTTCCTGATGTACACTTTTGATGATTGTTTCATTAAACATCTATGGATGGGAAACTTTTTCAGTCCCTGAATGTGTGAAATTGTTTTTCTATGTTTATACTTGAAGTCATTGTCAAGCTCAATATAGAATTCTATTTCCAAAATTGTTTTTCCTTAGAATGTTAAGGATATTGTCTTCTTGGACCTGGTATCGCCAGTTGATCCATCTTATTCTGCAGCTTTGCAGGTAACAGATGCCTGCAAGCTTTCAAGATTTTTTTCTTGCAAGCCTGGTGTCTTTAGACTTCAGCATCATGTGAATCACTGCAGTTTTTTCCCCCTCCTTCTTCCAGGTACTTTATGCATCTTTTTGAGCTCAGGATTCATATCTTTTTTCAATTCTGAGAGCTTTACTTCTAGAGTTATTGTTGTTGTTGTTTTCAGTTTATTTTCCTCTCTGTTCTTTTCATTTTCTCCTGCTGAGTCACCTGTAAGACAACTGTGGGAACTCCTGGATCTATCTTCCATGTCTCTTAACTTTTCTTTTATCCTGTCCAGGCCACCCCCATTGCGTTTTTTTCTCTTGATTGTGGGAGAATTCCTCAAATCTATCTTCTAGCTCAGTGATTTCGTTATGAGCTACGTCCATTCTGTAAATTCAGTCCATCTACTGTTGGTTTTGTTGTTGCTGTTTTGGTGAATTCTTGTTTTAATTTCTATTAGTGGAACCAATGCTCTCTTGCATCTTTCTGAGAACATGAAGCATGCACATTCTAATGCCTTGTTCTGCTGGCTCTGTGAACACCTCCCTTGACTGCACTTGATTGTTTCTCTTACGGCATTGACTTTCCTCCAGTGTCTAGTGTTTCCTGGTGAGAGGACCATGTTCACATTGGACATCTTCTTTAACTGATTTGCTCTGACTGCATTTGTGCCTGCAGCCCTTTTGTGAGCATGAGATGATCCCTGCTGTGTTGTAGGGAGCGATGCTTCAGAGACTCCTTTTCCAGTTTCTGAGGCTTCCTGTTCCTCCTGGGTCTCACCTGCATAGCCCAGCCCTCCCCACCAGCACTGTCCTGCCTTTCTGACCACCAGGCTCACAGTCTGTCTTCAGGAGGGAAGACATCTCCCTGGGGTGCTGCCTGGCCCTGGAATAGAGGGGAGTTTGTAGAAGGTTCAACCTGGGTGGCTGTCCCTGTCTCAGGCAGAGCTCTAACTCGTCACCCTAGAGCTATCCTTTTTTTCTGGCATTTCCAGTCTTGAAGTTTGTCTTTCCTGCAGCCTCCTGGACTTGGGTTTTCTCTCTCAACTTGATCCTGTCTGCTAGTGATAAAATTATTTCTCATAATTTTGAATCCACTGGGTTGGGAGTGGGAGAGAGGGAAGAAATTACGGCATCTACAGTTTGCCTTCTTCATATAATCTCACCTTATGGTTTAAGTGTCGCTATTACATTACCAGGTCACATTGAACATTTAGTTAATTAAAAGCTAATTAATTAAACATTTAGTTAATTAAAACATTTCTTTTTCTTCCCTTTCCTTCCTTCCTTATTCTTTCTTTTCCTTCCTGTTTTCCTTCCTTCTTTATTATATTAACCATCCTTCCCAATTTTGTGTGACCTGTAAATCTGATAAAGTTGGTCCTTCCTTCCTTCCCTCCCTCCCTCCCTCTATCCCTCCCTCCCTCCCTCCCTCCCTCCCTTTTTTCCTTCCTTCCTTCCTTGCCTCCCAGGCCTTTGCCATGCCAATTCTCCCTAATCCTGTCCTTGGGCAAAATTTTAAGGCAAAATTTAGCACTTTACATTTATTTCTGTTGAATTCCATCTTGTGGTTTGGGCCCTATCTTCTTGCCTGTCAAGTGTTTTTTAATATTGACGAGTGCATTTATCATTTTAACCATTTTCCCCAACTTTATGTGACCTGCAAATCTGATAAGTTCTCCTTTATGTCATCACACACATCATTGCCAAAGGTGTTGAACAAAACAGGGTCCAGAAATGAGCTCTTTGGTCTAACCCCTTAGACTTTCTCCAAGGTTTTAAAAATGTATTCATCACAAAGATAACACTATTATCAATACTATTTAGGTAATGCTGTTCAACCACCTGTGAGTTCACCCATCAGGAAAACCAGTCAGTCCCAATTCTACCATCTTGTTCTCAAGGTTGTCATAGAAAATTGGCCAGAAGCTAAAATCAAGATGTACGATTATCTTATTTTATAATTCTCTGGTGTATTGGTTTGTCTTCCAAGCCCAAGTATGAGTGTTTCAGAGGGGGGTATCAATATCATTTCATTCAGTGTTGTTTTGTTAAACGTCAATGAGAAAAAAAAGTTGATTCCTGGCTGGGACCACTGCCTGTATGGAGTCTGCAAGTCTCCCTATGTCTGTGTGGGTTTTCTCTGGGTATTGCGATTTCCTCTCATATCCCAAAAGTGGACAATTAGGTTCATTCGTGTGTTTATATGGTTCCTGTCTGAGTGAGTGTGGGGTGTGAGAGTTGCCCTGTGATGGTGTCCTATCCTGGGCTGGTGCCCATCTTGTGTCTTGAGCTGCTGGGATGGGCTCTAGCCACCGAAGACCCTGAACTGCAATAAATGGGTAAATCATTACTTACTGTTTTTAATGAATCTTTCTTAGGCTCACATTCATTGCATGTATAATGCACATGGATTTCCATGTTTAATACTAGAAGTGTTTTTGTCTTCAGAAGTTTGGCAGGCCAGGTGCAATGGCTGATGCCTGAAATCCCAGCACATTGGGAGGCTAAGGCAGGAGGATCACTTGAGCCTGGGAGGTCGAAGCTACAGTGAGTGAGCGATGATTGTACCACTGCATTCCAGCTTGTGTAACAGTGAGACCCTGTCTCAAAAAACAACAACAACAAAAAAGAAGTTTGGCAATGTTTTTGTGAGTAGGAACTTAATTCCTGTTTGCATTCATTAGCCTATGGTAAAATTGGTTTCCTTACCGGTCGTTTTGCTAAGCTGCAGTTTCCAAGAACCAGTGGGCAATGCCGTTTGAGGACTTACCACGTACCTATTATGCACATGCACTCACTGACATGGAAACCATGGCATTATTTGCACTCAGCACTCATATATTTTTCAATTCTGGGAATTTTTTTCTAGAGTATCTTTGAATGTATCTATCTCTCCATTCTTGTCATTGTCTCCGTCTGTATTACCCGTGAGACAACCACTGCAAATTCTTCATCTATCTTCTACTTCTCTTAACTTTTCTTTCATCCTGTCCAGTTCCTCCCACCATCAAATTTTTCCTCTGGATTCTAGGAGAGTTCCTCAGTTTCCCCTTCGAAAATAAATCTATATAATATTTAAATATTAACTCACCACCCACAGTGGAGGAGCTGTTATGGTTTTGATTTTATAGGCAGGGAAATGGCTTGATGGTTCATTGTGCTCTAGGCCAGGCCACCCTGCTGGTTGAGATAGAGCTTGTTTGACTGTCTCACCCCAAGCCCTCTGCGCTTCCACCCACTCCCTTCCTCTTTTAGAATTTGGTAGCAGGCTCAGAAAATGCCATCCCCTGAAATTCCACCTGATGGGAATTGAAGAGAAATGAACAAGCAATTCCCAGAAGGGATCACTTGCCCTAAAAGATGAACTGAGCTGAGTTTCTGCAGTGATTGGGTCCTTCCCAAGCCTCATCAGTAGACTCCAAGCCAGAATGTAACTGAATGCAAAGCGATCTCATTCATTGAGCTTATCCGTCACGGATATTGGCACCATGACTGAAGGGGCTGTTCTTGTCCAAGAGTAAGACTTGTGCATGTGTTTTTACCTCCATTCTGCTGGGGAGGGAATGGCCTGATGTTACCAACCAGTCCTCATTCTCTGAACAGATGCATCCCCAGAGTGCACATGAGTTTACCTGTCTTCTCCAGGATGATGGACACATGGCCTGTGATGATGTTTCTCAAAGTGTGTGTCACATAACACTAGTTCGTGAGTTGCTCCCTGAACCAAGGGTGCCGTGGTCAGATAAGCTGGGAAATGCTGCATGCTGTACCTCCCTTGGTGAGATTCATGTGCTAAGGCTCTGAGACCTCCCCCCGGGCTTACCAATCTATTTGGCCACACCACACACCCCACTCCTCACTATTTTTTGTCTAAACACAATGTCTCCTAGGGACAGAGTTCTGTATAGTTAACAGGATATATTTATTTTCTATGTGGCAAGCCCTGAACTAAGCTTTCTTATGCATGATTTCATTTGCTCCTTAAAGCAACCCTATGAAGTTTATATATTGTCATCATTCCCATTCGACAGGTAGAGCATTCAAGGCTTAGAGCGTTCAAGTCACTTTCCCTCCTCACTCAGCCAGTAAGTGGTAAAGCCACGTTCAGACCCAGGCCTGCCTCCCTCCAAAGTCCATTTTATCATGCTTCCCCAGAAGACAATGACCACTTATAATAAACAAGTAAATTAGGGCCAGGTGCAGTGGCTTATGCCTGTAATCCCAGTGCTTTGACACCGAGGCGGGAGGATCACTTGTGCCCAGGAGTTCAAGAGCAGCCTAGGTAATATAGTATGACATCATCTCTAGAAAAATAAGTAATAATTGTTTTAAATTACCCAGGCATGGTGGCAACCACCTGTAGTCCTAGCTACTCAGGAGGCTGAGGTAGGAGGATTGCTTGAGCTCAGGAGGTCAAGGCTGCAACGAGCCATGATTGTGCCACTGCACTCCAGCTTGGGTGATAGAGCAAGACCCTGTCTCAAATAAATAAGCGTTATGGTTTATGAGTCACCCCCTTAAGCATTCAGTGACCAGAATGAAGGAGGAAGTAGTAAATTCCTTGAGCTTGCAAAACTGAGCCCCATATCCTGAGTGTAGGGTGACCCCACTAAGGTGCAGCCAGGTTCCTGGACACTTTACTTACCTTCCTATGGCCATCCTCTGTTGGCAAAAGAAATCCAGCATGCTGCTAGGTTCATTAGAGTCCTACGTTAAGCCAAATGTGGTGGTGCCTTCCTGTAATCCCAGCTACTCAGGAGGCTGAGGCAGGAAGACTGCTTGAGCCCAGGAGTTCAAGACCAGCCTGGGTAACACAGCGAGACCCTGTCTCATAATAAAATAATAATAAATTAAATATATATTTACATAATATTGATATATGTCAATGTTATGATATATATCAATATTATATATATTGAGTTTCTATGTGGCAGGCCCTACACTAAGCTTTCCTATGCATGCTATCATTTGCTCCTTGAAGCAATCCTATGAAGTTTATATATTGTCATGTTATATATATATATACACATGATATACAATATAACATGACTATATATAATATATAGATGTATGTAATGTATAGATATATATCATGACAATTATATAGATATAGTATATATAATATATTATCATATATATATGAAGGCATGTCTTAGATAGCTGCAGAAGTGACTATTGAGGTTATCCGACCTGTCCCTACCCAGGAAGGCATGTGGGGTCTTCACAGTGGGCTGTGGACTTAGGAGCTGGTGACCTCTTGGCTGACCCAGACCTCTGTGTCCTAGTCAAGGTCTGGTTTCTTTAGCTCACTGGAGTTCTGCTGTTGGTCTGGTCCTCCAAATGCTCAAAGATGCTTCCCTTAGTTCTGTGCACGTCCAGCAGTTTTTCTCAGCTGCCTCCTTTCCCCTTGGCCTCTCTTGCGATTTCCTTCCCAGACTGCGTGGACCTGTGTGTGGCCCCACTCTGGGTGGTCCTGGGTCTCACAGCCTCCCTTTGCTCACGAATGCTCCCTCACCCAGGGACTCTGTCACATCCCAGTGGGGACCCCACATTCTATCTCCCTGGTAACTGACAGGAAGCTGGTGATGGATGGGGGCCTGGCGTGGAGCATATCGCAGTCCTCAAATACCATCACCTCTCATGGAGTAAGTCCAGGCAGGGAACAAGTGATTCGGGGAGCGGGGAAGAAGAGGTCACAGCAGCACCTTCTGGGGCTGATCAGACATGGAGACATCATTCCCGTGCCCTTCTTGACTTTGGGTTCTTGCCAAAACCCCCCAGTAAGCTGATGCAGCCATGGAGTAAGGCTAGAGAGAGGCCCTTCTGGCAAGGAATTGTTCTTAATAGGCCAGGCTGTGATGATTAGCTAGGCAGGAAACTAGCAGACCACCTTATGCCATCTGCTTCAGTGTTCATGGTTTCCAAATGACTGTGGGTGGCTCCTTTACCATGGGGTTAGAATCATACCAGACTCCTCCACCCAGCTGGTGGTTTTTTATTGAGCTCTGGGCCAGCCACTGGGAATATAAGAGTTGTCGACGTCAAATAAATTATAGAGATGCGAAGTTTTGTTTGGGAAGTAAGAACTGCAATTCGGGCTGGGCATGGTGGCTCACACCTGTAACCCCAGCACTTTGGGAGACCAAGCAGGGAGGATTGCTTGATCCTGGAAGTTTGAGACCAGCCTGGGCAACATAGTGAGATCCTATCTCTTAAAAAATAAATAAATTTAATTAGCCAGGTGTGGTGGCACACACCTGTGGTCCCAGCTACTTGGGGGGTTTAGGTGGGAGGCGCTCTTGAGCCTGGGAGGTCAAGGCTGCAGTGAGCTATGATGAGGCAACTGCACTCCAGCCTGAGCAACACAGCAAGACCCCTCAAAAAAAAAAAAAGAATTGCAATTTTGGACATACACACAGACCGAGATGGTCTTCATTATGTCCAAAGAACAAAGGTTAGAGGTTTTATTTTAAAAACCAAAGTGTTACATATCATTCTTTAAGTTCGTTGTCAACAGTAAAGTTTCGGGGAGCTGGCAAGCTCCAATTGCTGGTGATAGTGGTGGGTAAAACTAGTCTTAGAGACATAGCAGGTTGTTTCAGTAGCTATTAGAGAAATCTGGGCCGGGCACGGTGGCTCACGCCTATAATCCCAGCACTTTGGGAGGCCGAGGCAGGCAGATCATGAGGTCAGGGGATCCCAACCGTCCTGGCCAACATGGTGAAACCCCATCTCTACTAAAATACAAAAAAATTAGCTAGGCATGGTGGTGTGCACCTGTAGTCCCAGCTACTCAGGAAGCTGAGGCAGGAGAATCACTTGAACCTGGGAGGCGGAGGTTGCATTGAGCCGAGATCAAGCCACTGTACTCCAACCTGTCAACAGAGCAAGACTCCATCTCAAAAAAAAAAAAAAAAAAAAAACCAGAGAGAGAGAAAACCGCTTTCAGGCTTGCAGAGAATTACATTTTTCAGAGCCATGTTATGTGTCCTGGGTGCTTTTTACCTCCTGGCCTCTCAACTCTGTTTTAGGTGGGTGTGATAAGAATGACCTGATTTGTGAGGCATCGTGGCTCACGTTATTTTGGGAGGCCAAGTGATATGGTTTGGTGCTGTTTCTCCACCCAAATCTCAGGTGGAGTTGTGACTGTCAGTGCTGGAGGAGGGGCCTGGTGGAAGGCGACTGGACCGTGGGGGTGGACATCCCCCTTGCTGTTTCCTGAGAGTGAGTGAGCTCTCACAAGATCTGCTTGTGTAAAAGTATGTGGCACCTTCCCCTTCTGTCTCTTCCTCCTGCTCCTGACATAAATGGGCTGGCTTCCCCTTCGCCCTTCCACCATGGTTCTAAGTCTCCTGAGGCCTCCACAAACGCTTTTTTTTTTTTCTTTTTTGAGATGGAGTTCCACTCTTGTTGCCAGGCTGTAATGCAATGTCATTAGCTCACTGCAACCTCCACCTCCTGGGTTCAAGGGATTCTCCTGCCTCAGCCTCCTGAGTAACTGGGACTACAGGACTGTGCCATCATGCCTGGCTAATTTTTGCATTTTTAGTAGAGACAGGGTTTCACCATGTTGGCCAGGTTGGTCTCGAACTCTTAACCTCAAGTAATCCACCTGCATCAGCCTCCCAAAGTGCTGGGATTACAGGCGTGAGCCACCGTACCCAGCCTATATGTGATTTTATGTATTTTAAAACATTATTCTGAGCTGGGCACAGTGGCATACACCCATTGTCCCAGTTATTCAGGAGGCTGAGGCAGGAGGATTGTTTGAGCCTAGGAATTTGAGACTATAGTGTAATATGATCATGCTTATGACTAGCCAGTGCACTTTACCCTGGGCAAGGTAGCAAGACGCCATCTCTTAAAAATAAAAATACCACTTTATTCTGGAAGCAGTCCCAGATGAGTTCAAGAAAGTTACAAAGTGCTGCCCCTGAGAAAGGACTTGCTATGCTGGAAACACCCTGGGTGGTTCCTGAAGCAGAATGAGTGGCCCAGCCTGGGAGGCAGAGGACTGACCCATGGGAGTCCAGGTGGCCAAGGGAGGTGGCTGCCCAGAGGCCCCAGGAGTGATGCTGCTGTTCTCAGGGCAGCCACAGAGCAGGACGAGGATGGTCATGTTCAGTCCTCAATGGACCTGGAGGAACGTGAGTCGCCCTGGGGAGGAACATACATAAAATCACATATAGGCTGGGTACGGTGGCTCACACCTGTAATCCCAGCACTTTCGGAGGCCGAGGCAGGTGGATTACTTGAGGTTAAGAGTTCGAGACCAGCCTGGCCAACATGGTGAAACCCTGTCTCTACTAAAAATGCATCCTGGGGAACAGGATGGCCAGAGAGTTCTTGGACTGCAGGAGAAGGAAGGAATTCTGTTAGCCCAAATTTCTCGTGGTAAGCTGGCCCCTTCTCCACTTGAAAAACACTGGGAGGGAGAGAAGATGGAGAAAGTTCCAAGGAACTTTCTGAAATACACAGCCTGGGGGGTGGAGGGAGTGGGAGGCGTGACGAGCCATTCTTACCCCAGTGTAAGAAGGGAGCGCTTGATGTCAGAAAGGTGATCAAATAGATGCGAATTTCTATTGCAGAAACAAGCCGGGAAGGCGCATTAAGGATGGCGTGTTAGCCTTCACTGTGCGTTCCCTGGTTTTATTGGTCTGTGTCATAACCTCGGCGTTACTTAAATGTAGTTTGGTGGTGTTTTTTTATTACAGCCTCCCCTTTCTTTCCCCATGGCTGCCAATATTTCGTGTGGCAGCTCCTCACTCTCTCTTCACCCGTTATCTGTTACTGTCACCGCCCCGCCAGGGTGTCCTTGCAAGGGACTCTTAATGGAGCTGTCCTGGTTAAGGAAATTCAATGTAATTGAGCTGCAGTGAAGAATCAAAATCCAAGTATCTGAAAGGAATGAATAATAACTAGGTATTAAAGCATATTGGTTATTTATTACGGGCAGAAGGCAGGAAAACATTAGCATGTAAAAAGCTGTAAATTAATCACTGCTGGAGCTGGGGAACCTGAAAAAGTCACCTCTATCATTGTTAACTCTGTCTTGTTTCCTGTGTGTAACTGAGTCCCCATTTCTGTCCTGTGATAGATTTTCATCCCCAGCTGCCTCGCTGCAGGCATGAAGGGGTGAGATTTTTTAAAATATGGTTGATCTACATCATCTAGTGCTCAGAAGAGGGCAGCAGGGGATTGAACGTGGAGGCACTGACTTCCATGGAAATCCTGGCCATTACACTCACCAGCTATGGCCACGGGTACAATCCTGGACCTCTCCAGATGCTGTGTCTCCAATCTGTAAAGTGCATGTGATTCTAGAGCCTTCCTGGAGAGTTGTTCTAGGATTAAATGAGATACCGCCAGCCAGGCACAGTGGTTCACACCTGTAGTCCCAGCACCTTGGGAGGCCAAGGTGGGGGGATCACTTGAGCAAGCTCAGGAGTTCGAGACCAGCATGGGCAACATGGTGAAACCCCATCTCTGCTAAAAATACAAAAAATTAGCTAGGCAGGCATGGTGGTGCACAACTGTAGTCCTAGTTACTCAGGAGGCCAAGGCAGGAGGATCACTTGAACCCGGGAGGTTGAGGCTGCAGTGAGCAATTATTGCACCACTGACTCCAGCCTGGGTGACAGAGTGAGACCCTGTCAAAAAAAAAAAAAAAAAGATACTGCCTTTACATGTTTAATCCTGTGGGTAAGGGTGGCTGTTGGTAACAGACAAACAAAGAGGCTTTGCTACTCAAAATGCTATCAGTGCCACTTAGGAGGCTGAGGCAGGAGAATTGCTTGAACCTTGGTGGCAGAGGTGGCAGTGAGCTGAGAGAGCACCACTGCACTCAGCCTGTGGGAAAGTGTGAGACTCTGTCTCAGAAAATTGAAAGAAAAATATGATCAGTGACTGGATGCAGTAGCTCATGTCTGGAATCCCAGCACTTCAGAGGCCAAGGCAGAAGGATCACTTGAGTCCAGTTCAGGACCAGCCTGGGTAACAACAACAGAAACATTAGCTGGTGTGGCGGTATACACCTGTAGTCCTAGCTGCTTAGGAGCCTGAGGCAGGACGATCACTTGAGCTCAGGTGTTTGAGGCTACGGTAAGATACGATTGCACCACTACACTCCAGCCTAGACAAGCGAGACCCCATCTAGTTAGAAAAACAAAAACTCTGTGCTGGTGGCTCACACCACCAGTAATCCTGGGCTGGATCACACCCGTAATCCCGGGCTGGATCACACCCGTAATCCCAGAACTTTCAGAGGCTGAGGCAAGAAGACTGCTTGAGCCCAGGAGTTCAAGAACAGCCTGAGTAGCATAGCGAGACCTTGTCTCCACAAATAATTTGTTTTAATTAGCTAGGTGTGGTAGGTGTGAGCCTGTCGTCCCAGCTTCTCAGGGTCTGAAGTGAGAGTCACTTGAGCCCAGGGAGGTTGAGGCTGCAGTGAGCTGTGGCAGCACCACTGCAGCACTCTAGCCTGGGCAACAGAATGAGACTCTGTCCTAAGTCAAAGAAAGAAGAAAAATCACATTAAAATGCAGATTTCCAGGCCCCGCCTCTCACCTCCTGCATTAGAATCTGCATCGAACAGGATCTCCAGCTGAGTCATGTAGACATAGATGTTTAAGAAGGGCTGACAAAGTGTTCTTGTCCTTTTAGGGAATTTTTTGATAAACT
The DNA here is from genome assembly GCF_048565385.1 of Saimiri boliviensis. NCBI lineage: Eukaryota > Metazoa > Chordata > Mammalia > Primates > Cebidae > Saimiri > Saimiri boliviensis. Next base: position 25,739,836 of record NC_133468.1, on the reverse strand, counting down.
ACAGAAATGGCCTTACATGTTACCATCAAACCAGGAAAATGATTCACTAATGTTGAAAGAATGCATTGACTATTTGAGCTGAAATGCATTTTGCACCTTGAGAGTTTGGAGGTTGTAGCAGGGAAGCATGCCTACCTGTGTGCCCTTGATGGAAGACCAGTCCTCCTCTCTTGGGGATGGTTGTCCTCTTTGACCAAACACGGCCTCAGGAGGGACGCACATGGAGTAGTTAGAGAGGAAGGGGACACCTTCCTAGCCAGCCAGATCAGCTGAATCAACCCTGGCAATCAGTGAGGTGACAGCTGTCACAACCAGGTCGCCCTCATATCCTGAAGTGCACTTTGGAAGGGTTTAAATCCTGCTCCCTTTAACAGATGAGGAAACTGAGTCCCAGAGAGGTGAAGCATTTGCCCCAGGCCACAGAGAGGGTGTTCTGGCTGTGTGTTGTGTAAAAGCCACCCCAAAACTTAATGACTTCAAATAGCAACAATGTATTGAGCTCATGGATTCTGCAGTTCGGGCAGAGCCTAGCAGGGAAAGCTGGTCACTGCCCTATGTGGGGTCAACTAGGGCAGCTCAGGTGGGGCTATGGGATCCACTTCCGCTTTCACAGGACTGCAAAGTTCTGCTGGCTATTGGCTGGGATCCCAGCCAGGGAGGACTGAGAACCTTGATTTTTGTCCATGTGGCCTCTGCACAGGCTGCTTGAACTTCCTCACAGCATGGTGTCTGGGCTTTCTTTTTTTAGAGACAGGGTCTTGCTCTATTGCCCAGGCTGCAGTGCAGTGGCACCGTCACAGCTCACTGTAGCCTCGACCTCCCAGGCTCAAGTGATCCTCTACCCCTCTACAGCTGGGCCCATGTGGCCTGGGAAGGGATCAGTGAGGGGCAGCGAGAGAGGAAGGGTTAAGGGGGCAGTGGATCCCACTGTCTGCAGGTGCTCAGTTCCCTCTGCCTCTCCAGGCTGGCTTCCACAGTGACTTCATTAGCAGCAGGCTGCTAATTAAATTTCATATTTATGATCAGAAAATAAAATCATTGGACCTTTTTGAAATAGGATTTTATGAGTTTTGGCTCTGGCAGCTGAATCAGCAGGCAAGGGCCTGCCTGTTTGGTGCTACAGCTTCAAGGCAGAGATAAAGAAAAAAAATAGTGCCAGGGAGGAGGTGGGCTCCCAAGTGCTTAGATGGGCCTAGGCCTGAACTGGTCTGGGGGCCTCAGGAGGACAGGCCTGGCTTCACTGGAGGAGTAGCATTAGGAAAGAGGGCTCCTGGCGGGGCACGGCAGCTCACACCTGTATTCCCAGCATTTTGGGAGGCCAAGGTGGGTAGATCATCTGAGGTTGGGAGTGCAAGACCAGCCTGGCCAACATGATAAAACCTTGTCTCTATAAAAATTCAAAAATTAGCTGAGCGTGATGGTGCACCCTTGTAATCCCAGCTACTCAGGAGGCTGAGGTGGGAGAAATTGCTTGAATCTGGGAGGCAGAGGTTGCAGTGAGCCAAGGTTGTACCACTACATTCCAGCCTGGGCAACACAATGAGACTCTGTCATCTCAAAAAAAAAGGAAAGAGGGCTGCCTCCCAGCCTCTTAGTTGAGACTCAGGAGTCCAGGCTAGGGCTCAAACCCCACAGCCTCTAAGTCCACATGTGTCTGCCCCGTCTCCAGGGTTGCCAGGCTCTTCTGGGGCTGGCTTATTGCAGAACCAGCTGTTTTGTATTTCATGTTTCTTGCGATGCTAGAAAAATCACTCCTCACCCACAAGCTCAGGCTCGTACCTCCCTGGGCATGCGTGCTGGAAGCTCTCAGATGCCACTTCCTTTTTGTGTGTGACTTAGTTACTGCCACCTCCTCCAAGGAGTTCCTCTCCTCTGTGGCCTCAGGTGACCCCTCTTCTCCATGCTGCCCATGAGAGGACTCATCTCCTTCCACCCTGGCGCTGGTGATCCTTGCCACCCTCCCTGGACAGCCCAGCAGGAATCTTCTCACCCTCTCACAGAGAGATCGGAATTGAGCCTGAATTCCACCAGCCATGTTTTTTGTCTCTCCAATGGGATGTGTTTCAGAATCCAAAGTTGGAAGGGACTTACCTCCAGGGAGTCTGTCCCCACCTTTGAAGGTGTTGACATCTTTCTTCCCTGAGATTGCCAGCCCCGGGTTGAATCAGCTGCCTTCTGCTTCTTTCTGATGGGTTTCAGCCTCCGGATGTCACCATCACTGCCTCTCTCGTCTAAGCCAGAAAGGATGGGTTCTCCCGGGGGTAAGAGGAGACAGTGCTAGTGCTGAAATGATTGGAGCACAGGTGTGAGGAGATCAGCATCAGTCCCTGCTGCCCTCCTAATTCTCCATGGTGGCCCTGGGCTGGGGGCACCGTGTCTTCCTCCCCCAGACAGTCCTACTCCGGGATGTTTACTCAAAAGAAATGACAAGACGTCCACATGAAGACCTGTACAGGAAGGTCCCAGTCAAACAGGAAACAACCCACATGTCCAGCAACAGACGCACAAGTCAAGAAAATGTGGGGTACACATCAATGGGATACGGCCCAGTAACAGACAGGACCACGTGACTGACACCAGCCTCGAAACGATGTGTGGCAGGAACCAGACCCTAAAGAAGAGGATGTCCCAAGTCAAGAGGGAGAATTCTTCCTTCCTCCGACTTTTGGTTCTATCAGGGGCAGATTGGATGGCGCCCACCCACGCTGGGGAGGGTGGGTATTCTTGACAATGCACTGATTCAAATGCTGAGAAACAACCTCATGGACACACCCAGAAAAGTTTTTTCAGCTATCTAGGCATCCCTTAGCCCAGTCAAGGGAAATAAGGAGGAAGCTAAGATAGTAAGTAGATTTGGGTGCTATTGCCCAGGGCCAGGAAGCAAGGGCCGAGAAACTGGAGTTTACTTGTACAGGAGCGGAGGGCATGTTGACAGCTTTGGGGCAGGAAGCACTCACCTGCATGCACGGGGCACTGAGGTGGCCGGTTTTCATGCATTGCCTCCATTCATTCCCACAACTCTGGTTGCTCCCATTCACTGGTGAAGACACAATGTTCCAGCCCATCTGCCCCTCCAGGCGTCTACACCACAGGACCTCCCAGGGAAATGAGGCCATCAGAATTCCAGGCAAAGACACAAAGAGAAGACACAGGTTGTCAGGGTGGGTTAGGGTTCAAGGTAGATCCCGGGTAGGGGCAGCAGATGGGTGGGGGTGTCCAAAGCACTTTGGGTCCACACCCACTAACAAACTTCAAAGAGACAGAGGAGAAAAGGGTATGTATCATGTGATGCACGCTCATAGAGGAGTATTCCTGCAATGTCCGAGGCCCCACACTTCTTGATGGCCAGTCTTCCTCCTCTGTGGAACTGAGGACCTTCTCAGATGCCTTTAAGGGATCCCAGGTGGGGGAAGAAACGTCCCCTTTGGGGTCCCCAGTCCTACTGTCTCCTTGGAAATCTCCTTGCCCCACAATCACCTGTTTGTGGGCAGGGGCTGGGCCTTGGGTGCCCTGGTGGACACCAGCAAGCCCACAGGCTCATGTTTGAGCATTTACAATCTCAACAGATCCCAGAGGAACCATCTGGAAGGTGCAGAGGAAGCCAGAGAGGCCCCCTAAGTAATGTCTGGCATGGCCTGGGGCCCAGTGGGGAGAGCAGAGCAGAGCAGAGGTGCGCACAGTGACTGATGATGCCAGGCTCCCCCCTGTGCCCCCCCACCCACTCTCCTGGCCCTGATGACAGACGCACCCCTTTCCCTGTGGTTCCTGCCTGCGCTGCACAGCATGGGTCCCTTTCTGCTCTCAGCCTCCCCCTCTCGTGAGTGGAAAGTCACCCACAGATTCTGCTCAGAACAACAACAAAAAAAAAGAGGGAAGTAAGGCAGCCCACCCCCAGCCCCCACTTCTGCCCCTGCTAAAAATAGAAGAAGCAGCCTCTGAGTGGGGCGTCAGCGGGGGCTTCCGGGGAAGGTGGCTGCTCTCCCGCAGCCGTGGTATTTTCTGGGGAACCAACAGGAGGAGAGAGAATTTGAGAGGGACGCAAGAGACCCCCAGGACCTAGCGGGCTCACCACCGCGTGAGTACGTTTCCCAACAGGCCAGAGCCCTGACGGAGGCCCGCAGGTGCAGAGCTGGTGAAGCCCTGTCCCAGGGTGCTGCCGTGGGACCCCCTCTCCCCAGCACCTGGCTCCCTTGTCCTGTCCATGCCCGTGTGTTCTCACAGCTTCATGCACGCCCCTTTGCATCTCCTAATTTCCTAAACCAGATGTGGCGTCCCAGTAGCAGTAGCTGATGCCGTGGCTTGGATTGCACAGAGCTCCCTGCATCCGGCAGCAGACACTCTCTATACGTGCCGGGTGACCCACACAGGCCGGGATGCTCCCGCTGTCCTGTAGTGCTGGGTTTTATTTTCTTCTGACTGGGACAGTGCCAGGGGCTGGGCAGTGGGGCTCAGTGCACAGAGTGTGTCTCAAGGTCTCTGATGCCTGTGGCCCCCAGCTGGGTGGAGAGGAAGTGTGTACGGGGTCTGTTTCCAAGCCACTGGAGTCTCTGGTTCTGGGAAGGCTTCGGGTTCCCCACCCTTCAATGCCACAAGCACCTTTCAACTGGTTCCTCTGGGATCTCTTGAGATTACAAATGCCAAAGAATGAGCCTGTGGCTTGCTGGTGTCTACCAGGGCACCCAAGGCCCAGCCCCTGCCCACAAACGTGACTATGGGGTAAGGAACTTCCGAAGGAGACAGTAGGACTGGGGACCCCAAAAGGGATGTTCCTCTCCCCCTGGGATCCCTTAAAGGCATCTGAGTAGGTTCCTCATTCCTGTTGAAACTCATTCCTTAAGCCACGGGCTTGAAGAACTTCTGCGGCCCCTTGGGAACTTCTGCTTGTGAGAGACTACGGCCTTTTATGGGGCATCACTGATTCAGTGGTTTGCAAATGTCAGCCAGACCTCAGAGGCCTCCTTTAAAATGAGAAACAGAATGATAGGCTCTTGGTGTCTCACGTTCATGCAGTGTGTAACATCCCTGGGTGCAGCGATTTCAGGGGGTGGGTGGAGCCCCACCTGCAACACATTCTGTTACCTCGAAGCCTGGCTTCCTAAGTGGGCTTCTCCAGAGCTCCCTGCATACAGGGAAGAAGAGACAGATGATCAGAGAGCAGCCAGTCACCGCCTCTGTGCTGCTGCGAAAATGCCTTCTAACAACCTCACGTCCAGACTGATGGACAGTTTCTGGGTGTAGTTTTGACGGCTGCCTTATTTCATTAGTAGTGATTGTATCATTTGGCACAAACGTTAAAAAGACTTCCCTGTTTCCATCTCGTTTATCATCTCCCACTTACACGGCAGGAAGGTAGAGATGATCTCTGTGCCTGAAGAATCCCATGGTCTTCTTGCTGTTGCTGGGGAATGGGTTTCCATCACCACCATGCTGGGAGAGAGATAAACATTAGAAAAACGCGGCCTCTTGTTTGCAAGTCTTGCGTTTTCATAGAGAAAGTGAAAAGAAATGCGCAATCCAGCCACCGAGCCCAACAAGTTCATTTAAAGACATTTTTACACAATAGAGGCATTAAAAGAGAGGGTGGAGGCATACCATGGAAGCCTGCCCACTTAGAAGAAGAAAAGCCAGTGCATTTTGAGATGTGTTTGGCTCCTCTTACCTTGCACGGATAGGCAAAGTGTGAGTCAGTATTTTTAAGTTTCAAGATCACTGATGGGTTGGAAACAGGTGAGCCAGCCTCCGGGAAATTAGTCAAGTTCCTGAACAAGTTGCTTGCAGTCCCGGGAGCTCTCAGGAGAAGGGGTGTGACCCGAGAAGGTAACAGCCCCCCCCCCCGCCCACCCCCGGCCAGACTGCCTTCTCACTTTCTCACCCTGCACCCTGTGCCCACACCACTCCCCCACACCTCCTCCTAGTTGCCATTCTTCATTTCTCTTTCTTTTTCTCAGCTCTGCACCTGTGGGTACAACGTAAAACCCTGAGTTCTTGTTCCCTTTTCTGTCACAAGGCCCCTGTCCTGCTGTCCTCTCTTCTCCCACTCACCCTACCCTCTTTCTCCCCCTCTACTTCTATCCGGTCTTTTCCTCCACCTGGCGTCCCATAGGGCAGGTCACAAGGTCAGGAGTTCGAGACCATCCTGATCAACATGGTAAAACTCTGTCTCTACTAAAAATACAAAAATTAGCCAGGTATGGTGGCTTGCACCTGTAATCTCAGCTACTCAGGAGGCCGAGGAGGGAGAATCACCTGATCCTGGGAGGCAGAGGTTTCAGTGAGCCGAGATGGCACCACTGCACTCCAGCCTAGCGACAGAGCAACTGTCCATCTAAAAAAAAAAAAAAAAAAAAAAAAAAAAAAAAAAAAGTCATTCCTGCAATTCCCATGTGGACTGTCACCTCCCATGACAAGTACACAGCCTCCCCTCCAGGGCTCAAGTCCCAGCTTCCCCAAAACCTGTCTCATCCCTTGATGTCCCCTCTCCAAGACTGGGAAGCCTCAGGTCTTCACCAGAGATGATCATCGCTTCCTATCCAGGCTGTTTGGGGCTTGGAGTCACTGAGGGTTTGGGGCCTGGTCCCTGCTCAACTCAGCTCAAGAAATTATAGCTGTTTTTGGTTTAGTTTAGTTTAGGTTTGAGACAGGGTCTTGCTCTGTCGCCCATACTAGAGTGTGTGGTGCAATCACAGCTCACTGCAGCCTCAAACTCCTGAGCCAAGCAATCCTCCCGCTTCAACCTCCTGAGTAGCTAAGACTATAACACACTCCACTACACCTGCCCAATCTTTTTATTTTTGCCGAGATAGGGTCTTGCTATGTTGCCCAGACTGCTCTCAGACTCTTGGATTCAAGTGATCCTCCTGCCTCAGCCTCCCAAAGTGCTGGGACTACAGGCATGAGCCACTGCACCTGCCTATTTCTATTTATTGAGATAAAGTTCACATAACATAAAAGTCACCATTTTAAAATCAATAATCTGGTGGCATCTAGTACATTCACAATGCTGTGCAGCCACCACCTCTATCTGCTTCCAAGACACTTTCATCACCCCAGAAGGAAACCTCGTCCCCATTACCACTCATCCCCTCCTCCATTCTTCTCTCCCCCCAGCCCCTGGCACCCACCAGCCTGCCTTCTATCTCTATGGATTTGCCTATTCTGAGCATTTCATCTAAATGGCATTCTACGTAAAATACCACACAAAAAGTGTGGCCTTTTGTGTCTGGCTTCTTGCACTGAGCATAGTGTTTGCAAGGCTCATCCGTGCCATAGTGTATGCCCGCCCTGCCTCATCCCTCTGTATGGATGAATAATATTCCATTCTGTGGATAAGATGTCTTGTGTGTGTGTGTGTGAGACACAGTTTTACTCTGTCACCCAGACTGGAGTGCAATGGTGCAATCTCAGCTCACTACAACTTCCACCTCCCAGGTTCAAGCAATTCTCCTGCCTCAGCCTCCCAAGTAACTGGGATTACAGGTGTGCATCACCACACCCGGCTAATTTTTGTGGTTGTTTCTTTGTTTGAGATGGAGTCTTGCTCTTGTCGCTAGGCTGGAGTGCAGTGGTGCAATCTCAGCTCACAGCAACTTCCACCTCCCGGGTTCAAGCAACTCTCCTACTTCAGCCTCCCGAGTAACTGGGATTACAGGAGTGCTCTATCACACCCAGCTAATTTTTGTACTTTTCATAAAGACAGGGTTTCACCATGTTGGCCAAGCTGTTCTCAAACTCCTGACCTCAGGTGATACACCCACTTCCCCCTCCCAAAGTTCTGGGATTACAGGCATGAGCCACCACGCCCAGCCTGACATCTTTATTTTAAATGTCACTGGCAGGAAGGGTTCAGAGCTTCAGGGACTAGTGAAGGGAGCAGGGCAGAGAGAGAAGGAGATGCCTTGCTCAGCACCAAATGCGGCAGAAAAAGCAGACTCCAAGTATCTCAGCCCCTCTCCCTTATCCTCCCGCAGAGCAGCTCTGTCTTACTGATGAAGACTGAGCTCCAAGCCAGCCCTTCCAGGAGGCCAGTTAGAGGAATGCAGTAGCTTCAACCAGCCTTCCCGAGCTGCAGCTTGGCTCTGCTCCTGAGTACATTATAACAATTAATTACAGCCAGTCCTGGGTTATCTGGAGTAATAGGGGACCCGAATAACAGAGCTAATTGAAACATGGGCCACAGGGGTGGCAGAAACAGAGAGGGCCCCGTTCCATGACAGAGCAGTTTATTTTGTAGTTAATTATAAGTAAAAAGACTGTTTTGTAATCCCCCCTCTCTGTCTTTCTCCCTCTCAGATGCCCCACATTTAATTGGATGCACAAACCTATTTTGCTCCTAGCATAGTGGTGCTCAATTAATGCATTTTAACTCCCAGGCTCCCCTGGCATCTCTTTGGCAGAATGCTCTGAGATAGAAAATCCGAGTGGTTTGAATTCCATTTCTGTGCCCGCCTAGCCTCAGATGGAGACACTCATTGTTATAATAATCGTAGTAATAAGAGCGCCGGATGTAGGCTTCATGCTTTATTCTTCTAGAAATGTCTCCTCCTGTAAATGGTGATGTTATCATAAGACACACAGCAGAGGCTGGTTGCCGTGGCTCACGCTTATAATCCCTGCACTTTGGAAGGCCAAGGCAGGCGGATCCTGAGATCAGGAGATCGAGACCAGCCTGGCCAACATGGTGAAACCCCATCTCTACTAAAAATACAAAAATTAGCCAGATGTGGTGGCAGGTACCTGTAATCCCAGCACTTGGGAGGCTGAGGCAGGAGAATCACTTGAACCCAGGAAATTGAGGTTGCAGTGAGCCGAGATCGTGCCACTGCACTCCAGCCTGGGTGACAGAGCAAGACTCTGTCTCAAAAAAAAAAAAAAAGCAGCAGGAGCCGAAATTGGACAAATCAGGAATCTGGGACCGGCCCCGCTGGGTCCCCTGGGGATAGTGAGATGGTGGGGTTACTGTTTGAGGTCTCTTGAGAGCCCTTTCCTAAATGGGCAAATGTGCTTAAATATTGAGATGCTGCTTTTATTTTATATTTATTTTCTTTTATTTGAGACAGGATCTCACTTTGTCACCCAGCTGGAGTACAGTGGTGCAATCACAGCTCACTACAGCCTCAACCTCCTGGGCTCAAGTAATCCTCTCACCTCAGCCTCCTCAAGGAGCTGGGACTACAGGTGTGCACCACCACACCCGGCTTATTTTTGTACTTTTTGTAGGAACGAGGTCTCCCTATGTTGCTCAGGCTGGTCTCAAAATTCCCGGACTTAAGCTCTGTGCCCACCTTGGCCTCCCAAAGTGCTGGGATTGTAGGTGTTAGCCACCTTGCCTGGCCTGAGACATTTATTTTCCTGACTAGTTAAAAACTTAAAATCTGTTGTGTCCTGAAGCCTTCCATCTTCAGCATCTTAATTATTCATTTTCCTTCCTGGAAGCCCAGCCATGGCCTAGAGTAATCCTAGTGAGGTCACAGACAGCCCAAGCAGGACCATCCAGAACACAGGACGGGGGCTTCCCAGCTTTCTGCAGGATGACAGTCTCCTCTTAGAGGCTGTGAGTGTCCACCTGTGTGCCTGTCAAGTGGGTGTGGTTACTGAGACATTCTGTTCTCTTGCTACGAAGTTGACTGAGTGCCCACTGTGTGCAGACACCCACTGCACAGAGAAATTGCGTCCTGGTTGTCTGGTAATATGTCCTCCGAAAGTCACCCGGTGAAGAAGTTATACCCCTCATTCCCTTACACAATGAGAGTGATGTGTTGAGTATCATCCCAAAAGTGATGGCTGGTCTGGGGTTCTCAGTATCCCACAAACATAGCTGAACTCCAGACACACCCCAGTGGACAGAATGGACTTCATTGTTTTGGGGACAGGATCTCGCTCTGTTACCCAGGCTGGATTGCAGTGGTGAAATCGTGGCTCACTGCAGCCTCTACCTCCTGGGCTCAAGTGATCCTCCTACCTCAGCCTCCTGAGTAGCTGAGACCACAGGTACATGCCACCATGCCTGCCTACTTTTTTATTTATTTTATTTTGTTTATTTATTGAGACGGAAATTTGCTCTTGTTGCCTAGGCTGGAGTGCAGTGGTGTGATCTCGGCTCACTGCAACCTCCGCCTCCCAGGTTCAAGCGATTCTCCTGCCTCAGCCTCCTGAGTAGCTGGGATTACAGGCGTCCGCCACCACACCCAGCTAATTCTTGTATTTTTAGTAGAAACTAGGTTTCATATTGGCCAGGCTGGTCTTAAACTCCTGACCTCAGGTGATTTATCCACCTCGGCCTCCCAAATACTTTTTAAATTTTTCTGTAGAGACAAGTTCTCACTATATTGTCCAAGCTGGTCTCAAACTCCTGGGTTCAAGCAATCCTCCCACCTCAGCCTCCCAAAGTGCTGGAGTTACGGGCGTGAGCCACAGTGCCTGGCAGAATAGACTTGCTTTGATGGGGAAGAAGACCCTTCAGATTCTGGAAGTTGCCCAGGGTGGGAACAGGTGGCAAATATGTTCGTTGCTGCCATAATACTGATGTTTGGGGACACTGGCAAACGAAGAGCTCTCCTGGTGGGACGTAGGGCCAGCTGGCCTGTCTGCATCTCACCCGGTAGACAGTTTGTGCCTTGGAGGTCAGAAATCAGACGGCCATCTATTCTATGTTTCTAACCCATGAAAATTGAAAGTGCAAAATGGATTGGAGTGGGCCTCCAAACCTCAGGCACAGCGGAACCATCTAGGTGGGGACAGCAGGCGCCGGAAAGCAGTCACGGTGAAAACTCTCCCCACACAAGGAGAGGTAAGGGTCTGATGGGCTAAAGGAAGGGAGAAAGCCAGCATTCAGCCATTGGAAATCAATCACTTGGTAAATATGAAATGCTGATTTATGGAAGATACTTATTAAGTCAGGGTATACAAGGAAATATGAAGTATCTCCCTGCCCAGAGGTACATGGCAGACACAGAAAGATGCCAACACCACCAGCTGGGTGAGTTTCCAACCCTTCCAGACGGAGGGGTTGAGGGTAAATCGTTGAAGGTTTTCTCTCAATTCTGCTTGGTATGGAGGTAATTATACAGGAAGAGGAGGAAGTGACTTGTTTCTCTCCTGAGTCTGCTGCTAGCTTCTGATGGGGGTAGGCTGAGTAGCTACGTAGCATTTGCCCACTGTACGTGCCACAGTGGCCTTAAAATGTTACCGCTGTGTGTGGTTGGGCGCAGTGGCTCACGCCTGGAATCCCAGCCTTTTAGGAAGTCGAAACCAGTGGATCATTTGCAGTCAGGGGTTTGAGACCAGCCTGGCCATCATGAAAAAACCCCATCTCTACTAGAAATACAAAACAAAGAAAAATGAACCAGGCATGGTGGCACATGCCTGTCATCCCAGCTACTCTGGAGGCTGAAGTGGGAGGATCCCTTGAGCTCATGAGGTGAAGGTTACAGTGAGCCAAGATAGTGCCACTGCACTCCAGCCTGGGCAACAGAACCAGACTCCATCTCAAAAAAAAAAAAAATGTTAATGCTATTCGTCCAATAAAAAGGGGTTCAGAGAGGGTAAGCCACATGCCCAAGGCCACACAGCAACAAATGGCAAACTGAAGTTTAAACCCAGGGCTCTCTAATGGCTGGACCACATCCTTCCCACTAGACCACAGAGGGGAACTGCCATTTTTATCTCTTTATGCAAATTGTTTTGTTTGTTTGTTTGACTTTTCGTTTGATCAGAATTCCTGCAATTCTTTTCCCTACACCCCCTGCCCTTTTTGGAGGGAATAACGTCACTTCATGCCAACAAGCACAACTTACAATATGTTAACCTCCTGAGTTCAGGAGTTATGGCTTCCTTATTTGTAGGAGCCCTGCCCGTGAAACCTCGGCCACCCAAATCTCTAAATCTACAATAGAAGGCATCCTCAGAGCCTGCTCATTTTAACAAAGTCACTCAAGCCTAGCCCTCAAAAACCACCCCACTTCTTTTTCTTCTGCTGCCTGGAAATCTCCCCACTGAACCTGATACATGAGAAAATGCAGTGTTGACCTCAAGGCTTGAACACCTTGGGTTAAAATAAGGAAGTCCGAGACCTAAATAAAACCCAGATCTGGCAGGGCATGGTGGCTCACACCTGTAGTCCCAGCATTTGGGGAAGCTGAGGCTCAAGACCAGGAGTTCAAAACGAGCCTGGACAATGTAGTGTGACCCCCATCTTTAAAAACTAAAAATTTTTAAAGTAGCTTGGTGTAGTGGTATACACCTTTAGTCCCAGCTTCTGGGGAGGCTTCAGGTGGGAGTAGCACTTGGCCCCAGGAGGTCAAGGCTGCAGTGAGCTCTGATTGTACCACTGCATTCCAGCCTGAGTGCAAAGTAAGACATTGTCACGTGCAGACATACACACACACACACACACACACACACACACACACACAAAGTGGGTGGGTGGGTGGGTGGTTGGTTGGTTGGTTGTTTTGAGATGGAGTTTCTCTCTTGTTGCCCAGGCTGGAATAAAATGGTGTGATCTCGATTCACTGCAACCTCTACCTCCTGGGTTCAAGCGACTCTCCTGCCTCAGCTTCCCTAGTAGCTGGGACTACAGGCGCATACCACCATGCCCAGCTAATTTTTGTATTTTTAGTAGAAACAGAGTTTTCACCATGTTGGCCAGGCTGGTCTCGAACTCCTAACCTCATGTGATCCACCCACCTTGGCTTCCCAAAGTGCTAGGATTACAGGTGTCAGCCACCACGCCAGGCCAAAAAAAATGCTGCTTACTGAACCCTCAGGTTGACCAGAACTGAAGGCCTTTCTAGAAGGAAGAGCTGGGAGCCCCATGAAGCTCCAGGGAAAGACACACAGACGCCTCCTTGGGCTCCTCTGCTGTGGTTGAGGTGACTTTCCCTGACTGCACATCGTGGTGGAGCCTGGGATGAGAATGAGAGTTAGAAAGCTGGAGGCAGAAGCCTCCCCAACCACATCCCCATCACCATGGAAGAAAACCTGAAATCTGAATTTTTTTAAAAAATGCTAACCTTCTAGCTGATGGGAAAAGTTGGCAGAGTTACTTTCAAACACCTGGAAATGCGTTTCCAAGTCTGGCTGCATTTTTCCTTTTTTCAGGGTATTTCGTAAAATAGATGGCCCCACAACTAGAAATGCATTTTAACTTGATCACTGCATCAATTCTAAGTGTATTTCCAGTGTGTCTTATAAATGCAGAAGGCAGCAACGGGTGCCTGGTGTGTGTCCTGCTGCCTGTTGACTCCTCAAAGGAAGCTTGTGATGTGGCCAGGGCCAGCTCTGGGCCCTGGATATAACTTCATTTGAGCTGCAGGTGGTGACCTGAGTGATCACGTTGCATTCCCTGGGTAAATCGCTCTGCTATAGCTCTGATTTGCATTCTCTGAGCTAATGCTCGACTTTAAAATATGGACCAGACTGGGCTGGGATCCAGGCTTCCTTCTTCCCTCCTGTCTCCTTCTCACTGCTCCTCAGCACCAGTCTTTCTTGCTGCTTCTTTCCTCTTCCAGTGAGTCTGGGGGCTCTTTGACCATCTTTCCTCCAAGTCTCTCTTTCTCTGCCTCTTTTTCTCAGCTCTGAACCTCCCATATTTGTCTCGTGTGGTGTATTCTTACTTGTCATTTTTTTATTCCCTGAATCTTGTCATAGTCAAAGTTTCTTCTCTCTTACCTTTTGCCTTCTGCATTTAGGAATGATTTTTGAATCCAATGAGTGAATCAGTGAGTGAGTGACGAAATGAATGAATGAAGAAATGAATTAGTGAATGAATGAGTGAATGAGCAGATGAGTGAGTGAATGAATGAATGAAAGAGTGAGTGAGTGGATGAGTAAGTATATGCATGAGTGAGTGAATGAGTGAGTGGATGGATGAGTGAGTTAGTGAATAGATGAATGAATGAGTGGATGCACGAGTGAGTGAGTGAATAAGTGAATGACAGAGTGAGTGAATGTGCAAGTGAGTGGACGTGTGGATGAATGAATGGGTGAATGAGTGAGTGCATGGATGAGTAGGCGAGTGGATGAGTAAATGAATGAGTGAGTGAGTGAGTGGATGAGTGAGTGAATGGGTGCATGAGTGAGTAAACGAGTGAGTAAATGAATGAGTGAATGTGTGAGTGAAGGCATGAGTGAGTGAACGAGTGGATGAGTGAATAAGTGAATGAGTGAGTGAGTGGATAAGTGAGTGAATGAGTGAGTGAGTGGATAAGTGAGTGAATGAGTGAGTGAGCGGATGAGTGAGTGAATGGGCGAGTGAGTAAATGAGTGAGTGAGTTAGTAAATGAATGAGTGAGAGGGAATGAATTCAGGAGTGAGTGAATGTGCAAGTGAGTGAGTGGGGTGCCCCTCCCCGCAGTCTCTCTAGAATATCCTCATTACCACACTTTGCGGACTTTCCCCGAGGTTGACATCCAAAGGCATCCGGCCCCGACCCGGCCTAACCCTGTCGCAGGCTCCCTGGGGATTCTAGTGCCAGCGAGTGAGATGAGAAGATAATGAGGAAGATTTAAGGTCTGACTGTGGCTCCCACAGAGTCTTCCACCTCTGGTTCTTGGCCATTCTCAGAGCAGGACTCATTTGATGATAACTGGTGACCTTTTCTACAAAACTCAAGGGCCTGTCTCTTTCACTGAGAAGATTCTCGGGGCTGCTGGGCCCACCCCACACATTCACGTGCCAGCCCTAAGGGCTCCCCAGGGGCAGGATTCTGCTTGCTAATGTCCAGGTCTCGGGCAATGCCTGTCCCGTATCTGATTTTGCACCTTCCAAACTGTCTCTTAAATTCCCAAAACCAAAGAGTAACACAATTTCCTCCCACTTCTCTTCTTCCTGAATTTAATGTATGCACAAAAACACATGTTCTACATCCCACCTTGCAGCTGCTTTTGTGTCAAATCTCCACGCTAGACGCTGGAAGGAGACTTGTTTATTCAGTCACTCGACAAAGGAGGGCCAGGCGCTGTGCTGGAAGGCGCCGATGGTACATGTGAGGCCTCTTGCAAGGAATTCACAGCAGGTTGTAGGAACAAGCAATGGCAAAGAGGGTAAGAAGCACAAACCAGGCCCAGCAGGCTGCCTTGTGCCTGAAACCCCAGCACTTCAGGAGGCCAAGACAGAAGCATCCCTTGAAGCCAGGAGTTCAAGGCCAGCCTGGGCAACACAGCGAGACCCCCATCTCTTAGTGGTGTGCACCTGTAACACCAGCACTCTGGGAGGCTGTGGTGGAACAATCACTTGAGCCCAGGAGTTGGAGGCTGCAGTGAGCTATGATCACACCACTGCACTCCAGCCTGGCTGACAGAGCAAGACTCCATCTGTAAAAAAATTAAAAATTTTCAAAAAGAAGTAGTACAAAAGTTTGACCTGTGCCCAGCACAGCACACAGGTGGCACGAAGGGAGGGTCCTTTCTCCACTGGAGTCAGCCGAAACTGCAGAGTGGCCATCCCAGGCCCATCACAGCACTTAAGCTCACTACGTTCTTCTTGGTGGACTGATATTGAATGTAATTCTGTGATGAGGGAATGTTTTTGTTTTGTTTGTTTTTGAGATGGAGTCTTGCTCTGTCACCAGGCTGGAGTACAGAGGCACGATCTCAGCTCACTGCAACCTTCGCCTCCCAGGTTCAAGCTACGTCCCCTGCCTCAGACTCCTGAGTAGCTGGGCCTACAGGTGCATGCCACCATGTCCGGCTAATTTTTTGTATTTTAGTAGGGATGAGGTTTCACCATGTTGGCCAGGATGGTCTCAATCTCCTGACCTTGTGATTCGCCCACCTCAGCCTCCCAAAATGCTGGGATTACAGGAGTGAGCCACCACGCCCAGCCAACAGAATGTTTTTATCACAAAACATCAGAGCACTCAATTTAGCAAATATTTATTAAAAACTCACCCCATGCCAGATAGTGTGGCCCTAACAAGTCACGACACTGACATAGAGAACCTAAAGAGGGACAATGGACACATCAAGTTGCTTCCAACCCAGACAGTGAAATGACAGCCAAAACACTGAAGTACACAACAGTGAAAAAAAATTCCATCCAGTGCACAGATGAAGCCAAGAGCACATCTTTGAAAGCACAGAGACGTCTTGAGTTGGAATCAGCTGGTGTTCTCAATTACTTATCAATCTCCTGTGGGGAAGGCAGATTTGCTGACCAGGCTTCGAATGCAACAGCAGGAAAGAAGAGTATTTCCTTATCAAGGTCAGAGTATCTCCCTAGCCAGTCCTGTAGTAAGTCTGACTTGACAGGCATCCACGAGGGTGACCTCGCTCTGGGATTTGGGTCTGACTGAGTGGGTCCCGTCATGGCTCCTGGTGGCCATCAGAGCTGTCAATCAGTCCTGTGCATAAACCTAAAATCCAGATGGGGCCAATGCTCATAAAAAGTGGATGTGATGAATTGATGTGCATTTCAGAACCATTTGAATCTGTCACTTCTAATTGGGCTTTTATCAAAAGCTTTTCTGCAGTAGTGTTAGAAAAAAGGAGACCTGGGAAGCAGTGTCCTCTGGTAATACAAGGGTTCCATGCCCTTCCACGCTTCACTGTCTTGGTACAAATCTGAAGCCACTGCAGAATAAGTATGGATTTATTCTGGGAGCCTGATGTTGGGTGGTGCTCTTGGCCCCTGGGTTCAGGAAACACCAGCCCCTCCTAACTTCCTACTGATGCTCTCGCCTTTCCTAAAAGGTATCAAACTGAGACTTTTTTTTTTTTTTTTTTTTTTTTTGAGATGGAGTCTTGCTCTATCACCCAGGCGGGAGTGCAGTGGCACTATCTCAGCTCACTGCAACCCTTACCTCCCAGGTTTAAGCAATTCTCCTGCCTCAGCCTCTTGAGTAACTGGGATTACAGGTGTGTACCACCACGCCCAGCTAACTTTTTTGCATTTTTAGTAGAGACAGGGTTTCCCCATGTTGGTCAGGCTGGTCTCGAACTCCTGACCTCATGATCTACCTTCCTCAGCTTCCCAAAGTGCTGGGATTACAGGCATGCGCCACCGTGCCTGGCAAGCATAGACATTTATATCTTCAGGAGCCACTGACCCGTTGCTTGCGTCAGCTAAAAATGATATTGCCTCTTGGGGAGTTTCAGGTATGAATATTAGAGGCAGGCTGGTACCCGAAGGGATGCTTGGAGTGGCGGCAGTGCTGTGGACTGAGGGGCTAGGCCTTGCTGGGGACGGTGGCCAGGAAGCTCAGCTGTGATGTGATGTGGGGAGAAGATTGGGTGCATATGAAAGAGAGTTGATGCAAGGAGAAATGCAGACCAGGGGACAAGGCAGAGGCTGGAGAAGTGACGCCATTGACTGCACAGTGAGGAGCATGCTGGGGATTTGAAGCGGGGCACAGCAGGCAGGTGAGGTAAATCGTCCTGCCTACGCACCGAAAGCCTGAAACGGCTAAACCAATAGATGAGGGTGTCGTCCATGAGTTACAATTTCCTGGGCGATCCTTATCTCCTTGTGGTACTGCCCACTCCTCAGAGCCATGCCGCTTGTTTCTATCTGCGGAAGCACTGTAGACATGGCTAGTACTAAACACGTAGTCCTTACTGACCACTTGCCAACTCTAGTTTTGTCTCTAGGAGAAAGGAATGGGAAGGAATAGATCAATAAGAGAGTTGCTCTGATTTTAGGGCCCAGGGGTCTGTGGCCATAACCGATAGGACTTAGAAAGTGTTGGTTGGATGTGGTACTTGTCTCTGTTAGGACTGTTTCCAGCTGCAAATAATAGAAATAGAATCAGATATCTTACGTACTAGGGATTTGACTCTTCTCGTGGACCAAGAACTCAAAGGTTAGCTGTCCAGGGCTGCCATCAATGACCTAGCTTCTTGTAGCATCCTAGTGAGTCATTATTAGAGTATGGCTGTGTCTTGTCTTCACAGTCACAAAATAGCTGCTATGCCTCCAGGCATCACACCCACATTCCAGGTGGGAAGAGAAGGACAAGTAAAAGATTCTTCTCATCCAAATCCGCCTCCTTTTAAAGAGCCTTCCTAGATGTCTCATCTGGAAACTTCCACCTACATCTCATTAGCCAGAGTGATGTCATGTAGCCACCTAGAAGGGATGCTGGAAATACTGGTTTTTGGATGGGCACGGTAATGCCCCCAAACAAAACTGGTGATCTGTCAATAAGTAAGAGAGAATGGCTATTGGGCTGGCAGCTGGCAGCGTCTGCCACTCTACTGCGAATTTAAAATGGTAATTGTTACTTTCAAAATATGTATCGGTGAAGCTCTGCTGATTGCTCTACACATGTTAATTGATGGGAAATATTATCTCACAATTTCAGTTGAACAAGCTGAGATATACAGAGGTTAAAAAGTTAACTGGGATACCAGGCAGTAGTCTTGCAGGAGGAATTTTCTATCTGCTTCTGCCAGTGCCCTCTTTGTAGGAATGAAGGGGATGGGGCAGATGGTATATGAAGGGATGGTTCTGGCTCTTTTCCATCAAGCTTTCATTTCGGGGCTGTAAACATTGAGGATGGCTGTAGTCCGGGCATGTATCCATGTCTCCTTAGTCTTTTCTCATGTGCAGTAGATCGTCCTTTTAAATAATCTCTTTCCCTTTTTTTGCTAGAAGCCCTTTCAATTAAGTGGAGGTTTCATTGGAATAATTAAACCCTGCATATCAAGCCATTCACTCCAATCATGCAGACAAATCAATTAACCAGAGATGCATTTATCTAACTGACTGTTTATCACCTCCTGGTCCCAGAGCTTTTGCACTGGGGCAGCTCTTGGAAAAAAGAGGTGTCTGCCCCCCAAAGACAGCTCATTTCCAGAGGGCTCCCTGGGTTTGAAGCAATGGAAACCTTAATGTTTATTTTATTCAAGATTTGATATTTATTTGTATTTGTCCGCTCAACAAATGTATGTATTGAACACCTACTAAGAGTGTTAGCTGCATCCTAAGTCCTACTAGGGATACAAAGATGAGATAGACATGTGGCTAGTTGCTGGAACTCTCTGTGAGTGCCTCACTTTCCTATTCTATAAAATGAGTGTAGGAGTATCTACCTCATAGAGTTGTTTTGTGTATTAAATGAGATAATCCACATGGAGCATTTAGCAAGGTATCTGGCAAATAGCTACTCCATATGCCTTTTCAGAGGCAGCTATTCAAGTATATGTTCCAGCAAAATGAGGGCTTAAATTAATAAAGAGGCTGGGCACAGTGGCTCACATCTGTAATCCCAGCACTTTGGGAGGCTACAGCAGGAAGATCACTTGAGGCCAGGAGTTTGAGACCAGGCTGAGTAACATAGTAAGACCCTGTCTCTACACACACACACACACACACACACACACACACACACGCACACGCACACACACACACACAGTAATAAAGAGGAAGATTTGGAGCTCAAGAAGCAAGGAATATAATTGGTTCCATTAGATGCTATGCTTAATAAACATTAGCTGGGATGACTGCTAGTTTAATTAAGATCAGACAATGTTGAGTTCAGGGAGCTGAGTAGGAATCTCTGCTCTTCCACTTATTGGCTGTGAGTTCTCACCCTGTTATTGAACTCTCTGATTCTACCTTCTCATCCGTAAAATGGGAGTAATAAAACCCACCTAACTGAGCTTCTGTGAAGATTAATCAAGGTGATGTCTGTGACGAAGCAGGTACACAGTCAGCAGTTTCAGTTTAGGAAGGGATGAGCTGACTCACAAGCATTGCAAAGGATGGAACATAGTGTGTGTGCAAAGACTAAAGATAACTATTTTGTTCTTCATACTGAAATGCATTACCCGTATTTCCAATGACTGACTGTGTTTTTTAAATCTGTTTTATTTTTTAATCAAAGTAATACATGAGTCATGCAAAGGAGCAAAATACATTGCCAGGCATGCAATTCCAGCACTTTGGGAGGTCAAGGCAGGTAGATCACTTGAGTCAGGAATTCAAGACCAGCCTGGGCAACATGACAAAAGTCCATCTCTATTCTATTTTTTAATAAAAAATTAAAAATAAGAAAGCAAAATGGGCTTGTAAGGAAAACATTAGTCCCCAGCCCAGCCAACATCATCCCCTATCCTGATCCCCAGAGGACAATCACTTTAAACCCTTCTTCAGGCCAAACGCAGTGGCTCACACCTATAATCCCAGCACTTTGGGAGGCCCAGGTGGGTGGATAGATCACTTAAGGTCAGGAGTTTGAGACCAGCCTGGCCAATATGGTGAAACCCCATCTCTACTAAAAATACAGAAATTAGCCACACATGGCACACACTTGTGATTTCAGCTACTCGGGAGGCTAAGGCAGGAGAATTGCTTGAACCTGGGAGGTGGAGGTTGCAGTGAGCCAAAATCATGCCACTGTACTTCAGCCTGGGCAATAGAATGAGTGAGATTTCATCTCAAAAAAAAAACAAAAACAAAAACAAAAAAAGCCAGGCACGGTGGCTCACACCTGTAATCCCAGCACTTTGGGAGGTCAAGGTGAGCAGATCACGAGATCAGGAGTTCAAGACCAGCCTGGCCAACATAGTGAAAACCCATCTCTACTAAAAATACAAAAATTAGCTGGGCATGGTTGCAGGAGCCTATAATCCCAGCTACTTGGGAAGCTGAGGCATAAGAATCATTTGAACCTGGGAGGCAGAGGTTGCAGTGAGCCAAGATTGTGCCACTGCACTCTAGCCTGGGCAACAGTGCAAGACTGTCTAAAAAAAAAAAAAAAATCAGTATTGTTTTCTTCTATTATTTCTTCTGTTGTTTACCCACTAGGCCTAAATAATGTTTGCCTTGCTATTTGTTGATACATTAGTTTTAAGACATCATTGATTCACATATTGTTAGGTAGATGAGAATTTAGCTCTCTTTTACTAATAACCCATTCAAAGTACTTCCCCTTCCTCTATTCTCTCATTACATGAGGTCACAATCTGTTGTGTTGACTCATCTGTGGTGGTTATATTATTATAACTAGGTAAATATTGTTAACATTAAGGCAAGTTGTGTGCTGTGATTTTCTTTCTTGTCTGTGCTTTTGTTTTTTCCTGTAGTTAATATTGCCTCTATTTTTTTTCTTTGCACTTGCTCAGGATTTCTTTTAAATGTACCTATTCTTAATTTTTCTCCCATCTGACTCTCAGATCTGTTATTTGCCCAACAATGTGATTTCCTAAATTATCAAATATATCAGAATATTATTCTGTTTTTGCCCTGGCAACCTCTCACTTGTGGACCCTCCATAACCTTGCTGCAATCTTAGGCAATTGCTCCTGGCCACTTTGCCTTCATCCTGGGACTTTCCTTGCTGCTTCCCCAAGTAGATTTCTTGCTTCATGAACTACGTACCTTCCTCTTTATTGCTTATTCCCTCATTTTGCTGGATCATATCCCCTAGTAGCTTCCAATGAAAAGGTGCATAGGAGACAAATATTCAGAGTTCTTGCTTTTCTGAAAATAGTTTTATTCTATTTTCACACATAATAATTTGGGTGGATATAGGATCCTAGGTAAAAAAAAAAAAAAAAAAGTATTTTGCATAAAAAATGTGAAGGCACTGCTTCATTTTCTCCCAGCTTCCAGTTTTTATTTGAGAAGTTTGGTGCCACATATGCTTCCATTCCTCTTCACATGGCCTGAGGTTTTCTCTCTGGAAGTTTGTAGAGTTTTTTCTTATTCCCTGGTCACCAGAGTTTTTGAAACAATGTGCAATGAGAAGGTTCTTTTCCACTGATTGTACTAATATTCAGAGGGCCAATTAAGTCTGAAGTGTCATGTTCTTACTTTCAGAGAATTCTCTAATATTAGTTTCTCTGATAATTTCATCCCTTGGTTTATATTCTATCCCCAGAAAATATATAACAAGAAGACACAGTCTTTGTAATCTCTTTTTAGGATTTTTATTTATTGGATATTAAACCTACTCAGGAGGCTGAGGCAGGAGAATCACTTGAACCTAGGAGGCAGAGGTTGCAGTGAGCTGAGATCACACCACTGCACTCCAGCCTGGGCAACAAGAGCAAGACTCCATCTCAAGAAAAAAAAACAAAAACGAAAAATGGCCAGGCTCTGTGGCTCACACCTGTAATCCCAGCACTTTGGGAGGCCAAGGTGGGTAGATCACAAGGTCAGGAGACCATCCTGGCTAGCATGATAAAACCCCGTCTCTGCTAAAATACAAAAAACTAGCCAGGCATAGTAGCACATGCCTGTAGTCCCAGCTACTTGGGAGGCTGAGGCAGGGGAATCACTTGAACCCGGCAGGCGAAGAGGTTGCAGTGAGCTGAGATCATGCCACTGCACTCCAGCCTGGGCAACATAAGCAAGGCTCCACCTGCAAAAAAAACTAGCATTTTGTTTGTCAACTAACGGGCTTCATTGTGGGGTGAATGGGCATTGATTGTGCTTGGAAAACATCAACATGAGGCGTCTACAGTGCACTACGCAATTGATTCCTCTTTTGAGAAGCAATAGTTGTTCTTTTTAACCTTGAGCCAATGTCTGCCAACTTAGAGCGCAGTTTTCACTCTGTCTTAAGCTGGTATGTTAAATGACATTTCAGGGAGCTTTTGCACATATACTTTCTGGTTACAGCTCTTTAAAAAGGTAAACTTGAAAAAGATGCTATATAGTAGCAATCAACAGGAAGTCAGAAAACCTTGGGTCCAAATCCTACCTTCATAGTAGTTATGTGAACTTGAGCTTCCTCTTAAACTTTTTTTTTGAGACAGGATCTCCCTCTATCACCCAGGTTGGAGTAAAGTGGTACAACTTTGTCTTAGCGTTGACATCCCAAGCTTAAGTGATCCTCCTGCCTCAGTCTCCCAAGTAGCTGGGACCACAGGCATGTGCTACCACGCCTGGCTACTTTTTTGTATTTTTGATAAAGGCAGAGTTTCATCATATTGCCCAGGCTGATCTTGAGCTCCTGTGCTCAAGTGATCCGCCGGCCTCAGCCTCCCAAAGTGCTGGCATTACAGGCATGAGCCACCACGCCCAGCCCTCTCTAAGCTTATGTTTTCTTGGTTGTAAGGTGGTGGTAGTGGTGGTGATGATGATGATGATGATGATGATGATGATGATGATGATGATACCACCTACCTCAAAGAGTTCTGAAGGTTCCTCAGTAGCGCCTAACAAAGTGTCTGGCACACAGCGGATAGTCTGTAAGCAGGAGGGTTGATGTTTAGTCAGTTGCATGTTATACCTATGAGCCAGTCTTGCAAGTGGTCAAGAAATTGACTTTTAATCCTAGAAATCTTCCCTGACCTGAGGACCAAGTTCCCAAATGCTGTCATCAAAATTCTAAGGGCAGAAATAGCCCAGCCTCAGTATTGGTTTTCTTGTGCCTCAGTTTTCCCAACCTACATTGACATAGTGAGTGGAGGGTGGGGTGGAAGAACAAGAGTAGTTGTCCAAGCCTGTTTCTCCTTTCCTATAATTAAAATCTTTTCTTTCTCTTGGAGACAGGGTCTTTCTCTGTCATCCAGGCTGGAGTGCAGTGGTGCAATCATAGTTCACTGCAGCCTCAACCTCCTGGGCTCCAGCCATCCTCCCACCTCAGCCTCTTGAGTAGCTGAGACTACAGGTATATGCTACCAGGCCCAGATAATTTTTTTATTATTTTTTGTAGAGATTATTTTTTGTATGTTGCCCCAAGCTGGTCTTGAACTCCTGGTCTCAAGTGATCTTCCCATCTCAGCTTCTGAAAGTGCTGGGATTACAGGCATGAGCTACCATGCCTAGCCACAATTAAAACCTTCCTTACTTTTTTTTTTTTTTTTTGAGTCAGAGTTTTGCTCTGTCGCCAGACTGGAGTGCAGTAGCGCAATCTCGGCTCACTGCAACCTCCACCTCCTGGGTTCAAGCGATTCTTCCGCCTCAGCCTCCTGAGTAGCTAGGACCACAGGCGCATGCCACCACGCCCAGCTAATTTTTGTATTTTTAGTAGAGATGGGGTTTCACCATGTTGGCCAGGATGGTCTCGATCTCTTGACCTTGTGATCTGCCCACCTCGGCCTCCCAGAGTGCTGGGATTACAGGCGTGAGCCACTGCGCCTGGCCCCTTACAATTTTTTTAAAGCCTTTTTTTTTCTGATGATAGACACATTCTCTTTTTTAAAAAATGCAGATGGTATAATTTCCCTTTGTGTTTGCTGACTAGCCTGTGGACGGCTCTGCTGCCTTTGCAGAGGCCCTTTGCTCTGTGATTCCCCTCCCTACCCAGCCCCAGCCCACGGCCCTGTCCCAGCCACAAAGCAGGGAGCCCATGAGAGGACCAAGGAGATGTTGTCCTCCGGAGATGCCTGTTGGCACCGCCTCCCTCGGGCTGAGGGCCTCTGACAGTTCACTCCAACCCCAGGTGATGCCCGACAGGAACAGCTTCTAGCAGCCCCGGGAGACCTCATGTCACCTGTGATTAGTCTTTAAAGCCAAAACCAAGTAAGCCCCTGATTAAACATCAGTGTCCCAGGGTCCCTGTCACTCCTGAATGGAGCCGTCCTAGAGCAGCAGCCTGAGGCTCCTCCACCAGGTTCCAAGCATCTTTGAGGACAGGCGTAAGGCTCCATCCACCATACCAGGGTTTAAACCCCACCTTTCCCTCTTACCATGATTGTGCCACCTCACTGTAGCCTGGGCAACAGAGTGAGATCCTGGTCTCTTTTCTCCTGAAGGAGAACTGACCCTTCCCCCAAAAATGGAAACCCCTGGCTGGACTCCTGCATGGCTGAGCAGGGCATCAGCGGTGGCCTTGTCAGTTACCATAAGGAATACCGCCCTTGGGAAATCACAACGTGTATAGGCTGTGGCGTGTTCCTGCCCAAACCCATGGCAGGCTGGAGGCCAAAGACATAATTCATAGTGAAGGGAACTCTTTGGGGTTTGGGAACAGGGTTTACTGCTTTTGACCTAATGAATTAGCAGCTGATTAGAGCAGCTCCAGTCCACAGAGGTTGCCATCAAAGCCTTTTCCATCAAAGATCTTCCACACTGACCACGAGCAAGCCCAAGGCTGCCGTCTTCTCTCCTCCCCACCATCCTCAGGGGTCTCAGGACCCGTGTCAGTGGCTTCCCAGGCTGTCCGCTCCACTGGGTGGAATAGAAACCCTTCTCCCCCTGCAGGCCCCTGGTGTGGTCCACTCTGCCAATGTCATCTAGGGTGACACGCCCCTCAGGACTTTGTGGCCTTTCCTTCCAAAGCAGAGCATCCCTTTGATCCCAGAACGATTCCCTTTCCAACCTCCGCCTCCTGCTCCAAGGCTGATTATCTTTTCCTTTTCAGGTTCCAGGCATTGCAAGTCCAGATGCAACGGGAGCCTGGCTCGAGGGAAGAAAAGATCCAGCTGGAAAGCATAAAAGTCACATCCCAATGACGGGATAGCAGCCCCTGTCGTGAGCACTCCTCCATGCCGGGTACTTGGCATCTGTTACCCTTCTGTACTTCTCTATATATTATGTAGAGACAGGGTCTTGTTCTGTCACCTGGGCTGGAGGGCAGTGATGTGATCATAACTCACTGCAGCCTCCACCTCCTTGGCTCAAGTGATCCTCCCAATTTAGCCTCACAAGTAGCTGGGACCACAGGCATACACAACCGCATCTGGTGAATTTTCAATTTCTTTGTAGAGACAGGGTCTTGCTATGTTGCCCAGACTGGTCTCAAATTCCTGGGCTCAAGCAGTCCCCCTACCTCCACCGCCCAAAGCCCTGAGATTACAGGCATGAGACACTGTACCTGGCCATTCCTTTATATTGGGGAAAAAAGCAAATGACGGTGAACTGAGACTTGGTGGAGGGGTGAGGGTGGGAGGGGAGGGAAGAGCAAGGATCAGGCTGACACCAGTTAGAGCTTGGGAGATATTCAGAGAAAACGCTGGTGGGCCTGGGATACAGTTGTGATAAGATTGTGGGACTGGCAGAAGACAAATCTCACAGGGCCTGAAGATCAAGATCAAGATGTTGAACATGGGCCAGGCATGGTGGCTCACACCTGCAAATCCCAATATTTTGGGAGGCCAAGGTGGGCGGATCATCTGAGTTTTGGAGTTTGAGACTAGGCTGGCCAACATGGCGAAACTCCATCTTTACAAAAAATATAAAAATTAGCCAGGTGTGGTAGTGGGCATCTGTAACCCCAGCTACTCAGGAGGCTGAGGCAGGAGAATCGCTTGGACCTAGGAGGCAGAGGCTGCAGTAAGCTGAGATCATGCCACTGCACTCCAGCCTGTGCAAAAGAGCAAGACTGTCTCAAAACAAACAAACAAAAAAAAACATTGACCATGGCTTGGTATGGTGGTCATGCCTATAATCCCAATACTTTGAGAGTCCAAGATGAGAAAATCACTAGAGCCCAGGAGTTTGAGACCAGCCTGGGCAACATAGCAAGACCCCATCTTTACAAAAATAACTTTTAAAATATTAGTTGGGCATGGTGGTGTGTGCCTGTGGTCCCAGCTATTCAGTAGGCAGAGGCAGGCAGAATTGCCTGAGCTCGGGAGGCAGAGGCTGCAGTAAGCTGAGATCAGGCCACTGCATTCCAGCCTGGGCAGCAGAGCAAGGCTCTATCTCAAAAAAAAAAAAAAAAAAAAAAAAAAAAAAAAAAAAAAAAAGTTGGAACTTTATGATAACAGCAAGAGGAAGCCACACTAGAGGTCTTGAATGAGTGAGTAGGGACATGAAGCCGGCAGCTCTCATGGAACTTATCCTCAGGTGGGTCATCTCCTGGTCCTTTGCTTCCCAGGAAAGGTGAGCAACATAGCACTCCTGTAGAGCCTAGCATAGGGCCTGGCACTTGTTTTCAGCCATTTGCAGAGAAACTGGTGTGGCCCAGGACCTGCCACACACTGGAAGTCAAACCCTACCAAAGGTTGGGTCCAGGTTGAGACAAGCTCCAGGTAAGACAGGTAGGGAGGGATGATCCAATCTGCAAGCCTGTTAAAAGTTCAGAGCCTCGAGGTCTCCAGGCACATCTCTGAGAAAACTGCTTTCAAAGAAACTACCTAGAGCTTGCCACAGCAACTGGATTCAACCCCAGTGACAGGGCTGAGTCAGGCTGAGTTACAGGGAAGTGTTAGAAGGGAAAATACATTTTGAATCGTGTCTGAGACTTTTTTTTCCTTTTGAGGCTAGCTACACTCTCCTTAGATTTTTTCCATGAATTATTTCATGTATATAAATACCTATATATAATGTGTATCTGTGAGACAGAGAACAATGAAACAGACACTCATGTCCTCAGTTGAAACATAATTCCCTGTATCACCAGTGTCCCCAGGGGACCTTCCAAGGTCATATCTGTCTGGCTGCCCCTCCCCAGGAGAAGCTACCAATCTGACCTTTACCAGTTCCTTGCTTCTTAGTATAGTTTTGCCGTATATTCTTAACAGTAGAGTTTCATTTCCTATGTTTTAAAAAAAAATTTTTTTTGAGCCAGGGTTTTACTCTGTCTCCCAGGCTGGAATGCAGTGGTATGATCACAACTCCCTGCAGCCTTGACCTCCTTGTCTTAAGCAATCCTTCCACCTCAGCCTTCTGGGTATCAAGGACTACAAGCACACAACCCCACACCCAGCTAAGTTTTTATTTTTTGTAGGGACGGGGTCTCGCTATATTGCCCAGGCTGGCCTCAAACTCCCAGTTTCCCATCTTGGCCTCCCAGAGTGCTGGAATTTCAGGCATGAGCCTTCTCATTAGCCTTGTTTTATTTATTATTATTAATTTTTTTTTTTGAGACAGAGTTTTGCTCTTGTTGCCCAGGCTGGAGTGCAATGGCACAATCTTGGCTCACTGTAACCTCCACCTACTGGGTTCAAATGTTTCTCCTGCCTCAGACTCCCAAGTAGCTGGGATTACAGGCACCCGCCACCATGCCCAACTAATTTTTTGTATTTATAGTAGAGACAGGGTTTCACCATGTTGACCAGGTTGGTCTTGAACTCCTGACCTCAGGTGATCTGCCCACCTTGGCCTCCCAAAGTGCTGCGATTACAGGTGTGAGCCACTGCGCCCAGCCTTTTAAAAATTTTTTAGAGACTGGGTCTCGCTGTTTCCTAGGCTGGAGTACAGTGGCGCCATCATAGTTCATTGCCTCCTTGACCTCCTAGGCTTAAGTGATCCTCCCGCCTCATGAGTAGCTGGGACTACAGGCATGTGCCACCATGCCCAGCTAATTTGTTTTGATTTTTTGTAGAGATGGGGTTTTGCTGTGTTTTCCAGGCTGGTCTCAAACGTCTGGCCTCAGGCAATCCTCCCACGTGGGCCTCCCAAAGTGCTGAGATTATAGGCATGAGCCACAGTGCCCGGCCTGTTTTTAAAGTATTTATAGACAGGTTTTTTTTTGTTGTTTTTTGTTTGTTTGTTTGTTTGTTTGTTTTTAAGAGATGGGGTTTCACCATGTTGGCCAGGAAGGTCTCAATCTCTTGACCTCGTGATCCACCTGCCTCGGCCTCCCAAAGTGCTGGGATTACAGGTGTGAGCCACCACGCCCGGCCTATAGACAGTTTTATATCATGCATCTTCTGTAGCTTGCTTTTTCATTCAACATCATATTCCTGAGGTCCACCTGTGCTAATGCACATGGTCATATTTCTTTCCATTTTCACAGCTGTGGAGTGTGCCAGCATTGAATACACAGGTTATTTACCCATGCTGTTGCACTAGATCTGTGTGCGGTTTCTGGTTTTGGATATATGGTGCTGCTGTTGAACATTCTTGCACAGGTGTCTGGATGCACACAGGTAGAATTTCTCTAGGGATCTTATCTAGAAGGGACTCCTGGCTTGTGTGGTCTGCGTGTTCAACCCTACTAGGTGAAGCCAACTTGTTTTCCAGTTCTTGTGTTCTTTTCATCCTGTAACAGATGTCTGCAGGTGAGCCCCTGCTGGGGACAGAGGTGCAATAGCATCCTTATTCTGTCCATCCAAGTGAGAATAGATGCTCCCGGATCATGGCTTTGGATCTTTGTAATATGAACTCACCCTTCACCTGGCTGCTATATCTTGCCTCTACCTCTGCAAAGCTAATTCCCATTATTTACGTGGAGGAGGCCTGGGCTAGAATTCCTGACTTGCTGTGTGGCCCTCACCAAGTTGCTAGGGCTCTGTGCTTCTTGGTTTCCTTGTCTACAAAACAACAGTGAGCATGTCCACCTCTCAGAGCCACTGTGATCGTTAAATGAGATGATTTCTTTTGTTTTTTGGAAACAGAGTCTTGCTCTGTTGCCAGGGCTGGAGTGCAGTAGTACGATCGGGGCTCACTGCAAGCTCTGCCTCCTGGGTTCAAGCGATTCTCCTGCCTCTGCCTCCCAAGTAGCTGGGACTACAGATGCCCACCACCATGCTCAGCTGATGTTTTGTATTTTTAGTAGAGACGGGTTTCACCATGTTGGCCAGGCTGGTCTCGAACTCTTGACCTCAAGTGATCTGCCTGCCTCTGCCTCCCAAAGTGCTGGGATTACAGGCATAATCACCACACCCAGCCAAATGAGATAATTCCCATAAAGAGTCCGGCACAGTGCCTGGCGCAGCAGCCCAGAGAAGCAGAGGGGAAGCACTTCCTGTTCTGCAGCAGGGTGTGTGGCTGCCCTCTCTGCAGGGTTCCAGAGGATGCTGTTCCTCCCACCGGGGCTTGTGTGGGCGGCTGACTCTTACCACCAAACTTTGAGCAGCTCGCTCAGGGCTGTGTGGGAAATGTCTTTGCACCCTCTGTATCCAGCACAGTGCTCAGCACAGAGCCAGTTCTCACCCAAGTCAGCTGAGGATGAAGAGGCTCTTTCACTCCAGGCACTCACTCACTGGTCCACATTCCCAAGTTCACCTTCACCTCTGGTTGCTAAGCAACTGTGCTGCACAGGGGCATTAATGATGGGGCAGGTTTCAACAAGATCCAGGATCTGTGATTTTGTTGCATCTGAGGTAGGAGGGTCCCTTAGCCAGGCACGGAGGTGTGGGCCTGTAGTCCCAGCTGCTTAGGAGACTGAGGTGGGAGGATCGCTGTAGCCTGGGAGGTCAAGGCTGCAGAGAGCTAGAGTGAGGTAGGAGGGCCCCTTTCATCTCTGCTTTGGAAAGAAGATTTTGCCCAGTTATTTCCTGCTTAGCTGACAGGCTGCTGAGGTGGCTGCACCGGGTCACCCTAGTCCCTGGAGAAAGTCTATGTCCCTGAGCACTCTTGTAACAGGTGGTTGGCATGTGCCAACTACAACCTCCTTGTCCATGAAGGCTGGTAAGAAGTGCTTCTTGTTCCATCCAGAGCTGCCTATCTTCCTGCCTTGAGCTGCTGTTTAATTCCTAGGCACGTGCCTTCTGACCTCCCCCCCCCACCCCCCGCCAAAAGGTATAAGCTCCTTAACACCTGACTTTCAGCTGTCTTGTGCATTCACGGTGCGAGCAAGTCTTTGTACTAAGCAGATGCTTTCATTAGTTAGGAGGCTTCGGGCTGCAAATCACAGTAGACCCAACTTCAGAAGGCTTGAGACAAAGAGTTTTATATCTTGAGGGTGAATCCTCAGGATGGCAGAGCAGAGAGCTGGAAAGACCTTCAGTGTTTAATGTCACCGGAGAAGTACAGGTTGAGGTGCGGTGACCCAAAGCATCACATCCACCTTTACGCACTCACAACTAAAAGCCAAAGGACAAGGAGTCCCTTCCTGGGGTTCCTGTTAAAGATCAAGGAAAACCTCCAGAGCCACCCCCAGTGCGTGTCTGCAGGTTGCATGGCCAAAAGCACTTGACGTGCTTGTTCCTAGGCCACTGGTACAGACCAAACGAGGGCTGCTCTTTGCAGCTCAAAAGATATGCAGCCTCGCCGAAGCATCAGACTGACTGGTTCCTGCGGGGGCAGGGTAGGGAAGGATTCTGTTAGCAGGAAGTCAGGGGGCAGTGTGGAGAGACACCAGCAATGCCTGCCACCTAGTCAGTAAATAATTCATTGAATAAAATTCTTAGGCTGTCCACTTCTTGAAAATAAGAAAAGTACATTTTTCTTTGTGAATGCAAATGATCACGTGGTCATGTTGTCAGAACGAGCCGTTGTCATGGCATGTCTCTGGTGTTGCTGGCTGTGACTCAGGTAGCTAGTGCCATGTGTTAGCAAAAGACTCGTAGAGGTCAGGACTTAAGGCAGTGAAGCAAAGAGGTTGTCATCTATGCAAAGTTCATTGGATTGAATGGAGACCGAATCCTCATTTTTGATTACTTTAAATCCAGTTTTGCTCATAACAGCAAATAGGTATTTTTACTCAAGGCACTTTGGTTTCAGGGAACCAAATCCCACTTAAAATACCTCAAACTGGCTAGGCATGGTGGCTCATGCCTGTAATCCCAGCTCTTTGAGAGGCTGAGGTGGGAAGATCATTTGAGGCCAGGAGTTTGAAACTAGCCTAGGCAAACTACAGCATGGTGGCACATGCCTGTAGTGAGACCCTGTCTCTATAAAAAATGTTAAAAATAGCCAGGCATGGAGGCACACATCTGTAGTCCTAGCCACTCAGGAGGCTGAGGTGGGAGGACTGCTTGAGCCAAGGAGTTTGAGGCTACCGTGAGCTATGATTGCCGCCCTGCATCCCAGCGTGGGTGGCAGAGCGAAACCTTGTCTCTAAAATAATAATTTTCAAAAAAAAATTTTTAATAGCTCAAATTAATGGGGGAGGTGGAGGTATGTTGAAAGCCTACAACAAGGACCGCACACCGCAGAAGCCCAAGCCTCATGGGGATGGGAACAGAGTGATGCACCAAGAGAGGTGACCCTGGCCATCCACTTCTCATGGAACCTCATGGTCTCGCCATGGTGCCGCTGAGCAGACCAGCTTCCTCTGCTTGCTTATTTCTTCTCTGCCCTGATAGTCTTGACCTGCCTGCACGTCTCGTCACCCTGGCTCAGCTCCAACATCCGTGGTTACATCAGTGCCACATTTTAGCTCAATTGCCCCCAGCACACTCACCCATCTCACCATATATGAAATCTCCAGGTCCAGGAATTTGTCTGTGGCTAAAGAAGAACATCTCATAATAATAAAATGGTCAATCCACTGGGAAGCTATAAGAGTTATAAGCATATGCACCTAGCAGAGCCCCGGATACATGAAGCAAAGACGGACAGAACTGGAGGGATAGACAATTCAACAATAAGAGCTGAAGACATTATTACTCTACTTTCAATAATGGATAGAACAACTAGGCAGAAGATCAACAAAAAAGAGACTCGCATAGCACTATAAACAAACCAGACCTGACTGGGTACAGTGGCTCACACCTATAATTCCAGCACTTTGGGGGGCCGAGGCAGGCAGATCACTTGAGATCAGGAATTTGAGACCAGCCTGACCAACATGGTGAAACCCTGTCTCTACTAAAAATACAAAAATTAGCCAGACATGCTTGCTGGATTCCAGGAAGTGGAAGTTGCAGTGAGCCAAGATCGCACCACTACACTCCAGCCTGGGCGACAGAGGGAGGCTCTGTCTCAAACACACACACACACACACACACACACACACACACACACACACACACACTAGACCTAACGGACATCTGTAGTACACGCCATCTGATAGCAGCAGAATAATACATTAATCTATGAACTACGTTCCTCCCCAAGTTAGTTTGGCCTCTGCCCAGGAATGAACAAGGACAGCCTGGAGGTTAGAAGCAAGATGGAGTTGGTTAGGTCAGATTTCTTTCACTGTCAGAATTTTCTGTTATAATTTTTGCAAATTATATATTTTGCAAATATATCAAAAAAGGGAGGAGATATAATTTTACCTACTCCCTTACAAATGTAGAAAAAGAAGAGCTAAATAAACCTAAAGAAAGGAAAAGAAAGGAATAATCAAGACTAGAGCAGAAGCAAATGAACCTGAGAAAAGGAATACAGAAAATTAATGAAACCAAAAGTTGGTTCTTTGATATAGCAACAAAATAAGAGAGATGATGCCAATTACTAGAATCAGAAATGAAAGAGGGGAAATTATAACTGAACTTACAGATATAAAAAGAACTATGAGGGGAACTATGAGCAATTGCCAATAAATTAGGATAACTTAGATATAATGATATAATGGACAAGTTCCTGGAAACAGATAAACTACTGCAACTGGCTCAAGACTGACAGAAAAATATGAACAGACCTGTAATAAGACTGAATTTGTAAAAATAATAATCCACAAAGAAAACCCACACCCAGATGTGGGTGGGGTTTTCACTTGTAAGTTCCACCAAACAAATGAAAAATACCAATTCTTAAAAGCCTCTTCCAAAAAGCAGAAGGGGAAGAAATACTTCCTAATTCGTTCTATGAAGGCAATATTAAAACCAGACAATGACATTACAGGAAAAGAAATACCATGATATACCCTGATAGCAAAACCAGACAATGACATCACAGGAAAACAAAACTCCAGACCAATACCTCTTATGAATATGAATGCAAAAATCCTGTTTTTAAAAACTAGCTAATTGAATCCAGCAACATATCAAAAGAATTATACACCATGACTATGTGGGATTTATGCCAGGAATACAAGGTTGGTTTAACATCTGAAAGTCAGATAATGTAACCATATCAACAGAATAAAAACCAAAAACCACATGGCAGCCTCAACAAATGCAGGAAAAGCATCTGACAAAATCAAGAACCCCTTCAGGACAAAAACATTTAATAAACCAAGAAGGTAAGAAAACTTCCTCAACCTGATAAAGGACATCTATTTTACAAACAAAAGCAAAAGCCTATCGTTAATGTCATACTTGACAGTGAAAGATTGGATGCTTTCCACTAACATCAGTAACAAAACAAGGATTCCTGCTGTCAACATTTCTATCCAACATTGTACTGGAGGTTTTAGCAAGAGCAGTTAGACAAGGAAGAGAAATAAAAGGCGCCCAGATTGGAAAGACAGAAGTAAAACTATCTTCATCTGCAAATGACATGATCTTATATCTAGGATATAATAAGATATCTACTAATAAACTATCAGAACTAATAAATGATTTCACAAGGTTGCACAAGATCAATACACAAAAATAAATTATGTATCTATAGACCAGCAATGAATATTCCACAGATGAACTTAAGAAAACAATTCCCATTTATAATGTCATCAAAAATAATGAAATACTTAGGAATATATTTAACAAAATAAGTGTAAGACTTATACAATGAGAGCTATGAAACATTGCTGGAAGAAATTAAAGAAGATTTAAAGAAAGACATCCCTATATTCATAGATCAGAAGATTTAATATTGTTAGGTAGCAGTACTCCCCAAATTGATCTATATATTCAGCAGATTCACTACGAAAATACCAACTGCCTTTTTTGCAGAAATTCACAGCCTAATCCTAAAATTCATAAGAATTGTAAAAGGCACCTAATAGCCAAAACAATCTTGAAAAAGAATAAGGTTGGGAGACTCATACTTCCCAATTTCAAGACTACTACAAATCTACAAATCTTCAGTAATCAAGACAGTGTAGTACCAGCATGAGGACAGACATATAGATCAATGAAATAGAATTCATAGTGCAAACCAAATGTTTACATTTATGGTCAGTTGATTGTCAACAAGGGTAGCAAGATCATCCAATGGGGAAAAGAATAATCTTTTCAAACAAACTGTGCTTGGACAACTGGACATCCAGACATGAAAGAATGCAGTTGGACCCCTACCTCACACCATACACAAGAATTAACTCAAAATGGATCATAATCCTCAATGTAAGAGCTAAGGTATAATATTCAAAGGCAAAAAACAGGAGTAAGTCTTCATCATCTTGAAGTAGACAATGGTGTTTTAGACACATGCCATGAGCACAAATGAAAAGGAAGAAAAAATAAATAAATTAGACTACCTCAAAATTTAAAGCTTTTGTGCTACAAACAATGCCTTTAAGAAAGTGAAAAGACACCTGACAGAATGGGAGAAAATATTTGCAAGTCATATATCTGATGTGCGGCTTTCATCCAGAATACATAACAAAATCCTACAACTCAATAATAAAAAAACAAACAACATAATTTTGAAATGGGCAAAGGATTTGAATAGACATCTCTCAATACACAAATGGCCAATATGCACATGAAAAGATGCTCAACATCGTTTGTCATTAGGGAAATGCAAATCAAAACCACAATGAGATGCTACTTCACACTCAGTAGGAGAGTGGTAATAAAAAAGACAGACAATAACAAGTGTTAGCAAGAATATGGAGAAATTAAAATCCTCATGGCTTGCTGGTGGCAATGTAAAATGATGCAGCTGCTTTGGAAAACAGTTTGGCAGTTCCTCAAAATGTTAAATATAGAGTTGCCATATGGCCTAGCAATTCCACTCCTACATATCTACCCAAGGGAAATAAAAACATACAGTCACACAAAAAACTGGTATATGAATGTTCATAGCAGCATCATTCTTAATAGACAAAAAGTAGAAACAATGCAAATGTCCATTTATCAGTGAATAAACAGACAAGCAAAATGTGGTGTGTCCATGCAATGAAAAATCATTGAGCAATTTAAAATAAATGAAGTTCTGATACATGTTACAACAGGAAAAACTTTGAAAACTTGCTAAGTGAAAGAAGCCAGCCATGAAAGACCATCAAAATTGTAGTAGTTCACTTGTCTAAAATGCACAGAAAAGGCAGATCTATACAGACAGAAGGTAGATAAGTGGTTGTACAGGGCCGGAGGGGCAGGTATTAGAGGGAAATTGAGAGTGGCTAATAAAGGGTGAGAAACTTCTTTTTGAAATGATGGAAATATTTTTAAATTGATGGTGGTGATGGCTGCACAACTCTGTGAATATACTAAAATCATTGAATTGTACACATTAAAAACATAACTTGTATGGTACGTGAATTATATCACAATAAAGCTGTTTTTAAAAAATGAATGAGTTAGATCTACATGTATCCACATAAATAAATCTCAAAAAAAAAATTGTGGTAGAACAAGCAAGTTGAAAAAGGAAACATACAGCAGGACCCCCATTTATGTGAACTTTTAAAACAAAAACCAATAGTATATATTGTTTAGGGAACTACATTTTTAGTAGGACATAAAAACTTGGATGGAAAGGGTAGACTCCAACTGCAGGATTTTCCCTCTATGCCCTATAAATAATCTTTTAAAAATTTTATGGCTTAAACTTCCATTGTTTATGTTTAGTATATAAGAAAATACGTATTTTTATATTCATACCCCCTGTCTTAGATAAAAGGTAAAATGCCATATATACTTTACTGTCCAGGACTTTTTTTTAACTTAACAATATATTCTGGAGATCACTCCAGAGGAGTTTATAGAACTGTTCCGGTGAGACTCTTTTATTAAGCTTGTTGGGGTTTATGTCTAAAAGGAGGAGGGCCAGAGATGGATGACTACATGGAAACACTGAAGGATGAGGAGGACGCCTTGTGGGAGAATGTGGAGTGTAACCGGCACATGCTCAGCCGCTACATCAACCCCGCCAAGCTCACGCCCTACCTGCGTCAGTGTAAGGTCATTGATGAGCAGGATGAAGATGAAGTGCTTAATGCTCCCATGCTGCCTTCCAAGATCAACCGGGCAGGTAAACTTAGGACCTCTTTGTGGGAGTGGGAGGGCTACCACACATGGCAACTTCCAGACATACCCTTTGGTAGCTATTCTAGGTCAGGGATTTTTCAACTGAGGTCCACAGACCCACCCAACTGTGTATAGAACTCAAACTGTCTCTGTTTATGACTCAAAGTATCCATAAACTGGGAGGAAAATAAAGAAATGACGTCTTTATTTTACCAGCCTCAACTGCAATTTAGCATTGCCTTCAACTGCAAATGTCAGGAAGCCACAAATTACATTTATGATTAGTAATTCCTCTGACTTAGGCAACAATGAAAATTACAGATCTCTCCATATCACTACGGCTATTGCAGATCTCTCAAAATACTATTTACACTCATATCTCTTTGAAAATTACAGTGCTAATTAGACCTGCCAAGGGGGTCTTGTTATTTAATGCATTGATAAAGAAGTATGTTTATTACTGAAACACAAATTTATTTAACATTTGACAACTGGATTTAATTACAATTGGCTTCTTTTGTAATCTGATGTACTTTATCTGTTTAAAAATATTATTCTGGCCGGGTGCGGTGGCTCACACCTGTAATCCCAGCACTTTGGGAGGCCGAGGCGGGTGGATCACGAGGTCAAGAAATCGAGACCATCCTGCTCAACAAGGTGAAACCCCGTCTCTACTAAAAATACAAAAATTAGCTGGGCGTGGTTATGCGTGCCTGTAATCCCAGCTACTCAGGAAGCTGAGACAGGAGAATTGCCTGAACCCAGGAGGCGGAGTTTGCGGTGAGCCAAGATCACGCCATTGCACTCCAGCCTGGGTAACAAGAGTGAAACTCCATCTCAAAAAAAAAAAAAAATTATTCTGAGTAGGGGTCCACAGGATTTTCTAGCCTGACTTTGGGGGTGGAGGGTGGTGGGTATGATACTTTATCATATTCAGTAAAGGTAATAAATATGGTTTGTGAAGCTTGTTTTAATTTTATATCATGTACATGTGTGTACACGTGTATTTGTAGACTTATCTTTGTTGATGGTGACTAGGCCACAATGTTAAATTTTTTCTTTCTATGGATTAGTTTAAAAGGCTTAAGAATCGCTGTATCCCAGTGTGGCTGGTGGTAAGTAGCTCATCAGCTGCGACTCTCTGGCATCCATGGCAGACATCA
Organism: Saimiri boliviensis; assembly: GCF_048565385.1. Classification (NCBI taxonomy): domain Eukaryota; kingdom Metazoa; phylum Chordata; class Mammalia; order Primates; family Cebidae; genus Saimiri; species Saimiri boliviensis. The sequence continues at coordinate 25,702,143 of NC_133468.1, read as the reverse complement.
CTAATCAGCACGCTTTCCCACTGAGCCTGGATGTAACTATGGAATGTTTCCCAAAATAGTGCTCCAGACAGCTTCACCAAACAATCAGGGTTGACATATCATAATTTTTATTTCTTCAGTCTGTCCTAGGGAAAACGTAGAGGTTTAAGACCTACCTTTCTTCTTCTATATTTCTGAAGAAATATCTGAAAATAAAATGTTTAAGAAAGGACCCAACAATGTAAGCAATAAGTGGAATTGGTACTAAAGTGGAACCTGCTGGAAGAATTACATTCAGGTTAAAGATGTTTCCAAGTTGTGTAGTAATCCCAAAGAAAAACTTAAGAACTATTCCTGCTTCCTATTTTCCTAGCCCTTCACCCAAATATGTCTTCCTGCTCACACTCCCGGATAACCATATATTATTCCATAATTTTTATCATGCTTCCAACCTCCCTCAGTCACAGAAGAGCTGGTGCCTACATGGTTCATTTTGGCCCTGGTCAGTTGGGAAGCTCTTCAAAACTGAGGTAGCAATTCCATTTATCTTGGTTCTACCAATTTATTAAAAAAAGAAAACGAATGCTCGCCGAATCCCTGCAGAGGGCCTGGCACTTCAATTTACGTCTTCTGGGCTCCAAGATACAACTCAGATGTGATAGAATGTGGGGACACTGTTTTCTTAGAGTTGATTGAGGGACACAAGTCTAGGATGAGACCAGCCACAGAGAATTGCATTCCATCAGATATGTATTCTCACAGAGTGATCTGGTCTTTCCCCAGGCCGGTTGTTGGACATTCTGCATACCAAGGGGCAAAGGGGCTATGTGGTCTTCTTGGAGAGCCTGGAATTTTATTACCCAGAGCTGTACAAACTGGTGACTGGGAAAGAGCCCACCCGGAGATTCTCCACCATTGTGGGTAAGTGCTTTTGCCATTGGGAACATCTGGACGCTAACAGGAGGGTGTGTGTGTGTAGTGGCATGGTTCTAACACTGTGAATCCATGACATGTAGAACTGGGATCTGTCAACTGTCAACAACTTACTTTGCTTGATGATGAAAGACAGGTGACAGGGGGTAAAGTGAAGCAGGAGCCAAGAGAAGTGGGTGTTCACGGATCATCACCCATTAATGGCGCCGGGGTGGAACAGAAGTTCCCGGACCCTGTAGATCTTGTCCCTGCCTTGGCTGCATTCTTTCAAGTGTCTCATGGACCAGAACCCTTGAGCATCTTGCCTTCTTCATCTTCCTTTCTAAATATTCTTGAATCAGTCTTCTCTCCCTCTCTAACACTTCCTACAGCCCAGACTCCCACAACCCCGTCAACTCCCTATATCCATTCCCGATCTGTATCAGTCAGTGCTTTCTCCATTCTTCCTCCCCTATTTAAAACCCTTTGGTGGTTTTTCATTGTTTCTTTGTAAACACCCAGATCTTGGCCAAGCACAGTGGCTCATGCCTGAAATTCTAATGCTTTTGGAAACTGCAGCCATAGAATTGCTTGGGCCCAGGAGTTCAAGGCTGCAATAAGCTATGATCATGCCACTGTACAACTCCAGCCTGGGTGACAGAGCGAGCCCCTGTCTCAAAAAAATTTTTTTTTAATTTTTTTGAGACAGAAAGTCTTGCTCTGTCGCCAGACTGGAGTACAGTTGTGCAGTCTCGGCTCAATGCAACCTCTGCCTCCCAGGTTTAAGTGATTCTCCTGCCTCAGCCTCCCAAGTAGCTGGGACTACAGGTGCGCACCACCATGTCCAGCTAACTTTTTGTATTTTTAGTAGAGGTGGAATTTCACCATGTTGGCCAGGATGGTCTCCACCTCCTGACCTCGTGATCCACTCACGTTGGCCTGCCAAAGGGCTGGGATTACAGACGTGAGCCACTGCACCCGGCCAAGACCCAGGACCCTGCATGGTCCAGTCCTTGCTGACACCTCCGGTATTGCCTTTCTCTTCTCTCTCTCTCCTTCAGCCACCTTGGTCTTCCTTCAGTTCCTGAAATATGCCAAGTTCCTCCCGCCTCCCCATATGGCCTTGGCAATGCTGTTCTTTCCTAGAATGCCTTTTCCCTCCTGAACTTAACATTTCAGCTCAACCGTCAGGAGCCTTCTCCAACCCCTCCCACCCATGAGGCTGCATCTGGGCCCCTGCTACACACTCTCATAGCCCCATCTACCTTTACTTTGTGAAATTATCATGGTCTGTAATTCTGTTTCTGATAATCGTTTGGTTTTTTTTTTAATGCCTTTGTCTTATTACACCATAAGCTCTCCCAGGGCCAAGGCTGTGAGTCTTGCTCCCTCTGAATCTCCAGTGCCTCGTGGGGAGAGTGAGTAAGAGCTCAGTACAACGTTGGTGAGTGAGTGAGTGAGTGAGTGAATGAATGGCACCTGCCCTGTGTCTGGAACCTCCTTTTTCCCCTTCCCAGTCCTCCGGCCTGACTGGGTGCCCCCTCTCCACAGTGGAGGAGGGCCACGAGGGCCTCACGCACTTCCTGATGAACGAAGTCATCAAGCTGCAGCAGCAGATGAAGGCTAAGGACCTGCAGCGATGCGAGCTGCTGGCCAGGTTACGGCAGCTGGAGGATGAAAAGAAGCAGATGACGCTGACACGCATGGAGCTGCTGACCTTCCAGGAGCGGTACTACAAGATGAAGGAAGAGCGAGACAGCTACAATGACGAGCTGGTCAAGGTCAAAGACGACAATTACAACTTAGCCATGCGTTACGCACAGCTCAGTGAGGAGAAGAACATGGCGGTCATGAGGAGCCGAGACCTCCAACTCGAGGTGAGGGGTGTCCAAGGGTTGCTCTGCCAGGGTGAGCCAGGGGAAAACAAACGTCACCGGGGCTTAAGTCCCCCATAAAGCAGATGCAGGCACGTGCACACGGTCTGCCAGAGCTCCGTGCCCCGCCAGGTGAGAGGGAATGAAGAACACACGGCCTCTGGGAGTCCTAGGTCCGCCATGCGCCTTTCCACGTACCCATAGTGCTTAGCGCTACCGTTTCGGCTGCCTACCTCCCCTTTGCGCGTGCGCAGACATGCGCACAAGGACTGACCCAGTGCCGCGTTCCACCACCCGCTCGGGCCCGGACCGACCTTGCCATGCGCAGGCAGACCCGGTAGGGCACCACCAATGAGTTAAAGAGAGCTGCATCTTTCTTTTTTCATTTTTCTCTTTTCTTTTCCTTTCTATTCTCTTTCTTTCCTTTTCTTTCCCTCCCTCCCTCCGTTCCTTCCTCCCTCCTTCCTTCATATCTTTTCCTTCCTTCCTCGCTCCCTTTTCTTGCCTCCTTCCTCCCTTCCTCTCTCTTTTCCTTCCTCCTTTCTTCCTTCCTTCCTTTCTTTTCTTTCTATTTTTTTCGAGACAGGGCCTTCCACTGCCCAGGCGGCAGTGGTGCAGTCATGGCTTACTGCAGCCTTGACCTCCTAGACTCAAGCTATTCTCCTGTCTCAGTCTCCAGAGTCACTGGGACTGCAGGTACCAGGCTATTCTTTTAATTTTTTTGTAGAAAAGGGGTCTCGCTATTTTGCCCAGGCTGGCTGGAACTCTTGGGCTCAAGCGATCCGCCTGGCTTGGCCTCCCAAAATGGTGAGATTACAGGTATGAGCCACTGCACCCGGCCTTATTCGTTCTTTCTGTTTACTGAGTGCCACCATGCACCAGTCTTTTTTTTTTTTTTTTTGACAGAGTCTCAGTCTGTCACCCAGGCTGGAGTGCAGTGGTGCGATCACAGCTCACTGTAGCTTTGGCCTTGCAGGCTCAGGTGATCCTCCCACTTCAGCCTCCCAAGTAGCTGGGACCACAGGTACATGCCATGCCAGCTATTTTTTCTATTTTTTCCTACCTCCCACTCCTTTTTCTATTTTTAGTTGAGACATGTTGCCCGGACACATGTAGACCCAGTAGGGCTCCCAGAAAGGCTCACTCTGCAAATGAGTTAAGGATATTTGCATCTTTCTTTTTCAAGTTCAAGACCTCCTGGGCTCAGGTGATCTGCCCACCTTGGCCTCCCAAAATGTTGGGATTGCAGGTGTAAGCCACCACACCTGGCCCCCAGGCTCTTTTCCAGGGATACATAGCTCAATAGTAAAACCCTACTGTCGTGGAGCTAACATTGTAATCAGAAAACAAATGCATAAATAGTTAATAGTAATGAGTACTATCAAGAAGAGAAGACAGAGTGTAAGAACAGAACCTGAGGGGTGCTACTTTAACTAGGATGGCCAGGAAAGATCTCTGAGAAGGAGACACGTGAACAGAGATCTGAAGAGATGGAAGGAACCAACCATGCCAGTCTCAGGGGGAAAACCCAAAGGCCACAAGTATAGGCATGTTTTGGTTTTGTTTTTGAAGAAATAGCAGGAAAGCTGGGCTCAATGGCTCACACCTTTTAATCCCAGCACTTTGTGAGGCCAAGGCAGGAGGATCGCTTTAGTCCAGGAGTTTGAGACCAGCATGGGCAACATGGCAAAACCCCATCGCTACAAAAATTGGCTGGGCTTGGTGATATGAGCCTGTAGTCCCAGCTGCTTGGGAGGATAAGGCAGGAAGATCGCCTGAGCCCAGGAGGTTGAGGCTGCAGTGAGCCATGCCTGATGAGAGAGAGAGAGAAGAAAAGAAAGAGAGGAAGGGAAGGGAAAGGGAGAGGAAGAGGAGGGGTAGGGAGAGGAAAAGAAAAGAAAGAGAAAAGAAATGGCAGGAGAGTCAGTGGGACCAGAGCCAAATAAGCAACTGGTGCAGAAGAAGTGGAAGGGATGGCCGGGGTCCAGATCCTGGGGTCCTGGTAAGAACTTTGGGATTTATTCTAGCTGTGATGGGAAGCCTCTGAAGGATTGAGAGCTGAGGAGTGACAATTGATTTATATCTAAGAAGGATCACTCTGGCTGCTGGGTGGAAAGTAGACTCTCAGAATATTTATTAAGCACCTGCCACGTGTGAGGCACTGTGCTAAGCACTGTGGGAGACACGGGGATAAATAACGTGAGCTGTGCTCAGGTCACTTACAATTTAGTGAAGCAGACAGATCTGTAAACAATCCACCGGAGTTCAAGTGAATTGAGTCAGTGGCATAGCAGGCAGCAGTGTTTTGGTTAAGGGCATGAACTTTTTAAGTCCTGTAGTTTGGAGTTGAAATTCTGGCTTTTTGCTTTACTACTTACTTAGCTATTGGCCTCAGTTTCCTCCTTTGCAGATGACATTAATGAAAGTAATACCTATGCCCCAGGATTGCTGGGATACTGAACCGTAAGTCTTGGGCAGAGTGGCTGACCCAGTAAGCACCCCGCCATGCTAGCACCCTATGCCTGCTCATGTGGAACTCAGGAATTAGCACGGGACTGGACGCTTGGGTTGAGCTTTGAAATGCTGAGGAGCATTTTTTTTTTTTTTTTAATGAGCAAGAAGAGAGGTTTCTATGCTGTTTTTACCTAGGATTTGGAGAAGTTACCCTGTGACAGGGACTTACAAGTTTCTCTCCTGGAACTTTCTCCTGTGTTATGTTTCCCTGGAGATATATGAACAGTGAGAAAGTGTAAGTAGAATTTGTAAGAACATCTGGCCAGCAGAGTCCCTGGCTGGTTTTCTTGGCTTCAGGCTGTTTCCTGCGTGCCCATTTCTTCATTGTCTCAGGCTAATCACCTGGGTGCAGCAGCCATTCTTTTCTTGCTAAAGCCGCTGTGCTCTACCTGCCAGATTTTTTTTTTTTTAATTTTTTTTGAGACGGAGTTTTGCTCTTGTTACCCAGGCTGGAGTGCAATGGCACGGTCTCAGCTCACTGCAACCTCCGCCTCCTGGGTTCAGTCAATTCTCCTGCCTCAGCCTCCCGAGTAGCTGGGACTACAGGCACGCACCACCATGCCCAGCTAATTTTTTTGTATTTTCAGTAGAGACAGGGTTTCACCATGTTGACCAGGATGGTCTCGATCTCCTGACCTCGTGATCTACCCGCCTCGGCCTCCCAAAGTGCTGGGACTGCAGGCGTGAGCCACCACGCCTGGCCCAGATTTCTTTTTTAAATTATTATTATGCTTTAAGTTCTGGGGTACATGTGCAGAACATGCAGGTTTGTTACCTAGGTATACACGTGCCATGGTGGTTTGCTGAGTCTATCGCCCCGTCATCTGCATTAGGGCGGGGAACATCATACACAAGGGCCTTTTGGGGGGTGGGGCACTAGGGGAGGGATAGCATTAGGAGAAACACCTGCCAGATTTCTTGAGACAGTTCTCCCTCCAAGACTAAGATTTGAAAATGACACCCTCCCCTCTGGTGACTCCTTTCTTTATAGCCCTTGAATGTAACCTTCTTGCTTGGGAAATTTTAGCAAGGCCAGTGTGTTTGGGGAAGTGCACAGGCTTAGCCACACAGGTTGAAGAAGTCTTCCATTGGTCGCAGTTCCTGACACTAAACTCTTGAGAGTGAAGATCAGCACATCCCTACTTGTCCCTTTTCCAGATGCAATAGCTGCCTCCTCCAAGAAGCCACTCTTTTTGCAACTAAGTCCAGGGAAGTTCTTTAAGCCAAAGATCCTGTGAAATTACAGTTCAGTGGCTTTCAGGCTGTCTTTTTTATCTTCTCCTCCTCCTTCCTCTTCTTTTTCTTCTTCCTTCTCCTCCTCTTCCTCCTCCTCCTCCTCCTTCCTCTTCTGCTTCTTTCTCCTCCTCCCCCTCCTCCTTTCTCTTCTTCTCCTTCTTTCTTCTCCTCTTTTCCTCCTTTTTCTGCTTATTTTCTTCTCTTCCTCCTCCTCCTTCTTCCTCTTCTCCCTCTTTATCTTCCTCTCTCTCCCTCTCCTTCTTCTTCCTCCTCTTCTCCTCCTCCACTTCTTGTTCTTTTTCCTCTTCGCTCCTTCTCATTCCCCTTCCCCTTCTCCTCCTTCTTCTTCCTCCATCTTTTCCACTCCTCTTCTTCTCCTTCTTTCTCCTCCTCTTCCTCCTGGTCTCCTTTCTTCTTCCCTTCCTCCTTCTTCCTCTTTTTCCTCTTCTTTATCTTCCTCTCCTTCTCCTTCTCCTTCTCCTTCCTCCTCCTCCTCTTCTTCCTTTTCTTCTTCTTTCCCTTTCTCTTCTTTCCCTTCCTCTCCTTCCGCTTCTTCCCCTTCTTTTCTTCTTCTCTTTCTTCTCCTGCTTTTTCTTCTTTTTCCTCTTCCTCCTCTTCCTCTTCCTTTTTAGCAATAGTGCTGGTTATCCAAATAAAATCTTGTGTGAAAGCCAAGAGAACAAACCATACAAGCAGAGCTGTTCTGGGATGTGAAGTCAGGGTGGACACCCAGAGCCCCGATTTCTCAACCATCTCCTCCTTCCCCCTGGATAACCCCAGGATTCTTCAGGGGAATCCTTGGTTCTGAGGGTCAGAATTTGAAACCCATCAGACAAGGGCATTGAAGTGGAAAACACCAGCTTGGATCTCTTTTATCCTAATCTGTAACCTGTTCCACCTGAAAAGGGTTGAGGGAATTTTCTCTGAGGCCCGTAGCCCCTTTAAAGCTACTCTAAATAGACTAATAGCTTTAAAGCTATTCTAATAGACTCTCCATCAACAGGGAGATAACGGTTTGTTTCACTGGAGAAGGCTTCCTGGAGCCCTTCTCTGCCCCTGGAAGGAGAGACGGGCATACCTCAGGTTACGCTGCAAGCCCAGTGGGCTCCAGGGAAGTGTTGCCTTTTCTGAGTGTTTCTTACCACCTGCCTTCTCCCCTCGGCACCCTTGGGGTGTTTCAGATCGATCAGCTGAAGCACCGGTTGAATAAGATGGAGGAGGAATGTAAGCTGGAGAGAAATCAGTCTCTGAAACTGAAGAATGACATTGAAAATCGGCCCAAGAAGGAGCAGGTCCTGGAGCTGGAGCGGGAGAATGAGATGCTGAAGACCAAAAACCAGGAGCTGCAGTCCATCATCCAGGTGAGGGCCTGGGGGCGGGGACAGCGTGGGCAGCAGGAGGATGAGGGCTTGGGGTTGCGGAGACAGAAGCATCTGCAGGGGTGTGAGTCCCAGAGCCTCGCCTACACAGTGCCGACTGCAGGATCATAGATATGCGTGCCCCCCTTGGGCACCTGTGCCTCCTCCTCTGTAAAGCGGTGACCCTCACTACCCATATGTCAGCCATATGGAATAATACTTGAGAAGACATGTCCTTATTTGAAGCACTCCGGGAAAATCACCATCCACGAGGAAATCAACGCCCTGGGCACTGTGGGACGAGAAAAGGATATCCAGGAAACCTACGTGCCCTTAAAGATTCCAAGAACCTCAACTCTAAGCTTCACGCCACTTGCAACCTCAGATGCCTCCCAGCACTGGTCATCATGGAATCATTTGTGGGCACGGAGGAGGAAGTTGCTGAGGAGTGACATCCCAAAACATATCTGCAGGGCAAGAAAAAAAAAACCATCCTCCTCCTCTCTCCAGAACAATTCCCCCCCTCCAGGAGCGGCTGCCTGGTGTTTAAGGCTGTTTCAGAGCAGAGGATTAACCCAGCTTCACCACAACACATTCCTGGGTATTTCAGGGGCAGTACCTAAAAAAGCACATCCACCATCCCTTTGCTGTCACCTGTGAAGTGTTTAGGGTCCAGCAGTTGCTTCTCTGGGCTCTGATAAGCGCCAGGGAGAACAGAAGGCCCAGGATCCTCCCAAGGAGAGGCCAGTTTTACGCGTCTTTCCAGGCGATAAACTTCTTAAATGGTAAGCTTCTTAGAGACCCCAAGGGACATAGGTCTCTTCTTGCCTCTATCTTCCAGGCACAAAACCTTCTTCTCTGTCCGTGTCTGTTGCTGGCTCTTCTGTCCCCTGCCTTCCCGGACTACCTGGCTCCCCGCCCCCACCCCGACCCTGTTAAAGCCTCTCCCTTCCACCCAGGCCGGGAAGCGCAGCCTGCCGGACTCAGACAAAGCCATCCTGGACATTCTGGAACACGACCGCAAAGAGGCCCTGGAGGACCGGCAGGAGCTAGTCAACAGGATCTACAATTTGCAGGAGGAGGCCCGCCAGGCAGAGGAGCTGCGGGACAAGGTGGGAGCGGGTCCCCTTCATACCAGGGGGCAGTGGTATGTGTCAGCAGGAACTCCCTGACCCCACACTCCTTTCGGGGGACTAGATCAGACCCCTGGCACAGATCCCCTGTACTTCCAGTATTCAGCCCCTTGCAGGAGCTACAGTGTACCAACCAGGTGAGGGCCTGGGGGCGGGGCAGTGTGGCAGAGGGGAGGATGTGGGCTTGGGATTGGGGAAACCGACATACCTGCCAAGGTGTGAGTCTCAGAGCCTCACCCACACCTTGCAGACTGCAGGATCCCGGATGTGCAGGCTACCCTTGGGCATTTACGAGCTATTGCACCAGCTTAGCACCTGTGTCCCCTTCCTGATTGAGGCCACACTGTCCTCCCCTATGTTTCCTGGTGCGTAGTGGTTTCACGACAATGCTGGGTTGATTGGTCTCCTACCTTGAGCCCTTGTGGTCAGATAGCCAGTTCTCAGACGGACAGGCCATGTCCTGACCATGCCAGCTTAGGGAGGGACAGGCCAGCTCCAGCCAGCCGGCGGGAAGGCATGAGCAGAGAACAGCTGTCAGCCCTGACCTATTGATTGCTTGATGCATGTATTGATTTCTCTGTGTTGCTCACAGTACCTGGAGGAGAAGGAGGACCTCGAGCTCAAGTGCTCGACCCTGGGGAAGGACTGTGAAATGTACAAGCACCGCATGAACACGGTCATGCTGCAGCTGGAGGAGGTGGAGCGGGAGCGGGACCAGGTACAGGCACCACCTGCAGTGTGCAGGCGGCCAGGCTGCACCGTGGGGCCCACGCCCCAGACCACTGGGTCTTTCGGAGAGTTTTGTCCAGTGCAACGTCACTGATGACGCAGGGATTACTCCCGAATCCATCGTTCCCATTTCTGTTCCAAAGATGAGTTCTATCCCGCAGACATTTGGGTATTGGGGACCTCTGAGCTGGGCTCCAGCTGCTCCCACAACCAAGCATGGTTCTTAAATGTTGTCTGGTCTCTCGGGTGAGAGGGAGGGGTTCAGATCCAGCCCTGTCATTCGTAAGATGTATGCCCATAGGCAAACTGCCACCCCTGTGGGACTTCAGTGCCCTCACCTGTAAGATGGAAATAATTACAGTAGCGCCACCTCACAGGGGCAGGCTGCGGCCTTCAAGGGATACCGCATCAAAGTTCTCAACACAGAGCCTGCCACTAGCAAGGGTTGGACCAACGGCTCTGTGACCATGTTAATGACGGTGGTAGTGACTGACACGCCCAGGAGTCAGGCGCCAGACTAGAGCCTCAGGTGACATGGCTGGCCCCTGGGATGGGGACGATGCCTGTCCCTGGGCCCAACTGGATTTGGCCGAGGTACAGCCTCAAAGCAGCCTTCGTTCCGCTTCTCCCTGGCAGGCTTTCCACTCCCGAGACGAAGCCCAGACACAGTACTCGCAGTGCTTAATTGAAAAAGACAAGTACAGGAAGCAGATCCGCGAGCTGGAGGAGAAGAACGACGAGATGAGGATCGAGATGGTGCGGCGGGAGGCCTGCATCGTCAACCTGGAGAGCAAGCTCCGGCGCCTCTCCAAGGACAGCAGCAACCTGGACCAGGTGGGGCAGGACGGGCAGGGCCGCGCCTGAAGTCAGGTGTCCCTTGGCGCCGGCTGAGGTCTCTGGCCAGTTGCCGCCTCCACCTGAAATGAATGGCTCCCTGTCCTTTTTTTTTTTTTTTTTTTTTTTTTTTGAGACAGAGTATCACTCTTACCAGGTCGGAGTACAGTGGCGCCATCTCAGCTCGCTGCATCCTTCACCTCCCAGGTTCAGGCAATTCTTCTGCCTCAGCCTCCCGAGTAGCTGGGACTACAGTCACGAGCCACCATGCCCAGCTAATTTTTGTATTTTTAGTAGAGATGGGGTTTCACCACGTTGGCCAGGATGATTTTGATTTCTTGACCTCATGGTCTGCCTGCCTCAGCCTCCCAAAGTGCTGGGATTATAGGCATGAGCCACCATGTCTGGCCTTGTTTTTTGTTTTTTGTTTGTTTGTTTGTTTGTTTGTCTTTTTTTGAGTTAGGGTCTTGCTCTGTCACCCAGGCTGGAGTGCAGTGGCACCATCACAGCTCACTGCAGCCTCAAACTCCTGTGCTCAAGAGATCTTCCCCCCTCAGCCTCCTAGGTAGCAGGACTAAGGGCACACACCACCATGCCTGGCTAGTTTTGTAATTTTTTTGTACAGACAGGGTCTCACTATTTTTCGGGCTGGTCTCGAACTCTATCCTTAAGCAATCCTCCCACCTTGGCCTCCCAAAGTGCTGGAATTACAGGCGTAAGCCACTGTGCCCGGTCAGCTCTTCATCTACTTAAAGCCAGAAGTTCCCTCCCACACCCAGAATGATCCACATCATTCAGCCTTGTGTTTGTGTCTGGTTAATGATGTGTAGAAACCACTCAATTCTGAAGTTGGTAGGGCTGAGCCCAGTGGCTCTTGCCTGTAATCTCATCATTTTGGGAGGCTGAGGTGGGAGGATCACTTCAGGATAAGAGTTTAAGACCAGTCTGGGCAACAGAGTGAAATTTTTTTTAATTTAAAAAATTAAAATTAAAAGTGTAAATGAGAAGATTTAGGATCAAGCCTGACCCGGCCACTTCCTCGCTGGGCAGCCTCCCACTTAGGATCCTCAGCACCCTCTCAGCTGACCACACACAGCTGCTGGCCTCTGACTGGGGTTCCCTGCACACCTCAACCTTCACTGGGTTTAAGATGACCGTGTGAATTGCAGAGTGTGTTTCCCAGCAGGGCCCCAGGCAGTGAGAGGTGAAGGAATGCTGCCGCCAAGGTAGATCTTATCACTATGGTAGCTCTGGGTTTACCGACTGCTGTCACAGGCAGGTGCAACGAGTCCTCTGTGCATTTCCTCATTGACCCCACAGAACTGTCCTGCAAGGAAAGCATGCTTAGTGTCCTCATTTACAAAGGAAAGGACCCTGACCGGGCACCTTGGCTCACGCGTGTAATCCCAGCACTTTGGGAGGATCCATATTCCCAACCGCAGTTACAGCATGACCATGGCCTGGCATGCAGCCTACCAGCAGGCCATGCCTGGCACTTCCACCCACCCACAGAATGAGAGTCAAGGAGCAGCGGCGGGGGGGTAACGGGGCACGCCAAGGTGGGCTGTGCACACCAATGAGCTCTCCTGTTGTTTGAGCCCCTGAAGGATGGGGATTTGCACTGGGAGTGGGACAAGAAGCTTCGGGTTTGGAGGCAGCACAGCATGGGGGTACTGTGTGGCTTTGTGGGCCACAGAGAAGCTCCATCGTGCCACAGCACTCCGCTTCCTATTTTGTAAAAGGCGATTATCAACAACCATCTGTACTTGTCAGGAAGGTTTCAATGAGGTGGCGGCTATGAAGCACTCCAGACAGTACCTAGCACTGTGGGTTTTTTTTTTAGCATCATCTAGTCATTCTGAATATTTTTTCTACTTTTAGCTCAGGCACAGGGCTAGAAATTGGAAATGTAATGATAGCAGATGAGATGTAAGGGGTTGAGACTCGTTAGGAGGCAATGCCTTTACCATGGTACAAGAAGACCAGGGCTTGCTTAGGAGACTGGCCCAGAAGCCTGTGAGGAGGAGGCATCGTTAGGCTGGAATGATGGGCCTCAGTGTCTGGGGGTATGGTCAGGGTCGGGAAAGAAGAATGGCCGAAGTGAGCTTCAAGCTCGAATGGCCGACGGAATGATGGCGCCATCAGCCCAGCCATCCTGCCCACTGGTGGCTTGTCACCAAGCGTCGTCACTAACGCCGGCTTCTCTCTGTCCCCAGAGTCTGCCCAGGAACCTGCCAGTAACCATCATCTCTCAGAACTTTGGGGACGCCAGCCCCAGGGCCAATGGTCAAGAAGCTGACGATTCTTCCACCTCGGAGGAGTCACCCGAAGACAGCAAGTACTTCCTGCCCTACCACCCGCCCCAGCGCAGGATGAACCTGAAGGGCATCCAGGTGCATAGGTGTGGAGGGAGGGGTGCAGGTGCAGGACAGGAGGACTGGGAGCCGGGTGCCCCTGCAGGCGGCAACAGGGTAGCACGGCCACGCCCACTTCTGGGTAGGTCTTGGGTGCCCAGACTGTGACTCAACCTATTTCAACGCTGGAAGTTGGAAATCCTGCCCACTCACTCATGTGTACGTTGTTACTGATTTCCTCTCTCTTATAAATGTAATACAAGTTAAAAGAGAGAGAAACAAAGAGAGGCTGGGCATGGTGGCTCACACCTGTAATCCCAGCACTTTAAGAGGTCAACGCAGGAGGATTGCTTGAGGTCAGGAGTTCTAGACCAGCCTGGGCAACATAGACCCAGTGTCTCAAAAAAATAAATAAAGGAAAAAATTAGCCAGGCATAGTGGTACACACCTGTAGTCCCAGCTACTCAGGAGGCTGAGGCAGGAGGATCATGAGCCCAAGAGTTAGAGGCTGTAGTGAGCTATGATCACACTACTGCACTCCAGTTTGGGCAACAGAGCAAGACCCTGTCTCAGTAACGAAAGAGAAATAGATAGAGAGAGAATGAAATAAGCATTATTTCAAAATTCAGGCTGGGTGCAGTGGCTCATGCCTGTAATCCCAGCACTTTGGGAGGCTAAAGTGGATGGATCACCTGAAGTCAGGAATTTGATACCAGCCTGGCCAACATGGCAAAATATCATCTCTACTAAAAATACAAAAATTCGCCAGGCGTGGTGGTGAGCACCTATAGTCCCAGCTACTCAGGAGGCTGAGGCAGGAGAATCACTTGAACCTAGGGAGTTGGAGGTTGCAGTGAGCCAAGATCATATCACAGCACTCCAGCCTGGGTAATAGAGCAAGACTCCATCTCAAAAAAAAAAAAAAAAAAAAAAACACCAATTTATTTATTCATCACATATGTACTGAGTACCAATCACATGCCCATCACATGCCAGGCATCATCCTGGGAGCTGGAGCTAGCAGTAATCCTGTTACTTTGCTCAGAATCTCATGCAACCCGAAGCCCATGACAGCTCTCGATGGGGAGTGAATGGGTGAATGAATGAAGTGAGAGAATGGGTGAATGAATGAAGTGAGTGAAGGAGTAAATGAATGAGACAGTGCAGCAGAGCCTGACAGTGCCTCTGCCTCTCCCAGCCTTGCACGCGCTGAGCCTGAAGGCCTGAAGCAGCACATCTGAGCTGACTGGGCCCCCGTTAGCACCCTGGGCCGAGGCACCTGCCCAAGCAGCCTCACCCTCTTCTGAAACTCCCTCTGTATCATGTACCCAGCTCCGCTCAGCCTCACACTCCCCGCGCATCACGCAGTCCCCTCTGCCGCTCTTGGCTTCTGTCCTGTCTTCTGCCAAGAGCCATATTGCATGGCCACCCTGGGAGGAGAGCTTGTCTGTACCAGCAGCTGCCTGCTTTGAGCCCAGGGGAGCTGCTGTGTCTTGTAGTCCCGGCCGAGGGAGATGTGCGTCGGTCCATGTGCGCTCCGGGCCAACCCAGGCGGCTGTGTGACGGGGGGCAGGATGGTTGGCCTCGCTTTATTTTTTTCTAAGCTCCGGTGACATGTGTCTAGGGCCTTGTTTGATTTGTGTCCTGTCTTGTTTCTTCCCCTCCCCTCCCTGTTAGCTGCAGAGAGCCAAATCCCCCATCAGCCTGAAGCGAGCATCAGATTTTCAAGGTTAGTGAGACGCCCGGATCTCTCTCGGCCTGTCTCATCTGTCACTCTGTCTCTCTCGGTCCATCTGTTTCTCCCACTGTATTGATCAATCCTGCGGGGTAAACGTGGAGGGGCCTCAGGGGTCTCGGGGTGGTGGGGGTCCATCCATACAGCAGTTAACGTTCATTGTCATTCAAAGCGGGCAGGAGCCCCGACCGCTGAAATGTCCCTTCTGTGGTTCCTTCCACGCTTCCCTGCCTTTCCCAGTGGGTCTGTCCAGAACCTCTGGTACATTGGCTGAACGTTGTGCCCATGGCTTCTCAGTGAGAGGACTGTTTGATCCTCTTCCAAGACTTTTAGCCAGGTGGTCCCCCACAGGACCTCACGGGAGGCTGGCTGTCCGAGACACACTGCCTTCAGAATCTTCTCTTTGGTCCTCACCATGTCTCTGGAAGTGACAGATCAGCTAGTAGGGTTTGCCTAAGCAAATCAAGCACCTACTATGTGCCAAGTGCTGGAAGGCCAAGTAGACACCCATGGAGACCACACACTCAGGCAGGGCCATAAACAGGAGGTAGAAAGTGCATGAATCCCAAGAGTGGTTGGAGAAGGATCCATCAAGAAGGGCACATTTCCTGGGTGTGGTGGCTCAATCCTATAATCCCAGCTCTCTGGGAGGCCAAGGTAGGTGGATCACCTGAGGTCAGGAGTTCAAGACCAGCCTGGCCAACATGGTGAAACCCTATCTCTACTAAAAATACAAAAATTTGCCTGGCATGGTGGTGGCTGCCTGTAATCCCAGCTACTCAAGAAGCTGAGCCAGGAGAATCACTTGAGCCTGGGAGACGGAGGTTGCAGTGAGCCAAGATCGCACCACTGCATGCCAGCCCGAGTCACAAAGTGAGACCTTGTCTCAAAATTTAAAAGTGTGTGGGGGGTGACATTTAAACTGGAGCTAGAAACGGGAGCCTTTTGGTAGAGGGACACACTGTCCAGACGGACTCCTCAGGTCAGAGAAGGGCCCATAACACAGGTGTGGAGACCAGGAGGTGCACAGTATGGAAGCTGCGCTGGTGCCCCAAAGCGCAGAGCAGGAGAGCCCTGGGCTGAGACACCGGGTGCTTGCCGAAGACATGGACTAAATCCTGCATGGCAAGGATGAAGCCTCCCGCAGGTGGCTTTGGGGAGGGCAGGAGAGTGAAGAGTGCAGACCCATGCTTAAGGCTGTTCTCTCTGGTCACAGAGGGAACGGGAGGGAGGCCAGGGCGGCAGGGGGCAGGGACATCCAGCTCCCTCGTGGCCACATCTGTTGTGTCAATGGCCTTCTTTATCAGAAGGGAGGTGCAACGGGCCTGGGGCCTGCAGGAAGCAGAGAAGGGGGTTGCACCAAAGGGAAGGGAAAGGACTTAGTGGCCATGGGGTTTCCTTGCTCCTCATCAGACCTTCGCAGGCTGCCCAGGGCCAGGTGCTGGGGGCCCAGGGAGGAACAGCATATGGTTCCTCCCTGAAAGGCGTGCACTGATGGGGGTGCATGTACGCATAGCTGTCTGTGCACACAACACGGGCACACAAAGCAAGGGTGGGAGCAAGGAGGGGACACGGACAGCAAAACCATCATACCAGGGCTGAGAGGATGAGCACACGGTCCCCAGGCAACCCACAACAGAGCCAGGGCTTGGGGCGGAGATACCAAGGGATACCTCATTCTTCTTCACTGAGGAGGTGGCAGACTAGGCCCCCAGCTTGCCTTTATCCCCGTCAGCCAGCCCTTCTTGTCAGGGAGAGGCAGAATCCACTTTGATGGCAGAGAACTGGACAGGAAGACTTATGCCCGGTTGTCCATGGTTCACAGAAAATGCCAGCCAGTGACCCCACGCAAGTCCTCAGAGACACATGACATTGTCCAGCTTTGACGCAGGCTGCCCAGGGGTTGACCCTCACTGGGAGCTGAGATATGTTGGCAAATGAGATCCACCTCCCAGGAGCCTACTGTGGTGGGGGGAGATGGGAAAAGAAGAGATAATTTTATGCCTGTGATACCAGCACTTTGGGAGGCCAAGGCAGGAGGATTGCTTGAGGCCGGGAGTTCAAGACCAGCCTGGCAATATAGCAAGACACCATCTCTATAAAAAACTAAATTTAACAAAAAACAAGAGGAGGTTTTTGAGGGTTCTTTCTCCAGCAGATGCCACAGGGAGGAGAGCGAGCCCCAAGGGAGAGAAGAGGCCCCATACCCACCTTGTTCGGAGGAGGTTTGGGAGATGCCCTACAGAAAGCCCCATACGCCTGTTGGCCACAGGGCTCTGACTTCACTTTTCCCCCTTTTCGATCCCTCCTCTCTCTCTCTTCCACCTCAAACCCTCCCTGGCTCCCTTCTTCTTTCTCTGTGTCTCCTGCCTCGTCTCCCGTGGGAACAGCCAAAGGACACGAGGAAGAAGGCGCGGACGCCAGCCCCAGCTCCTGCGGTTCTCTGCCTGTCACCAGCTCCTTCACCAAGATGGTGAGCTGCGGCCTCTGCCCGACCTGGGGTCCCCTCCATTGTCTCCCCTGCAGGACAGCATCCGGGCCCTAGCTCATCCCAACCACCTGCCCTCCCTCCAGAGTGTCATCTCAGGACCCCACAGCTCATCACCACCACCCAGTCCCCCTGCAGAACGCCATCCAGGGCCCCAGCTGTCCCCTGGATTTTTTTGTTCATTTTTGATGGCAGAGACTTGGACAGGAGAATTTGGGAGGCCAAGGCAAGAGGATTGCTTGGTCCAGGATACGCCATCCAGGGCCCCAGATGGTCCCCACCACCCAGTCCCCCTGCAGAACGCCATCTGGGACCCCAGCTCATCCTCACCACCCAGTCTCCCTCGAAAGTGCTGTCCCAGGGCCCCCGGCTCATCCCCACCACTCTCTCTCCCCACAGAATGCCGTGCAGGGCGCCAGCTAGTCCCCACCACCCTCTCCCACTGCAGAACACTGTCCCGGGCCCAGCCTTGTCCACCCCACCAGCCCCAACCCACCTCACCTTCCTCCCCCAGTCCCAGCCTCTGAGCAGCACTGCTGCCTGCTCTGAGCTGCAGCCTCAGCCTCCTTTATGTTTATTTAGAGCGGTTTCCACAGCCTCACAATGTATTTACACCTTCCTGCCACCTCCTTTCCCAATTTAACACTTGGTGGGAGGAGGAACTGGGCCTCCCAGGGGCTGTGGCGCACATGGCATAGGCGGTGAAAATTCTGCCGCAACTTCTCAGCCCCTGGCAACTCCTGCAGCCTGGGGAGAGGGTGGCAGGCAGGGCAGGGCACGGTGAGCAACTGGGGCCGCTGCAAAACTGAAGCTCAGGCCACCCCCAGCCCAGAACCCCCACTGGAGCAGAGCTGGGCAGGGTCCCAGCCACTCCATCCAGAGCTGCCCACCTCCCGCCAGGCTGCAGAAGGCCCAGGATTAGAAATTCTAACCCCAGGGGAAGTCCCAGGAAGCTTATCAGCTCAGCTTCCAGAATCAGGCCCTGTGGGAGGCAGAGATTTTATAATGAATGATTCCTGTCTGATGGCAGCTCAGAATCCCAGGCTCTTATTAAGGGCAGCCCTGGCCAAGAGCCAGCAGGCCTGGTTTCAAAGGTCACCCTCCAGCAGCTGTGCCATCCAGGGACACCGTTGCCCTCCCCACACCCCAGGCCCACACTGTTCACCATGTCCAGAGCAGGTGCCCACAGCAGGTGGAGCCTGGAGGCCTCTAGCTCAGCCTGTGCACCATGGCAAAGCAGCGCCCCAGTCCCCCAGCCGGCCGGCTCCCGCCCACGTCCTCCCTGTGAGCAGATGTGGGAACAGATGTGCTCCAAACTCAGTGGCTGCGGCCGCTCCAGGCTGAGCATGAGCCTGCTCCAACCAAGGTCGCCACTGAGAGCCGGCTCGCTGCCTCCACGCTGCCTGAGCAGGAGGCGGGCATGATTTTGCGTTTAATGTAGTCCCTGCATGTGTAATATTTATGCACCCGTAACGTGTGTGTGTGCGTGTGTCTCTCTCTGCAGCAGCCCCCCCGGAGCCGCAGCAGCATCATGTCAATCACTGCCGAGCCCCCAGGAAATGACTCCATCGTCAGACGCTACAAGGAGGACGCACCCCATCGAAGGTGGGTGGCAGGTGAGGGAGGACTGGGCATCTGCCCCATCCCGTCAGCCTCTTTACCCTGTCTCTGAGCCAGTTCAAGCATGCCGACTCAGCCATCCTCAAAGCAACCTTGAAAGGCAGGGTGCTGCTCACTGTACAGATGAGAGGCTGAAGCTCGGAGGAGGGAAGTGGCCTCCCCAGGTTCACAAGCTACCTATACAAGGACAAAACCCATGACCCGTGGCCCCATGCCGCCCAGAAATCAGGTTCCCAGGCCCCACAGCCCCAGAGCTTGGCTTTTTCTGCCAAAAAATAAGAAACTCATGGCCAAGCACAGTGGCTCACACCTATAATCCCAGCAGTTTGGGAGGCTGAGACAGGAGGATCACCTGAGGTCAGGAGTTTGAGATCAGCCTGACCAATATGGTGAAACCTCATCTCTACTAAAATTACAAAAAATTAGCCAGACATGGTGGCATGCACTTGCAATCCCAGCTACTCGGGAGGCTGAGGCAGGAGAATTATTTGAACCTGGGAGGCGGAAATTGCAGTGAGCTGAGATTGCGCCACTGCACTCCAGCCTGGGTAACAGAGCAAGACTCTGTCTCCAAAAAAACGAAAAACAAAATAAACTCATGAATGGCTTCTCCACTCTCCTCTCCCACTTTCCTTGCTTCCCGAAAACCATTAGCGTCCTCACAAGGAGAACCACAGTAGAGGTATGCCTAGGCTACAGTCGTTTCCAGTCTGCCAGGGTTTGGCACGTCACCTACAGAGTCAGAGGTTGTTGGGCAGTTTCCAGAAGGGCATAGAGCAAGCGGTGGCCCAGGAGGCTGGATTCACACCCCTAGTCCCTCTGGGGCCTGGGTTTGGGTTTCTCTGTATGGCCTTCCCTGGCTGATTGCAGAAATCAGCAGCAAAGACCCACGCCAGGCCAGGCACAGTGGGTCACACCCGCAGTGGGTCACACCTGTAATCCCAATACTTTGAGAGGTTGAGGTGGGCAGATCACCTGAGGTCAGGAGTTCAAGACCAGACTGGCCAGCAAGGCAAAATTCCATCTCTACTAAAAATAGAAAAATAAATAATTAGCTGGGCATGGTGGCACGCACCTGTAATCCTAGGTACTGGGGAGGCTGAGGCAGGAGAATTGCTTGAACCGGGAGGTGGAAGTTGCAGTGAGCCAAGATCACACCATTGCATTCCAGCCTAGGTGACAGGAGCGAAACTCCATCTCAAAAAAAAAAACCCATGCCAGCCCTTCCACCAGCAGCTGTTTTGGGGGGACTCCCTCTGGCCAGCTGAGGACAGGTGTTGAAAGCAGCTTTTGGAAACCATATGTGGCGTCTGCACCAAAGCCACCTCTGCCTTGAAGCACTCCTGCAAGAAGCACACGCAGACAATTGCCGACCACTCCAGCTGAGGGGTGCTAGCTCCCAGACCATCACACAGGGCAGATGGATCTCCGTCCTGCACTGTGTCAGAGAAGAGTGAGAGAGAAGTGAATGGCCCCCAAGGGGCCTCTCTTCGCCTGCCCCAGCTTTCCTCCTCCCCTGCTGGAGGACGCAACCTCCAAGACCTCTGGGCCGCCCACCCTCCCCGGGAGCCTCCTGCCTCCTCCACCCCTCCTTGTCCCAACCTCCTCCACCCACACTGCCCTCTCAGAGGCAAGGCCGTTTGGAAACCCAGAACCTTCCGGAAGCTTCCCCCTCCTCTGCCTGCACACACGCACACACACACACACACACACACACACACACACACAGTCGTGCTCACATGCATGCTTTCCCCATCCCTCCCTTGTATCTTGCAGCACAGTCGAAGAAGACAATGACAGTGGCGGGTTTGACGCCTTAGACCTGGACGGTACGTGCATCTCAGATCCGGGAGAGTCGTGTGTAGGCCAGGTCACAGAGGGCCACAGGAGGAGGGTCACAGGTGCCGTTCTGTGAGAACAGGGCCATGGCACACATGCCTCTGACCAACAGCCTTGTACATAGTAGGTCCTTAAGACCTACTTTGTGGAATGGACTCAGAGTCGCTCTTGAGCATGGAAGATAAGCCTCTGTCCCTGGTGGGCTTGCCCATGGCCAAGAAACACCCTGCAAGCTTGTTCTTTAACCTGTAGGTAATGGGGGTCTATCCACCCAATGTGCAGAGAGCCCAGGTCTGGGCTTTTAAAAAGAGTAGCTCTCACGTACTGCAGCCAGGCACGTGGAGGGGTTCAACCTGCATACCTGATCCAGTTGAATGTCAGCAACCACTCTCAGAAATGTTACTGTTACCCTCGTTTTATAGATGAAGGAAGGAGCCTCAGAGATGGGAACAAACAGGAGGGCAGAGTAGGCTGGGAGCAGGGAGTTCTCATAAGAAATTCATGTGCTAAGCTGTTAACCAGCTTGTGCAAAAGGAGTACAGAATGCAGATGGAGAGGCCGGCATTGGAGGGGCAAGACAGGAGGGGGAGAAATAGGGAGGGTGAAGGCGCGCTTGCAGGATCACTGGCTGTGAGCCTGTCTCAGCACCATGGGAGCATGGCAGCATATCCTGGCCCCAACAGAGCTGGCAGCAGTGGAGACTGTGGCTCAGAACCCTCCAGGTGTGCCCTGCCAGCCCCCTCTATTCCAGGGCTCCCCCAGCCCTTGCCAGCTAAGGCTGCCAGCTGATGAAACTAAAGGTGAGTGGTCCTCCTTAATGGGGCACCGTCAGAGCTATCAAGTGTTAAAGAGAGGTTAGCACCTAATCGAGGCTGGGTAATGAGAAGAATTGAAAGAGTTTTGGAAAGGGGAGAGAATCCTGGGCAACCGTCCAAAGTATTTTGCAGTGTCGGGAAAAATCCGCTTTGCAGAGAAGCCTTTGTTATCAGCCCCCAGCAGTGTTTGCAGTTCCCCCCGTCCCAGCCACGTCGTGTTTTGGGTCCACCTGGGGTGAAAGATAGGGAGGGGCCTCTTACTGGTGCCAGACCCTCCTCTCCCAACCCTGCTTCAGGCCCCTGCAGGCTGGGAAGCTGATGGATGATGGTGAAATGTTAGGGTCCCAAAATGAAAATCTGGGGGTCCAATTCAAAAACAGAATGAGGCTGGCCATAGTGCCTCATGCCTGTAATCCCAGCACTTTGAGAGGCTGAGGCAGTTGGATCACTTGAGGCCAGGAGGGGAGACATAGCAAGACCCTCGCAAAAAAAAAAATGAGCCAGGCATGGTGGCACACGCCTGTAGTCCCAGCTCCTCGGGAAGCCAAGACAGGAGGATGGCTTGAGCCCAGAAGTTAAAAACCAGCCTGGACAGCATAGTGAGACCCTGTCTCTATTTAAAAAAAATTTTTTTTAATAATCCAGATATGGTGGTGCACACCTGTAGTCCTAGCTACTCCAGAAGCTGAGGTGGGAGGATCACTTGAGCCCAGGAGGTTGAAGCTACAGTGAGCTATGATCACACCACCGCACTCCAGCCTGGGCAACAGACCAAGACCCTCTTTCAAAAAACAAAAAAACTAGAACAAGTAACTGCTAATGGAAAGCTCCCCTTTCCAGATACAGAAAAACAAACAAACAAAAAAAGAAACAGGAATCTTAAAAACCAGATACCTGATAAGGCTTCCTACTACGAGGAAACTGCTGGAGGCTGGGGGACGTCTGTGTTGGAGACATTCAGTGCAGGGACTCAGCCATCTGCGCCAGGCAACCTCAGAGACTCATCTCCTGGGAGGCTGGCCGGGAGAAGCAGGGCAGGAGGGCTGTGAGCCTGCCCCCAGTGCCGGGGCCACCCCAGCAGGTCTTGGGACTATCTCTGGAACTCCCCATCACCCCTGGTACTTACGGGCCCTCATGCCTCTGCAGATGACAGTCACGAACGCTACTCCTTTGGACCCCCGTCTGTTCACTCCTCCTCCTCCTCCCACCAGTCTGAGGGCCTGGATGCCTACGACCTGGAGCAGGTCAACCTCATGTTCAGGAAGTTCTCTCTGGAAAGGTACCCTGGTGAAGGGAAAGCCGGGGTTGAAGGTGGGATGAGATACAGACCCCTTGCCTCCTCGCCCCTTCGCTCCCCTGTTCTCCTGGAGCTGGTCCCACGATCTGGCATTTCTCAGTCAGCAGTCGCTTCCTGACTGGGCGTGTTGCTCACACCTATAATTCCAGCACTTTGGGAGGCTGAGGCAGGAGGGTTGCTTGAACCCAGGAGTTCCAGACCAGCCTGGGCAACATGCAAGACCCCATCTCTACAAAATAATTTAAATATTAGCTGGGCATGGTGGCACATACCTGTAGCCTCAGCTACTCAGGAGGCTGAGGCAGGAGGATCACTTGAGCCCAAGAGGTTGAGGCTGCAGTGAGCTATGATTACACCACCGCACTCCAGCCTGGATGCCGGAGCAAGACCCCATCTCAAAAAAAAGAAAAAAACGAAATCACTCTCTCTGACCCTCTAACTGTTCAGGTGCAAAAATCAAGGCCCACAGAGGGAGGGGCTTGCCCTCGCAGCAGAGGCAAAGAAACAGAAAGAAACAGGACTCAGATACCCAGGAGGCCCCGTCCATGACACTGGAGCCTGGTGGGCCGTGCTCAAGGAGCCCCTTTTAACATGGCCCTCACCAGTCCTAGCACAGCCGCGGCAGGCCAGGGAGGGCACCTCCGCTCCTCTCCTCGCTGCTTGTGAGCTTTCACTTCCCTTAGCCATTAAGGGTCATTCTTGGAGCCAGGACACCCAGGCGCCTGACGACCACAGAAGGCCAAGCCACTGGGGTCCCCACATGTGCCACCAGCCCCCGGTGTGTCCTGGTAGGGCTTTTCTCTTTTCAGCCCAGCTGCCTAACTGCCATTCTGTCTCCCACTGCAGACCCTTCCGGCCTTCCGTCACCTCCGTGGGGCACGTGAGGGGCCCAGGGCCCTCAGTGCAGCACACGACGCTGAACGGCGACAGCCTCATCTCCCAGCTCACCCTGGTGGGGGGCAATGCGCGAGGGAGCTTCGTGCACTCAGTCAAGCCTGGCTCCCTGGCCGAGAAAGCCGGCCTCCGAGAGGGCCACCAGCTGCTGCTGGTGAGGGGCTGGCAGCAGGGGAGGTGGCTGCAATTGTAGTGTCAGAGGTGACATTTAGGAGCCCCTAAGCCTTGCATTCAGCCACAGATCCCTGGGCAGGAGGAGGGAGCTGGAAGGTGGTCAGGCTGTCAGCATCTTGGGGGCCCTTCTCTCCCCAGCTCCCCACCCATGTTTCTGCAGCCTGTGCACAGGCACTGACTCCTGCAAGCTCCCAGGGTGCAGGCAGGAGGCAGGTTCACCCCTAAGTGAGATGCTTTCTCCCCACGTCGCCACTGAGCTAGTCTTTGTTTGGGGAGAGATGCTTTTTTCCCAATGTAGAGAGGGCGGTCTCGCCCCTGCGGCTCTGCTGCCCGTGGAGCCGGGAGATGAACGCTGTCTCTGCTCTCCAGCTAGAAGGCTGCATCCGAGGCGAGAGGCAGAGTGTCCCCTTGGACACGTGCACCAAAGAGGAAGCCCGCTGGACCATCCAGAGGTGCAGCGGCCCCGTCACGCTGCACTACAAGGTCAACCACGAAGGTGAGACCACCCTCGGCTGTCTTGGAGCAACCCCTGGCCAGGGAGGCAAGTCCCTGACCTGGACAAGTGACCTAAAGCCTCCACTTGCTCATATGTTCAGTGGAAGGCATGGGCCCCTCCCGGCAGCATCACGAGGTGCAGAGGGCAGGTCTGGGAGAGCAGACGGGGATGGCAACCACCGTGAGCAGGGCTTTGCTGTCTCACACTGGCGCCTTGGCCACATCTGCACGCACCTGCCCAGGTGCCTCAGCCACCGGACGGCATCCCCAGCCCCCAGCACACCTATTGGAGCCTGGACAGGCCCAGCTCAGCCCTTTCCCTGGCAGGTGGAAGTTGCTTCCTCTCTCAGGCTTCCCGTCCCTGATGTACATAGACAGTAGCTCTGGCATCAGTCTTCCCACGGACTGGGCGTGGAGAAACAGAGGTTCCCTGTCAGGTCCTGCTGGGGGATCCCTGGCTTTGCTGAGCCCGTCTCAGAAGCCTGCCCACCCACCAGGCCAGGGACCCTAGCAATGGCTACCTGAGCTCCCTGCCTCCTACAAACAGGACCCCGTGCCAGAGTGAACGTTCTTTCCCTGGAATTCCAGACTGCAGGGCTGTCTGTGCTGCTGTACAACTCTGGGGGGCGCTGCTCACACCATATTCTGTGCCACTGCTGGCCAGGGGCCCAGAGATTTCTCCACCCAGGAGCAAGACCACGGAACCACACTCCGGGCCCCAGGCTTCTTGCTCTGTGATCCCCAGCTGCGGGGCAGGCGGGCCTCACCCTCCCTTCGCACCAGGCCCACAGCATCCTTTGAATGGGATCTCCTCCTTCTCCACTGAGACGCCTGGGCAGTGAGCTCTGAGCTTTGTTTTCTGCTCTGAAGGAGTCTGAGTTCTCGTTCTCACCTCTGGGTTTTTCTGCATGATTATCCCTGTGGCTAGATCTTATTTTTAACCTCCAGGGCTCATGAATGTTTCAGCAGAGCATAAATAGCCAGTTTCTCTCTATCTGCTCTCCAGAGCTGCCTGCTCGAGCTCCTTCCCGGCAGTGCCCTGCCTGTGCAAAGACAGTAACGATGCTCCATTCCTACTTGCAGGACAGGCTCCTCCCCAGTCCTGCACCCTGATCTCCCAGCCCAGCAGGAAATCTGTGGGTCCACAGAATAGGATGTGAGCAGCGCCCCCCAGAGTTGTGCAGCAGCACAACCCTGCAGTCTGGAATTCCAGGGAAAGAAGTTCATTCCAGCAGGGTCCTGTGCGTGCAGGTTCTGTTTTTATAGGAGGCAGAGAACTCAGATGGTGATCACAACAGCCCCTGGCCAGGTAGATGGCCAGGATCCCCCGGATGGACCCAGCATGGAATCCCTGTTTCTCCATGCACAGTGGGTGGGAACATTCATCAGGTAATCCAGCTGGCTGGTATGGCCCTGGAATGTGGTGTGGACATTTGACGAGCTGCTCTGGCTGTGAGAACCATTTTAGCTTCCGCAGTATTATACAGGCCGCAGCATGTGGAGCTGATCTGAGGGTGTATGTTATGGTTTTATGTCATAGCAGAGCTTGCTGCATTTATTGTGTTTATGGTTCATACCCCACTCCCTCACAAAGTATTTGCAAAACTCTGCTTGGGAGGATGACGACATTTAAATAAGGTTAAAACGACATGTACCATGGTCTCTCTGGGAAACCATTTGGCAGGAAAGGAAAGGAAAGAAAGAGAGAGAAAGAAAATTGATAGAGGAGATGATAGATAATTGATAGATGGATGATGGATGGATGATAAGTAGACAGATGATAGATAGATAGATAGATATTCTATGACCAAGTAATTCCACTTCTGTGTATGCACCCAAGAGAAATGAGCACATATATCCACAGATCAATAGATGATTGATTGATAGATGGATAGATGATTGATCGGTGATAGGTAGATAGATCATAGATGAATAGATAGAAGATAGATAAATTATAATGGATGGATGATAAGTAGATAGAAGATAGACAAAAATTTAGATAGATACGTGGATACATAGATATGATGTGACCAAGTAATTCCACTTCTGTGTATGTACCCAAGAGAAATGAGCACATATGTCCACAGATAGATAGATAATAGGTGTATAGATAATAGATGATAGATAGATAGATAGATAGATAGATAGATAGATAGATAGATAGATAGATATTCTATGGCCAAGTAATTCCACTTACATGTATATACCCAAGAGAAATGAGCACATATATCCACAGAAAGTAATGTATACAAATAACTCATAGCAGAGTTGTTCATAGTAGCCCAAAACTGCAAACAATGCAGATTGCATGTGGGAGAATGGATATAGCCACAAACCATGGAATACTATACAGCAGTGAAAAGGAGCGCCCTCCTGTTACATTGCAGCATCACAGACAAATCTCACAGGCATAATGTGGAACAGTGGAAGCCAGAAGTGAAGAGAGCCCATACTGCTTGGTTCCATTTACATGAAGTGAGCTTTGGCTCATTTACAGCAATTCAGTTAGGATGATGGTTCCCCTTGGGAAAGGTACTGACAAAGAGGCCTCTGGTTGTTGCTGCCCACAAATACACATTTGTGAAAATTCACTGAGCTGAGTACTTAAGAATGTGTGCAGTTTACTATATGTGAGTTATGCATTAGTGGAAAAATAAAAAACAAGAGCCGTGTAATGGTGGGGAAATACGAAGATTGTAGCGGGAATGCTAGTAAAGGTGATCATTGCAACTTGGCAAAAATTTTAGCTCTAAGCTTCCTGGCAGCCAAGGCAAAGAGGGAAACTGGTAAACGACATGGTTACCTTTCACTGGGAAGGTAGAGCTTTCCCCTCGGTGTGAGCTCTAAGAGGAGCGTATTGCACAGGCACATTGGTGGTGAGGTAAGGTACTCTAGGAGGTGCTCTGATGGTCGGGGTGGCCCCACGCCAGTGGGCAGCTGGTGCATCTATCCCTCCGCAGGGTACCGGAAGCTACTGAAGGACATGGAGGATGGCCTGATCACATCAGGGGACTCGTTCTACATCCGGCTGAACCTGAACATCTCGAGCCAGCTGGATGCCTGTACCATGTCCCTGAAGTGTGACGATGTTGTGCACGTCCGTGACACCATGTACCAGGACAGGCACGAGTGGCTGTGTGCACGGGTCGACCCTTTCACAGACCATGACCTGGACATGGGCACCATACCCAGCTACAGCCGGTGAGGCCAGAACCAGAGTGGGGTTTCCGTTTCCCTGACTCTATGACGGACCAGGCGGTGGGGGCGGGGGGGGCGCAGATGCCATGAACATCAGCAGAGGGGCTTGTAGAGAAGCCCAGGCCAAAGAAGGCCACTGTGTTCTCTGTCTCACGGCGAGGTCCACCAGGCCCTCCTCCTCCGGGAAGCCCTTCCTGTCTCCCCAGGGACCTTTCTCTCGACCTTCATGAGAATCCCTTGAATCCTCTTCTGTCTGGTAGAGACCAGACCACTTGGCACTCAATTCTGTGCCCTCTTGCTGGGTTCACTCGTCATTCCTTTTCCATAGACCCCATCCCGACAGCACCATTGTCATTATAACAGCGCCAGCCCCCGAGGACTGGGCACAGGGAGTGTGTCAGGCACACAACAGGCATCCACAGCATCTGTAAGACTGAAATTACATGTCCATACCGTGACATCTGTAAGACCGTAACACCCCACCTCAGGCCACTCCTCCCAGGAGCGCATCATCACACCAGATTTACAGGGGAAGAGACCGAGGCTTAGAGAGGTTCACCCACTTTGCTGCAGCCTCACAGTGAGCCAGTGCTGGAGGTAGGATCCAAACACAGATATGAGGAGCCACATCTTCTCCCCAGGTGCCCCTTGGGCTCAGAGCTCACACCAGCCACAGGGCCATCCTTACGCAGAGTCGGACCCACACCCGACCCATGCCGGTGTGGTGCTGCGGCCCTGCTGGCTTCCTGGTGCTTGGCCTTTGAATTTCAGCCCCTGAGGCTCCTCTCTTCGCTCCCCAGAGCCCAGCAGCTTCTCCTGGTCAAACTGCAGCGCCTGATGCACCGGGGCAGCCGGGAGGAGGTGGACGGCACCCACCACACCCTGCGGGCACTCCGGGTAGGTCTGCCAAGCTCCCTGTGGTGGTAGCAGGGGCAGGGACCTCGCCAGCTTCAAACCTCACTCCTGGGTCTTTTTTAGAGGCGGTAACAAATGCGAGCCATCTGTACTGGGCTGATGAATGCTAGGGACTTGTTTCCTTAGGAATGGAATGCTGCCTATAGGAGCCCTGACCTCTCATGCTCTCCCACAGGTCCTGAGTTTCCAGGACGAGGGGTTGGTGTCTGGCCGGGCATGGTGGCTCATGCCTGAAATCGCAGCACTTTGGGAGACCAAAGTGGGCAGATCACTTGAGGTCAGGCATTCGAGACCAGCCTGGCTATCATGTTGAAACCTTGTCTCTACTAAAAATACAAAAATTAACCAGATGTGGTGGTGAGCACCTGTAATCCCACCTCCTCAGGAGGCTGAGGCAGGAGAATCGCTTGAACCCAGGAGGCAGAGATTGCAGTGAGCCGAGATCATGCCTTTGCACTGCAGACAGCAAGACCCTGTCTCAAAAAAACAAAAAGGAGGGTGAGCCTAGGTTTCTGGCTCTGACTGGACTGTCGCCCTTTGCTCTGCCGTTCCTGGTCTCTGTTGAAGCAAGTCACCGATCTCCCAAGTCTCCAGGACTCCTCTCCCCTACCCCGCCTTGCCCCTCGCCTGCAGCCCTTTGATTTCCCTACGGAAGTGTTAGCACAGAGGGGGCTTGAGGACAGGTCTCCAGTTCGCACCAGCATCACTGTGTTCTCGCCTCCTGCCAAGTCCAGCAGGCCTGACTGATTGATAAATCCATTTCAGAACACCCTGCAGCCAGAAGAGGCACTTTCAACCAGCGACCCCCGGGTCAGTCCCCGTCTCTCTCGAGCAAGCTTCCTTTTTGGCCAGCTCCTTCAGGTAAGGCTCTCCGGAGTGCCTGCTGACTTTTCAATCATATTCCGCTGCGGCCCTGCCCTCTCCCCACTGAGAATCAAAATAACCATGCTTTGTGTTTGTACACCACTTGGAACTCTTCCCAGTGCCTCACCTCTCCTGTCCCGTTTCATCCTCTCAGTGACAGGCTAGAAGACAGTCTGTGCCTGTGGGAAACAAATCCCACTTTCATTAAAGATTGAGGAACCTTATGATGAAAAGAAACTTAAGTTAGCTGTTTAGATACTAATAGAAAGATCAGAAGCAGTGAGCAGTGTATCAGGAGATGAAAACAAAACATCCTAAATGTCTAGACCAGTTTAGGTCCTCATTAATTGAGCATTCAACTTATCTGAGCATCCCAGCAGCCAACGGAAAAAGGGAACCCAGCAGATTCTTTCAATCTTATCAGTCTTAAGAAACATTTTAGCCATCAGGACCAGAAAGGACTTTTCTACTTAATTCTAAAGGGGATTTTTTTTTTTTTTTTTTTGCATGGATCATTGTACAAAGAACATTGACTAGCATTGTGTGTGGTATCTTCAGAAATGATTTCTCATAAATGCAGAAGCACACTTTGTGATCATTTGTTGCATCACCAGTCGACAAAAACCAAGAGAGTTGTATGAAAATGTAGCACCATGGGCGTGTTCCTGTGTAGCTGCCTCACTCGCCAGACCCCAGTGGAGACAATGTTATAATCCGCTGCTCTATCTTGATGGTGGAACAGGGAAAGCCAGAGAAACTGTGAGCAGCGTGACCCTAAAATCCAGGTAGACACAAACAAGCAGCAGAGAGACACCCAGGTGGAAAGGAGCCCTGGCAAAGTCTGAGGGGTCGGCGAAGGCAGGACCATTTGAGATGATGTATTTTTACACCCAAGTGTCATGTAAGCATGAAATCTTGGGGCCAGACACGGTGGCTCATGCCAGTAATCCCAGCACCTTGGGAGGCTGAGGTGGGCGGATCGCCTGAGGTCAGGAGTTTGAGACCAGCCTGATCAACGTGGTGAAACCTCGTCTCCACTAAAAATACAAAAATTAGCCAGGTGCAGTGGCAGGCACCTGTAATCCCAGCTACTCAGGGGGCTGAGGCAGGAGAATCGCTTGAACCCGGAGGCGGAGGTTGCAGTGAGCCAACCTCCGCACTGCACTCCAGCCTGGGCCACAAAGCAAGACTCTATCTCAAAAAAAAAAAAAAAAAAGTGAAATCCAAAGCCCACAGCCAGTTAACAGTGAGCCGGCTGACTGCCCAGATGCCATGCATTTTCCTTCCTACAGAAGGAAGGGTGTTGGAGAGGCTCAAAGTAGCCCATAGAATATGGCATGAACCTGCTTCTGTGCCCACTGCTGGGGCATCCATTTCTGCCCTTCAAGACCCACCTCTGAATTGCAGAAAAAGTGGGTGTCCCCCAGAAAACTCGGAGATACTGAGGCAGAAAGTCATGATGAGCACGGTGTCAGAGGGAGGTGGCATTGACCAGCACATGCCCACCGGGGGGTAGTCTGTGGGCTTTCGCTGCCCACAGGGTCTTCCAGTCAGGGGTCTTCACGGCCAGGGCAGCTCAGGTCCCACAGTGCCCACAGAGCTGTGCCTGAGGCTCCCGTGGGGCTGCAGATGGGCTTGACCTGAGACTCATCCAGGGCCTGGCCTGGGAAGACAGCCTGGCCATTGATTCACTCATCTCCCGACTCAGGACTTCTCTCCAGTGGCTAAAGGGCTCGAGCCACCTGCTAGGAGTCTCCTGCTTTTGTAGGGGAAGTGACGGGCCCAGGAACCCCCAGGGACAGAGTGGGTTGAACAAAAATCTGGCTTTGCGTGGGTCGAAGGCAGCACCCGGTCTGTTTAGAAGTGGAAGCAGGGCTGGGCGCAGTGGCTCACACCTGTAATCTCAACACTTTGGGAGGCCAAAATGGGTGGATCATGAGATCAGGAGTTCAATACCATCCTGGCCAATATGGTGAATTGGCCCTGTCTCTACTAAAAAATACAAAAAATTAGCCGAGCGTGGTGGCTTGTGCCTATAGTCCCAGCTACTCAGGAGGCTGAAGCAGGAGAATCGCTTGAACTGGGGAGGTAGAGGTTGCATTGAGCTGGGCAACAGAGCAGGACTCCATCTCAAAATAAACGAAGAGGAAGCGGCACAGTCCTCCCCGACCCTCCCTCTGCTCCTCCAGTTTGTCAGTAGATCCGAGAACAAGTACAAGCGGATGAACAGCAACGAGCGGGTCCGCATCATCTCAGGGAGCCCGCTGGGGAGCCTCGCACGGTCCTCGCTGGACGCCACCAAGCTCTTGACTGAGAAGCAGGAAGGTACGTGGGGACCGCCCGGACCCTCCCACCACCCCCGGCTACAGTCACACATGCCTGACTCTCACCTGGGGGCACATCAGTCCTCGTGAGGGGTCCTGGAAGTCCTCAAAAGGAAGAGGAGGGTGGACACGAGTGGCTCACGCCTGTAATCCCAGTGCTTTGGGAGGCCTAGGCAGGAGGATCGCTTGAGGCCAGGAGTTCAAGACCAGCCTGGGCAACATAGTAAGACCCCATCTCTATGAGAAACGTAACTATAAAATATATTAAGAGATTAAAAATAAATTTTTAAATGTATAAATAAATAAATATACATGCTGTCATGTGCCTGTGGTCCCAGCTACTCAGAAGGCTGAGGTGGGAGGATCACTTGAGCAGGAGGTTGAGGCTGCAGTGAGTCGAGATCACATCACTGCAGAGTCACTCTGGTCTGGGCCATATAGCAAGACCCCTAGCTCTAAAAATAAAAATGAAAGCCAAAATTAGATTAAAAGGGTGAGGGAGCCTGGCCTTGGCTGTGAGGACCAGACTGCCTCAGGGTGACACCCTACCAAGCTCGCCTGCTAACGACGCTCGTTGTGGTTGCTTCACGCCTGGGTGCCCATGTTAATTGGGGCTGTTTGCTGTGAAGTGTTCATTTTATTGATTTCTCTTCCCACTGAGTGCCTCTTGCCATTTATCAAGCCGGCAAGGGGCTGCCGTCCCCCACCCCACTGGCCCCAGCTGGCCCTGCTGAGGAAAAGGGAGGCCACAGCCTGGACTAGATCTCAGAGGAGGCCCCGGGGCAGCTCCCCAGGCTGGCCCTTTGGGAGTTGGAACAGTCAGGACAGGGGATGATAAAAGGCACATGGGACAAGGGACAGGCTGCCCGTTTCTGGGAAGTGTTTCCTCAAGCTGCCTGGGGGTGGCTTCATCAGAACCCCAGGCTTCTGTGTCGCTCCCCGACCCCAGCCAGAGAGGGACTAAGAAGGCAGAACTGAGGCCAAGTCATCCTTCCCAGTGCTCCTGGGAGGTGCCCAGGGCCTTGCCCACTGACCCTGCTGCCTTGTGGGCACCTGCCAGCATTTGCTTTCCTTGCCCTTGCCCTCTGCTCTGCTGGGTTGTACCCAGTCCATGCCCTTCCTCTGAGAAGCCCTCCTTGATCATCTGCCAAGGCGACCTTTCCCTCCACAGCCCAGCCAAGGTTCGTGCATTTGCCACACACTCTGCCTGCCTCCCCCATGCCTCCCCTCCCCGGCACATGAGCCCCAAGCAGTGCCAGCCTGAGGTGACCTCAGAAACCGATGCCTGGGGCGGCAGCCAGGCCTCCACACTGACGGTGGCCTCTAGGACCCAGTCCAGGGGTCCCAGCCTCCCTGGAATGCCTTCAGAGCCCCAGGGCTCTGACTACCGCCCTCTCCTGCCCCTGCCAGAGCTGGACCCTGAGAGTGAGCTGGGCAAGAACCTCAGCCTCATCCCCTACAGCCTGGTGCGTGCCTTCTACTGCGAGCGCCGCCGGCCCGTGCTCTTCACGCCCACCGCACTGGCCAAGACACTGGTGCAGAGGCTGCTCAACTCGGGGGGCGCCATGGAGTTCACGATCTGCAAGTCAGGTGAGCGGTGAGCCGCCTCACTGGAGCCATGGACAAGGATGACTTCCCCTCTTCTCTTCCCTCCTCCCTTTCCCCCTCTTCCCTCTTTCCTTCCTCCTCCCTTCTCCCTCTTTTCTTCTCCCTCCACCTTCCCACTCCTCCCTCTGCCTCCTCACTTCCATCCTCCCCTCCTTTTCTTCCTCCTCATCCTCCACTCCCTCTCTTCTCTCCTTCTCCTCCTCCTCCCTCCTCCCTATCTCTCCTCCTCCCCCTGGATGGGTAGATGAATGGTTGATGGGTGAATGGGTTGGTGAACAGATTGATGGATAGATGGGTGGGTAGGTGGATGGATGGATGGGTAGATGAATGAGTGGGTGGGTGAGTGGATGGATGGATGGATGGATGGATGGATGGATATGTAGATGGGTGGGTAGGTGGATGAGTGAGTGGGTGGATGGTAGGTCAATGGATGGATGAGTGGGTGGGTAGGTAGATGGATGAGTGGATTGGTGGATGAGTGAGTGGATCGATGGATTGATGGATGGATGGACAGATGAGTAGGTGAGTGGGTGGATGGTGGATGAATGAGTGGATAGTTGAGTGGGTAGATGAGTAGGTGAGTGGATGGATGAGTGGGTGGTGGATGGATGAGTGGATGGATGGATGGAAGAGTGGGTGTGTGGATCAGTGGATGGGTGGGTGGGTGGATGGACTGGTGGATGGATGGATGGATGAGTGGGTGAGTGTAGTAGATGGATGGGTGGATGGATGAGTGGATAGGTGGTTGGGTAGATAAGTAGGTGGGTGAACAGATGAGTGGGTGGGTGGAAGGATGAGTAGAAGGATGGGTGGATGGGTGGATGGATGAGTGGGTGTGTGGATCAGTGTGTGGGTGGATGGGTGAGTGGGTGGATGGATAGAAGGATGAATGAGCGAGTGAGTGGGTAGATAGTAGATGGATGGGTGGATGGATGAGTGGATAGGTGGTTGGGTAGATAAGTAGGTGGGTGAACAGATGAGTGGGTGGGTGGATGGATGAGTAGATGGATGGATGGATAGGTGGATGGATGGATGGAAGAGTGGATGTGTGGATCAGTGTGTGGGTGGATGGGTGGGTGGGTGGATGGATGGGTGGGTGGATGGATTGGTGGATAGATGGATGAATGGGTGAGTGGGTGGATAGTAGATGGATGGGTGGATGGATGAGTAGGTAAGTGATTGAGTAGACAAGTAGGTGGGTGAACAGTTGAGTAGGTGGATGGATGGTTGAGTGGATGGATAGACATTGAGTTCTGTAGAGATCAGAAGGTGGCAGGCAGGGCCTGGATGGGATGGCCAACTCAAGGCCACCCATACTGCCCTCAGAACTGGCTCCTCTCTCTGCAGATATCGTCACAAGAGATGAGTTCCTCAGAAAGCAGAAGACGGAGACCATCATCTATTCCCGAGAGAAGAACCCCAACACGTTCGAATGCATTTCCCCTGCCAACATCGAAGCTGTGGCTGCCAAGGTGAGGCTATGGATGGGAGGTTGGACGGGGCCGGGTCCCTCCATGATGATCCTCATGAGACCACCTGGGCCAAGGACAGGGGTGGGATGAAGAGCCACTTTCACCTCCCCGTGGCCAGACCTTTCCTCCTTGTCCCTGCAGCTGCCCTGTGTCAAGTCCCTCTCCGCCCCCTTGTCCCCTGGACTCCAATGTGAGTTTTTATTTTGGAGCTGCTTTCTATTTGTGGTGGCTTCCTGAGCTGGTGTGTGTTCGCATTGTTTAGGGGTGTGCATGTGTCTCGTTGTGATAACAAGGGCCAGAGATAGAGAACGAGTTCATCAGGGCAAGAGGCAGAACGAACGTGAAGGTGACAGGTATCCCATTCACCAAATAAGGGGGAAATGGGCCGTCACAAGGGTTATTAGCGATGATACAGAGATTGTCTGTGTGCATTGTAGAGTCTTTGAGGTAGACAACGTGACCTAAGCATTGAGTTCTTCCTCATCCCACCGCCGAATGAAGGAAGGGCTGTCACTCTTCATCAGTGGCATTCTCCCCCAGCTGCCAGGGACTGGCTCCATGGTGGACGCTGACCTTGGGGACACTGAGAGCAGGTGGTGGTGTTTTGTTTTTTAAAGTCTGGGCCACAGCAGCTTAGGAAATTCTGACAGCTGGAGTGGATAAAAAGCAAGTGAGCAGGGCTGGAGCCGAGATTGTTTTTAGCCAAAAAGAAGATCCGACGGCTGTCCCACAGATCTGTGCTGTTAGAAATGTAGGCCGTGGTCCTGCTGGTAGGGAATGGAGAGCAGTGGTCTGCAGGAGGCTCAGCCGGGCTCTGGGCTGGCCATTCCCACCTCCAGACACGGGTGCTAGTTCCAGGCTGTGTTCAGTGTACGAAATTCATTGAGCTGCCAACTTAGAATGCTCTATTTATGTTCCATTCCAATGCAAAGTTTCATGTTTTATTGATTTGGAGACAGTCTTGCTCTGTTGTCCAGGCTGGAGTGCAGTGGCACGATTACAGCTTACTGCAGCCACGACTTCATAGACTGAAGCAACCCTCCCACCTCTGCCTCCCGAGCAGCTAGAACTACTGTTATGTACCACCATACCCAGCTAATGATTTTTTAATTTTTTTAGAGATAGGGTCTTGTTATATTGCCCAGTCTCAAACTCCTAGTGTCAAGCAATCCTCCCACCTCCCAAAGTGCTGGGATTGCTGGCATGAACCATTGTGCCCGGCCAACGTTTTGTGGAACTTTTTTTTTAAGCAATGCCTTCAGCAAAACGTAGATGGTCCTTTCTCAAAATGACGAGCTCCTGGTTGAGGACCCTTGCAGATACTCTTGGGACTGGCCAGCCTGGCTGCCTCACCCATATGTTCCCTACACTCTTACTTGAAGGCTGGCTAGGGTAGCAGGTCTTTAGGGGGTTTCGTGTCTGTGTGTGTGTGTGTGTGTGTGTGTGTGTGTGTGTGTGTGTGTGTGTGTTTGAGACAGAGTCTTGCTCTGTCACCCAGGTTGGAGTGCAGTGGCACCATCTCGGCTCATTGTAACCTCTGCCTCCTGGGTTCAAGAGATCATTGTGCCTCAGCCTCCTGACTAGCTGGGATTACAGGTGCACGCCACCACGCCTGCCTAATTTTTGTACTTTCAATAAAGACGGGGTTTTGCCATGTTGACCAGGCTGGTCTCGAACTCCTGACCCCAAGTGATCAGCTCGTCTCAGTCTCCCAAAGTGTAAGGATCACAGGCATGAGCCACCATGCCAGACTGGTAGCAGGTGTTTCATTCAAACTCATTCATGCCACCTGGTTCACCCCAGCCGGGGCCTCGTCTCTGCCCATGAACAGCACTGTGGTCAGCAGAGTCCTGGAGAATCCAGACTCATGGGGAGTCTTATCTCCTGGATCAGTGGCAGGTGGCTTTCAGGGCTCCCACCCCACTATTGACCCCAACCCTGCATCCAGGCCCTGCCGCAGGCACCTTCACAGGAGGTGGGTGGGCTGCTGCTGACTGAAGCCACTGTGCCCGCAGAACAAGCACTGCCTGCTGGAGGCCGGTATCAGCTGTGCGAGAGCCTTGATCAAGGCCAACGTCTACCCCATCGTGCTCTTCATCCGGGTGTGTGAGAAGAACATCAAGAGGTTCAGGTAGGGCTCCGAGCCCCCTGGGGGCTGCCCCTCCTGTCCCTAGCGCCCCACCAAGCCTCTATGGAGGGCAGGATGCCTGTGTGCCCCACCTCATGTACCCCTTAGTAAACCCTCACCAAGTCTGGGACCGTCCTTGCAGAGCTGACACCGAGGGCTGCGGCTGAGGTGGTGACTCGCACACATGGGACACATCATGGGAGACAAGAAATAGGAGGGATGGGGTGGAGTGCACATCACCCAGGGTGGTCGGGGAAGGCCTTCGGGACACATCAGCAGACCCACAGCAGTGAGTGAGGATCCTGTCTGGGAGGCGAGAGGCAGTCCGACTCTGGACCTGTGTTCAGGACCGAGCCTGCAGGATTCAGGAAAGGGTTCACTCTGGGATTCCAAAGAATGAGAGGCCGGGCGCAGTGGCTCACACCTGTCATCCCACACTTTGGAAGGCCAAGGTGGGTGGATCAGCTGAAGTTGGGAATTTGAGACAAGCGTGGCCAGCATGGCGAAACCCCATCTCTACCAAAAATACAAAAATTAAGCCAGGCACCGTGGCTCACACCTGTAATCCCAGCACTCTGGGAGACCGGTACAGGTGGATCATGAGGTCAGAAGTTTGAGACCAACCTGGCCAACATGGTGAAACTGTGTCTCTACTGAAAAATACAAAAATAAGCCAGGTGTGGTGGCACACGCCTATAATCCCATCTACACTTGAATCCAGGAGGTGGAGGTTGCAGTGAGCCAAGATTGTGCCACTGCACTCCAGCCTGGGTGGCAGAATGAGACTCTTATCTAGAAAAAAAAATACAAAAATTAGCTGGATGTGGTGGTGCACACCTGAAGTCCCACCTATGTAGGAGGCTGAGGCAGGAGAATCACCTGAACGTGGGAGGTGGAGGTTGCTGTGAGCTGAGGTTGCACCACTGCACTCCAGCCTAGGCAACAGAGAGAGACTCCATCTCAAAAAAAAAAGGATGGTGCTGAGGTTTGGAGGCTGAGTGATGAGGACAGACTGGCCCTCCAGCGGCTTCATCTTGGATCCCCGCCCCTCCTCACACACCTGCAAAATAAATATCCTGCTGCCACTTTACGGAGGGAATAACAGAGACTGGGAGGGGTTAGGCCCCTTCATTCCTTTTCACAAGATTCTTACTGAGCTCCTGTGAAGGGTTAGGCTCTGGGGAACCCAGCAGTGAGCAAAAGAGACAGACATCCCTGCTCGATACCTCACACCCTTTAGGCTGGCCAAGAGAGAACATGCAGAAACTGACAAGTGTTGGAGAGGAGGTTAGATGTCAGAACCCAGTGCACTGCAGCCGCAAGTGCAAAATAGAGCGGCCCCTGTGGAGGACGGCATGGCGGTTCCTCAAAAATTAGAAACAGATGACCACAGGATCCATCAACCCCACCTGTGGGCATACCCCAGAGAGAATTGAAAGCAGAGTCTCTAAGAGATATTTCCATGCCGGCATTCACACCAGCATCACTCCCAATAGCCAAAACCTGGAAGTCACCTAAGGGTCCGTCAGTGGGGAGCAAATACACACCATGGGGCCCGTCCACACAGGTTGGGAAAGTGGTAAGAGCTGAAAACCTTGCAAACTGTTAACCAAAAAGAGTTGAAACAAAGAAATCATAATACATGTTAATGTAAGAGAAATCATAGCCTGGTACATACCCACTTCCCCACTCGTCCTGCCTGAAAATGTGTTTGTGGTGCAGTATGTACTACACCAAAAATGCTGTATGATTTTTTGGGTTTTTTTTTTTTTTTTTTGAGATGAAGTCTTGCTCTGTCACCCAGGCTGGAGTGCAGTGGTGCCATCTCAGCTCACTGCAGCCTCCGCCTCCCAGGTTCAAGTGATTCTCCTGTCTTTAGCCTCCCAAGTAGCTGGGATAACAGGTGCCCAGTTACTATTTCACCATGTTGCCCGGGCTGGTCTTGAACTCTTGACTTCAAGGGATCCTCCCCCCTCAGTCTCCCAGAGTGCTAGGATTACAGACATGAGCCACCATGCCCAGCCCATACAGTGGAATATTATTCAGCCTTCAAAAGGAAGGAGATTCTGACACCCACATCAACATGGATGAACCTTGAGGACGTTATTCCCAGTTAAATAAGTCAGTCACAAAACACACATGCTGTATCCGATTCCGCTTATATAAGGTCTCTAGAGCAGTCAGATTCCTGGAGACAGGAAGTAGAAGGGTGGTTCCCAGAGACTGCGGGAGGGAAGATGGAGAGTGAGTATTTTATTGGTCCAGAGTTGCAGTTTGGGAAGATGAGAAGTCCGGAGATTTGTTGCACAGCAGTGTATACCTAATGCTACGGAACTATTCACTTGAAGAATAGGTAAAATGGTCGATTTTATTTTATGCATATCTTAGCATGATTAAAAATTAAAAGGATGTGGCCAGGCACGGTGGCTCATGCCTGTAATTCCAAGTTTGGGAGGCTGAGGCAGGTGAATTATTTGAGGTCAGTAGTTCGAGACCAGCCTGGCAACATGGTGAAACCCCATCTCTACTAAAAATACAAAAATTAGCCAGGCATGGTGGTGCATGCCTATAGTCCCAGGTACTCAGGAGGCTAAAGACAGGAGAATTGCTTGGACCTGGGAGACGGAGGCCGCAGTGAGCTGAGATCATGCCACTGCACTCCAGCCTGGGCAACAGAGCAAGACTCCATCTCAAAATAAAAATAAAAAGGATGGGTTTGGAATTTCCAGTGAACAGCATGAAGGGGCATGGCCCCTAGCATTAAGAGGCACAGATGATATGAGGGAGAAGCAAGGTAGGGAAGGAATGGGGACCGCTGCAGTGAGGGGTGGCCAGGCAGGTGGTGCCACACCAGTGCCAAGGCAGCCTCCCCACAGCCCCTGCACGTCTCCTCCCAGAAAGCTGCTGCCCAGGCCTGAGACGGAGGAGGAGTTCCTGCGTGTGTGCCGGCTGAAGGAGAAGGAGCTGGAGGCGCTGCCGTGCCTGTACGCCACGGTGGAACCTGACATGTGGGGCAGCGTGGAGGAGCTGCTCCGCGTGGTCAAGGACAAGATCGGCGAGGAGCAGCGCAAGACCATCTGGGTGGATGAGGACCAGCTGTGAGGCGGGCACCCCTGGCAGAGACGCGGTGGGCCTGGGTCATCCCGTGAGGCGGGCACCCCGAGCAGAGAGATGCGGTGGGTGCGGGGGCATCCTGCAGCCCACAGAGCTGCCCCAGTGGATGCTCTGCCCCTCGCAGTGATGGAGCCTGGGGGGACAGACGTGCCCAGGGAGGAGCAGGGCACAGTCCATTCCCCCAGCCCTGGCTGACCTGGCCCAGCGGTTTGGCCCTGCCGGCCTTCGCAGGGAGACAGGGTCGAGCAAAGGACACCAAGCCAGAGCCCCGGGGCCAGCGGCCTCTGGAGAACCAAGGCAGCAGCTGAATGTAATGTGTGGGACAGGTGTGCGGCCACCAGTAGAGCAGGGACCCTGATAGCCAGGCGTCCGCCAATCCTGGGGACACACTCACCCTAAACACACTCCCAAGCAGGACAGATCGGGGAAGCAAGTGTGTGCCAGGCTATGATTTCTCTTGCATTAAAATGTATTATTATTTCTTTGTTTCAACCCTTTTTCTTTGTTAACAGCTTGCAAGGGTTTCAGCTCTTGCCACCTTCCTAACCTGAAAACCACGCCCAACAAGCTTAGCTGGGGACTCAGGCCCCATGTTCCTGTGTAGGGTGAAGGTAGGGTGACACACACACCCCAGGGTCCCAGGACAGGCCTGATTTATCCCTGGGATTAGAGTGACACTTGCTAATCGTACCCCATGGACTCAAATGCATCCTGATTTGGAAGACCAATAAATTGTCTTGTCACCTTGGGAAGGGCCCATCCTCTCACAGACCCCGGGGACCCTTGCAGTCTGTACCTGGGCTGCCCCGTAACTCCAGCCCTGAGGCCAGGCCCCCGTCACTCAGCTCTTCCCTGCATGTCACTACCCCTGCCGCAGTACATTCAATGTCCTTAGAGGGCAGCCTGACTTCCTCCTGCAGGTCAAGAGCAAGCATGTGGGGTATAGCCCTCTGGGGGGTTCATATCTCACTGCCCAGGAGTTTGGGGGTGCAAGAAAGCCATTCCCACTCCCCAGCAGGGAGCAAAGGCCCTAGGAGTTCTAGAACCATTCTTCTCCTTCACCCTCTTGTTGCAAACTTGCCAAGTATGGACCCGACAGCCAAACCAGGCCAGGTAGCACCCTTGGCAGGGCACCACGGCGCATGTGCAGGAAGCTGCTGGGTGGCAGGCTCAGATTCAAACCCAGGCGTCTGTCTTTGGGAACTCTGGGAGCAACTGCTCGTTGACAGCCTAATATTCAGACTTCCTTCCTTCCTAAGAGCATCCTGACCTATCCTGGGAATCTACATGTACAACTCAAAGACCACATGTCCCAGCCTCCCTTGCAATCAGGGAAATGTAAGGGGAAGTTTGGGGAGAGACAAATGGTGCTTCCTCCAGTTTTCTGCTGGGATGCAGACACAATGGCTGGAGCACCAACAGTATTCTTGCATCTTGAGGTGACCATGAGGATGGAAACCCCACTCGGAGGTTCGTAGAGCAGAAAGAGAGAAGGAGCCACAGTCACTAATGACACTTGGGGGCCTAAGAGTACTCCTTGGGTTTCTTTTACATGAGACAGAAAGAAATTCGTATCTTGTGTTAAATGACTGTTATTTCAATTCTCTGTTCCTTGCAGCCAAGAGCAATTCCTAACAGATACAGGGGAAAAAAACTTTATTCTTTGTAGTTTCAAATACCATGGGCATGGGTTGATCCTCTGCTAGGCTTTCCCACCCAGACAAGGTATGAATTATTAATAAAAGAAATCTATTAATAAAGATATCTTCAAAAAACAAAAACAAAAACAAAAAACAAAAAAACAAAAAATACTGTGTGGCCTGTAGCGTTTTCTGGCATTTTGACCCACAGAACACAAATTAGCACCAGAAATCTCTGGGAGGTGCGAGTGGATGGATGGGGATCCTAGGAGGACGCCTTGTTCTCGCCTCCTCCCTGACAGTCCATCTCTGCACCACCAGCTCTGGGTCTGTCAGGGAGTATGACACCTTGAAAAACAGAGTGTCTCCCTCCAAGAGCCTGTGAGCAATGCTGCTTTTTCCAAGACAGCTCCAGAAACAAGCTAGATGCGCCGGGTTTAGAGAGCCGAGGTGCAGCTGCCGTTACTTAGGGCCCAATAAACCAGCACGGGAGGCAATGCTCTGGCCGGAAGGCCTCCTGCTTCCATCTTGTGAAAGCCTTAAACTAAACTGTAAATTTCCCCCAAGCCGAGGCCTTCGTGTTTCCGCCTGGAAGCTGTGCTTCCTTGTAAAGCACCCTGTGCTGAGTGCACAGACGTGACCGGGAAGGAGTCTCGGATAAAAGGCCAGTTGATTGGTTTATATCTAGTTATTTGACTTCAGAACTCTCCGGGGGCTGAGCAGGGTAAGCAAACGTTTGTTTGGCTTGCATACACTTTGGGAGGGCAAGTGGGGTGAAGGTAGGCAGAGCCTGAGGAAAGGAACCTGAAAAGAATTTGTGGTGGGGTTTCTTTTCCCCCTTTCCATGCCCGAGTGATTTTAAGCAGGTTCTAGACTGCAGGGCTGCGGGGTAGATACTTGCTAATAAGCTGGTGAGAGGAGACGGGGCCGGCCGAGGACTGGAGTGAAGTTCTGTTCCCGTCCCTTCTCTGATGAAACGGGGAAGTCAGCAGGGGAATGGGGTTGGCACCCTGAGGACTGGTCCACGTGAGGATTTCCAAGGAGACCCCCGGCATCATCAGCTTCAGCCCCCGGGTCCTGCCTTCAGCTGCTACCAACCCCTGTGTCTGCCTGGAGAGCCGAGTGGGGCCTGGGAGGCCGGGTATGGGCAGCACGGAGCTCCCTGCCCCATCTGGCTACAGCTCCAAGTATTTATTGTACAAGGGTCTGCAAACTGAGTTTTGATTGCAGAGCCAGCCCAGGGCTCAAGGAAGCTCCCTGCACAGCAAAACCCGGAGCCCAAGGCTCTGGAAGCCCATGCCAGGCTGATAAGGCCACAGCAATGCTTGGTTCACACCACGGGCACCAGCCACATCGCCCAGAGCCACCGGAAATCGTGTCACATGTGTAGACGCACACCTTTCTGGGGAGAAAATCTGGGCTTTCTCAGATTCCCAAAGGGTTCTGCAATCCCAAAAAGGTGAAGAACCATTGCTCTGGGATTCTGCAAATATGAGCAAATGCTTTTTGAGCTTCTGCTCTGTGCCAAGCACCTTGTAAATGTGATTTTACTTATCCCCAAACTCTTCTCCATGTTATACAGGAGAAAATTGAGGCTCAGTTAAGTGACTTGTCCAAGGTCACACAGCTGGTAAACTGGAACTTCACCCAGGTCTGGTCATTTGCAGCTGCAAGCTCTGGGCTGGATTTTCCAATTCCGAGGTGCTGTTTGGGGTCCTGGTACCTTTGGTTATGTGTCCCCTCTGCTCTTCTAGGAACCAAGGAAGTGGTTGGTGTCCCGAGCAGTGGCTGCCTGGGGGCTGAGTGGCTGGGTGACACAATGACCACATTGAGAGGATGTGAATTTCCCCTCTTGTTTGTGGTTTTTTTGTTTGGGTGATTTTCTTTTTTTTTTTTAAGACAGATTCTCATTCTGTCAAGGCTGCAGTGCAGTGGCATGGTCTTGGCTCACTGCAACTTCCGCCTCCCATGATTCTCATGCCTTGGCCTTCTGAGTAGCTGGGATTATAGGTACGCACCACCACCATGCCTGACTAACTTTTATATTTTCAGTAGAGACAGGATTTCGCCATGTTGGCCAGGCTGGTCTCAAACTGCTGACCTCGGTTGATCCACCTGCCTCGGCCTCGCAAAGTGCTGGGATTACAGAA
Source organism: Saimiri boliviensis (assembly GCF_048565385.1). Classification (NCBI taxonomy): domain Eukaryota; kingdom Metazoa; phylum Chordata; class Mammalia; order Primates; family Cebidae; genus Saimiri; species Saimiri boliviensis. The sequence goes on along the minus strand of NC_133468.1, from coordinate 25,658,450 downwards.
TTTCTTCTCTTGGAAGAAGCCATCCGCTCACCCCTGGTAGTGCTGGCCCAGCTGCCCTTGGCTTCTACCTAACCAGGTCACAATTCTGGGAAATGCTGGCTTTCTCACCCAACCCAGGAAGAGGGCCGCTTTGGGGAGAGACTGAATGGAGGAGAGAGATGTCTTTGAGTCCCAGCATCATGCCACCATTCTGTTCTCAGAAGCCATCACAGGCTGGGTGTGGTGGCTCACACCTGTAATTCCAGCAATTTGGGAGGCCAAGCATATCACTTGAGCTAACACCCTGGCTGGAGCACAGTGGTATGAACATGGCCCACTGCAGCCTCAACCTCCTGGGCTCAATCCTCCAGCCTCAGCCTCGCTTGTAGCTAGGACTACAGGCACGCGTCACCATGCTCAGCTAATTTTTAAACATTCTTTTAAGAGATGAGGTCTCACTACATTGGCTAGGCTGGTCTGGAACTCCTGACCTAAGTGATCCTCCCGTCTAGGACTCCCAAAGTGCTGAGATTCCAGGTGCGAGCCACTGCACAGCCTCTCGAATTCCTTTTGACGGCCTTGTGATGCTCTGCCAGTGCTGCCCTGTCCTGTCACCAGTCCTTGCTGGTAGACAGCCAGTCGATTCCAGGGTGTCACTACTGAGCATCATTTTGCCCAGTTCTCTGCGCGATAAACCCCAAGAGGGGCCATGCACGGATTTCCTTGAAGGGAGCCCCACAGCCCTCTCCTGAGGGTGCATGTGCACAGACGGGGGCTTTGTGACGGCTACAGCAGGCTCGCGGCCCTGCCATGGGACATTTCCATGTCAGCCCGTCCGACCACAGGGACGGGGTCCATGTGGATGGTGGACTCACCTGTCTCCGTTACAGCTCTGGGAACCTGGCCCTAGGGCCACTGTAAAGGTTCTTTACTGCAGAGCAGTGCATGTGGCTTGTGAACCATGGTGGTTCTCCCCAGGGATGATCTGGGAGACGTTTGGTGCTGGGACGCCACTACCCCTGCTAGAGACAGACGGATCCCCACCCTCCATCCTATGGGAGATACTGGTCCAGTCAACACAGGCCTAAAACCCATTCACCCTGTTACCCCCACACCAGCTCCTCTCCTCCCCACCCCACCCCTAACTCAGTCACTCAGCCAGAAACCTGGGTAACACAGGCGTTCTCTCTGTCCCCTCCCCTCTCCTCTCAGTCTGTGCAGGCAACTGTACACACACATTCACAGCAGCACTATTCACAACAGCCAAGTGTCCATCAAGTGGTGGATGGATACACAAATTATAGTCCATCCATATAATGGAATACTACTCAGCCATGAAAAGGAATGAGGCTGGGCATGGTAACTCATGCCTGTAATCTCAATGCTTTGGAAAACCAAGATGGGGCATCACTTGGGCCCAGGCATTAATAACAAGACCCCATCTCTACTAAAAATAACAGGCAGGACACAGTAGCTCACACCTGTAATCCAGTACTTTGGGAGGCTGAGGCAGGCAGATCACCTGAGGTCAGGAGTTTGAGACCAACCTGGCCAACATGGTAAAACCCTGTCTCTACTAAAAATACAAAAATTAGCTGGGTGTGATTGCGCATGCCTGTAATCCTAGCTACTCAGGAGGCTGAGGCAGGAGAATAGCTTGAACCCAGGAGGCAGAGGTTGTAGTGAGCCGAGATCACACCATTGCACTCCAGCCTGGGTGACACTACATCTCAAAAATAAAAATAAATCTAACTGGGCATGGGGCTGGATGCCTATAGTTCCAGCAACTGGGAGGCTGAGGCAGGAGGATAGCTTGAGCCTAGGAGTTCAAGGATGCAGTGAGCTATAATTGTGTGTCACTGCACTCCAGTCTGGGCAACAGATCCTGTCTTAAAAAAAAAAAAAAAAAAAGGGAATGAAACACTGATACACACTGCAACCTAGATGAACCTAGATGAACCTTGAAAACACAGCGTTCAGTGAAGCCAGCCACAAAAAACAAACATTGTAGGATTTCATTTATATGAAATATCCGGAATAGGCAAATCCCTAGAGACAAAAAGGAAAAAAAAAAAAAACAAGATTATCAGTTAGCAGGAGTTGGGGAGGGAGGAATGGGGAATGAGTGCGTAAGAAATTTGGGGTCCGGCCAGGCGCGGTGGCTAACACCTGTAATCTGAGCACTTTGAGGGGCCGAAGCGGGTGGATCACCTGAGGTCAGGAGTTCAAGAATAGCCTGACCAACATGGTGAAACCCTGTCTCTACTAATAATACAAAAATTAGCTGGGCATGGTGGTGGGCGCCTATAGTCCCAGCTACTCAGGAGGCCGAGGCACGAGAATCACTTGAACCCAGGAGGCGGAGTTTGCAGTGAGCCGAGATAGCGCCACTGCACTCCAGCCTGGAAGACAGAGCGACACTCTGTCTCAAAATAATTAACTAATTAATTAAAAGAAGTGTGGAGTCTCTTTCTAGGGTGATGAAATTGTATTGGAACCAGACAGTGATAGTGACTGCACAGCATTGTGTATGTACATGTACTGTGTTGTACCCTTTAAAATGGCTAAAATGGTCCAGTTGATGATATGCGTATTTTTGCACAACTTTCGAAAAAAAGAAAAAGCATGAGCAAGAGCGAATCTTTCCTCTCCTGCTGGCTGCAGGAGGTAGAAGGCTGTCAGAGGGGCAGCCTGCAGGGCCCCTACGAACTTTCCTTCGCTTTCTCTAACATTCACTCAACAACCAATTTCAGGGCATCCTCAGGGTGGACATGCCCCATGAAAAGGGGTTCTGGTGAAAGTGTAGGAGAGGAACGATCAATTCTGCCAGGGGATCAAAGCGGGAGGGCCAAAGGCGAGGCCTGAAGGCTGAGTTGGTTCTAGCTGAGTGTGTTCTCACAGACTCTGTGGGTAGAGGAAAAGCAGAAGCTGAGGTGTGACGCCTGGAGAGGGTGGTCAGGGACCAGCCAGGGATTCAGCTGCTCACGGCCTTGGCAGAGCTGATTCATTGGGAAAAATACTGGATTCTTTCAGGCCCCACTGTCTGCCTCCCTGGCTCTGTAACCCTAATAGGTTTGTGGCCTGACGCACACAGCAGGTCAATATACAGAGACACCAGGTCACAGCAGAGAAAGGGGTTAAGTCACAGGGTCGCCCAATGTCAAATCCAGCTCCCAGAGGAATTTGGGGTTTGGGTTTTTAAGGGTTTGGGAGTAGGCTGAAATGTGGAGATCACTGATTGGTTGGGGAGTGCAGGGTGAAGTCCTGGGATGGGGAGAGGAAGAAGCTATATTCTCATTGCTGATCCCAGCCCTTGTGGTGGCCTCCAGGCTGGTTGCTGGAATTCAGGGTCTTAAAAACATCTTGCTGGATGTGGTGGCTCACATCTGTAATCCCAGCACTTTGGGAGGACAAGGCGGGTGGATCACCCAAGGCTGAGAGTTCAGGACCAGCCTAACCAACATGGTGAAATCCCATCTCTACTAAAAATACAAAATTAGCCAGGCATGGTGGCACATGTCTGTAATCTCAGCTACTAGGAAGTCTGAGGCAGGAGAATCGCTTGAACCTGGGAGGCGAAGGTTGCAGTGAGGCAAGATCGTGCCATTGCACTCTAGCCTGGGCAACAAGAGCAAAACTGTCTTAAAAAAGAAAAATAAATCTTAAACAATTTAAGTCTTATTTCATCGCCCAGGATGGAGTATAATGGCATGATCTCAGCTTACTGCAACCTCCACCTCCCCAGTTCAAGCAACGCTCCCTGCCTCAGCTTCCTGAGTAGCTGGGACTACAGGCACCTGCCACCCCACCTGGCTACTTTTTGTATTTTTAATAAAGACAGGATTTCACCATGTTGGCCAGGCTGGTCTTGAACACCTCATATGATCTACCCACCTTGGCCTCCCAAAGTGCTAGGATTACACGCATGAAACACCGCACCCAGCTGTCTTAGGCAATTGTTAAACAAAAGCCTTCTGATTCAAATGTCACAAATCCTGCCTATGGGAACAATGGGGATGCAAGTCAATTCTTAAACAGTCTATGATCCTGATGTCAGAGACTCCATCTGTAGGATCACTGGGGATGCAATGGTCAGGATTTAGTGGCACGTGACCTTTAGCAGCAAGGAAATGGGTCAGAGTTCAGCCTGATGGTTACTTAATTATATCTCTATTTCTCCCCAGAACCCAGCATGCAATTCTTGTCAACCCTACAGGGATGATTTCAGCTTTGCACCTCCCACAATCCAGCAACTGAAGGGTGAAACCCTGGCAAGTGTCCCTTCTGACCGACAGAAGCCTGGTAGGAACCTGTTATAAATGTTCTGTTATATTGTTGACCGAGAATAGCATGGAAAAAAAAAAGAGAAAGAAAAAGAAATGTTCTGAACGTCGCCCCAGAAACAACCTGATCAATTGCCTATAAGTGTCTCTGTGGGGTAACCTGCAATTTGAGTGTGTCCAGCTGTGAGTCAGCTGTGAGCAGAGGGTATGGGGGAGGTGCCACGTGAGCCCTGTCTGGTTATCAGTTGCTGCATGATATGGTTTGGCTGTGTCCCCACCCAAATCTCACCTTGAATCATAATAATCCCCACATGTCAAGGGAAGCACCAGGTGGAGATAATTGAATCATGTGGGCCATTTCCCCCATACTGTTCTCATGGTAGTGAATAAGTGTTACAAGATCTGATGGTTTTATAAATGGGAGTTCCCCTGCCACACTCTCTTGCCTGCTGCTATGTAAGACATCACTTTGTCCCTTATTCATCTTCTAACATGATTGTGAGGCCTCCCCAGCTATGTGGAACTGAGTCAATTAAGTCTCTTTCCTTTATAAATTACCCAGTTTCAGGTATATCTTCATTAGCAGCATGAGAACAAACTAATACACTGCAAAACAAACTACCCCCAAAGCTAGTGGCCTAAAACAGCATCCATTTTATTAAATCTCCCTATTCAGTAGGTCAGGTATGCAGGCAGGGCTCAGCTGGGTGACTCTTCTGTTTCTTGTGTCTGCAGAGGTCACTGGGTGGTTCTCTATGGTGCTATCGTGGGGATGACTAACAGGCTGGGCTCAGTGGGGGCTGTGGATGGAGGTACACATAAATGGTCTCTCCAGCATTGTGGCTTCAGGGTACTGGATTTCTCACATGACAACTCAGGCTTCCAGAAACGGTGTCCCAAGAAGCTACTTATGACCTAGCTTTGGGAGACCCAGAACATATTCATAAGTGAGTCATGAAGACCAGCCAGCCCAGATTCAAGAAAAAGGGAAATCAATTCTGCCTGTAGTGGAGGAGTCCCAAAGAATTTGCAGCCTCATCCCCAGACCCCATACTCTGGGAACTCATAGCTAAAACAACAGTAAATGTCCTCAGCCAGTTACAGAGCCAACAGAATGTCCTCTACAAACCTCTCCCTGGCCCCTGCTCTAGTTGCTCAGGGTAAAATTTTACCTGGATGACAAGAGGTCTCCTTTTGCTCATAAAGGCCAGAGGAGGAGGGAAGAGAAAACACCCTAGATGTCTAGAATCATGTCTATCCACCACCTCATCAACCAAACAGCTCTGAAAACAGGATCAGGAAACAGCTCTGGAAGCTACAGAGAGATTGACTTGGTTCTCTACCACACTAATGGTAGCCATTAGCCACAAATGGCATTTAAATTTAAATCAATTAAAAGTCAATAAAAATCCAATTCCTCAGTCACATGAGCCACATCTCAAATGTTGAAGAGCCTCATGGGGCTAATGGCTACTATACAGGGCAGAGCAGATTACAGAACATTTCCATCACTGCAGATAGTTCTATGAGCCTGCCCTGCCTTGGACAGTTGCTGAGTTCCTGCCATGTACCTGGAACCACAGGGATGAGTCCAAGAGCCCAGAGACCTATCAGCCCCAGTCCTTGTTCTCAAGGTGCCGGCAGCTTGTTGGGATAGGCATGCAATTAAACAAGTTATTACAATTGTCACTGGAGTTGCCCAGGTGCCAGCAAGAATGTAAATGAGTGAAATGGACCAGAGTAATGCAACAGGGACAGGGGGACTATGGCAAATTGGAGAGCACATGATCCAGCTAAACCAGGGCAGCTGGTACTCAGCCTCAATTGCTTGGTGCCACGCAGGAAGCAGGCTCTTTCTGGCTAGAACTGATTGTTCAAGAAAACTGTTGGTTTTCTTTGTCAGGTAGGTTGCCTCATATCACAAAATAGCTGCCACCAATCCAAATATCACATCTTCACATGCTGGTGCCCAAAGCAAAAATGGATGACTTCCTCCTCAGGTAGCTTTTCAGAGACAAGGTCTTACTCTATCACCCAGGCTGGAGTGCAGTGGCACAATCACGGCTCACTGCAGGCTCTAACTCCTGGGCTCAAGCGGTCCTCCCACCTCAGTTTCCAGAGTAGCTGGGACTACAGGCACCTGCTACGACACCTGGCTAATTTTTAAAAAAATATTTTCTACAGATTCTCACTATGCTGCCCAAGCTGGTCTCAAACTCCTGGCCTCAAATGATCCTCCTGCCCTGGCCTCCCAAAGTGCTGGGCTTACTGGTATGTGCCACAATGACTGGCCAAGAAGCAAAAGTCTTAGAGTTCCTTTTCTTGGTTGCTGGGCTGTGTTTCTTAGCTTCAGACACTTCTGAGAGACTGGCCTTGGGTCACATCTTTGGAGGGGCAGATAAGATACACAGCCAGAACTTCTTCACCTCAGGCCAGCCAGACTTCTCCCTGCAGCAGCCACTGATTCTTGAGGACGAAAGACAGGCAGTGTGGTAGAGTGGGAAGGGCTTGGTGTGAACCAGGTGGACCAGGTTCTGGTCCTAGCTGCAGCCCTGTGTCATTTCTATTTTATTTGTTTTTGAGACAGGGTCTCACTCTGTCACGCAGGCTGGAGTGCAGTGGCAGGATCATAGCTCACTGCAGTTTCGATCTCCTGGGCTCAAGCCATCCAACTGCCTCAGCCTCCTGAGCAGCTGGGATTATAGGTGTGAGCCACCATGCCCAGTCCCATGTCACTTTAAATGAGACTTCCCTTTTCTAAGCCCCAGTATCTTCATCTGCAAAAGAGAGGGGTGAGATAGATTATTTATAAGATCTCTTTCTGCTGAGGACTCTAGCTGCTAAGTCCCTTCTGGCTGGGTTCTACAGATAACTCCCAAGTCCCAGGCACTCTTTGTGCTTTGCTAGGGTTTCTCACTCTGAATCAAGTTCCTTGCATACAGCCTCTCTAACGGGCCCCTTCCTCAGTCCACGTTCCGCCCAGCCGAACTTATGTGCCAAAACTGGCTGCCTATAATTTGCTTGTCAGTAGAGTTTGTGCCCTGTTATTCCTGTTACTGTATGAACAAATTCACACGATGATGTGCTGTGGATTGGAGTAACTATAGAAGGTGAGTGCAGGTTGGGGCCATACAGACCATTGGTCTAGGTCTACAGTATGACAGCTCCACACATCCTCACCCACCGACCCATTACAGCAACCAAGGCCACAGCGCAGGAACAGACCCAGGCACTCCACAGAATGGTGATGTTGCTGATGGTTTCTTGGGAACAGATGCTCTCCTGGAGGGCTGGGACCTTGGATTAGTCACCTATATATTCCTAGCCCTTAGCAAAGTGGCACGTGATAACAAATGGTACTTAATACATACAGGTGGTTGAGTGAGTGAGTGAGTGAGTGAATGCAAAAATACCCATGGAGGTACGTCATCTCGGTCATGACTTCACAGTGGCCTTAATCTTCACCTCCTTTCTGATCTTGGCTTTGGATCCAGAACAGGAAGTGTGCCATGGTGTTGCTGACTTGACTCCCTCCCCAAAAAATATGACAAATCATGTATTCCCTCATTTATTTTTTGTAAATCAACATCCAAAAGCTTATATCAAAAGTTTATGTAGTTAATATATACTTTTCAATTGTTATAAATATTAAATTTTTATAATAAAATAATTCAGTCACATGTTTACATCATATATCCAATGGTAAATAGTTGCCATAAATAATAAATACATACATAAATACACAACATCTCACATTAAAAATTATATTTAAAAAATTATGGCTAGAAAGTGGACAGCTGCCAGGCCCCAGGAGGACGGTGAAACCATCAGAACTCTGGACCACACCCAGCCCAGACCAGCAAGAGCCAATTGTGGGCACCTCTCCCAAATCCCTATTCAGTGACTTTACAGGGACAGCTTGATATTGACGTGATGGGGGTGTTTACACCAGGGACTTGGCAAAAGCCATGAATCGGGATGCTTCCTGGGAGAGCAGGGAACCTTTACTGGCACATCTGTCTCCACCTGTCTCCCAGACAGGGGACACCTGTTTCTTTTCATCTCTGCCTTTCGCACAATGGGATCCCTCTCTCCTCCTCTCTGAGTTGGCTTCAAGGGACTGTTTTTATATTCGGCCCCCGTATCCATATCCACGTGGCTTCCAACCCAGTACTGCAGGAGGAATCTGATTGGACCAGCTGGCTTCCAGCTTGACCCACTGCAGCCCAGGCAGGGTCACATGGCAGACAGGTGGCTGCCCAGACCTGTGCGTTCAGCTGGGTTGTGGGGACTGGACATCCCCAGGAAAGAGGTCACCAGTGGGGGGCACACTCTCGGGGAGGGACACCCACTCCCGAGAGCCCACAAGGCCTACCGGCTCTGATCCAGGCTTTTCTCAAGACCCATTTCATCCCCCTCAAGCCTCTACTGACCAGTATGCTGAGGAGGAAAACAAAATCAAACTTGAGAAACACCAGAGGGCTCATAGGGACCTTCAGGTAGGTTGAAGACACAATTCGGAGACAGAGGAGAGGCCAAGAAGACTGTGGGCAGTTCCCTGGGCAGCCCTGCCTCCGGCCATACCTAACTCTTCTCCCGATCCAAGGATTTCGCTGAATTTGTATGCATTAAAAATAATTGGCCAGGTATGGTGGCTCACGCCTCTAATCCCAGCACTTTGGGAGGCCGAGGCAGGTGGATCACCTGAGGTCCAGAGTTCGAGACCAGCCTGGCCAACATGGTGAAATCCTGTCTCTACTAAACATATGAACATTAGCCTGGCATGGTGGCACGTGCCTGTAATCCCAGCTATTCAGGAGGCTGAGGCAGGAGAATCGCTTGAACGCGGGAGGCAGAGGTTGCAGTGAGCAAAGATCGCACCACTACACTCCCAACTGAGTAACAAGAGCGAAACTTCGTCTCAAAAAAAAAAGAGTAATAATAATCAGAAACTGAAAGCAGAGCTCACTTTTGCTCATGACCAGCTCATGGGAGCCTCTGGGGAGGTGGGTCTAGTGGTGCTTCACCTAAGAGGTCAGAGGACCTCCCCTCCCCACGGGCCTGGATCCTTTGCCATCGGCAGCTCCCCTCTCCCCCCAGCACTTGGCCTGGCCTCTTGTTATCAGATCTCTGTTTATGAGTCAGAGCAGCAACCCTACGGCTGGGGCAACCACAGCCCTGAGCAGGCAGCTGCCCGTGTTCCCATTGATCTCCCATCACATCTCATTACCGTCACTGCTTTGCGCATGCCTCTGAGTGCCTGCTTCAGGGGAGCGGAGTGGGGATTGCAGCTCCTTTTGCTTGAGACCCCTGGGTCTTCTAACCTTAAAGGTGACCTCCAAACTAGGCCAAGAGAACTGTCTCCTCCAGCAGACGGGGGTACCTACTGTGCGCCCAGCCCATTTATACCTGGTATTTCCAAACCCAGCATGGTCGTGCTGCCCTGGTGATGATCACTACCACTTTACAGGTGGGGAACTGAAGCTCAGAGAGGTCTCATATCTGGGAACAGAGCTGAGATTTGAGGAGGGAAACCTCCAGCCGGGCACGGTGGCTCACACCTGTCATTCCAGCACTTTGGGAGACCAAGGTGGGAAGATCACTTAGGCAACATAGTAAGACCCTATCTTGGGAGGGGAGCACCACACACTGGGGTCTACTGGGGGGACTAGGGGAGGGACAGCGGGGGCGGGTAGGGAGTTGGGGAGGGATAACATGGGGAGAAACGCCAGTTATAGGTGATGGGGATGGAGGCAGCAAACCACATCGCCACATATGTACCTATACAACAGTCCTGCATGTTCTTCACAGATATCCCAGAACCTAAAGTGCAATAAAACACACACACACACACACACACACACACACACACACATATATATATAAGACCCTGTCTCTACAAAAAAATAATTAGCCAGCATGGTGACACACACCTGTAGTCCCTGCTACTCAGGAGGCTGAGGTGAGGGGATCACAAGCACGGGAGTTCTAGGCTGCAATAAGCCATGATCGTACAATCCAGCCTGAGTGACAGAGTGAGATACTGTCTCTGAAAATAATAATAATTATAATAATGAACAGGGGTTCAAGGGCTTCTCACGGCCGCCTCGGGGCTTACTTGGTACAGGCGTAGGGTATGCATCAGGTCCAAGGACAGAGGTCAAGGTCAGGCAAAATTCAGGAAGACTGGAGTGCCCGGAGGCTCAGGAGGCAATGCTGAAGAATGAGAGGGGGTGGGGGTCTCAGGCAGATACCTGAGGTTCGGAGTTTGAGACCAGCCTGCATAGTGAAACCGTGTCTCTACTTAAAATACAAAAAATTAGCCCAGTGTGGTGGTGGGCGCCTGTAGTCCCGGTTACTCGGGAGGCTGAGGCAGGAGAATCGCTTGAACCTGGGAGGCAGAGATTACAGTGAGCTTGCCACTACACTCCAGCCTGGGTGACGGAGTGAGACTCTGTCTCAAAAAAAAAAAAAAAAAAAAAAAAAATTTATTTTAAAAAAAAGTTAAAAAAAATTTTTTTTAAAGAATGAAGGTCGGGCTTGGTAGCTCACGCCTGTAATCCCAACACTTTGAGAGGCTGAGGAGGGCGGATCATGAGGTCAGGAGTTCAAGACCAGCCTGGCCAATATGGTAAAACCCCATCTCTACTAAAAATACAAATACTAGCTGGGCATGGTGGCGGGTACCTGTAGTCCCAGCTACTGAGGAGGCTGAAGCAGAAGAATCAATTGAACCTGGGAGGTGGAAGTTGCAGTGAGCAGAGATCAGGCCACTGCACTCCAACCTGGGCGACAGAGGGAGACTCTGTCTCAAAAAAAAAAAAAAAAAATGAGAGCGGTGGACCACCAATATTGGGTCATAGGCAGGGGCTTGGCTCGAAGTCCCAGTGCCTCTTCCCTGCAGACCCAGGTATGGAGAGGTTGGTCCTGGCTGAGGGTCCCTAGCATGGCCCACTTCCTGCATTGCCCCTGGGGTCAACAAGGCCCCTGGTGCCAATAAGGCCCTCTGTCCACAGGAGCACCCCAGCCTGGGTCCCTGAACTCCCCAGCCTCGTCCTTCCCCAGCAGCCAAACAGCAAGATGGCCGGGGCCCTTGGCAGGAAGCTGGGGCTCACAGCGTGGGCAGGAGCTGCAGCTGCGTCTGGGAGCGGGTGGGTGAGGAGGGGGCGTGGAGGAGAGAGAGAGAGAGGACTGGGGACTCTCTGGTTTGTTTGGCTGTTTGTGAACAGGGGGCCAAAGGCTCACACCGTCTCCTCTCAGCATGGTCTGCTTTGAAACCCCAGGTGCCTGGCTAAAAATTGTATTGAAAGTTTCCACGCAGCTTGGGGTGACTGGAAATGAGTCTCTGATACAGGAATGTCTGTTTTAATCACATGTCACATTCGGTTCTGATCTTGTTTTGATTGACGCTGTGTGCCTCCCCTAGCTCGTCTGATGGGTGGGATATGAACGTAGGTATGAGGCTGTAAAATTGCATTTGCTTTTGTGTGTGTGAGGCGGAGAGAAAGAGGAGGGGGGAGGGAGGGAGGAAGGGATGGAGAAGGGAAGAAGAAGGAGACACAGAGAGAAAGGAAGGAGGAAGGAAAGGAGAGAGAAGACGAGGAGGTAGGGAGCGGAGAGAGAGGGAGAGACAGAAGAGGGGAAACAGAATAGAGAGAAAAAGAGAAATAGAAAGAAACACTCATGCAGAGGCTTTGAGACCCACTAGCTGCTTGGCTATTACCAGCCCAGGCCTAGCACGGAGTGGACATTAGGTGTCTTGTTTTTTTCTTTTTTCTTTCTTTCTTTTTTTTTTTTTTTTTTTTTTTTTTTGAGACAAGGTCTTGCTCTATCACCCAGGCTGGTGACATCACAGCTTACTGCAAGCTTGACCTCCTGGGCTCAGTCTCCTGCCTCAGCTTCCTGAGTAGCTGGAACCACACACATCCACAATCATGCCCCACTAATTTTCTTTTTTCTTTTCTTTTCTTTTCTTTTCTTTTCTTTTTTTTTTTTTTTTTTTTTTAAGAAATAGGGTCTCACTATGTTGCCCAAGCTGGTCTCAAACTTCTGGACTCAAGCGATCCCCCACCTTGGCCTCTCAAAGTGCTGGGATGACAGGCATGAGCCACTGTGCCTGGCCTGGGGTCTTGGTGGCAGAATAATGGAGCCCCCAGCTGTGCTGTCCTGTGTAATTTCACCGGGAGGAGTCCTAGGGTGTCTGTGGGCTGGGAGATCCCTGTGACGTGGGATAATGTGGAGCCCCAGGAGTGGAAATGGGCACATCTGAGCTCCCTTTCTGTAACCCCAGGGAGGTAACGAGACAGAAAGCATGAGTGATGAGTCACACAAAGTCGCTGTGAGGACCCAATGAGGCCATGCCAGGGGACCCCCACCTAGGCCCCTCCAGCCCACCTGTTAAACAGCCAGCCTAGTAAAGACAGGCCCCTTTGGCTTATCCGCTCGGATTTCCCCAAAGTCAGTGTCCAAATTCAAACAAACCAGCTGGGCGCAGTGACTCACACCTGTAATCCCAGCAGTTTGGGAGGCCAAGGTGGGCAGATCACCTGAGGTCAGGAGTTTGAGACCAGCTTGGCCAACATGGCCAAAGCCCATCTCTACTAAAAATACAAAAAGAAAAAAAAAAAAATTAGCCAGGTGTGGTGGTGGGCATCTGTAATCCCAGCTACTTGGAGAGGCTGAGGCAGGAGAATCGCTTGAACCCGAGAGGCAGAGGTCATAGTTAGCCAAGATAGTACCACTGCACTCCAGCCTGGGTGACAGAGGGAGACTCCATCTCAAAAACCAACAAATCCAACACTTTCTCCCTGGAAAAAGGAAGCCTGTTCATCTTCCCCATTTGCCAATGGCATCCCCACCCACTGGTCACTCAGGCTAGAAGCCCAAGTCTCAGCCCCGGTTCCCAGCTGAACCCCAACAGACATCTCAAATCCCCTCCTTTTCTCCAGCCCCACCCTCTGCCCCATCTGAACCATGAACCCCCTCTCTGAAAGCCCAGAGACCCCCTTCTCAAAATAACATTTTCGAATGCATAAAATCAAACACACAGGATTGCAAAGGAAGCCAGAATATTTTGGCTTTCTTATCAAAATATTTAAAGAGCAAATGAGTAATCCGGTAATTTGCGTGCTTTTGTGTGTGTGTGTGTGAATGCATTAAATCACAGGCTTGAGTAACAAGCTCTGGTGGCGGAGCCAACAGTTTCATTATTCCGGAGTCCTGACAGGCATGCGTGGTGCTTCACTACCTGCGGCAGCTACCGCGGGATAGGAAGACCCCCGTGTTTCTACCGGTGAACCCGTCCCAGCGCCGCGCCACACCCCTGCCGTTTTTTTGTTTCTTTTTTTTTTTTTTTTTATTGCATTTTAGGTTTGGGAGTACATGTGAAGAACATGCAAGATTGTTGCATAGGTACACACACGGCAGTGTGATTTGCTGCCTTCCTCCCCATCACCTATATCTGTCATTTCTCCCCATGCTATCTCTTCCCAACTCCCCACCCCCCACTGTCCCTCCCCTATTTCCCCACAACAGACCCCAGTGTGTAGTTCTCCCCTCCCTGTGTCCATGTGTTTTCATTGTTCAACACCCGCCTATGAGTGAGAACATGCGGTGTTTGATTCTTCTGCTGTTGTGTCAGTTTGCTGAGAATGATGGTTTCCAGGTTCATCCATGTCCCTACAAAGGACACAAACTCGTCGTTTTTGATGGCTGCATAATATTCCATGGTGTATATGTGCCACATTTTCCCTGTCCAGTCTATCTTCGATGGGCGTTTGGGTTGGTTCCAGGTCTTTGCTATTGTAAACTGTGCTGCAATGAACATTCGTGTGCATGTGTCCTTGTAGTAGAATGATTTATAATCCTTTGGATATATGCCCAGTAATGGGATTGCTGGGTCACATGGAATTTCTATTTCTAGGTCCTTGAGGAATTGCCACACTGTCTTCCACAATGGTTGAACTAATTTACACTCCCACCAACAGTGTAAAAGTGTTCCTATTTCTCCACACCCTCTCCAGCATCTGTTGTCTCCAGAATTTTTAATGATCGCCATTCTAGCTGGTGTGAGATGGTATCTCAATGTAGTTTCGATTTGCATTTCTCTAATGACCAGTGATGATGAGCATTTTTTCATTTGTTTGTTGGCCTCATGTATGTCTTCTTTTGAAAAGTGTCTGTTCGTATCCTTCTCCCACTTTTGAATGGGTTTGTTTTTTTCTTGTAAATCTGTTTTAGTTCTTTGTAAATTCTGGATATCAGCCCTTTGTCAGATGGGTAGACTGCAAAAATTTTTTCCCATTCTGTTAGTTGCTGATTCACTCTAATGACTGTTCTTTTGCCGTGCAGAAGCTGTGGAGTTTGATTAGGTCTCCTTTGTCTATTGGCTTTTGTTGCCAATGCTTTTGGTGTTTTGGTCATGAAGTCCTTGCTTACGCCTATGTCCTGAATGGTTTTGCCTAGATTTTCTTCTAGGGTTTTTACGGTGTTAGGTCTTAGGTTTAAGTCTTTAATCCATCTGGAGTTAATTTTAGTGTAAGGTGTCAGGAAGGGGTCCAGTTTCTGCTTTCTGCACATGGCTAGCCAGTTTTCCCAACACCATTTATTAAACAGGGAATCCTTTCCCCATTGCTTGTTTTTGTCAGGTTTGTCAAAGATCAGATGGTTGTAGATATGTTGCGTTGCCTCCAAGACCTCTGTTCTGTTCCATTGGTCTATATCTCTGTTTCGGTACCAGTACCATGCTGTTTTGATTACTGTAGCCTTGTAGTATAGTTTGAAGTCCAGTAGTGTGATGCCTCCCACTTTGTTCTTTTTGCTTAGAATTGACTTGGCTATGAGGGCTCTCTTTTGGTTCCATATGAAGTTTAAGGTGTTTTTTTTCCAGTTCTGTGAAGAAGGTCATTGGTAGCTTGATGGGGATAGCGTTGAATCTGTAAATTACTTTGGGCAGTATGGCCATTTTCACGATATTGAGTTTTCCTAACCATGAACATGGAATGTTTCTCCATCTGTTTGTGTCCTCTCTTATTTCGTTGAGCAGTGGCTCGTAGTTCCTTTACGTTCCTTGTTTGTTGTATTCCTAGGTATTTTATTCTCTTGGTAGCAATTGTGCATGGCAGTTCGTTCCTGACTTGGCTCTCTTTGAGTCTGTCATTGCCGTTTTTGTTTTTGTTTTTCTTCCATCCATTCATAATGCAATGAAATGCTCACTTTCCATTAGGGAGTAAGGAAAATAAAGATGCCCTTTTTTTCCCCATTCAACATTCACAGATTCTCTGAATTCTCTATCCATGGATTCGAGTGACGAACATCCTGAAGAAGGGATCTTTCTGGAACACAAATTGGAACGTCACTCTGATAATTGAGACCTTCCCATTGGAAGCTGCTTTTTTTTTTTAGATGGAGTCTTGCTCTGTCACCCAGGCTGGAGTGCACTGGCGCCACCTCAGCTCACTGCAACCTCTGCCTCCCAGGTTCTAGCGAGTCCCATGCCTCAGCTACCTGAGTAGCTGGAATTACAGGCTAATACCACCATGCCTGGCGAATTTTTGTGTTTTTTTTTAGTAGAGATGGGGTTTCACCATGTTGGCCAGGCTGGTGGTCTCAAACTCCTGACCTCAAGTGATCTACCCACCTCAGCCTCCCAAAGTGCTGGGATTACAGGCGTGAGCCACCATGCCTAGCCTGGAATTGCTACTTATTTATTTATTTCGTGGAGAGGAGGTCTCGCTATGTTGCCCAGGCTAGTCTTGAACTCCTAAGCTCAGGTAACCCTCCTACCTGGGCCTCCCAAAGGAGAGATAAGAGGCAAGAGCCATAGCATCTGATCCCCTGCTGTTTGAAATAAATGAGAACAATATTTGCCCTGCCCACATGGCCTTGCCCCTTCCAGAGCCTTCTTCCTCCTACTGGCTACATTCAGCCACACTGGCCCCCTGTTGGTCCCCAAAACTCTTTCTGTGCAAGGCCTTTATGGTGGCATTCCCTCTGCTGCCCCTTCCCTTGCCCACCCCCTTCTCAGCCCCTCTCCCGCTTCCCTCCCCCCATGTAGGGAGCTCAGGCCCGCCTCGGTCTGTGCATTTTCTCCCTTTTCTGCTGCTGCGTGGTTTTCTTGGACTGACTGGTCTATATCCCCCTGAGAGATGTGCTCAAGTCCCCAGTGCCTGCGACTCTGGCCTTATCTGGAAATAGGGTCTTTGCTGACATGATCAGGTTAAGATGAGGTCATAAAGGATTCTGGTGGGCCCCAAATCCAGTGATGATGTCCACATAAGAGAAAGAGGAAGGAGTGGGGCGCAGTGGCTCACTTCTGTAATCCCAGCACTTTTGGAGGCCAAGACAGGAGGATAGATTGAGGCCAAGAGTTCAAGACCAGCCTGGGCAATATAGCAAGACCCCATCTCTACAAAAAATACAAAAATTAGCTGGGCGTGATGGTGTCTACCTGTGCTCCCAGCTACTCAGGAGGCTGAGGCAGGAGGATTACTTAAGCCCAGGAGTTAGAGGGGTCAGTGAGCTGTTATCACACCACTGCACTCCAACCTGGGCAATGGAGCAAGACCCATAAGTGCTGGGATTACAGGCTTGAGCCACAAGTCTCAAAAAAAAAACAGAGGAGGGAGATTTAGATACAGAGACACAGAGAAGGCCAAAGGGCTGAAGATCGAGGCAGAGGCTGGAGTGATACAGCCAGGAACCAAGCAGCGCCAGGAGCCACCAGAGGCTGGAAGAGGCAGGAGGGACCCTCCCTGGAGCCTTTGAAGGGAATGAGGACCGGTAGACACCTTGCCCTCAGCCTCCTGGCTTCCGAAACTGTGAGGAAATACACATCTGTTGTTTAAGCCACATGGTTTTCAGTGATTGCTTATGGCAGTCACGGGGAACTCCTACCAGAAGGTAAACGTCAGAGAGCAGGGGCCCTGTCTTCCTAGGAACTGCTATACACAGGCCTGGTACCCAGTTGGTGCCTAATAAGTGTTGTTGAAAGAATGAATGTGGTCTCAAAACTGCAAACCTGTGTCCAGGCATGAAGCATTGTCTCTTCCTGGGCCTCAGTGCTGACCACTGCTAGTCGCTCTGTCCACCTCATTACTGGTGTCTGCAGGTAAGGTAGTCTTAGCGGCCCCCGACTCCGTCGGAACCCCCTTCTGAATCTCTTGCATCCACAGAAACAGGAGGGTGTAGGAAGTGCTTGATCAAAGAATGTTGCAGATACAGGGTCCTGGATGGGCAGACAATGAGGCCAGAAAGCCCCGCCCTGCCTCTACCATAGACAATAGGATCAGGGCCTAGTGCGGGAAAAGCCCTGAGCAGCGAGGACCTAACGTGGACATGCTCTGGATACGAGGCCTGGTGACAACTGAGGGTTCCATGGCAGCGTCCCCTCCAGCTATCTCAAAGGCAGCCCTGACCTTGAGAATGGCCGGATACAGGCTGCACCAGAGCCAGGGTAGTGAGGAACAAGGACCCTCAAACAAAACTAGGCCTGGGCAGTCTGGCCCAGAAGTCACCTCCAAAACAAGCCCATCTGGCATAGCTTGCAAATACTTTCTCCAGATCGGCTTGTTGTGGAGGTGACTAATATCCAGGATCTGTAAGAAACTTAATAAGAAAATAAAACAAGGCCGGGTACGGTGGCTCACACATGTAATCCCAGCACTTTGGGAGGCCAAGGCAGGTGGACTGCTCGAGACCAGGAGTTTGAGACCAGCCTGGCCAACACGGTGAAACCCTATCTCTACTAAAAATACAAAAATGAGCCAGGCGTGGTGGCGGGCAACTATAACCCCAGCTACAGCTTCACTTGAACCCAGGAGGTGGAGGTTGCAGTGAACCAAGATGGCACCACCGCACTCCAGCTTGGGTTACAGAGTGAGACTCTGTCTCGGAAAAAAAGAAAAAAGAAAAAAGAAAAACTCCATTAAAAAGTGAGCAAAGGAAATGAACAGATACTTCTCCAAAGAAGACATAAAAGCAGCAAGAATCATATGAGAAAATGCTCAACATCACTAATCATCAGAAAAATGTGAATCAAAACTGCAATGAGGTAGCGTCTGACCAGTCAGAATGGCCATTACTAAAAAGTTAAAATGCAGTTGCAGGCAAGGCTTGGGAGAAAAAGGAACACTTATACACGGGGGTGGGGCGGGGGTGGGATGCAAATCAGTTCAGCCCCTATGGAAAACAGTTTGGGGATTTCTCAAGGAAATAAAAATAGATCGACCAGACACAGTGCATCAGGCTGTAATCCCAGCATTTTGGGAAGGCGAGGCGGGAGGTCAGGACTTGGAGACCAGCCTGGCCAGCATGGCAAAACCCATCTCTACTAAAAATACAAAAAATAAAAATAAATCTATAATTCAACACAGCAATCCCAGTATTGGGCGTCTATGCCAAAGGGAAAAGAAATTGTTCAATCAAAAAAAAACAAGAACAAAAACAAAAAAACAAAAAAACAGTACCTGCAATTGTATGTTTATTGCAGCACTATTCACAATAGCTAAGACTCGGAGTCAACCTAAGCTCCCATCAATAGTGGATTGGATAAAGAAAATGGGGTGCATATGCACCATGGAATACTATGTAGCCATGAAAATAAATGAAATCGTGTCCTTTGCAGCAGCTTGGATGCAGCTGGAGGTCTTTATCCTAAGTGAATTAATGCCAAAACAGAAAAGCAAATGTTCTCCCTTATAAGTGGGAGCTCAACAGTGGGTACACACAGACACAAACGGAAACAATAGATACTGGGATTCCAGAGGCGAGGAGGAAGGGAGTGGGGGAAGGGTGGAAAAACTACCTGTTAGGTACAATGTTCACTGTTTGTGTGATGGTTTCAGTAGGACCCCAAACCTCAGCATCATACAAACCTGGACGTAGGCCCCCTGAATCTAAAAATTTTTTTCAAATGAGTCTCGCTCTGTCACCTAGGCTGGAGTGCAATGGTGTGATCTTGGCTCACTGCAACCTTCGCCTTGTGGGTTCAAGCAATTCTGCTGCCTCAGCCTCCCAAGTAGCTGGGATTACAGGTGCGCACCACCACACCCAGCTAATTCTATATATTTTTATTAGAGACGGGATTTCACCATGTTGGCCAGGCTAGTGTTGAACTCCTGACCTCAGGTGATCCACCTGCCTTGGCCTCCCAAAGTGCTGGGATTACAGGCATGAGCCACCACACCTAGCCTAAATTTTCTTTTCAGATGAGTCTCCCTCTGTCACCCAGGCTGGAGTACAGTGGTGGGATCTCAGTTCATTGCAACCTCCGCCTCACAGGTTCAAGTGATTCTGCTGCCTCAGCCTCCCAAGTAGCTGGGATTACAGATGTGCACCACCCTGTCCAGCTAATTTTTTTGTATTTTGAGTGGAGATGGGGTTTCACCATATTAGTCAGGCTGGTCTTGACCTTCTGACCTCAGGTGATCCACCTGCCTCAGCCTCCCAAAGTGCTGGGATTACAGGCATGAGCCACCTCACCTGACCTAAAATAACTTTTAAAAGTTAAAATTTAAAAGCCCATCTTTTCCTGTCCTTGGAGACCCTGACAGCAAAAAATAGCTGCACAGACACACACATTTGCCACGGGCCGTGAATGAGAACAAAGGAAGCTACCTTGCAAACAGGAGCCAACCGAAGTCAGCTGGTGCTGGTCCTGGCTCCCCATGAGCAAAGTTTGGGGGTATAGGGTGGGGTCCCTTGTTGCAACTGTCCCTGCTGGGGCTGAGCAGCAGATCCCAAGGAAGGGAGAGGGCAGCAGCCCAGCCATGGCTGGGATACCAGTGGGGCTCCTGACCTAGCAGAAAGAGACCCTGGCAGGCCCAATTCCCTGCTGCAGTTCGGGTCACCATTAGAGAACCTGGGACAGCTAAGATCCAGGGCGTCACCGTCAGAAATGTAATTTCTCCCCCCGCCCCGCCCCCATGCAGCTCTTAGTGGTGCAGAGAGAAGTTAGAAGAGGGGTTTGGAGGCCAGATGCAGTGGTTCACACCCATAATCCCAGCACTTTTGGAGGCCGAGGCAGGTAGATCACTTGAGGTCAGGAGTTTAAGACCAGCCTGGCCAACATGGTGAAACCCCATCTCTACTAAAAATACAAAAATCAGCTGGGCGAGGTGGCACATGCCTGTAATTACCTGGGTGTGGTGGTGCTCGCCTGCAACCCCAGCTACTCAGGAGGCTGAGGTACGAGAAGCACTTGAACCCAGGAGGCTGAGGTTGCAGTGAGCTGAGATCATGCCACTGTACTCCAGCCTGGGCAACAGAGTAAGACTCCGTCTCAAAAAAAAAAAAAAAAAGAAGAAGAGTTGGAACAGGGGTGAACACGATACCCACAAACCTACAGCAGAGACCTGCTTGGGGTGCGAATGTCGGGAAAAAATCTCAGTGTGGCTTATTGATCCGGGAGGCAATATCTCGGTTAATCTGGCTCCGTTCTGTTCGTATTTTGTTATTATTGTTATCAGCCTCCAGGATTCATGGGTGCCGTCAACTTGACTTACCATCAAGGGCCGTATTTTTCTAGGTATTTGCCTTTCTTCCCTTTTTTTTTTTTTTTTTTCCCCTCTGAGTGTGTCCATCCGTTTCAGCCAGTGAATTTCTGCTGGGAAGACTTCTAGCACCCTCTAGCGGTGGGAAGGGCTCCCCTGTCTCTCCGTGTGAGCACGTGTGTGTCCGCTTGTGTGCGTGTGTGATACATGTGGAGAGGTGTACACACGTGTGTATGCACATGCATATGTCTGTGCACAGTGGGGTGGGGGGTGTCAGGCCCGTGGTAAGGCACACATGAGTGCAGGATCCTCACTGTGGTCCCACGCACTTG
Organism: Saimiri boliviensis; assembly: GCF_048565385.1. Taxonomy (NCBI): domain Eukaryota; kingdom Metazoa; phylum Chordata; class Mammalia; order Primates; family Cebidae; genus Saimiri; species Saimiri boliviensis. The sequence goes on along the minus strand of NC_133468.1, from coordinate 25,637,366 downwards.
CACGGAGACCACACCCCTGACTGTCCTCCCCACCCTGACCCCACTGGTGGCCTTGCTCCCTGCAGGCTGGGACAGCCAGCTGTCCTCCAGCTGTACCCCATCACCCTCTTCACATCCCCCTAGACAGGCCTAAAGCCAGTTGGGCAAACCCAGCCCCATGGCAGACCCTCCCTCTCATGCCCATTACCCCACCTTTCAGCCAGAGCAACAAGGAGGGGTGACCAGGACCTCCTTTTCCTCACCTATAGTTCTGTGATCCTTGGTGACATTAGTCTCCCAGGTTTAAGCCATTCCCTGCTCTGCAGAGAAGGTGCCCTCCCCCCACCCCCAACCCTGCCCCAGTCACCTCATGGGCCATAGCGTCATGCCCCAGCCTGCTGGAGCAGGAAGGTATTGATTTCCTTTCTGCAAAAGAACAGGGAGTCAAGGGGCAGGCTCACTGCACATTCTCCCCTCCCGCCCCATGTGACCCTGGCCCCCTCAGTCCTGGAACCATCCAGCAGGTCCCCAGGCCCTAAAAGTCATTCCGATAAATCCAACTGTCCTTATCCCTGACTCAGGGCAGCCTTTGTGGAGAAGGAATGAATCGCCAGGGCACCACCACCCACGGTCACTGAATTCCCCCATGACAGGGACTTCAGAGGGAGGATCCCAGGGTCTGAGCCCAGCTCTGCCAAATACAACCAATGCACTTGAGCAAGTGGCTCAGCGCCCTGGGCTGTAGGGTTTCCAACTACAAAATGGGCACGGATCTAGGAAGTTGAAAAACAATACTGCGTATGTTATTTATGGTTATGTACATACGCAATAACAGTATAAATTCATGCAATGGAAAAATGAATAATCAACTGAGAACGTGGTTCCTCTTCAGGAGGGAGGGATGGGGAAAGGACTGGGCTGGAGCGTGTGGGGAGTGCGGCTTCAGTAACATCTGTCATGGTGTGTTTCTTCATGAGATACCAAGAAAGTACCTGCATACTGGGACTGGATGGGGCTGGAAGGCAGGTACCTGGAAGATTCATTCTGCTACTCTGCAGTGTTCTGTATGTTTAAATTATTTTATAAGAAGAAGATACAGCTGGGCTCAGTGGCTCATACCTGTAATCCCAGCACTTTAGGAGGCCGAGACAGGTGGATCACCTGAGGTCAAGAATTCAAGATCAGCCTGGGCAACATGGTGAGACCCCGTCTCTACTAAGAATTAGTCAGGCATGATGGCGGGCACCTGTAATCCCAGCTATTCGGGAGGCTGAGGCAGGAGAATGGCTCCAGCCTGGAAGTCGGAGGTTACAGTGAGAAGAGATCAAGCCACTGCATTCCAGCCTGGATGACAGAGTAAGACCCTGTCTCCAAAAAATAAAAATTAAAAAATTCTTGCAGGGCGTTGAGCTCAGTGCCTGGTGCTCAGCCAGAGCTCGTTCCGCCCCATCCCTGCCACCTGCTGCCAGCACCCCACCTTGTGGCACCTGCCCAGCCCTGACCCCCAGCCACAGTCACCATCAGAACTCAGCTATCCTCCATGCCTTCTCCAAATCTCAGGAGAGCAACCTGATCAGTTAATCCTCATGAGCGGGTTTGCTTGCTCTTCAGGCTTGCACTTTTTTTTTTTTTTTTTTTTTTTTTTTTGAGACAGGGTCTATGTTGCCCAGGCTGGTCTCAAGCAATCCTCCCTCCTTGACCTCCCAAAGTGCTGGGATCGCAAACCTTTTACAATAATGTTACACAAATATAAAGTATGTATATTCAAATATGCATATACATTATGCATATTTATGTCATAAATGTTATAATATAATAATATAAGATGGGGCTGGGCATGGCGGCTCACACCCATAATCCCAGGACTTTGGGAGGCCTGGGTGGGAGAATCACTTGAGCCCAGGAGTTCAAGACCAGCCCATGAAACCCCCTCTCTACAAAAACACAAAAAGACCAGTGTGGCACGGTGGTGCCTGGTGGTGCATGCCTGTAGTCTCAGCTACTCAGGAGGCTGACATAGGAGGATCGCTTGAGCCCAGGAGTGGGAGAGAGTTATGACTGCACCAGTAGATTCCAGCCTGGGCCACGGGAGAGACCCTATCTCTCGCGGGGGTGGCGGGGGTGGACAAAATGTATTGGAGACATACTTATTTTTGTGTTATCTATGTTTGGCAAGCAGTGCTGGCTGCCCATAAATCATGGCCATAAAATTTCCTTTTACAATCTGTTTGTTTAAGGTGGGGTCAGGAATGGCACATTTGGTGCCAGTCAGGGCTCTTTGTACATAGCCAAGGGTCCCAGTGGGCTAAGCCCGGCCTGTGCCTGCTCACTGTCCATATGCCCTAGTGCTGGATCAGGCCACCCAGAGGATGGGGCATCTTTTTCCATGCACAGAGGCACCGCCTGCTCTCTAAAAACCGTAAGGGTAGAGTTTGAAGTCTAAGAAAGAAGAGAAGGATGGCCGGACACCCAACCTCCTTTCTGAGGACCCAGGAGCAACCTGCATCTTCCATATCCTCCTCCTTCCAACTCTCCCACTCCCTTGCTGTGTGACCTTAACCAAATGCCTGTCCCTTTCTGGGCCGGGGTAGTCTCTCCACCTGGAAATTGAAAGGTAGGAGTGATTTCTCACGGGTTCTAAAGGCACCCCCGGCATAGTCAGTCTGGGAGTCTCTCTTTCCCCCAGTCTCTCTCCTGCTCACACAACCTGCATCTAAACTGATGGATTCACTTGACAGATCCGCCAGCAGAAAACAATCTCCCCCAGCAGCCGATGGATTTATGCCTTGCCCATCAGCCGCAGCCTGATCAACCTGTCCTAAGTCACTGAGGGAGGCAGCTGCCTTCCAGCCCCACAGCAGGCCCTCCAGGGTGCACATGGGCAGGGCTGGGAGCAGCACTGGCTGGGAGGCCCTGGATGCCAAGGCTTGTGGGTGGCACAATGGGCACAGCATGGGGTGGGGAGGGGTCCACAGGCCCTCAGGAGCCAGAACAACCCCCCACTTTACTAACGGGGGACCTACAGCCCTCAGATGACACCAGGCGTCCAGGGTCACACAGGAAGGCACGAGAGGGTCCAGAGGCATGTCCAGGGGCCCTGCTGGGGCCACCACAGCGGGGAAGGCAGAGAACAAGCCCTAGATATTGTTCCCAGTCTCCCAGGCAAGTTGGGGGAGGTCTGCAGCACACTCCTTGCCTGCCTCCTCGGCCCCTCCATTCAGCCGCAAGGGAGACCCTGGCCCTCCCAGCCCCTGCACCGGCAGGCACAACCCTTGCACAGGAACCCTGCTCCCAGGATGCCCTCATGCCACCCGGCCCCTCTGTGAGGCCTCCTCCTCACTGGGCCCAAAGGAGACCACTGTTCTGCCATGGCCACGGGCGTGGTGTCCTGGTAGCCATCACCCGCAGCCCTAGCTGGCCCCCAGCCCGTTGCACCATGAGCTCAGAGCAGGGTCTGGAAAAGCACCACTGCAGAACCTCGGCTCCTGCAAACTTCCTGTCCCCCTTCAGATGCTCTGGGCGAAGGTGTGCTCCTCCTCTCCAGCTTGCAGATGCAGAAACTGAGGCTCAGAGATGGGAAGTGGCTTTTTAAGGCCAGGAAATGTGCAGCTGGGATTGGCAGCCGGGCCAGCCCACCCCTGAGCCGTGGCCCCTCTGTGACCACCCAGAGCAGGTGCACAAAGACAGGAGGCAAAGACCACACAGATGCCCATGGAGCATCACCCGGCACTTGGCAAGTCCTTGAAAGCCCCATGCTATGTGTGGAAATCGGGGCTGGGCACAGTGGCTCATGCCTATAATCCCAGCACTTTGGGAGGCCAAGGCGGGTGGATCACCTGAGGTCAGGAATTCAAGACCAGCCTGACCAACATGGAGAAACCCCATCTCTACTAAAAATACAAAGTGAGCTGAGCGTGGTAGTATGCACATGTGGTCCCAGCTACTTGGGAGGCTGAGGCAGGAGAATCGCTTGAATTCGGGAGGCAGAGGTTGCAGTGAGCTGAGATCACGCCATTGCACTCCAGCCTGGGCGACAGGAGCAAAACTCCGTCACAAAAAAAAAAAAAGAAAAAAAAAAAGAAAAAGAAAAAAGTGGAAATCGGGTGCAGCAGGTTTTCATGTGTCATCTGGGAACCTTGGAGAGGTGAAGTAGCTGGGGGCTCCCAATGAACCCCACAAATCATTACGCACCCCCTCTCCCCACCCTCCCCCAACCTGTCAGATCTCCCAGACCCACAAGGAAGAGCCGGGGACTCCCCTTCACTGAGCACCGTAGGAGCTTGCACTGGAGCAGGGCAGGAATAACCAGACGGGGGCTGCACCCTGACCAGAGCCCACACTGCCAGGACCTCGAAACTCCAGGGTGCAGATGCCCCTCTGGGTGCCCAGCCTTCCCTCCTGTAGGACTTGGCTGGAAACCCCTCTTGCAGAAGGAGCCCCCATGCTGGGGCTGAGCCCACCTCTGCTTGGGCACACCCTTGCCCCCCACCTTGGATTGAGATATAAATTAAAATTCAATTTCATTAAAGGCAGTAAGCAATCAATCCCTGGCTGGGGCTAACAATGCCAGGCAGGGGGCCTCCGCTTTCTCTCGGGCTGTAATTCACTCGGCCTCCCCGCTCTTGTTCGCAAACTGCTAGAGCTGCACTTTCCGCCCAAATTTATGGCACTGGCAGCGTCTGGGGCCTGAGTTACAGCTGCAGGTTTGATCGGGGACTGCATTATTCTGCATCTAATCCTCACGCCTTGACAGCCCGGGAAGGGCCTGTTGTTCTCCCGAGCCGGGCATTGTCCTCTGGTTGGCCAGGCTGGGATGTGGAGGCCGGGTTCTGGGCTCATGCCCTGAGCCACCCACACCCAGGCGGGACATCAAAATCAGAGAACTCAACCCACATCTCACCAACACTCTATCTCCTTTGATCCTACAAAGGAGGAAGAACTGGAATCCATATCACAGATCAGCAAACGGAGACACAGAGGGGTCATCTCAAGACCCAGCAAGTGACTCTAAGCCTCTGCACCTAGAAATCCTCCCCCAGGGGCTCAGCGATGGTGCCCCAGGTACCCCCTGCAGTGTGCCTTGTAATAGCCCAACATCAGAAAAAAAAGGACAGGCTGGGTGTGGTGGCTCAAGCCTGTAATCCCAGCACTTTGGGAGGCCGAGGCAGGTGGATCACTTATGGTCAGGAGTTTGAGACCAGCCTGGCCAACATGGCGAAACCCTGTCTCCAGTTAAAATACAAAAATAAGCCGGGCATGGTGCCAGGCCTCAACTACTTACTTGGAAGGCTGAGGCAGGAGAATCGCTTGAAACTGGAAGGTGGAGGTTGCGATAGGCTGAGACCACACCACTGCACTCCAGCCTGGGCAACAGAGCTAAACTCCATCTCAAAAAAAAAAAAAAAGGCCAGGTGCAGTGGCTCACACCTGTAATCCCAGGACTTTGGGAGGCTGAGGCGGGTGGATCACGAGGTCAGGAGTTCAAGACCATCCTGAGCAACATGGTGAAGCCCTGTCTCTCCTAAAAATACAAAAATTAGCTGGGCATGGTGGCGGGTGCCTATAATCCCAGCTACTCAGGAGGCTGAGGCAAAGAATTGCTTGAACCCAGGAGGCGGAGGTTGCACTCCAGCCTGGGCGACAGAGAAAGACTCTGTCTCAAAAAAAAAAAAAAAAAAAAGACAAATGACCACCAGTACGTCACAGAGCAACAGGATATGGAACCCACAGAATTCTGGGCTCATGGAAAACAGCAAAGCAGCCCTGAGTCAGTGGCTCGAGGAGGCAGCTGAGTGTAACAGTATGAGCGGTCCACGTGGGAAACTCAGACGGTAACTGCACAGGCTGAGTGTGCACAGAAACGCCTGTAAATGTGGAGTCCACGCTGCTACTTCTGGGAACCATAACAATTTTTTTTTCAAGACCCATATTTCTCTCCACTGCAGAGCAGCTGGCTGCATCTAGAAGTTTCTGCACCTCCATCTGGGCATCAGATGTTTACCTCTGGTCTGGGGGTAGGAGGATTAGCTGTCCGCCTGCCACTCCCAGCTTCATGCAGGGTCTGACCTCCCACACCGACTGGGGCAGCCAGCCCAGACTCCTCAACCTCTGACCTCCTTGGCAGCCTTGTGGGAGGAGCTGCGGGGTGGAGAGAAGGGCACGGCCAAGAGAAGCTGGTACTCGTCCCAAGTGCCGCCCCAAGGCAGCACCTCCCACCCTCTTTCAGAGCCACTGTGGATCCTGAGCCATTTCTGGCTCTGGCTGGTGGGGCTGGGCCTCCACTGTTGCCTGCAGCCTCCATGACATGGGGCTGAACTAAGTATCTTCCCCCTATAAGGATCAATAGAAGGCAGTTCCCTCCCATTTACATTTTTTTCTTTGTTGACTACTGGTATCATTTCAAGCCTCTTTGGTATCCCCAAGGCCTACAAGCAATTTTCAGACACCATCCATGCCTCATGGGCTTGGAAGAGAAGCAGGATCAACATGTGTGGGAGAGTCCGACGGGGACCCAGGGCAAGCTCATGCCAGCCTAGCCAGAGGCCCAGCCCAGGAGCCCGAGGGACAGTGGTGACTTGGGGGGGACCCTGGCCAGCCTCCTGTCTGGATGCACCTCATAGCCCCTTTCTCTCCATCATCACCCCACCCCCAAGTCCAGGCCACGATCACCTCCCACTGGATATAGCCTGGGTCTCCACCTGTCCACTCTGGATCCCTCCAACCCACTCTCCCCTCTGTTCCCAGAGGGGTCTTGCTATATGTAAATGTGGGCAGGAAACTTCCAGCACTCCCTGCTGCCCTCTGTAGCCTGGTTTCCAATGCTCTGCAGAGTCTGGTCTCTGCTTCCTGTGCTGGCTTTACCACCTTATCCCTACACACACACAAATGCATGCATGCACACACATGCGTACATGTGCTCACACTCACATATACATGTACAAATACACGTGTGCACACATTCACAGATGCATATGCATATGCAAATGCATGCAAACATGCACATGTGCAAATGCACTCGTGCAGATGCACACATGTACACTCACAAGCTCACATAGACATGTACAAGTACACCTGTGTGCTGCACACAGGCACATGGTCACATATGCCTATGCACGTGCAAATGCACTCAAGTCACACGGATACATGTGCACATGCACATGGTCACATATGTCCACATGCAGACACATCCACACATATGCATCAACCATGTGCAAATGCACTCGAGTCATGCACAGAAACATGCACATTTACACACATGTGCATATACACATACATGCTGCACACCAGCATGCACACGTGCACATAGTCACATAGGCCCAGATGCACACACATTCACACACATATGCCTATGCAAGTGCAAATGCACTCAAGTCACACATGGATACATGCACACATGGACATGGTCACATATGTCCACATGCACACACATGCACATGCATGTACAAATGCACTCAAATTTCACACGTATACATGCACACATGCACATGGTCATATATGTCCACATGTACACACACATGCACATGCAAATGCACTCAAGTCATGCACAGATACAAGCACACTCACATACATGTGCATATACACATATGTGCTGCACACAGGGATGCACACATGCAGATGGCCACATATGTCCACATGCACACACATTCACATGCATATGCATGTGCTAATGCACTCAACCCACATACAGATACAGTCACATATGCACATGGTCACATATGTCCACATGTGTTGGAAACATGCTCAGTGCTGCAAAGAAAAATTAGCACTGAGACAAAGGATCTCTTGGCAAAGCAATTTTTACTTCCTGCAGGAAGGGTGCCCTTGCTAGCCATCTTGCCACAAGAATACAACAAACAAAGGAAACGCAAACATATTTATCCCTTATGCATTTGGGGTTGTCCTTACTGCTGTGTCTGATCTCCATTGGTTGGAGCCAGACCTCACAATTTAAACTAAGACCTGATTGGCTAACAACTTAAAACTTTTCTAAACAGGTAAAAGCAACAGAGAAGTCCAAATAAGGAAGGGACACGGGCTGCTAGCTGGGACATGTCTGTGAACACGTGTAGCACAGGTATCTTAAGGTACAAAGACATAGAATGTATATGTGCCTGTAAGCATGTCTAACAGCTACATAGGATAGGGCCTAACAAAAAATTATTAGCAAAAAGCAAGAAGGATTTATTCTTTTACAAGGAAGGAAATTTTGAAGACAAACTTTTCTACTTCCCACAGCATGCACACACACATATGCATGATCCACATGCAAATGCACTCATCATGCACAGACACATACACTCACATACATGTGCCTATACACATATGTGCTGCTCACAGACATGCACCCATGCACATGGTCACATATGTCCACATGCACGCACATTCACACATATGCACATGCATGTGCTAATGCACCCAAGTCACCCACAGATACGTGCACACTCCCAGGCACTCACATATACATGTACTATACACATGTGCTACACACCAACATGCACACAGCCACACATGCACATGTGCACACACTCAAGTCACACGGATGCACACATGCCAGATCAAGGTGGAATTGGCCATGAGGGACCCTCCAGTGCTGGCTCCCCTTTCACAGACTGGTCCACACCAAGAAGGGGCACTAAAAACCGAAGGACAGGGGCCCCAGGGCTTTGCGCGGGCCCACAGCCAGGCTGTGTGGCCAAGAAATGAAGCTTTGGCGTTCTAAGAGACTTTGACTTCAGAGCATTTTTTACTGTGCCCACCCCCACCACAAAAAAAAGGCTAGATCACCATCCTCTTGTGCCCCAAACCGCATGAGCAACCTCCCCCTCTCATCCTAGGACCACCTGCTGACACATCCGCACTTCCACCCTGGACAGCACTAAGCTGTAAATTCATGAAGAGCAGAGGCTAGTCTTGTTGGATATAGAACCTCTGGCAGGGCCCAGCAGGGAGGAGGAGTTCAGTAAGTGATGTGGAATGAATGCACAGTGGCTTATGCCTGTAATCCCAGCACTCTGGGAGGCCGAGGTGGGAGGATCGCCTGAGGCCAAGAGTTTGAGACCAGCCTGGCCAACATGATGAAACTCCATCTCTACAAAAACACAAAAAGATTAGCTGGGGCTGGGTGTGGTGGCTCACGCCTGCAATCCCAGTACTTTGGGAGACCAAGGTGGGTGGGTCACTTGCGGTCAGGAGTTCAAGACAAGCCTGGCCAACATAGTAAAGCCCTGTCTCTACTAAAAATTTAAAAATTAGCCAGGCGTGGTGGTGTGTGCCTGTAATCCCAGCTACTTGGGAGGCTGATGCAGGAGAATCACTTGAACCTGGGAGGCAGAGGTTGCAGTGAGCCGAGATCGCACCATTGCACTCCAGCATGAGCAACAGAGCATGTTGCGGTGTCTCAGAAAAAAAAAGATTATCCTGGCGGGCATGGTGGCATGTGCCTGTAGTCCCAGCTACTCAAGAGGCTGAGGTGGGAGGATCACTTGATCTCAGGAATTCCAGGCTACTGTGAGCTATGATTGCACCACTACAGTCCAGCCTGGGCAACAGAGCAAGACCCTGTCTTGGAAGGAAGGAAGGGTGGAGGGAAGAGGAGGGAGGAAGAAGGGGGGAGGGAGGGAGAAAAGGAAGGAAAAAAGGAAGGGAGGAAAGGAAGGAAGGAAGGGAGGGAGGGAGGGAGGAAAAAAGGAAGGAAGGAAGAAAGGGAAATAGATAGAACTGGACTTTGAACAATGGCTGGGAGAAAGTGTCTATACAGAGATCCCCTCACAAGCAAAGGCAAGAGCCAGAGAAGAGACAAAGAAGGAAGGTGCTGGGGACCACCTGGCAGGGTGGGGCATGCAAGAGGTGAGCCTGGGGGACTTAGGGCAAAGGTCCTTGCTTCATGAGTATTTTTTTCTTTCTTTTTTTTTTTTTTTTTTTTTTAATTGAGACAGAGTCTCACTATCTCCCAGGCTGGAGTGCAGTGGTACAATCTTAGCTCACTGCAACCTCCACCTCCTGGGTTCAAGAGCTCCTCCTGCCTCAGCCTACTGAGTAGCTGGGATTACAGGCATCTGCCACCATGCCCAGCTAATTTTTGTGTTTTCAGTAGAGATGGGCTTTCACCATGTTGGCCAGGCTGGTCTCAAACTCCTGACCTCAAGTGATCTGCCCACCTCGGCCTCCCAAAGTGCTGAGGTTACAGACGTGAGCCATCACACCCAGCCCTGGTTAATCTTTGTATTTTTGTAGAGATGGGGTTTCACCATGTTGGTCAGGCTGGTCTCAAACTCCTGACCTCAAATAATTTGCCTGCCTCAGCTTCCCATAGTGCTGGGATTACAGGCGTGAGCCACTGCTCCCAGCCCTCCATGAGTATTTCTGAGCACTCGTTGAATGTGACCCGCGATGCCTACTCCTGCATCAGGATGCAATCCCAGGACCTGGTCCCCAGCCTGGAAGTTCAGGACCCACCTCACTGCACTGGCAGGGCCCAGGCCATGACCAGCCAGGACACAGATCAGGCTCAGCTCCACGGGGCAGCCAGCAGTCTCACCCTCTTGCACTGGGCCCTGGCACTTCCAAGGTGACATCCTTCCCAGTCCTGTGTGCCCTTTGGTGGGACCAGGGATGGCAGCCTCTCCCTGAGGGTGCCCCCTGGAGGGGCCGGGCTATTCTCTGCTCTCTGCTAGCTCACTGGGCTTCTTTGTGAGTTGAAATGTATTTTTTTTTTCTTTCCTAATTAACTCCCTGCCACCCCACTTGCAGTAAAGGCTGATTTATTTCTGGCTCTCTGCATTCCGGGGATGGGCTATTTAATCTCAGCCGCGTGGACTCCAACCCACTGTCTCAATGAAATGCAGATCCTTCATCCTGCCAGCATCCCGCCAGCCCCACTCCATTCTCTGCTGCCCACAGGCTCGGCCAGCCCAAGCTGCCACTGCGGTAAATCACATAAGCTCTCTTTTATAATAACACCCTTTGCCCTTTGGCCACACCTATCAGCACAGCTTGGGACTCTTGCCGGGCCACAGCCAACTGCTGGCTTCTATGGGCAAAGCGGGCCTCAGGCAGGACCCCCCGCGCTGGGAAGCCAGCAGCTGCACCGAGGCATCCACCTGCCTGGTCCCCTGAGGCCCAGGCTCTTGGTGCTCAGCAAAGCCCAGACCTGCAGGCAGGTCTGGACCTGCAGGCAGTCCCCACATGACCCTGCCGGGGTGTCCTCAGACCAGAACCACACACAGCCCGTTCACAAGGCAGGCCAGATCCATCTTTCCTCACATGAATCGACTCACTCTACTGCTCCCACACCACGGGAGACTGATTCACGTGGAGAATGAAGCCTGATTCGTAACATCCACCGATGTCTGTGGTGTGAATACTCCCACCATGGCTGATAGCCAGGCAGCGATGTGATGACAGCGAATGCCACATAGGGAGGAGAACCCCACGGATCCGGGACACCGCTGAGCAGGAGAGGGTGGGTCATGCTGCAGCGCCTCACTCCTCACGGGGGCGATTCTCAGGCACGCTCCACACAGCCTCTCGGAGGGAAGGGTGCCACCAAGACTGAGCCCCAAGTGCCTGCAGCTACAACCCTCTCTTGTGAGTTGAATTATGTTCCCCAAAAGATATGCACAACTCCTAACCCCTGGTAACAGCGAACATGACTTTATCTGGAAATAGGGTCATTGCAGGTGTAATTAGTTAAGATGAGTTTACACTGGAGTAGGGAGGGCCCTGGCCCTATGACTGGAGTCCTTATCAGAAGAAGGCAATTGGCTGGGTGTGGTGGCTCACGCCTGTAATCCCAGCACTTTGGGAGGCCCAGGAGGGTGGATCACTTGAGACCAGGAGTTCAAGACCAGCCTGAAAAACATGGTGAAACTAAAATACAAAAAATACAAAAATTAGCCAGGTGTGGTGTTACACCCAAGCAAGTTAGACAGAACAGCACCACGCTCTGAGTTTGAATCACGAGTCCTTTATTAATTAGCCAGCAACCAAGAGACAGCTGATGCTTAAAATCCTCTTGGCGCTGAGGAAGAGGCTGGATTCCTTTTTATACCTTGCTTAAGGTAGGGAAGGGGGAACCTAGCTGGAGCAGAGTGTATAGAAGCAGAACAAGCAAGTTAGATAAGGAGGCTGGTAACTAGCAGGCAGCAGGTTCTCACGATTGTTGATGTTTTAAGGATGGTATACCCAAGCAGTTCCCATGATTGCTGGTTACCAAGGGGGGGTATTCAGTACTTGTCATATAATCAGTCGGGGTAGGGAGGGGCATTCACAATGGAAAGTGGGCTTGCCAAGCAGGCTATGGTTACAAACGTTGTATGTTTCTATAGTTCTAAGAACAGCATGACCCAGCACAGTAGCAAGACCCAGGTATGCACTTAAGGGAGGAGTGGCAGGAGGGGTGAGGCAGAGGTCAAGATGGAGTCTATCTGGCTCTCAGCAAAATGGAGTCTGTCTGGCTAATACAGGGTAGATTAGCTCCGTGTTGGCAGGCGCCTACAGTTCCAGCTGCTCAGGAGGCTGAGGCAGGAGAATCGCTTGATCTGAGGTTGCAGTGAGCTAAGATTGCACCACTGCACTCCAACCTGGGTGACAGAGTATTAAGATTGTGTCTCAAAAAGAAGAAGAAGAAGAAGAAAATGTAGACCCAGACACACAAAGAGAATGCCCTGTGAAGACATAGACACACCCATGCACGGGGTAAACGGCCACATGTTGACAGGGGCAGAGACTGGAGTGAAGCATTCTCAAGCCAGGAATGTTGGGGGCTGCCAGAAGCAGGAAGAGGCAGGACAGATCTCCCCTAGAGCTTCCAGGAGGACAGGGGCCTGCAGACACCTTGAGTTTGGGCTTCTGGCCTCTAGAACCGTAAAAAAACAAACTATGGTTGTTTGCAGCCACTCCGTTTTGATTTGTAACAGCAGTAAAAGGAAGCTCACATGCCTTCCATGTATTACCCTTAATAGCCTTCCTCCGGCCCTGCCTCAGCTCTCACGCCTTCATGGTGTTCCTGGGGTCCACCTCCCAAACAAAGCACCTGCACCTGTGTCCTTGTCTGGGGAGTCAAGGAGCACACTGGACTCAAAATCTGAAAGTCCTGCTACAAGTCCAGCCTCACCAAGCCCAGGTGTGTGTGGCACCATGGGCAAATCACCCACCACACCTCACCCCGACCTCATCATCTGTAAGTGGGACATTAAGGACACCAGCATGAGGTCGCTGTGTTGGGGGGTGCAGTGGCTCACGCCTGTAATCCAGCACTTTGGGCCAAAGTGGGAGGATCACTTGAGGCCAGGAATTTGAGACCAACTGGACAACACAGGGAAACCCCATCTCTACAAAACTTTAAAAATTAGATAGGGGTGGCCAGGCACAGTGGCTCACGCCTGTAATCCCAGCTCTTTGGGAGGCCGAGGCGGGTGGATTGCTTGAGGTCAGGAGTTTGAGACCAGCCTGGACAACATGGTGAAACCACGTCTCTACTAAAAATACAAAAAAATTATCCGGGCTTGGTGTCAGGAGCCAGTAATCCCAGCTACTCGGGAGGCTGAGGCAGGAGAATCGCTTGAGCACCAGAGCTGGAGGTTGCAGTGAGCCAAGATCACACTGCTGCACTCTAGCCTGGACAACAGAGCAAGGTATCATCTCAAACAACAACAACAAAAAATTAGACAGGAGTGCTGGTGTGAGCTTGTGGTCCCAGCTACTTGGGAGGCTGAGGCGGGAGGATCATTTGAGCCCAGGAGTTCGAGGCTGCAGTGAGCCACAATGATGCCACTGCACTCCAGCCTGGGTGTCAGAATGAGACTGGCTTAAAAAACAAAACAAAATTAAAAAAACAAAAAAGGTCACTGTGAATGAAAGTGTTGTGGCCTGAACAGACATGCAAGTGTGTTGATAGCCTGTCCCAGCAAAGCTTGCATCAAATGCTCACACAGCCAAGTGACCTTGACCCTCCCTTCTCCTGTGGTCCTCTGAGTCCCTAAAGGATGACTGCCATATGCACCTCACAAGTCCCCACCCAACATTGCCATTGGCCTGCCCTTGACCTCGGATGGCCCTTGGCGGTGTCCTTCTACAGACAGGGGACTTGAACAGCCTTGGCCAGGTAGCTGTGTCACTCGCGAATGTCCCGTACTTCACTCTCACAGATAGAAAAGCAAAACAAGGATAGAAAAGAAAGTCTCAGTTTAGCCTACTGTCATCGTCAAAGTCATTGTTCCATCTCCTGCAAAATACTTCCTGAGTTTTCCCATGATACCCAACTCTTCTATTAGCTATGGTGACTTACCTTTTTTTTTTCCTTGAGGGCCTTTTGCTCCTCTCTACATTTGTCTTCCATTGCCCGTACCTCTCTACCCTATCTGACACATCTGCATATATTTAAAGCCCTGTTTGAACATGTGGATTAAACTTCTTTTCTGGAGACTCCTGGGACATATGCAAATCAGAGAGATGTGGCTAAAGGCAGGAGGAGCAAACAAGAAAACGACAGAAAGGATTTTCTAAGTCCATAGGCCAGTCAAGACCCTGCACATCAGTCAGCTTTGGCTGCATAACAAAACAGCTGCAAAAACCTCAGCTGCAGAAAACAATATGTATTTCTTGTATCCTGGTGATTTAGACTGAACTCCCTGGGATTGGCTCCAAACTGCAGGTGAAGCTCAGACCTGTGGCCTGGCAGGCTAGCCCAGGGACATTCTTCTCGTGGCAAAAAAGAAGTGGGCAAGGAGGCAAGCCCCACTAAAAAGTGCATGTCAAGCCTCTGCTCCTGCTACGTTCCCCTTAACAGCCCACTGCCCAAAGCAAGTCTGTTAGCAGCCCAAACTCAAGGCACAGGGAAGAGAATAGTCATGAGTGATAAAACCACCTGCCACTCCCCACAACATATGCACATCACAGAATTTGGTGTTCCAGTTCTCATCAAAGAATAAACTTGCTGACTGAGTTTGCAGCAGTTGAGACGAGACATGACTGACGTTGCAGGAAGAAAGCCTGGCTTCTCTCTACAAAAGTGTCACTCCAGTCTGGCTTCTTGCCAGGATAATGGAGGTCATCATCCCTGATGTCATGATGATCAGCGTCTCTCAGCCCCAGTCCCTGATGACATATCCTGAGAACCTCACTATACTAGACCTCTCAATGAATAATCAGGTGATAAATAATCAGACCTCTTCCCACCATGGCTACAGCCTACCTGGGGAGACAGGTGAATCCTGCCATCCATACAGAAACAAAAATGAGCACCAGAACGAGGACAGGCCAAGTGTCCTGTACCCTTAAGGATGGGGTAAGGACGTTGATGCACACAAAATAGAAAGGAGAGGACATTTGGGCTGGGTATCAAAGGGTGAATAGGAGTCTGACAAACAGGAGAGGAAGGATACATCCTGGGGAAAGCAACGAGAAGGCCTGGGCATGGACAACTTATACGGCGTTTTGGGGTTTTTGTTTTTTGGTTTTTGGTTTTTGTTTTTTTTTGTCTGTTTCAGGAACTGTGTGCAGGGCAGGACCATCTTGCCGGAAACATGCCGTTACCATGGCACCCAGCACAGCATCTGGTGTTACATGAGCATCCTCATCTGACTGCAAACAGATGGGTGGATTGTTTTTCCAGAAGGATGAGCTCTATTTCATGATGAGCTCTATTTCATGATGAGCTCTATTTCACCCAGGTGTTTTTTCACAAATCATAAGTTGAGTACCCCAGATGCAATTTTACTGAAGGCTCTGGCCACATTCCTCACAGCCCAGAGGCCTGATATGCTCTCTGTCCCCATTCAGCTACTTTTTGGGTGTGGGACTCAGAGTGAGCCTCATCCCAAGTCCCCACCCATGTGGAATGAAGAGATTGCACTAGACCAGTGGTGTTTCTCAAACTTGGGTGCATGTAAGAATAACTGGGAAAGCTCCTAACAGGTGGATTCTTGGACTCTACCTCCAGATATATTTTGAGTCTACAGGTCCTGGCTTGAGGCCTGAGTATCTGTGTTTCTAATAAGCTCTGAGGTGCTGCTGCTGGCTTATAGTTTACTCCAGACTGGGACCTGGAAACTTTGCACTGGAGAGAAGGTTCTTCAACCTCATCCTGGGGCAGGCACCCATTCCCTGAGACCTCATAATGAATAATCAGGCAATGAATAACCGGGCCCCTCCCACCATGGCCTCAGCCTAACCGTGGAGACAGGGGAGCCTGCTCTCCATGCAGGAGCAAACATCAGTGCTAGAACAAAGGCACGGGTCACGTTGTATGTGGCAGGAGTCAACAGAATGCCAGAAGGAGCTCATGCAGCATTCTTAAGGCAGGTGGTAGACCCAGGGCCCAGTTGTGTGCTGTCAGTGGCAGGGGTTTGCTTTGAGCTGGAATCAAAGTAGGCTGGTACACAGGGCCAAAATCCCACATACATCCCTCAGGTTCTCCAGCCTGGCCCGTGCCACTGCTCCCGCAAGCCACGACTCTTGCCCTCAACTTGCTCTGGGACACTGCCCTCGTCCAGTCCCCGAGAAATGATCAGCCTCGAGGCCCCTGTGTAAGCCCTGCCCTCTTACACTCAGACCCTATCTCCTTTTCCCTGAGAGTGTCTCAGGTGTCAGCCCCTCTCAGGGAAGGCCCCTGGTCAGTGCTTTTATTTTCTTTTTTGGTGGAGTTTCACTCTGTAGTCCAGGCTGGCATGCAGTGGTGTGATCTCAGCTCACTGCAACCTCTGCCTCCCAGGTTCAAGTGATTCTCCTGCCTCAGCCTCCCAAGTAGCTGGGACTGTAGGCACCCACCACCACACCTGGCTAATGTTTGTATTTCTAGTAGAGATGGGGTTTCACCATGTCGGCCAGGCTGGTCTCGAACTCCTGACCTCAGGTGATCCACCCACCTCAGCCTCCCAAATTGCTGGGATTACAGGCATGAGCCACCAAGCCTGGCTAATTTTTGTATTTTTACTAGAGAACAGCATCAGAACCCACAAAGCACTCTGGGGAAGGGGTGCTGCTGCCTTTGCAGAGTTGAAGCGGAGTGTGTAGGGGGCAGTGGGGAAGTCCTGGGAGACCGTCAGCCACTCCTTGTGCACATGGTAAAGGGTGGCCAAGAGAGGATGGGAAGATGCAGTGTGCGAACAGCATCAGAACCCACAAAGCACCATGTTGGCCAGGCTGGTCTCAAACTCCTGACCTCAGGTGATTCACCCACCTTAGCCTCCCAAAGTGCTGGGATTACAGGCATGAGCCACCGCGCCCGGCACCTTGGTGAGTTCTTTGATGCATGTGCCACATCAGCCTTTGTGACACCGTCGGGGTGGCCCTGGCAATGCACAGCTCTACTTTCCCTCTGAGAATCACTCTCCATGGGAATGCAGTAGCACCTGGGGCCTGGCAGCACCTGCCCCACCCAAGGCCTTGCTAGAGCTCCCCGTGGGCCTGGAGAGGACTTTCTCACAGCTGCACTGCAGCCTGGGGCCCCTCTCTTAACCCTCCTTCCTTCCCCTTCTCCTCTTGCAGACACCAGGCCTGCATTGCAGTCTGAAGGGGGTCCCCGCCCACCCTCCACCCTCTCCCTGTATCCTGCCCCAGCATTGTGTTTCATCAGTCTCTTGCACATTTCCTCTGTCTCCATGTCTGCTTCCCAGATGACCAAACTGACATAAGTAACAAAATGAGTCTCTAATGAGCTCCCTCAAGTCCTCCGCCTCCAAGGGCTGCCTGCTCCACAAAGGCAGGCCCTGCATCTCTCACTCATCACTGACTCCAGGCACCTGGGAGAGCCTCGCAGGTGCTCCATAGCGTCCTGTCCCACCCAGGCAGAGAGGGGCAGGCAAGGACAGTCTCACACTCTGGGGAAGGGGTGCTGCTGCCTTTGCAGAGTTGAAGCAGAGAGTGTAAGGGGTGCTGGGGGAGTCCTGGGAGACCACCAGCCACTCCCTGTGCACGAGAGAAAGGGGGGCCCAGAGAGGACTGGAGGACACAGGATGCGAACAGCATCGGAACCCGCAAAGCACTCCTGGCTCACAGAGGTAAGGTCTGCTGGCTTAAATATTGCTAAAAGCCATGGATTGGGCCAGGCATGGTGGCTCATGCCTGTAATACCAGCACTTTGGGAGGCCAAGGCAGGCGGATCACCTGAGGTCGGGAGTTTGAGATCAGCCTGACCAGCACAGAGAAACCCCATCTCTACTTAAAACAAAAACAAAAACAAAAACAAAAACCGGCATGGTGGTGCATGCCTGTAGTCTCAACTACTCGGAAGGCTGGGGCAGGAGAATTGTTTGAACCTGGGAGAAGGGGGTTGCAGCGAGCTGAGATCACACCATTTGCATTCCAGCCTAGGCAACAAGAGCAAAACTCCGGCTCAAAAAAGAAAAATAAAAGCCATTGAGTGGCTCACTGAGCCCAACAGGCCCAGACCAGGCACTCAGCTCTCCCTGGGTCCAAGTTCCACCTTGCCTCTGCTGAAGCTGTAGCCCTCTGTTGGGGGTGGGCAGGTAGGGTGCAGTTGGGGGTGGTGGGTGGGTGCAGGGGGGCAGGCAACCGGGCGCCTCCACTGGGACACATAGGATTTCCACAGCCCAGCATCCTCTTTCTACTCCAGGCAGGGTGGACTCTCCTGGGTGAAGACCAGTATGGTGAGGACTTGTGCCTCACCCAAATATCATCTCTTCTTTATTTGAGACTGAGTCTGGCTCTGTTGCCCAGGCTGGAGTGCAGTGGTGTTATCTCAGCTCACTACAGCCTCCGCCTCCCCAGTTCAAGAGAGTCTCCTGCCTCCGCCTTCCAAGTAGCAGGGATTACAGGCATACATCACCACTTCTGGCTAATTTTTATATTTTTAGTAACAATGAGTTTTCGCCATGTTGGCCAGGCAAGTCTCGAACTCCTGACCTCAAGTGATCTCCCCACCTCGGCCTCTCAGAGTGCTGGGATTACAGGCATGAGCCACCCCTCCTGGTCCCAAATCTCATCTTGAATCATGATCCCCATAATCCCCACGCATCAAGGGAGAGACAAGGTGGAGATAGCTGAGTCATGGCAGTAGTTTTCCCCATGCTGTTCTCCTGACAGTGACTGAGTTTTCATGAGATCTGATGGTTTTATAAGAGGCTCTTCCCCTCCGCTCAGCACTTCACATTCCTGCCACTTCGTGAAGAAGTCCTTCGCCTTCTGCCATGATTGTAAGTTTCCTGAGGCTCCCCCAGCCATGCTGAATGGTGTCACTTAAACCTCTTTCCTTTATAAATTACCCAGTCTTGGGCAGTTCTTTATAGCATGGTGAAAGTGGACTAACAGACCTACCCTTTGAGCCACATTACTGTTGCCAAAGATGTGAAGAGGTCCAGGTTACAGGACCACACCACTGTGTGTGTGTGTCTATGTGTGTGTACTCACATGTGCATGTGTGACTCTGTGTGGTACATCCGTGTGTATGTACATATTTGTGTATGGCTTCAAAAGGCCCCACCAGAACTGGAACAGGGCATGGGGAATTCCCTAAAGGAAATTGGAAGCCTCTGCTTTAAGAGTTATGATATGTTGGCCAGGCGCGGTAGCTCATGCCTGTAATCCCAGCACTTTGGGAGGCCGAGGCAGGCAGATCAAGAGGTCAGGAGATCAAGACCATCCTGGCCAATATGGTGAAATCCCGTCTCTACTAAAAATACAAAAATTAGCTGGGCATGGTAGCACATAGCTGTAATCCTAGCTACTCAGGAGACTGAGGCAGGAGAATTGTTTGAACACGGAAGTTGGAGGTTGCAGTGAGCCGATATTGTGCCACTGCACTCCAGCATGGCTACAGAGACTCTGTCTCAAAAAAAAAAAAAAAAAAAAGACTTAGGATATGTTTTTTTTTTTTTTTTTTTTTTTTTGAAATGGAGTTTCGCTCTTGTTACCCAGGCTGGAGTGCAATGGCACCATCTCGGCTCACCGCAACCTCCACCTCCTGGGTTCAGGCAATTCTCCTGCCTCAGCCTCCTGAGTAGCTGGGATTACAGGCACGCGCCACCATGCCCAGCTAATTTTTTGTATTTTTAGTAGAGACGGGATTTCACCATGTTGACCAGGATGGTCTCGATCTCTTGACCTCGTGATCCGCCCGCCTCGGCCTCCCAAAGTGCTGGGATTACAGGCTTGAGCCACCGCGCCCGGCCTAGGATATGTTAATTCATATGTGTTTAATCATTCTACAATGTATACATGGATCAAAGCATCACACAGTACCCCATAAATAGGCATAATTATTATTTGTCAATTACTGAAAGACTTGCCCAAAATTAATTAACAAATGCAGCATTTGCTAGTGAACTAGGAAATAATGTGGAGAAAACAAAATTTAACCCTTATTTAGATTGAGACATCTTGTATTTTGAAAATGCAATCGAGTATTGTATTTTTAGTAGAGATGGGGTTTCACCATGTGGAGAGTAGATTTTAAGTATTCTCACCACAAAAAATAATAAGCATGGGAGGAATGCATATGCTAATTCAGTTGATTGAACCATTCCACAAGATATGCATATTTCAAAACATGTTATACGTGGTAAACATATCAATTGTTATTTGTCCATTTGAAATAATATAAATAGCTGGACACAGTGGGTCACACCTGTAATCACAACACTTCAGGAAGCCAAGGCAGGAAGATCACTGGAGCCCAGTAGAGCGACATCAACCTGGGCAACATAGTGAGACTCCATCTCTACAAAAGAATAAAAAAAACAAGGCCGGGCACAGTGGCTCACACCTGTAATCCCAGCACTTTGGGAGGCTGGGGCGAGCAGATCACCTGAGGTCAGGAGTTTGAGACCAGCCTGATCAACATGGAGAAACCCTATCTCTACAAAAATACAAAATTAGCCAGGCATGGTGGTGCATGCCTGTAATCCCACCTACTTGGGAGGCTAGACCAGGAGAATAGCTTGAACCCAGGAGGCGAAGGTTGCAGTGAACTGAGATTGTACCATTGCACTCCATCCTGGGCAACAAGAGTAAAACTCTGTTTCAAATAAAAAAAAAAATAGCCAGGTGCGGTGATGCACACCCATAGTCCCAGCCACTAGGGAGGCTGAGGTGGGAGGATCACTTGAGCCCAGGAGTTGGAGGCTTCAGTGAGCTATGGCTGCCCCACTGTACTCCAGCCTGGGTGACAGAGTGAGATCCTCTTTCAAAAAATTTTTTAATTAAAAATATAAATAAGTCAGGTACAGTGGCTCACACCTGTAATCCCAGCACTGTGGGAGGCTGTGGCAGGTGGATCACCTGAGGTCAGGTGTTGAAGACCAGCCTGGCCAACATGGTGAAATCCCTCCTTTACTAAAAATACAAAAATTAGTGGGGCATGGTGGTGCATGGCTGTAATCCTAGGTACTCATGAGGCTGAGGCAGGAGAATCACTTGAACCCAGAAAGCAGAGGTTGCAGTGAGCTGAGATAACACCACTGCACTCCAGCCTGAGCAACACAGTAAGATTCTGTCTCAAGAAAAAAAAAGTGTGTGTGTGTGTGTGTGTGTGTGTGTGTATGTGTGTGTATGTGTATATATCTATATACACATACATACACATATATTTTAAATTTTTAACAAATTTTTAATATATGTATATATAAAATACATGCATATCTGTACCTATATACATGTATACACACATATATAAATATATACACACACAATTTTAATGTATCTGTATATATAAAATACATGTATACATGTACAATATATATACATATATGCATATGTGCGTATATATATATATACATGTTGGGGGGGTTGCGTGTGTATAGAGAGAGAGAGGCCGGGCAAGTGGCTGACATTTGTAATCCCAGCACTTTCGGAGGCTGAGTCGGGTGGATCACCTGAGCTCAGGAGTTCAAGACCAGCCTGGCCAACATGGTGAAACCCCGTCTCTACTAAAAATACAAAAATTAGCTGGGTGTGGTGGCACTCACCTGTAATCCCAGCTACTCGGGAGGCTGAGGCAGGAGAATCATTTGAACCAAGGAGTCGGAGGTTTCAGTGAGCTGAGATCGTGCCACTGCACTCCAGCCTAGGCAACGGAGCAAGACCCTACCTCAAAAAATAAATAAATAAATAATTTTAAAAATAAATATGCATATACACACACACACAGAGAGAGAGAGAGAGAGAGAGAGAGAGGGAGGGAGGGAGAGGCATTTAACAGGAAGAAAAAGAATGCAAAATTGTGACCACTATGTTAAAAAAGAAAATGTGGTTCCAGAAAGATTTAGGAAGAAAATGAGGTCTGGAAAACCGTCTGTCCTTCCTTCCAAGTGGAGGATAAGAGAGGGGACAGGCAGGAGGCACTGGTGCTAAGGAGGGCTTGAAGGTGGGTGGAAGAAGCCCACAAGGGCTGGAGCTCTGGGGACAGGTGGTGATATGGTTTGGATGTATGTCCCCTCCAAATCTCATGTTGAAATGTGATCCCTGGCATTGGAGGCAGGGCCTGGTGGGAGGTGTTGGATCATGGGGGGGTAGACCCCTCATGGGTGGCTTGGTGGCATCCCCTTGGTGATGAGTGAGTTCTTGCTCAGTTAGTTTACATGAGATCTGGTTGTTTAAGAGTCTAGGGCAGGCGTCCCCAAACTTTTTACATAGGAGGCCAGTTCACTGTCCCTCAGACCGTTGGAGGGCCGCCACATACTGTGCTCCTCTCACTGACCACCAATGAAAGAGGTGCCCCTTCCTGAAGTGCAGCGGGGGGCTGGATAAATGGCCTCAGGGGGCCGCATGCGGCCCGTGGGCCGTAGTTTGGGGACGCCTGGTCTAGGGCCTCGGCCAGGTGCAGTTGCTCATGCTTGTAATCCCAGCTCTTTGGGAGGCCGAGGCAGGCAGATCATGAGGTCAGGAGTTTGACACCAGCCTGTCCAATATAATGAAACCCTGTTTCTACTAAAAAATAGGAACATTAGCTTGGTGTGGTGGCGCTTGCCTGTAGTCCCAGCTACTCAGGAGGCAGAGGCAAGAGAATTGCTTGAACCTGGAAGGCGGAGGTTGCAGCGAGCCGAGATTGTGCCACTGCACTCCAGCCTGGGTGACAGAGCAAGACTCTGTCTCAAAAAACAACAACAAAAAAAGAGTCTGAGGTCTCCCTTTTCTCTCTCTTCTGCCCCCTGTACCTCCCACCATGATTGGAAGCATTCGGAGACCTCACCAGAGGCAGAGGGCAGCACAGCACTTCCCGTACAGCCTGTAGAATCGTGAGCCAATTAAACCCCTTTTGTTTATCAATTACCCAGTCTCAGGTACTCCTTTATAGCAATGCAAGAACAAACTAACACAGACGGCACCCTGGGAAATGGTAAGTCAAGGGCACCTCTCACTAACACAGGAGGCACCTAACAGCGGGGCCAGGGAGGACAGTCCCCAAATTTCCCACAGCCCCCAGAGGAGCACGGGAGGATGAAAGGCAGGGAAATTAGTCAGGGACTGCTCTCAGGTTGCAGAGACAATGCCCTCTACAGAGAACCAGGCATCTCTGGGACAACCAGCATGGAGGGTGGGGGACGGCATGTGACAATGTCCCTCCAAGAGACGCAGGTGTCAGAGGGGAAACTGGAGCCTCCCTAGAGCCATAAGTTTATCCCACCCCCTAGAGTATACCTGCCACCTCAGGTGAGCAAAGGAACGCTCTGAATTGAGCTTAAATGACCAAGTTCACCTGGAATTGGCCAAGATGATACTTTCTGCCATCAGTCAGAAAAGGAGCTAGAAATAGCGGTTAGGTTGAGTTACAGAAAAACACAGTCCTGGCTGGGCACAGTGGCTCACACCCGTAATCCCAACACTTTGGAGGGGCAAGCTGGGTGGATCATGAGGAGTTTGAGACCAGCCTGACCAACATGGCGAAACCCTGTCTCTACTAAAAATACAAAAATTAGCTGGGTGTGGTGGTGTGGGCCTGTAATCCCAGCTATTTGGGAGGCTGAGGCAGGATAATCACTTGAACACAGGAGGCAGAGGTTGCAGCGAGCCAAGCTCATGCCACTGCACTTCTGCCTGGGTAGCAGAGTGAAACTCCGTCTCAAAAAAAAAAAAAACAGAAAAAAGAAAAACAGTCCTGGCCGGGCACAGTGGCTCACACCTGTAATCCCAGCAATCTGGGAGGCTAAGGTAGGAGGATCCTTTGAGCTCAGGAGTTCAAGACTAGCCTGAGCAATATGGCAAAACCCTGTCTCTACCAAAAAAAAAACACAAAAAATTAATAAGCTGAGCATGGTGGCGTGTGCCTGTGGTCCCAGCTACTCAAGAGGCTGAGGTGAGAGGATCACTTGAGCCCTGGAGATTGAAGCTGCAGTGAGCTGTAATCGCACCACTGCACTGGGCAACAAAGTGTGTGGATCACTTGAGGTCAGGAGTTCAAGACCATCCTGGCCAATATGGTGAAACCTTGTCTCTACTAAAAATACAAAAATTAGCTGAGCGTGGTGGCAGGTGCCTGTTATCTCCAGCCCAGGTGACAGAGTGAGACTCGGTTTCAAAAAAAAAAAAAATACCGTCCTGGTTTTGCTTCACCCAAGTACATGGAGTAAGAAATGTGTGCCCACTGGCTGAGTGACCCTCCCACAGAGGTCAGGAAGCTTCTAGAACCCATTTATGAAAGCTGAAGGCAGGAAGGGCCATGTCAACCTCAGTGTGATATTGAGAGGGCCCCTGGGGCTGGAAGCATGCACCCCAAACTTAGACCCTGGCAAAAGGAGTAGGGCAGATCCCCATGCAGTGCAGGCAGGAAGCTGAGTTTGCTGCTGGGGTCCTGTGAGTGTTCCTGGAGGATGGGTGACCTGGGAGGGGCGTCTGGTGGCTGACCCGGAAGAATGGCTATGCCAGCCAGCCTTACCTGGGCAGCCAAGGCCAAAGGTGGGGGGCGGCAAGAGGAGTGGCCGTGACAAGGCTGCAGCTGGATGGAATCCAGGGCCTCAGCCCCAGCGTCCCCTCCCCGACACCCTACAGCTGCCCATGTGGGGGTCGGGGGGCCTTCGGCCCACAATGCTGCTCACATCTGTCTGGTTTGGTGGGAGGAAATCCAGAGTCTAATGAGAACAAATGGCAGCCTGGAGAACTCATTTGTGGTCACAGATGAGATTTCCCCACCCCTGCGCCCCTAATTCAGCAAAGCACATCCATGGGTTTCCTTGTGTGGCGTGAGCGACACCTGGTGGTACCAGGTGGGAATTTCAAGTCATGTTCTTCAGACTGCTTGGGACAGCCCACCTGGACCCCAGCCCACTCTGGGCAAAGGCAAGATCACCGCTGAGCTCAGGGTGCACCTGAGACTTGGCTGCAGCAAGGAGGTATAGAGATATGGGAGCGACAGCTTCCAGACAGAAGGTGTTTCATTCATTCATTCATTCATTTCCCCAGGCATTTAGTGAGTGCATACCAGGTATTAGGGAGAGATGAACAAAATGGTTTTGTGAAGGTTGCATCCTAATGGGGAAGGCAGATAACAAGCGTGTAAATATCAGATAATTCCTCACTGTTAAGTGCTGTGAGCATTCACAAAGTTAAGAAATTGAGTCCAGAATCTTTCTCAGCATGCTCAATAAGCCTCATCTCAACCCAGCACAGTGGCTCACACCTGTAATCCCAGCACTTTAGGAGGTCGAGGTGGGCTGATCACTTGAGGTCAGGAGTATGAGACCAGCGTGGTCAACAGTGAAACCCTGTCTCTACCAAAAAATACAAAAATCAGCCAGGGGTGGTGACGTATGTCTATAGTCCCAACTACTCGGCTGAGGTGAGAGAATCATTTGAACCTAGGAGGTAGAGGTTGCAGGGAGCTGAGATCTTGCTGCTGCACTCCATCCTGGGTGACAGAGTGAGACCCTGTCTCAAAAAAAATAAAAGAAAACAGGCACAGTGTCTCATGCCTGTAATCCCAGCACTTTGGAGGCCTAGGCAGGCAGATCACTTGAGGTCAGGAATTCGAGAGCAGCCTGGCCAGCATAGCGAAACCCTATCTCTACTAAAGATACAAAAAAATATATATAGCTGAGTGTGGTGGCAGGCACCTATAATCCCAGCTACTCGAGGCTGAGGCAGGAGAATCGCTTGAACCGGGGAGGCGGAGGTTGCAGTGAACTGAGATCACTCCACTGCACTCCAGCTGGGTGACAGAGTAAGACTCCATCAAAACAAAACAAAACAAAACCTGTAAGCCTCATCTCAGCTGAATCTCTAGACACTCTCCTTGCCACAGGTCCTAGGCCCCAGCCTCAGGTACTTTATATGGACTCTTACGAAAGTGAGGAGGTGGAGTGTGACTATGGATGATGGATGTGGAATCAGGAAGACTCTGGGTTCCAATCCTGACTCGGCCACCTCCTAATTTTGTGGCCTTGGGCACCTCACCGAGCTTGTCTCAGTCTGTTTCCTCAACAGAGAAAAATGTGAATTACAGCAGGACCTACCTCCTACTTACAACACTTAATACCATAATGTCAGAAAAGTGCTGGGAGCATCTTCATACAGAACCACTCACAGTAAATATTAGCTGCTATTGGTATTGATATTACTATTGTTCCAATATTCCAGCCCTTCTTCTCCTCCTCCTCCTCCTTCTCTTCCCCACTCTGCACCCCAGAATCGAGGAAGAAAGAGGAAGGATCGCAGCCAGTTCCCCTACAGCCCCTCCTTACCCAGGGCTCTCTGGCCAAGGCTCAGCCAGCCCTACAGCGGTAGACAAAATGAGTGTGAAATTGCATGTGAGACGGAAGTTTTAGACTCAACCAAACTGGCCTTTCTATTGCCCAAAAGTGTGGCTAAGGGACAGGAAGCAGAGATTGGAAAGGGCAGGGCTGACAGGAGTGAGTCACTGACGGGGAGAAAATGAACCACTTCCTGTGTGTTCCCACAGCGGTCAGAGCCCTCTGCAGACAGCTACAGCCTGGTTCCCAGGTCTGGAGGAGGCTGGGTGCCCAGTGTCTCTAGAGGACTGGCTCTGCCCTCTGCCTGGAGAGTCTGTGGGCCCCAGACACGGTCCCCAGGGAGGGACCTCTTGGCCTCTTCCCCCAGATTCCCCCAGCACTCACGCTCTCAGGAGGCTCAGGGTCTTGCTCGGAGTGATGCTCTCCTGTGGCCGTTTTGAAAGTCGTAATACTTTTTGGACAAGAGGCCACCCATTTTCATTTTGTGCAAGTTATGCAGCCAGTCGCGGAATCATTCTTACTTTGCAAGGTCACAACCAGCAAATGGAGCCAACTCCAGGACTCCCGTACTCTGTGCCCCACAAGTACCTTCGGGGGTCTCTAAAGGGGGGCGCCCTCAGCCTCCTCCTTCCCCGGGACACAGGCCACCCCTGCCCACTTTGCCACTGCTGCACCCTGAGTGCCATGGCCTGTGCAGACCACCAGAAGAGGGCTCTCGGGAGCCAGGACAGGGTACGGAGGATTCTTGTTGGGGGCAGGAACATGGTTACTGGTCCCCTAGGGCAGAGAAGCCTGCAGGAAGTGGGGAAACCTACCAGACAGCCACCTCAGCAGGGAGGGAGACAGATCTGTCATCCAGCAGCAATAAATGCAAGTTCCCTGGTGGGCCAGTAGCTAGGGAGGGAAAAAATGCAAGCACTTAGCGAGCACTGCCAAGGTGCCTGGCACACTCTGAGTTCCTTCTGTGCATTTACCTCTTTATCTTCATGGAAATTCTAGGCTCCACTTGTTAGCTTTCATTTTACAGAATAGAAAACCCAAGGGGTGGGTGTAGTGGCTCACGTCTATGATCCCAGAACTTTGGGTGGCCGAGGAGGGCAGATCATGAGATCAGGAGTTCGAGACCAGCCTGGCCAACATAGTGAAACCTCATCTTTACTAGAAATACAAAAATCAGCCGGGCGTGATGGCGGGTGCCTGTAAAACCAGCTACTCGGGAGGCCGAGGTAAGAGAACTGCTTGAACCTGGGAGGTGAGATTGTGGTGAGCCAAGATCCCTTCACTGTGCTCTAGCCTGGATGACAGAGTGAGACTGTCTCAGGAAAAAAAAAAAAAAAAAATACCGAGGCACAGAGAGGTAAGGAAGTTGTCCAAGAGCCTACAGAGCTAGTGCTTGGCATAGCCAGGGTCTACCCAGGATGCACTTTGTGCCCTGTCTGTTCTCCATACATTAATCTATCCAATAACCCTACAGCACTTATTAGCACTGATCAAATATCTGGGTTGTCTTCAGGGTAAGTGGTAGGATGGTACTTCCTGGGGCCTTAGTTGGGAGAGGCACAACTAGTACTGCATAGTTGGGGTTGGGGTTTTCCGAAGAAACGAAACCAGTAGGAGATTTTTTTTTTTTCTTGAAACTGAGTCTTGCTGTTTTGCCAGGCTAGAGTGCAGTGGCAGGATCTCAGCTCACTGCAACCTCCATCTCCCGGATTCAAGAGATTTTCCTGCCTCAGCCTCCTGAGTAGCTGGGACTACTCACGTGCAACCACACCTGGCTAATTTTTTGTATTTTAGTAGAGACAGGGTTTCACCATGGCCAGGGTGGTCTCGATATCCTGACCTCATCATCTGCCCGCCTCAGCCTCCCAAACTGCTGGGATTCAGGCATGAGCCACCATGCCCGACCCAAGGTATTTTATATATATAATTAATAAGTTATGTATACACACACACACACACACACACACACTCTTAGCCCCTCATAGCTGTAAGTTCTACACCTACAGATTCAATCGACCAGGGATGGAAAATATTTCTTAAAATAACAATACAACAATAAAAAATAAACACCTTACAAATACAGTTTAACAACTATAGTTATTGATTTATTTTCTAGACAGAGTCTCCCTCTGTTGCCCAGGCTGGAGTACATTGGTGCGATCTCAGCTCACTACAGGCTCCACCTCCTGGGTTCAAGCGATCCTCCCACCTCAGCTTCCCAAGTAGCTGGAATATAGGTAAGCATCACCACAACTGGCTCCATTTTTTTCTTTCTTTCTTTCTTTCTTTCTTTCTTTTTTAAGACAGGGTATTGCTCTGTGGTGGCATGTGCCACCACACCCAGCCTATTATTTTGCATTTGTGTTTTTATTAAAAACAAGGTTTCGCCACATTGGCCAGGCCGATCTCAAACTCCTGATCTCAAGTGATCCGCCTGCCTTGGCCTCCCAAAATGCTGGAATTACAGGCATGAGCCACCGCACCCAGCTGCTGTTATCTTTTTGTTATTTTGTATATTTTTCTTTAGTGGAGATGGAGGGGTCTAACTATGTTGCTCAGGCTGGCCTCCAACAGCATTTACATTGTATTGGGTATTATAAGTGATCAAGAGATGATATAAAGTGTATAGGAGGATGTGCATAGGTTATATGCAAATACTACACCATTTTATATTAGGAACATGAGCATCCAGGGATTTTGGTACCCATGGGGCGTTCTGGAACCAATTTCCCATAAATACTAAGGGATGACTGTAATGTATTTATAATTATTCTTGGGCCGGGCGTGGTGGCTCAAGCCTGTAATCCCAGCACTTTGGGAGGCCGAGGCGGGTGGATCACACGGTCAAGAGATCGAGACCATCCTGGTCAACATAGTGAAACCCCATCTCTACTAAAAATACAAAAAATTAGCTGGGCATGGTGGCGCGTGCCTGTAATCCCAGCTACTCAGGAGGCTGAGGCACAGGAGAATTGCCTGAACCCAGGAGGTGGAGGTTTCGGTGAGCCGAGATCTTGCCATTGCACTCCAGCCTAGGTAACAAGAGTGAAACTCCGTCTCAAAAAAATAATAATAATAATAATTATTATTCTATAACATATAATACCTAATATGTTAATGATATTATATATTTATACACATGTAGAGGGATTTATTTTAAGAAATTGGCTCGGCCGGGCATGGTGGCTCACGCCTGTAATCCCAGCACTTTGGGAGGCCAAGGCAGGCAGATCACCCGCGATCAGGAGTTAGAGACCAGCAGCCTGACCAACATGGAGAAACCCCTTCTCTACTAAAAATCCAAAATTAGCCAGGCATGGTGGTGCATGCCTATAATCCCAGGTACTCAGGAGGCTGAGGCAGGAGAATCACTTGAACCCAGGAGGTGGAGGTTGCAGTGAGCCGAAATCACTCCACTGCACTCTAGCCTGGACAACAAGAGCGAAACTCCATCTCAAAAAAAAGACAAGAAATTGAGAAATTGGTTTACACCATCTTGCAGGCAGGCCAGTCTGTAGTCTGCAGGGTTGGATGGCAAGCTAGACACCCAGGGAGGAGCTGGCACCACAGTCTTGATCTGGAGGCAAAATTTCTTCTCCAGTAAGCCTTAGTGTTTGCTCTCAAGACCTTTTGACGAACCAGATAAGGCCCACCCACGTTATTGAGGGCAACGTTCTTTACATAAAGTCAAGTGATTGTGGATATTAACCACCCCTCGCAGACACCTTCAGCACAATGCCTCGATTGGTGTGTGATTAAATAATTGAGTAGGAGGGCCTAGCCAAGCAGACACACGAAATTACTCAGCTCCACTCTGTCCAGTACACTGGGTGTGGAACTCAAATGTCACTTGCAGACCGTGCACCTGTCCATGCAAAACCTTCCTGAGCTCTTTCCTTCCCTCAGCTCAGTGGCTAATGACATTTATGACAGTAGCTGCTGTGTCAGCCTGGATCCTAGGGTGAGATGACATGGAAGAGAGTCCCCAAACCAGAAATAAATCTTGAATGTTCAAAGCCATGAAAAGGGTCAGATGCGATGGCTCATGTCTGCAATCCCAGCAGTTTAGGAGGCCGAGGCTGGCGGATCACTTGAGGTCAGGAGTTCCAGACTAGCTTGGGCAACATGGTAAGACCTTATCTCTACTAAAAATACTAAAAAATTAGCTGGCGTGATGGAGGGGCACCTGAAATCCCAGCTACTCAGGAGACTGAGGCAAGAGAATCACTTGAACCCGGGAGGCAGAGGCTGCAGTAAGCTGAGATTGTGCCACTACACTCTAGCCTGGGCAACACAGCAAGACTCTGTCTCTGGGAAAAAAAAAAAAAAAAGCCATGAAAGGCAGCTCCCTCCTTCGTCACCACTTAGCTGATCTTACTCACACCACTCCCACGTGGCACAGAGTATCACAGTTCAGAGCATGGGCTCAGCGCTGCCTGTCTGTCTTTGAATCCCAGCTCTGCCCAAAACTGGCTATATGATCCTAAGCAAATTTCTTAACCTCCTCATCTTTAAAATGGGAACAATAATAGTACATACAATAGCATGAAAGGACTAAAACCAAGATCCAAGGAAATAATTCCCATAAAATCCTAAGGAGAATACCTGGCACAAAGTAAGCTCTTGAAAGATGTTAATTATTATCACTATTATGATCTTCATATCACATGAGATACAAATGACACAGCAACATGAAATCTCTCGCTCAAAATCACACATTCCATCGGATGCAGTGGCTCACACCTGTAATCCCAGCACTTCGGGAGGCTGAAGTGGGTAGATCTCCTGAGGTCAGGAGTTCGAGACCAGCCTGGCCCACATGGTGAAACCCCATCTCGACTAAAAATACAAAAATTAGCCAGAGGTGGTGGTGGGTCCCTGTAATCCCAGCCACTTGGGGAACTGAGGCAGGAGAATCTCTTGAACCCCGGGAGATGGACGTTGCAGTAAGCCAAGATTGTACCACTGCACTCCAGCCTGGGCGATACAGCAAGATTCTGTCTCTAAATACATATATCTATGAGGTGATTGAGCCAGAAGGCTCTACCCCACAGGTGGGATTATAAAAGGGTGAGTTCAGCTCCTTCTGACTCTCTTTGTCCCTCTACCATGGGAGGTTCCAGCAAGAAGTCCCCTGCCAGATGCTGGTATTTTATTTTATTTTATTTTTTGTGAGATAGAATCTCGCTCTGTCACACAGGCTGGAGTGCAGTGGCACAATCTCACTGCAACCTCCGCCTCCTGGGTTCAAGAAATTATCCTGCCTCAGCCTCACACGTAGGTGAGACTACAGACACATGCTACCACACTCAACTAATTTTTTGTATTTTTAGTAGAGACGGAGTTTCACCATGTTAGCCAGGATGGTCTCGATCTCTTAACTTTGTGATCCACCTGCCTCGGCCTCCCAAAGTGCTGGGATTAGAGGCATGAGCCACCACACCCGGCCCGTTTTTTCTTTTTCTTTTTTTTTTCTTTTCTTTTTTTTTTTTTTTTTTTTTTTTTTTTTTTTTTTTTGAGACAGAGTCTTGCTCTGTCACCCAGGCTGTAGTGCAGTTGCACAATCTTGGCTCACGGCATCCTCCGCCATCCAGGTTCAAGCGATTCCCCTGCCTCTGCCTCCTGAGTAGCTGGGACTGCAGGCAAGCGCCACCACACCTGGCTAATTTTTTGTATTTTTGGTAGAGATGGGGTTTCACCATTTTGGGGCCAGGATGGTCTCTAACTCCTGACCTCGTGATCCACCTGCCTCGGCCTCCCAAAGTGCTGGGATTACAGGCGTGAGCCACTGTGCCTGGACTTTATTTTTGTTTTTTTAGAAACTGGGTCTCACTCTGTTGTCCAGGCTGGAATGCAGTGATATGATCATAGCTCATTGCAGCCTCAAGCTGTTGGCTTTAAGCAATCCTCCAGCCTCAGCCCCCTGAGTAGCTGGGACTCCGGGCACATGCTACCATCCCTGTTTTTTGTTCTTGTTGTTTGTTTGTTTGTTTAATTTTTTGTAGAGACTGGGTCTCACTACGTTGGCTAGGCTGGCCTTGAAATTCCTGGCCTCAAGGAATCCTCTTGCTTCAGCCTCCCAAAGCACTGGGATTATAGGTGGGAATCATCATGCCCAGTCAGATACTGGCGTTTTAATCTTGGACTTCGCGGCCTCCAGAACTGTGAGGAAATGTATTTCTATTCATTATGAATTCCCATCTTGGGTATCTTTTTGTAGCTGCACAAATGGACTAAAACACTGGCCATGAGCATGACAGGTGGGACCGGCCCCCTTGGCATCTCCTTCTCAGTTAATAGGCTCCTCTTCATACTTCTTTCCTTCATGGCTGAAGCAGGTATTTGTTGAGGGGCATCTGCTGGGGATAGTGGAGTGCTACTGAGATGTTCCTGTCCCCTGCCTGTCCCCATGCCGCTCCGCTGTGCACTAATGCATGTGCCTTTTAAAGCGACTGAACGCAAATCTGGCACTTACAAGAGATTCAAGGGCTTTGCATATTACAGATGACCAAACTGAGGCTCTGTTTCTGACAAAGGGCTTTGAAGGGGTGCAGCATTTATTCTTTGGAGTTTTTTGTTGTTGTTGTTGTTGTTTTGGTTTTTTGCAGTTTTTTTTGAAACGGAGTCTTGCTCTTGTCACACAGGTTGGAGTGCAATGGCGTGATCTCAGCTCACTGCAACCTCCGCCTCCTGGGTTCAAGTGATTCTCCTGCCTCAGCCTCCCAAGTAGCTAGGATTACAGGCCCCTATCACCATGGCCAGCTAATTTTTGTATTTTTAGTAGAGAAGGGGTTTCACCATGTTGGCCAGGCTGGTCTCAAAGTCCTGACCTCAGGTGATCCACCCACCTGGGCCTCCCACATGCTGGGATTACAGGTGTGAGTCACCACGCCCGGCCTCTAGGGGCTTTTTTGGCTTTGGAATGAACCAGACAGAGGCAGTGCACAGGGATGACGAGCCACAGTGGCAAACACACAGGGTACACAGACAGTTGGGGGACGCTGCAAATATCCATGGAACACAGCAGATATCAGCAAGGGGCCTGGCTAGCAGTGAGCACAGTCTCCCTGGAGACGCTTAGCTATCCTGAGTGCACCTTGCAGGGGCTGAGGCCCCTCAATTATCCAGGTGCTGGTTTCCATGGCAACAAAAATCAGGAGGTAAAGTCAACAGGACCTTGTTTATTCTTGCAACCTGTGAATCCAGGGAGAATGCAGGCAACACCAGGGTATTTGATTCAAAACAACATCCCATTCCCCAGACAGGCTAGATAACAAAGCAGCTCCTGGGCTGCCACCTTGAACACAAGGAAAGCCCTTTTATCCTAGAACTACAATTGCAACGAAATCAGGTGATAGGTTTTGTATTCATCAGGCTGGGCGTGGTGGCTCACATCACACCTGTAATCCCAACACTTTGGGAGGCTGAGGCAGGCGGATCACAAGGTCAGGAGATCAAGACCATCCTGGCTAACACAGTGAAACCCCATCTCTTCTAAAAATACAAAAAATTAGCCAGTGTGGTGGCTCACACCTGTAGTCCCAGCTACTTGAGAGGCTGAGGCAGGATAATTGTTTGAACCCAGGAGGCAGAGGTTGCAGGGAGCTGACTGTGCCACTGCACTCCAGCCTGGGCAGCAGAGCAAGACTCCATCTGAAAAAATAAAATAAGATTATTAAGGATAATTCCAGAGCTGGGCTAGCCAAGCAAAAAGGGGGCCAGCCATCCACTCATGGAGTTGGCAGGCTAGGAACATAGCTCAGCTTCCATGAGTTCTTCTGCTTGCCCTTAGTTAGTCCTAGCGTTGGCCAACACCCTGCAAAGGGTTTGGTTTGCACCTACCTGGTGTTGACATCTTTAGAGATCTCACATCTTACTCACTGGGTACT
Organism: Saimiri boliviensis; assembly: GCF_048565385.1. NCBI lineage: Eukaryota > Metazoa > Chordata > Mammalia > Primates > Cebidae > Saimiri > Saimiri boliviensis. Next base: position 25,602,859 of record NC_133468.1, on the reverse strand, counting down.
CCTGAGCCTCTTGTACCCTGTTAGCCGTTTTTCTTCATAAGGTTTGTTTTGCTGTTCTTTTCTTTTTTCTTTTTCCGAGACAGAGTTTTGCTCTTGTGGCCCAGGCTGGAGTGCAGTGGTGCGATCTAGGCTCGCTGCAACCTCCGCCTCCTAGGTTCAAGCAGTTCTCCTGCCTCAGCCTCCCAAAGCTGAGATTACAGGCATGCATCACCACACCTGGCTAATTTTTTGTGTTTTTAGTAGAGATGGGGTTTCTGCAGGTGGGGCAGCCTAGTCTCATACTTACAACCTCAGGTGACCCACCTGCCTCAGCCTCCCAAAGTGCTGAGATTACAAGTGTGAGCCACCGTGCCTGGTCTGTTTTGCTGTTTTTTTGTTTTGTTTTGTTTTGTTTTTTTTTCTTGAGACTATCTCACTCTGTCACCCAGGCTGGAGTGCAGTGGCATGATCATAGCTCACTTCAGCTTCAACCTCCCCAGCTCAATCAATCCTCACACCTCAGCCTCCCAAGTAGCTGAGACTATAGGCATACACCACCTTGTCCAACTTAACTCCTTATTTTGCATGCTGAGCTCAATAATATGCAACCTTTCTTCTTTTATAATATAAATCTGTAAGCCTATGAATTTCCCACTAATTTCAACTTTAGCTGCGTCATGCACGTTTTGATATATAGCAATTTCATTGTCATTCCTTCTTGAATACATCAAATTGTCTTTACATTTCATTTTTGCTTGATGAATTTATTTAGAGGTGTATTTTTAATTTCTGTGTCTGTGGAGTTTTTAGAAGATATCTTTTTGTTAATGGTTTCAGATGTAATTGCAACATAGAGAATGTGGGCTTTATGATGCCATTCCTTTAAAATGTATTGAAACTTGCTTCATGTCCTAGTATTTGGTCAGTTTTTGAAAACATTTCTTGTATTTGAACAGAACATGTATTCTCTAATTCTTGGATACTGTATTAGTCTGTTCTCACACTGCTAATAGAGACATACTGAGACTGGGTAATTTATAAAGGAAAGAGGTTTAATTGATTCACAGTTCCACATGACTTGGGAGGCCTCACAATCATGATGAGAGAGGAAGGGACATTTTATATGGTGGCAGGCAAGAAGAACTTGCACAAGGAAACTCCTCTTCATAAACTAAACCGTAGATCTAGTGAGACTTATTCACTATCATGAGAACATCATAGGAAAGACTCACCTCCATGATTAAATTACCTCGCACTGGGTCCCTCCCATAATACATGGGAATCATGGGAGCTATAATTCAAGATGAGATTTGGCTGGAGATGCAGCCAAACCATATCAGACACACATTTCAAAATGTATTTATTAGGCCAAAATTGTTCACTGTTGCTTCAGTTATCCATTGGTGCGTAACAAACCACTACAAATTTTAGTGGCTTAAAACATTTTATTTTGTCCTGAATCTGCACCCTGGACTGCGCTCAGCTGGGCAGTTCTGCTAGTCTTTCATATGACTATATTCAGCTAGCAGATTGAATGAAGGCTTGGCTCAGCTGGGACACTGGGATGGGTAGGACTCTCTCCTTGTCCAAGTACTCTCAGGCCCTTTACCTTTTCCCATGATCTCTCCAAAAGGGTAGCTGAACTTCCTACATGGCTTACAGGGCTCCAGGAACACAAAAATGGAAGCTCTCGGGCTTTCTTAAGCCTTAGACTTGGAACTGGTAGAATATTACCTCTAACACATTCTGTTTGTCAAAACAAATTCCAGACCAATCCAGATTTAAGTAGATGGGCTACTCAAGGGAATGGATACCAGGAGAAGTGGTTCATTTGGGGACTACTAATATAATAGACTGCTACAATTATATTTTTCAACTGTTTGAACTATTAATTATTAGAAGAGGTATACTTAACCCACACTTATACTCCAGCAATGAGTATAAGGATGAATTCCTCAGTTTCTCCTTGATGTTCTCTTATTTTTTGGCATTAAATTTTTCTTTCTTATTTTTTTGTTTGTTTGTTTGTTTGTTTCTTCCGATAGGGTCTTGCTCTGTCTCCCAGACTGGAGTACAGTGACACAATCACAGCACCTCAGTTTCCTTAAGTATATTGACATTTTCTTTTTCTCACTCATAGCTCTTTGGCTTTCAGGGGAAGCCTTCAGGGTCTCCTATGCAGTGGAGAAAGATAAGGTAATAGACAGGATGCTATTGCTGTGATGAGCACCAAAAGGAAATCTCCAGGTGTCAGAGCTGAAGTTGTTGGCAGCTCCCATGTTCAGGGATGGGGGAAATCTCCCAGTCCTCTCACCCCCCAGAGCGCTCACACTGTATTAGTCCATTTTCATGCTGCTGATAAAGACATTCCTGAGACTGGGCAATTTACAAAAGAAAGAGGTTTAATGGGCTCACAGTTCTACTTGGCTGGAGAGGCCTCGCAATCATGGTGGAAGGTGAAAGGCACTTCTTACATGGTGGCAGACAAGAGAATGAGAGCCAAGTGAAAGGGGTTTCCCCTGATAAAACCATCAGATCTCATGAGACTTATTCACTACCACAAGAACAGTCTGGGGGAATCATGGGGGAAATCACCCCCATGATTCAATTATCTCCCACTGGGTCCCTCCCACAATACAAGGGAATTATGGGAGCTACAATTCAAGATGAGACTTGGGTGGGGACACAGCCTAACCATATCACCTACATTCTCCCCAGGCCAGAGAAGCCCTACTAGGACCTCATAAGGAGACCTCATGCATGGGACCCAAGGAGATCCTGTCCCTCTAGGGAATCCCAGAGTCCTGGGCCCTATACTGAGCATCTGAGTTTCTGAATCCCTCACTGCCACCCCGCAGGAGAGCGAGAGTCCCTGTGGCTGTTTCCTTTCCTAGGGATTTCAGGGGAGCTCACTGTGTCACATAAATGTTTCAGGCCCTGCCATCAGACTCCCTCTTCCTGGCTGCTGCTTAGCTTAGGAGGTGGGACTAAACACAAGCTGGGAGGAACTTTCAGTCTACTCCTCCTTCTCCCTACCAATTTTTTAACAGCTGGTAGACCAAGAAAGCAAGTCTGTGGGCCATCTGTTTACATATTTTAATCTTGCATTTTTTTTTTAAGGAATAATATGCTATTTTGTTTGTTTTTTGAGACAGAGTCTTGCTCTGTTGCTCAGGCTGGAGTGCAGTGGTGCAATCTCAGCTCACTGCAACTTCTGCATCCTGGGTTCAAGCAATTCTCCTGCCTCAGTCTCCCAAGTAGCATGTGCCACCATGCCTGGCTAATTTTTGTATTTTTAGTGGAGACAGGGTTTCACTATGTTGACCTGGGTCGTCTCGAACTCCTGACCTCAGGTGATCTGCCCACCTTGGCCTCCCAAAGTGCTAGGATTACAGGCCTGAGCCACCATGACTGACCAGGAATAATATGTTATTGCACCTATATGGATGTACCTTAATTTATTTAACCAGATACTTATTATTCTTACTTTGTAACACCTGATTCCCAAAGCTCCACAATAATAATAATAACAATATTACTGTTGTGCCTGTTATGTGCTAAGGCCTAGTGCTAGGACCTTATAGGTATTAACATATTTAATGTGTTGTACAGCCTTATTTTCATCCTGATTTTACAGACAAAGAAACTAAGTCTCAGAGATACTAAATGACTTGTTCATGTTCACACAGCTGGTAGGCGATGGAGCCAAACATCAAAGTTCTCATGTTTTTCTCCATCTCATTATACAGAGAATGCCCTGTGTCAGGCTTCCAGTTTGGGATTTGCAATGTAGTAACCATACTTCCCTCACCAAGCGAGTTTAGCTGCCTGGATTCAGATACTTCTATGACAGTCACCTCTGCTTTACCTCTCTCCCAGCAGAGAGGACAAATGAGATATTGTATGTGTAAGCACTTTAAAACTTTTAGCATGCCATACAAACTTAAGGGATATTGCAGAGTATGCAGATAACCTTGTTTATTTCAGGCACCTTAGCCCACATGTGGAGATGTCCAGAGGTCAAATCCTCAAATCAAATATTGCTAACGGCACAATAATTTCTCCCATAAAATACCATATTGTGTCATTTAAAAATGTAACTAACTCTTGGCCGGGCACAGGCACTTTGGGAAGCTAAGACAGGTGGATCACTTGAGGTTAGGAGTTTGAGACCAGCCCAGCCAACATGGTGAAATCCCATCTCTACTAAAATACAAAAATTACTTGGGCATGGTGGCATGCACCTGTAATCCCAGCTACTTGGCAGGCTGAGGCAGGAGAATTGCTCGAACCTGGGAAGCAGAGGTTGTAGTGAGCCAAGATCACACCACTGCACTCCAGCCTGGGCAAGACAGTGAGACTCCATCTCAAAAACAAATTTAAAAAAACTAAATAACTCTTTAAAATGTTTTTAATGTGTTTAATGAATATGTAAACACAGCGCTTAAAGTCATTTATAATGATTTTTTTAAAAAACAGAAACAGTATTGCTCTGTCATTGAAGCTGGTATGCAGTGGTACAATCAGAGCTCACTGCAGCCTCAAACTCCTGGACTCAGCCCTCCCACCGCAGCTTCCCACCATGCATGGCTTATTTATAAGGATTTAAAGTTATGTGGGAATGTTGTCTGGAGCACTTGCTGAAACTGTTTTGTGAATCCGTTTCTTCAAACTTCTTGAAACTGAATGAGGAATGAACTGAATGAACCAGTCCACTCTTCAGTGGTTCAAAATTCCCTATTTCTGTCACAGAAACATTGTTTTCTTTGGATTCTCCAATTTCTCCTCACTTCTATTTCAATACTAGTATTTAGCCTTTTTCTTTTTTCTTTTTTCTTTCCTTTTTGAGACAGAGTCTCGCTCTGTTGCCCAGGCTGGAATGCAGCAGTGTGGTCTCAGCTCACTGCCATCTCAGCCTCCCGGGTTCAAGCAATTATCATGCCTCATCCTCTCAAGTAACTGGAATTATAGGCGCCCACCACCACACCTGTCTTATTTTGGTATTTTTAATAAAGATAGAGGTTTCACCATGTTGGCCAGGCTGGTCTCAAACTCCTGGCCTCAAGTGATCCACCTACCTCAGCCTCCCAAAGTGCTAGGATTACAGGTGTGAGTTACCATGCCAGGCCTAGTATTTGGCCCTGTTTTTTTCTTGTTTTGAGACAGAGTTTCACTCTTGTCACTCAGGCCGGAGTGCAATGGCGTGATCTCAGCTCACTGCAACCTCCACCTCCCGGGTTCAAGCAGTTCTCTTGTCTCAGCTTCCCGAGTAGCTGGGATTACAGGCAGCCGCCACCACGCCTGGCTAATTTTTGTATTTTTTAGTAGAGATGGGTTTTTACCATGTTCGACAGGCTGGTCCTGAACTCCTGACCTCAGGTAATGTGCCTGCCTCAGCCTCCCAAAGGGCTGGGATTACAGGCATGAGCCACCAAATCCAGCCATATTTGGCCTTCTGTGGGAGGTCATTTCCACAAACAAGCAAGACTTTCTAATCATTTTTCAAGGATTACGAAGTCTTGACTTATAAGTAATACAAATTCATGCCATGATTTGTAGTGTTTGTAGCAAATGACAAGTGATACATATTATGTGCATTCAAGGTCCCCAGGAAGTTGGTTTTTGTTTTATTTTGTTCTGTTTTGTTTTTGAAGCAGGGTCTTGCTCTGTTGCCTAGGCTAGAGGACAATGGTATGATTATAACTCACTGCAACTTTGACCTCCTGGGCTCAAGTGATCCTCCCACCTCAGCCTCCCAAAGTGCTGGGATTGTAGGTGTGAGCCACTGTGCCCAGCCTTGCAGGGAGCTTAGATATGTGATTCAGCAAAAAGAACAAATCTGAAGGTATCACATTACGTGACTTCAAACTATGCTATAAGGCTCTCGTCACCCAAACAGCATGGTACTAGTATAAAAATAGGCACATAGACCAATGGAACAGAATAGAGAACCCAGAAATAAAGCCAAATACAGCCAACTGATCTTCAACAAAGCACACTAAAACATAAAGCGGGGAAAGGACAGCCTATTCAACAAATAGTGCTGAGATAATTGGCAAGTCACATGTAGCAGACCTAAACTAGGTCCTCATCTCTCACCTTATACAAAAATCAACTCAGCAAAATTCAGACTTGAATCTACCACCTGAAACCATAAACATTCTAGAAGATAACATCGGAAAAACCCTTCTAGACATTGGCTTACGCAAAAACTTCGTGATCAAGAACCCAAAAATAAAGGCAACAAAAACAAAGAAAAATAGATGGGACTTAATTAAACTAGAAAGCTTTTGCACAGCAAAAGAAATAATCAGCAGAGTTAACAGACACCACACAGAGTGGAAGAAAAACCTTCACAATCTGTACATCCGACAAAGGACTAGTATCCAGAATCTACAAAGAACTCAAAGAAATCAGCAAGAAAACAAACAATCTTATCAAAAAGCAGGCTAAGGACATAAATATACAATTCTCAAAAGAAGATATACAAATGGACAAAAAGCATACGGAAAAAATGTTCAACATCACTAATTATCAGGGAAATGCAAATCAAAATCACCATACAATACCACTTCTCTCCTGCAAGAATGGCCATAATCAAAAAATTAAAAAAAAAAAAAAAAAAAGATGTTGCTGTGAATGTGGTGAAAAGGAACACTTTTTTTTTTTTTTTTTTTTTTTTTAAAGTTTCACTCTTGTTGCACAGGCTGGAATGCAGTTGCATGATCTCAGCTCACTGTAACTTCCACCTCCCTCACCCGCCTCGGCCTCCCACAATGCTGGGATTACAAGCATGAGCCACCGCACCTGGCTGGGAACACTTTTACGCTGTTGGTGAGATTCCTTAAAGTGGAGATTCCTTAAAGAACTAAAAGTAGATCTACCATTTGATCCAGCAATCCCACTACTAGATTTCTACCCAGAGGATAAGAAGTCGTTATATGAAAAAGATACTTGCACACACATGTTTATAGCAGCACAGTTTGCAATTGCAAAAAGATGGAATCAGCCCAAATGCCCAACAGTCAATAAGTGGAAAAAGAAAATTCTATTATATATAGAGAGAGACCATAGAATACTATTCAGCCATAAAAAGGAATGAAATAATGACATTCACAGCAACCTGGATGGAACTGGAGACCATTATTGTAAATGAAGTAACTCGGGAATGGAAAACCAAACATCCTATGTTCTCACTCGTAAGTGGGAGCTAAGCTATGAGAACACAAAGACATAATAATGATACACTGGACTTAGAGGACTCCAGAAAAGGTCGGGGGTGGTAACAGAGAAAAGACTATATATTGGTTTCAATGTACACTGCTTGGGTGATGGGTGCACGTAAGTCGCAGAAATCACCACTAAAGATCTTTTTCATGTAACCAAACACCATCTGTTCCCCAAAAACCTATTGAAATAAAAAATAAAAATAAATAAATCCTTGAATACCGTGGTTCTATGGCAGAAAACAAGTGTTTAGTAAGAAGTATTTCATCTCCACTTTGCCCAGTGATTTGAGCAGTCTGGCCCCCTAATATGTAAGTTTCTTGATGCAAAGTTTGCAGCTTTTCCATCTTCGAATTCCTCGCCAGAAATCCCACGTGACTGGCGTTTTAATGATTATGCAAAAATGATGTATGTAATTGAATGGAATCACATTCACTAATCACTTTTTCTATTGAGTGTAGTAGCCCTTGCTAGTTAGAAGGAGGATATAGTAAAAGAGCAGGATTCTGGTTGGCCCTTGGGTGGTGGTGTTTTTCTGCTAGTCTTCATTGTATCCACCTGTAGATGGTGGCAAGGGAACTTGGGGCAGGATAATCCTTAAAACCATGATTCTTCAATCTGGCCAATCAGTTGGAGCTCTTAAGGGATACCTGAGGTCCTTCTAGGAGGTTCTGATTCAGTAGATATGGGACAGGCAAGAGTGTGTAATCTGGTGATCTTTATCAAGAGCTGATTTGGGGCTGCCTCACATGCTGTTTTGCAAGTTCATGTTTTCAGTTTATACCTTCATGACGATTTGAGCAATGCTAAGCCTAACCAATGTCGTTATTAACACCCCTGTTTTACAGGTGAGGAAATTGAAGCTGGGAACATCAAAAAGGTGGGGAAAGCTGCTAAAAAAGTTATGCAACTAGTACAATCTAGTAAGTGGTCGACTGGAGATTCCAACTCAGGCCCAGCAACTCCAGACCCCACTACCTCAATCACTGGGCAGCATAAGACTTTTGGGGCAGCTTCTGGTGATTTCGGTGATTAGTCAAGTTAGCTTTTGGGAAAGTCTCCTAGAGGCCCATGCAACTATCAAAGGGTGCATGTGATTGGAATTTGTGGCCCATCCCCCTCCGCTGTTTCTGGAAGACCATCGGAGAGAATCCGATGAGCAGCTGAACCTCTTATCAGTATTTCCCAGCCCTCGGGGAACTCCACAAGGTCCTGGTCTCACAGGCGGACCCAATCTGGGAACCAAGCGAGCCTCTTTCTGTACACCTGGCACTTCTGGTCACGCCCCGTTCTGAGAACACCCAATCCCACCCCAGTAGATCGTGATTGACGTCCACTCAGAGCAATTATAATCGACCATGGCGGACGGCCGCTCCGCCTCCCGGGTTACCCCGCCTCCCTTTCATTCTGAAAGAAAGAACCTCGGCCTGGGCATCCAATGAGAAGCGCCTTCACCTCAAAGATCCCGCCTCTTTCGGCGTCGACCCCGCCCCGAGGCCGGAAAGGCCGCCCGCCTCCCTTGGCAGGATGAGCCAATCGGAGGGCTCTCATGGCCGGATGGACGGCAGCCGGCCCAATCCGCCGGGTCTCACGCGGCGCTGCCCCGCCCCTCCGCCGGGCCCGAGTGGCGGCCGGGCGACGAGTGCGGGCCTCGGAGCGACTGCAACGGCGGCTGCGGCGGTGGCGGCGGCGGCAGACGCGGCCTGAGGCGAGCGGCGGGGCGTGGGGCGGCGCCTCGGCCCGGGCTCGCCCTCGCCGGCGGGAGCGTCCATGGCCCCCGGGCGCCGGCGGGGCGCGGCCGCGGCCTGAGGGGCCATGTCCGGGGTGGTGCGGACCCTCAGCCGCTGCCTGCTGCCGGCCGAGGCCGGCGGGGCCCGCGAGCGCAGGGCGGGCGGCGGCGCGCGCGACGCGGAGCGAGAGGCCCGGAGGCGCAGCCGCGACATCGACGCGCTGCTGGCTCGCGAGCGGCGCGCAGTGCGGCGCCTAGTGAAAATTCTGCTGCTGGGCGCTGGCGAGAGCGGCAAGTCCACGTTCCTCAAGCAGATGCGCATCATCCACGGCCGCGAGTTCGATCAGAAGGCGCTGCTGGAGTTCCGCGACACCATCTTCGACAACATTCTCAAGGTGACGCGCGCCCCCCCCCCGCCCCCCGGCACCTGCACCCAGGTGTGCCGGGGCGCTAACCCCTGCCCGGGCCCCTCCGTGTTCCGGGCCGGCGCCCGGTCGGGGACCCCCGGGGCGAGGATGCTGGATCCAGCCCCGCCTGCACCTCACTTCCCCGCCCATTCCCCGGGGCCTGCTGGCGTCGCCTCTGCCCCACCCCCGCCAGCCTTTTTTGAGATAGGGGTCTCTCCCTGTGTTGCCTAGGCTGGAGTGCAGTGGCGCGAGCACGGCTCTGCAGCTTCGACCTCCTGGGCCCAAGCCCTCCTCAGCCTCCCATAGTAATGGGATTACAGGCGTGCACCAGCAGCCCAGCTAATTTTTAAGATTTTTTGTAGAAATGGGGTCTTGCTGTGTTGTCGAGGTTGGTGTGGGTCTCCTGGCCTCAAGTGATCCTCCTGCTTTGGCCTCCCCCAAGTGCTGAGATTACAGGCACGAGTCATGGCACGCGGCCTACCTCTGCCCTCTCTACGGTGCCTGTGCACTGCGGGAGTGGGATCTCGGGCCAGCTTCTGGGATTGGGGCGTGGGGGGCTTGGCATTTAGCCCCCTCCTGGATGTGCCCTAGCAGAATGGCGTCTGCCGGTTTCCCACTGGAAGCTTTCTGGGGTAGGAGTGCAGCTTGCCCTGCCCTCCAGCTGAGCTTTGAATAAGAGCAGTGGAGACTGGACGGGGAACCAGTTAGTTTTTGTTTGTTTTTAAGAAAGGCTCTCACTGTTGCCCAGGCAGGTCTCAAGCTCATGGGCTCAAGCGATCCACCCACCTCAGCCTCCCAAAGTGCTTAGATAACAGGTGTGAGCCACCGTTTCTAGTAGGAAAACTTCAAACATTTGCAAAAGCAGAGAAAACAGAATGACTGTGAAGTACCCATCCCCCAGCTAAAGCAGTTATCAATTCTGTGCCAATCCTGTTCACCTGTGCCCTCCCCCGTGGTCTCCAAGCAAATCCAACTTTGTGTAATTGCATCAGGAAACTGCAGTACCATTAGCAAACCAAAAATTAGTAATAGCTCAATATCACCGGATATCCAGTGTTCAAAATTCCTCCACTGTGGAATAATTGTTTTGTTTGAATTGATACAGATTGTAATCTCCAGATTCTCCTTGTATCTCTTGCTTCCTTTTTTCTCGTTGCCATATTTGTGAAAGAAATGGTAGAAGTCAACCAGGTGTCATGGCTTATGCCTATAATCCCTGCGCTTTGGGAAGCTGAGGCAGGAGAATCACTTGAGGCCAGAAGTATGAGACCAGCCTGGGCAACATAGTGAGACCCCAGTGCCACAAAAATGAACACATTAATTGGGCATGGTGGAGTGCACCTGTAGTCCCAGCTACTTGAGAACTGAGGCAGGAGAATCGCTTGAGCCTGGGAGGTCAAGCCTACAGTGAGCCATGTTTGGGCCACTGCACTCCAGCCTGAGTGACAGTGAAAAAATAAAGAACTATAGTGTTGATAAAGTCAGCGTTCTAGTCTCTGAGTACTGTCACCCTGTGTTAAAGGGCCCCAAAGAAGGAAATCTGGAGAAAACAGATGATGAGGGAATAGTGGAACCTTGCTTACACCTAAATACTGTAGCATCTTTTCTTCTTCTTCCCTCCCTTTTTTCTTCCTCCCTTCCTTTCTCTTCTTCCTTCCTTCTCTTCCTTCCCTTTCTTCTTTTCCCTTCTTTCTTCCCTTCTTTTCTTCCTTTTTTTTCTTTCTCCCCTCCCTCTCTACCCTTTCCTTATCCCCTCACCGATTTTTCCCCAAGCCCAAGTTAGAGGCAAAGAAAATTATCTCAAAGCAGAGGCGGAGAGAAGTTTGCCATACCACAAAAGTTACCTGGAGACTAGGTTTTCTGGTGCCTGGGAGATTTTAAATTTAGCAAAGCCCTGTGGAAACCTATTTGGTACGTTTCTCTCACTTCACCCGTAAGGACCCCTGCCTCAGCCCTAGAGATGAAGTGACTGCTTACTGGGTCTCTGTGCTGGAGTCCAGACTTCCAGCCTAGCATTCCCACTTGACGGATTCTCATGGAAATATTTCATTTTAATAGAAATAGCTCCTTTAGGATTGTGAAGGGAAGAAAATAATTTGATAAGACACTCTTTTTCATATTACCTCTTTGCAAAGCCTTGGTGAGTCAGAGCTCTGGTCAGATACTTCCTGAAATTGAAAGACTAGGTGCCCAGCGTAGCTCACTGGGATCGATTGTTTAAAAATTCCCCGCAGCGTCTGTGACAAAGTGCATTTGGTTGTCTCAGGTCCTGCCCTTTAGTTTCTCTCTTAAAGATCCTGATTTTATTTTTGCTGATTGCCCAGACCTCAAAACCAGGCAAGCATAAAAGTATAGCAGTTTGGCTATCTCTAGTTTCTTTCAACTCAGAAGGTGGAGAAAGTATTTAGAAACATAGAATCTTCAGTGTAAATCAGCGTATGAAGTGCATTTTAGAAAACTCAACCTGGTCGGGTGTGGTGGCTCACGCCTGTAATCTCAACCTTCGTCAGGAGTTCAAGACCAGCCTGGCCAACATGATGAAACCCCATCTCTACTAAAAATGCAAAAAATTAGCTGAGGCTGGAGAATCACTTGAACCCGGGAGGTGGATGTTCCAGTGAGCCAAGATCTCACCACTGCACTCCAGTCGGAGCGACAGTGGGAGACTCCATCTCAAAAAAAAGAAAAGAAAAGAAAATTCAACCTTAACCTTCTCCTGAGGCATAGAAAGATTAACTTTCACTGACTTTCTTACAACAAAATGTGATCTTCCTTTCCAACTTCGTTTTTTTACTGATTATAGTTCCATATTAAATTCACTTTGTTGTGACCATTTAAAAAACAAGTTAGAAATTCATCTTTCAAAAATCCTTTCCTCCTCTTCACCCCCCTCCCACGCATTTTTATTTGAACTTGAACAGATCACTTTGGAAAGAGACTTTTATTTTTTTAACTTTTATTTTTTAAGACAGGATCTCATTCTGTCACCCAGGCTGGAGTGCAGTGGCACAATCATGGCTCACTGTAGTCTTGCCTTGTGGACTCAAGCAATCTTCCCACCTCAGCCTCCTGAGTAGCTGGGACTGCAGATATGCACCACCATACCCAGCTAATTTTTGTAGAGATGGGGGTCTCACTAGGTTGCCCAGGCTGGTCTTAAGCTCTTGGACTCAAGCAATCCACCTGCCTCAGCCTACCAAAGTGCTGGGATTACAGGTGTGAATCCCTACACCCGGCCAGGGAAGAGACTTTAAATAGATTGCTCTGCAGTGGTTTTAGTACTGGAGATTTGAATGATGCTGTTTAGAATAATATTTGTGTCTATGTAGAGGTTTAGTGTTGACAGGCCCATTTTAAAACACCGACTGTGTGTTATGCACATTGTGCCTGACCCTTTCAGATACGGTGTTTAGTTTTCTTTTTTTTTTTGAGACAGAGTTTCGCTCTTGTTACCCAGGCTAGAGTGCAATGGCACGATCTCGGCTCACTGCAACCTCCGCCTCCTGGGTTCAGGCAATTCTCCTGCCTCAGCCTCCTGAGTAGCTGGGATTATAGGCACGCGCCACCATGCCCACCTAATTTTTTGTATTTTTAGTAGAGACGGGGTTTCACCATGTTGACCAGGTTGGTCTCGATCTCTCGACCTTGTGATCCACCCGTCTCTCCCAAAGTGCTGGGATTACAGGCTTGAGCCACCGCGCCCGGCCTATGGTGTTTAATTTTCATAGTGCTTCAGATGGTATTACTTCATTTAGTGAATGAGGAAATTGAGGATAGAGAGTTTAAAATCTCTTCAAGGTCAGCTACCTAGTTAGAAGATGGCAGAGCTAGGAACTAAATATGCTTTTTTAAAAAATTAAACTTTTGGATTTTGAGATAATTATAGGGTCCTATGCAGTTCCAAGAAATACTAGAGATCCCACGCACCCTCTGCCAGCTTTCTCTCAATGGTAATGTCCTGCAAAACTATAGCACAATCTTACAACCAGGATATTGATGTCAGTGCGGTCAAGATACAGAGCATTTCCATCAGAAGGTTCCCTCAAGCTGCTCTTTTATAGCCACTCTCTCCCCTCCTGTCCCAGACCCTGGCAATGAATATTCTTTAATTCTATAATTTTGTCATTTTAAGAATGTCATATGGCCTGACACAATGGCTCATGCCTGTAATTCCAGCACTTTGGGAGGCCAAGGCAGCAGATTGCTTGAGCCCAGGAGTTCAAGACCAACGTGGGCAACATGGTGAAACCCTGTCTCCTCAAGAAATACAAAAATTGGCCAGGTGCAGTGTCAGGTGCCTGTAATCCCAGCTACTCAGGAATCTGGGGCTAGAGAATCACTTGAACCTAGGAGGCTGAGATTGCAGTGAGCAGAGATTGTGCCACTGCACTCCAGCCTGGGCGACAGAGCAAGACTCCAGTTCACAAACAAAAAATTAGCCAGGTTTGGTGGTGCACACTTGAACCTGGGATGCAGAGGTTGCGCTGAGCCAACATTGTGCCACTGCACTTCAGCCTGGGCAGCAGAGTGAGACCCCTCCTCAAAAAGAAAAAGCAGCCGGGCGCGGTGGCTCAAGCCTGTAATCCCAGCACTTTGGGAGGCCGAGGCGGGTGGATCACGAGGTCGAGAGATCGAGACCATCCTGGTCAACATGGTGAAACCCCGTCTCTACTAAAAGTGCAAAAAATTAGCTGGGCATGGTTGCACGTGCCTGTAATCCCAGCTACTCAGGAGGCTGAGGCAGGAGAATTGCCTGAGCCCAGGAGGTGGAGGTTGCGGTGAGCCGAGATCGCACCATTGCACTCCAGCCTGGGTAACAAGAGCGAAACTCCGTCTAAAAAAAAAAAAAAAAAAGAAAAAGCAAAGATTTTCCTTTTACCTTTCTTTTGTTGATTTCTGGTTTGACTCCACTATGGACAGAGATATACTGTATATGATTTCATTTCTTTTAAATTTGTTGGTTTTGTGGCCTAGGATATAGTCTTTTTGGCAGATGCTCTATGGTCTTGTGTTGATGAGTGTTCCATAAGTACATGAAAAACGCATTATTCTCTTGTTTGGAATGTTCCACGTATGTCAGATCTTGTTGATTGATAGTGGTGTTGAGTTCTGTATCTTTGCTGATTGTTCAGTGGTTATGTCAGTTAAGAGTCCTCAACTGTAATTGTGGATTTGTCTGTTTCTCCTTGAGCTCTATCAGTTTTTGCTTCATATATTTTGAGGTTCTGTTGTGTGGTGCATAAATGTTTAGGATTATTATATCATCTTGATAGATTAACCTTTTTAAATTATGTAATGTCCTTTTTTTTTCCAGCAATTTTCTTTGCTCTGAAGTCTCCTTTATCAGATGTTTTAATACAGCCACTTGTTTTTATTAATGCTTTCATAGTATATATTTTTCCATTCTTTTAATATCCTTGTTTTGAAGTGAGTTTCATGTAGACAGCATATTGTTGCATCATATTTGTTAATCCACTCTACATTTAAGGTAAAGTCATTATTATCATTGTTAACTGTTATTATCTTCAAGACAGGGTCTTACACTGTTGCCTAGTCTGGAGTACAGTGGCATGATCATGGCTCACTGTAGCCTTGACCTCCTGGACTCAAGCCATCCTCCCTCAGCCTCCCTAGTAGCTGGGACTAAAGATGTGCACCGCCACACCCAGCTAATTTTTAATCTCTTTTTATTTTCTGTAGAGACAGGGTCCCACTATGTTGCTCAGGCTGCTCTTGAACTACCGGCCTTGGCAATCCTCCTGCCTCAGCCTCTCAAAGTGCCAAGATTACAGACATGAACAGTTATCCCTGGCTGATTGATTTGTTTTGGTTTTTTAGTATAATGCTTTGTATTATTTTCTTGGTAGTTGCCTTAGGTTTACAGTGTACATATGTAACTTATCCCAGTCTACTGGCCCTGGTGTTTTGCAACTTTAAGTGAAGTGTAGAAACTTGACTTCCACTTAGGTCCATTTACCCTCCCCACTTAATTATAAATGCCTTAGCATTTCTAACAGACTTTGAATGCCACATCAGGTGCTTTACTTCAGTCATCAATGGTGATTTTAAAAACTCGTTAGAAGTAGGATATTATATTTATATCATCTTTTCCTCTTTTTACTGAATAAAATTGTCCCTCTTTTTACCTATTCCGATGGTCTTCTTTTCTTTCTGAAGTTCTAAGCCTTCTTCTGTTATCATTTCCTTTCTGTTGGGAGACCTTTCTTTAGCCATTCTTCAAGGATCAATTTGCTTGCTCAGATTCTCTTTGCTTTCTTTTGTCCGAGAACATCTATTTCCTCTTCCTTCTTGAAGGACGTCTTCACATTGTTTCAGAAGAGAAATCTGTCGTTTGAATTGGTCTTCCTCTCCAAGTGAATGCATTGCTTCTGTCTGGCTGCTTTGAAGATTCTTTGTTTTTAGTTTTCAGAAGTTGAATTATGATTTGTCTTGGCATAGGCTTCATTCAGTTTATTATATTTGGGGTTTGCTTAGCTTGTTGAATCTGTACATTTATGTCTCTTGCCAAATTTGGGAAGTTTTCAGCCATTACTTCTTAAATGACTGTTTCAGTCCCTCTCCTCTCTTCTCCTTCTGGGACTCTGATCACTTGTTAATGACCTTGGGGTCCCTGATTCCCTGTTGCCTTGTTGTGTGGGGTTGTAACATCAACTCCCCTCTGGGCCTTGCTTATTTTAGGGAATGGGAGGGGGTAGCAAAGCAACAATTAGTCTAGCCTCCCATCCTCCCACCCTTCTTTCTGCCTCGTCGTGGGAGCGCACTTCCCTGCTGGGCCCTACTGACACCTCCCCCGTGAGGGAATTGGAGCACCTCCTGCTGCTTCCAGGCAGAACATGGGAGGCGAGGTCCTGCTTCTTCCAGGCTGAGAATGGGAGGTGAGATTCCTGTTTCTTCCAGGCAGAGAATGGGAGGCGAGGTCCCTGCTTGGCCCAGCCAAGCACTGCTAGAGGCGCCACTTGGAGCATGTCACCTGGTTCCTTGAGGGCAGGAAGGGGGTAGAAGAATAATTTCCCCCTCAACCCCACTGAAACCTCAGTGGGTGGTATATGCAGTTTCTCTGCTGATGTTTTCCCTTGTGTGTGTTTGTTTGAGACGGAGTTTTGCTCTTGTTGCCCAGGCTGGAATGCTACGGTGCAATTGCGGCTCACTACAACCTCCGCTACCCGGGTTCAAGCAATTCTCCTGCCCCAGCCTGCTGAGTAGCTGGGATTACAGGCATGCACCACGACTCCCAGCTAATATTTGTATTTTTAGTAGAGACAGGGTCTCACCATGTTGGCCAGGCTGGTCTTGAACTCCTGACTTCAGGCAATCCACCCACCTTGGCCTCCCAAAGTGCTGGGATTACAGGCATGAGCCACCGCACCCAGCTTTCTCATGTTATTTGGAATAGGGTGGGCATTGCCAAAAAGGTCTGCTATTGTAAGATCATCCTCTTCCGGGTCCTTTGGCCGAGAACAGCCTCTTCTTGGAGCTGTTTTTCTTTGTAGCTTGTGGCGGTTCCAGCTTGTAGGCTTCTGCAGCACCCAGCCCGGATAGGTAGGAGGCAATAAAGACACCCAGGGAATTCACTGCCTTGTCATTCCTCAAGTCCTGAGGGTGCTAGGTAGCCTGCCTTCTTTCCACCTTCTTTCTACGCTTGATAGTTGTGTTACATTCAGAGCTTTCTTTTCAGCTGTGAGGGGCTGACCTGAGAGGGGCGGAGCTGTTACCTCATGGAAGTCTCCATCATCCTGGTCTTTTCCCTCAGTGTCTGGCGCTTTTCCCTCTTGATCTCAGTTGTGCCTGAATTTGAACATAGGATTTCTGTGATTTCGTTGCCTCACACTATCCTCTGTAGCTTATGATTTGAATCTACTAGCTGCTTTGATTCCCTGTAAAGATTGCCAGCAAGACTTTCTAGTTTATTCTTTTTTCTTAAACAATATTCAAGTCTGTTAAACAAATTTTTTCAAGTATTATAAAATGTTTAACTTTCATCAGCCTCAAGGGTTATGTTGCTCCCAAATTTTGATACAACTGAACTTTCAAATCTGGTAACACCCACTGAATTGCTTCCCCTTTGGATTCTAAGGTGTCAGTTTTTTCTTGCAAATTTTTATTTGTGCTTCTAACATTTCCTGTGTTTCTTCTTGAGAATGGCTAATGGAGACATCACCAATTTGGTAAGGCATCTTTAAGTAGTCATCATCTGCAACCATGCTATCATCATAAGCATCTTCTGAGTTTTGGAGTTGTTTCTTTTTACCCCTGTTTCTTCCTTCAGCTCTGTGATTCTGCTTGTGTTCTGTGCAAACTTACTTTCTTTTGTTGATCTTCAAAAGTAACATTGACATATTCTGCAGCCACCGTCTTCATGGTGACTGCCATCTTGGGACTGGAGTACAGCATGAGGCAATGGTGCACTTTGCCCCTGAGCACGCTCTCGCTCCCTGTCAGCCCAGAATTCCCCGGCAAATATAACCCTGTCTCTGCATTCCCTCCCCTTGGACCTGTGTCCAGTGATCCCTAAAAGCTGGGACGCAGGGAGAAAGTGTCATCTGGAAGGACTTGGTACATGCCAGTTAAAGGGACAGGCAACCCCCTTGGGCTGACACAAACGAGGCTGTGGTGAACAGCCTAGTTTATTCTTTTTATTTTTCTAATTCTACAGATGATGTCCCCTTGCTTCCTGAAAACTTTAAGGGCTGTCCTTAAAGTTTATGTACTTGGTGTTTCCGAAGTTGGCTAATAATGCCTCTGGTGGTGGTGTGTATCATACATGCATCAGGGAATGGAACCACTAATGCATCAATCCAAGAGCATTTTAATTACTAAATTTCACATCCAGTTAGGAGTGAATAAAATGTTAGCTGTCTGAAGT
Source organism: Saimiri boliviensis (assembly GCF_048565385.1). Lineage (NCBI taxonomy): Eukaryota > Metazoa > Chordata > Mammalia > Primates > Cebidae > Saimiri > Saimiri boliviensis. Next base: position 25,584,633 of record NC_133468.1, on the reverse strand, counting down.
TTCCTCGTTACATGGACTAGAAGTCCTAACCATCCACATAATAGCATTGGTGTAGACTTAAGCAGCCCCAAGGTAGACTTGCCTTTTACATAAATGCATAGTCACGCATCGCTTAAAGACTGGGATGCATTCGAGAATCACATCGTTAGGTGAGATCCTTATGCAAACATCCTGGAGTGGACCTATTCAAACCTAGATAATACAGCCGACTGTACACCTAGGCCTATTGCTCCCAGACTGCAAACCTGTAGAGCTTGTTACTATGCTGAATACTATGGACCAGGTGTCCCCAAACTTTTTACACAGCGGGCCAGTTCACTGTCCCTCAGACCGTTGGAGGGCCACCACATACTGTGCTCCTCTCACTGACCACCAATGAAAGAGGTGCCCCTTCCTGAAGTGCGGTGGGGGGCCGGATAAATGGCCTCAGGGGGCCGCATGCGGCCCGCGGGCCATAGTTCGGGGACGCCTGCTATGGACCATTGTAGCACATGGCCCATAAAACATAGAAAATGTGCAGTAAAAATCAGGTGTTATAATCTTATGAGACCACTGTCGTCTATGCGGTTCCTCTTTTACCAAAACATCATGCGGTGCGGGACTATTTTGCTGAGTTTAGAAACTTTTTGAAGAATTAGATGATTAGAATGGGTAGCCTCTTGTTGCCACTGAAACAGAAAGATCAAGTTCAACAAAATATCCAAGGCATTGTGCTAGACGCTGGTGCAGAAGGGCTATTCAGTGAGTACTGCACAGTCCCTGTTCTCTACTCACACTCTCAAGCTGGGGAGACAGTGGCACGAGTGACTTTAATATACAACGTGAATGGATACCGTGTTAAACGCCACTGTGGAGGTAGGGAGGATGCAGTAGGGCAGTAGGGAAGATGAGTTCTGGCTGAGGTATCTGAAAAAGCCTTGTCAAATTGTGATTACAGCTGGCCTTTGAAGACTCAGTAGGATTTCAGCAAGCGGAGAATACACAAATGAGAACCATCTTAATGCCTCTGTGTTTATCAGTCAGCTAAGACAGAACATTTTATTGGTAGAGATATTTTAAAAAATCAGGAGCTAGCTGGAACTCTTGTCCACAGGAGTGGTCGTAATGTGGTGGCTTACTCTGGACTGCGGTCATAGCACTCTAGCTGAAGGCTGCGGGTCTTCTCTCCACAAAATTTATATATCTGCATATAGTTTCAGGGAGGTTTTTTGGATATCCTAAATCCCAAGAGTGGGCCTACTAGTGGCCCGTGGACTGCAGATTAACAACTGTTATTGTAGAATATCTAAGATAACGTAAAAATTTTGGAAATTAATTTTTTTTTTAAAAGAATTGTTTGCTGTATCACATGTACTTTTTGCCAAGGTAGCAACTTTGAAGAAGCCTCCACTGCTGTTCTGGCCTTTGAGTTTCTGTTTCGGGGGTTCAGAAGCACCTCTTTGGGCTTGATGCCACAATGGGTTTGCGTGACGCTGGAAGCATATGTTTGCTTTTGGGATCTGGAAACACAGTTGGATTTTTATTTAAATTACATTTAACAAGTTTACCTTACAGTTGGACATACGGAGTTGGTCCTTTTGTAATACCAAAAAACAAATGCAAAAACATATTTTTTCATCAGCTAAATAAATCCAGAGAGACCCCTCTGGCCATTTTGGGGGATTCAGAGCACATGAATGATTGGTCTTGTCCCCCAGCTTTCAAGTTTACTTGTTGATCATTTTAACCAAAGCAATTGGGGGAGCAGGGTTTGACCTTCAGTCATCTGCCATGAGAGATTTGGAGTCTAGCTGTGCTTGATGCGAGATAATGTTCTGTTGACAGCTCATAATTATTTTCTGTTCTTACTCGGTTGAGAGAGGGTTCGTGGACTGTATTGGTTTTAAATGGAACTGAAAATTTAAACTTCGGGCTTATCTAGAGATGTAATTATAGGGTGAGGTTCAAACCAAAGGCGCTGTTGTTGTGTAATGGACCTAAAGCTTGACTTGCATCACCTGAAGGACAGAGCCATCCCGTAAGGACAGGCCGGCTCATTTCATGCTGTAACTATTATGGTTTGTTCATAAAAGAAATGGAGGCTTCAAGTGGGCTGGGCAGAGCAGCTGCTCAGCACCACCAGCTTGTCTTTTAATCCTAAAAGCTGAGTAAGAATATTAGTTGCTGAAGATGTGATGGGTTGATCTTTCTCTGTGTTAGCATAAGTGTTCAGGTGTGTCCAGGCTTTGCAAAATGGGAAACATGACTTGTATCCTGTGTTAGCATATCCATTAGAGAAGCCCATACTTCTAGTTGGTTCAGTTGGCGAAATGCGTTTGAAACTTCAGGTTTGGAAATGCAGCATCCGGAGGACAGAGAAGCAGCAATGGTTACCCTTGGGAGTGCTCGCAAGCAGATAGAAAGGTGCTGGAGAGCAGCACATCTGGCCACTCTGGATGTTAAGAGGAAGAAAACGTCCCTGATCCCTGCTTGCTTAAAGAAGCAGAGGTCACGTAGATGGCAACTTTCTGTAAACGTCAGCCTCTTTTTTCCTGTCTAGTCTGAAATCCACAGCACCAACTTTGGCACATGGTCCTGTTACATCAGACCCTGGCAGCAGAGAACCAGCAGCCTTAATGGGTATTCGCTGGTGGTAGTACACTAGGCCCTAGTAATCAAATCTCCACTTGACCTGAGCTGAGCAGAAACTAAGCCCAAGGAACACTGAGACCCAAAGAATCTGTGTTAATTCTCCTGTCACCGTGGTGGAGCATTCCAGTGACAGTGCTTGGTATGGACTCCTCACAGCCCTAGAGTTCCTGTTTGGGACAATCAGTGGGGGTTCCCTGGTCGCACCTGGAAAAGGCCAGGCTAGATGCCAGGTCCACAAGAGGACCTGCTCTTCGTTCAGAGCTAGGCTTTGTGCTGTGCTGTGTGTGTATGGTAGTGAATAGAAGAGACAGTCCTGGCCTTGTGGGGCTGAATCCTAGTTGGCTTCTCTGGGGAAAGGAAACACAACGAACAGGAGGACAGGGCGTGAGCTGGAACATCACTGGGAAAGTCACTTGGAGGACAGGGAAGCCCTTGTCTAGTGGAAGAGACCATTCAACTGTCTTTAAGATATATGAAGACATCCATCTGGACTAGTGTAGCCATTTCCCGGGGCCAAAATCAGTGATTGAGGCTGTGGAGGAATTTGTAAGAAAGCAGTTCAATGCTCAATCAAGATGAGATACTGGCAGTCACTGACAACTCCATGGGATGCAAATTGCATTCATTTTCAAGGTAACATTTTGTACATCTTTGTAGACAAGATACACAGTATTCCAAGCCAAACCCTTGAGATAAACCAGGGAAGGAAGGGAGTCATTACTTAAAATCTCACCTGCCTTCCGGTTTCCATCACAAGTAAGAGGGAATAGCTGGTTCAGATGTTTATTTGTATAATACTTGTTAACAGGACTTTTCATCTGTGTTTTCCACTCATACTCAGTTTTATATCTACAATCCTTTGTGCACATGAGATAACTAATAACTATTTATACTTTTGTGACCACTTGTTTTTTTTTTAAGAAAATGAAGTTCCATAATTTTAGTTTTAGGGTGGGGAGAGGAACTTTTTCCCTAAGGTTCTGATGACTTGATTAGATACAGATCGAAAACTCTGTTAAAAGTATGGAGTGATGTGGAACAGGAGGCGAAACTCCCTAGGAGATGAGCTGGTCAGAATTGAGAAATCGAGAACTAGTCATTTAACTTCTTATCAGTACTTATTTGGTATGACTGTAACACAGTGAGACTGTTTTTAACATGCTAGGACTACCAGAATGTACTAGTTAGAGTAGATGTCTCATTAAAAGTAATCATCTTGGGACACCAAGTCAACAAATGCCTCTTAAGTGGGTGTTTGTGTGCTAGGCAGTGTGGAAGCTGAGGAGATGAGAAGACTGTCAACCTGAAAGGAGTGATACTTTCTCCGAGCATTGGGAGCTTTTGGTTTTTGTTTCATTGGGGTTTTTTATTTAATTTTTTTTATTTTTTTAGACAGCATCTTGCTCTGTCACTTAGGCTAAAGTGCGGTGGCGCAATCACAGCTCACTGCAGCTTGGACCTCCTGGGCTCAAGTGATCTTCTGACCTCAGCCTCCTGGGTAGCTAGGACACAGGTGAACACCGCCACATCCCGCCTGGCTTGTGTTTTTGAAGCACCTTATCTGTTATGTCTTTGATCCTCTGAGTAAGCCTGCAAAGTCAGGGTGGGATTTACTCTGATGGGAGGGATTCTCACTTTCCTAGCCTCATGTTTCCTTGCAGAGAGATCTCAGCTACCATGATTCTCTTGTATTCTCCTACCATCCCTTATCGCCCTTTGCTTGGGGAAGGAGTGACTTGTTTGACTGGTCGGTTTTGGAGAATGGTGGGTTTTGGAGAAGGTAGTAAGCAGGCAGGGCTTACGCCCTGTAGATCCCTCCATCTTTGGAAGCTGCCCTGCCCACAGGGAGCATACCTTCCTCCTGCCAGAGCTGTAGGGGTTACCTCCCTCGCGTTTGTCCCACTGTGGCAGTGGTCAAGAGCCTTCTTGGCTGCAAACCCAAAACCAAACTCTTTAGTCAGAAGGCCAGTATTTTCATCTCTATCTACCTGACTCCTGTTTTGATTTCCAAATAGATTCTAGACTTGGGAGCACAGGAAGAAACACTGTGACTTGTATAAGCATGAATACAGCAGCCAAGGCAAAAAGAAGATTCTAGGGTGTGTAGTGCATTTCCTGACCTCAGCCCCAGCCCCTAAAAGTAGTATGGAGGAAAGAAAGAGCTGTTGCAGCCCTAAACATTCTGATACCTTCCCATCTGTAGAGAAACAGACCCAGAGTTGGGAATAGAAGCCCAGGGAAAAGTTCCAGGAGAACACTAGAAAGGGCCCTTGGTGGAGGCAGGAAGTGTGGAGGCATCCAGAGCTCTGTGATGACCACAGCTCAAGGTGGGAGTCCGCTGGAGGTCGGGGCACTTACTAGCTAGCAGGAGAAAATCCACTAGCCCCAGACCAAGTTCCCAGCTGTCATCACCTTCCTTTCCTCAGACAAGGATGGAAAGCAGCGTCCATCTGTTAAACTCTAGCTTTGGTCTGAGAAGACAAAGAAGGTAGAAATAGAATCGGGGAAAGTTGGCCTCCAGCTCATCTGAGATCAGGCTGGTGGAGGGCTAGCACGGGGACCCGGGAAAGGGACGACATGGCAGCTCTGAAGCACTGTGTCCCAAAAGAAAAGAGGGTGGGAGGAAAAATAGCACCAAAAGACAGATGAAAAACAGGAGAAGGGGCACTATGACAGAGAAGTAGCCTGCCCAAGAGTGATTTATGTTGTATAAGAGTAATAAGCATGTAGATTATATAAAACAAGAGCTCCAGGATATGAGAAAGCATTAAGAGGAGATGCAGAGGGAAATGGCAGAGTTGATGAGATAAATGGAAAACTCAGATAGCATCACCATAGGTCTCCTAAGTACGTGGGAGACAGAAAGGAACCGAATAGTAATTAACAACGATGCCTGGGAACATGTCCGAATCCTGCCCACTGTCAGCATCCCCTGCAAGCCCTCCACTACTGTAAAGTTGGGAGTTAGAGAGACACTGGACTCCTTCAGGCATTTGCCCAAAACACATGTACCTAAACATCAGTGTTCAAAGAAGCCTTAGTGTTTCTTATCTATCCCGGCAAAGGGAATAAAGGTGGAATATTTCCCAGTTCTAAGACTTTCTCCTCTCCAGTCCCTGATTTTAAACTGCTTGGGGCAGGGACCTGTTTGTCAGGGCCGATGGCTGCAAAGGGCCTCTTGTACAAATAGCCTCTCTGCTGTCACTGTGGTGAGCCCTTTGTACTTCATATAAGGAGCAGACCATTTTCTTTTTTCTTTTCTTTTCTTTTTTTGAGACAGGATCTGGCTCTGTTGCCCAGGCTGGAGTGCAGTGATGTGATCTTGGCTCACTGCAACCTCTACTTCCTGGGCCCAAGCCATCCTCTCACCTCAGCCTCCCAAGTAGCTGGGACTACAAACACACCACCACATCTGGCTAACTTTTAAAAACTTTTTGTAGAGAAAAATTAAGATTTTTGTAGATTTTGCCATGTTGCCCAGGCTGTTCTCAAACTCCTGAGCTCAAGCAACCCACCCACCTCAGCCTCCCAAAATGCTCAGATTACAGGCATGAGCCACCATGCCTGGTCAAGCGGGCCATTTTCCTGTGGGTGTATCCACTAAAGAAGACTCCTTTGGAGTAGAGGGAAGTTTATTTCTTTGGCCACCTGCTAAACTGAAGTCCCTAGAGCAGGAATCCTTTTGTTTGTTTTCCTGGTGTTGAATGTAGCTCATTCAGGTAATGTAGGCACCTACAACCAGCTTGGTAGGCAACACTTTGATCTTTCTCCAGCTGCCTCCCTGTACCATATTACAACACTGGGGCTGGATGTGAAGGCTCACACCTGTAATCCCAGCAGTTTGGGAAGTTTAGGAAGGAGGATTGTTTGACTGCAGCAGTTCAAGATTATAGTAAGCTATGATCGTGCCACGGCACTCCAGCCTGGGCGACAAAGTGACACCCTATCTCTAAAAAAATATAAATAAATATATTTTCTGCAGCAAACATTAGTTTAGAAACTGCATCGGTGATAGTGATATTATAGTACAAATCCTTAGGAATATAATTTAGCTCTCCAGTAGTGATTATTTAAAGCCTTTTCTCCCTGTATGAATTCCTCTGCAGTTTTCAGGAAGTTTTCATTTTGAATTGCAGGTATTTTAACTGAATTTCTGGTTTGAATCTTGCTTTAACATTTTTGTAATCTTGAATATTTTTAGAATGTGTAACTATCTGCCAAGGAGGCCACAATATCTTCGGCATTTTCTTTTTTAATTGGAAACTTGTCTTGTTTCTTCATTTTTGGCAACTTCAGGAAAAGAGCCACCAGCTTGCCTGAGTTCTTTCCTGTTATCTGGAGCAAAATAGAACTCTTCTGGCAAAGTAAGATGCCCTATCTAGTCTTTCATGAATTAAAAAAATTAACAGGCCGGGCGCGGTGGCTCATGCCTGGAATCCTAGTACTTTAAGAGTTTGAGGCGGAGGATCATGAGATCAGGAGTTCGAGAGCAGCCTGACTAACATGGTGAAACCCTGTCTCTACTAAAATTACAAAAATTAGCTGGGCGTGGTGGCAGGTGCCTGTAGTCCCAGCTACTCAGGAGGCTGAGGCAGGAGAATCGTTTGAACCCAGGAGGCAGAGGTTAGAGTGAGCTGAGATCACGTCACTGCACTCCAGCCTGGGCAACAGAGCAAGACTCCATCTCAAAAAAAAAAAAAAAAAGCCAAGCAAACAAAGAATATTGGGGGTAGGGAGAATGTTTTAAATGTAGGTGTTTTTGAAGTAGGTTAAAAGATTTCAGTCTTGAGTCTTCTACAAAAATGTGCCCGATGTTTTTGTAGTTAATTAACAATACCTCATGATAGATATACATGGATATTTATTTTCTTTGGTTTTTTTTTTTTTTTTTTTTTTTATAATAGGTTGTTTCCTTCATTATAACTCCTTCTCTGAGTGGTTTTGACATTGATCCTACCATCTGCCCTGTTCTAAGTCTAGTCCTGGTATCACTGCAGTCGGGAGTCGTCTTCTCTCCTTTGCACTGCTGACCGGCCAGCCCAGCCGCACTGTCCCCTCCTGGTTATGCAGAAGCCCCTGTGGTTCCCTCATGGCAGTTGGTTTGGTTGTTATTCCCTCAGTTTAGGTGCCATCAGTCTGGCCCACAGTGTTTGAATTCCTATGAGACATTACAAGCTTCACCTGACCAGTGGTAGTTTCATTAATGTGACCTTTTTTTCACTCTGCTTTTTAAAATAATTGAGGTAAAATTCACATACCACAACATTAATGATTTTGAAGTGTACATTCAGTAGCATTTCGTATATGCACTGTGTCGTTCACCCACCATCTCTATCAAGTTCCAAAACAGTCTCATCACCCCAGAAGGAGATCTGGACACAGAAGCAGTCACTCGCCATTCCCTTCCTGTCTCAGTCCCTGGCAGCCACTCATCTGCTTTCTGTCTCTATGGATTTACCTATTCTGAATATTTCATATAAACTGAATCTTATAATGTGATCTTATGTGTCTGGCTTCTTTCATTTATTTTAAATTGATATACTTTATCATTTAGAGTAATTTTAGGTTTACAGAAAAACTGAGCAGAAAACACAGATTTCTCACATACTCCATCTCCTCCACACCCACTTTCCCCTATGAGTACATCTTGCATTAGTGTGGTACACTTCTGAAAATTGTGAGTAAATATTAATATATTATTAACTAAAGTCCATAGTTTGCATTAGAGTTGACTCATTGTGTCATAGAGTTCTATGAGTTTTGACAAATGTCTCTAATTTTAATTAGCATCATTCAAAATAGTTTCACTGCCCCTAAAAATCTCCCATGTTCTACCAGTTCATCACTCCTTCCCTGTCTCCCCTCAGCCCCTGACAACCACTGAGCATTTACTATATCCATCGTTTTTCCTTTTCCAGAATGTCCTGGAGTTGAAATCGGGCAATGTGTAGCCTTTCACACTGGCTTCTTTCACTTAGCAGTACATTTTCAAGGTCTCTGTGTCTTTTCATGGCATGCTATTTTATTTTCATTATGGAGTTGTATACCTTTGTCTGGATGTACCATACTTTGTTTATCCGTTTACCTGCCGAAGGATATTTTGGTGGCTTCTAAGTTTTGGCAATTATAAATAAAGCTGTGGTAAACACCTGTGTGCAGGCTTTTGTGTAGACATGTTTTCAACTCATTCGAAATGCAGTGAATTGCTGAACCATATGGTACAAGTATGTTTGTTTTTTATTTTGTTTGTTTTTTTGAGACCGTCTTGCTCTGTCACCCAGGCTGGAGTGCAATGGCACAATCTCAGCTCACTGCAACCTCTGCCTCCCGGGTTCAAGCGATTCTCCTGTGTCGGCCTCCTGAGTAGCTAGCTGGGATTACAGGTGTTCACCATACCACACCTGGCTAATTTTTTGTATTTTTAGTAGAAATGAGGTTTCACCATTTGGCCAGGCTGGTTTCGAACTCCTGACCTTAAGTGATCCGCCCACCTCAGCCTCCCAAAGTACTAGGATTACAGGCATGAGCCACTGTGCCCAGCCTGAGTATGTTTAGTGTTATAATAAACTGCCCAACTGTCTTCGGAGTTTGATTCCCAGAGCAGGGAATGAGAGTTCCTGTTGCTTCACATCCTTGCTACCATGTGGCATTGTCTGTTTTGGATTTTAGCCACTCCAAGAGGTGAGGAATGGCATCTCATTGTGTTAATTAGCAGTGCCCTCGTGATACATGGTGTGGAACATCTTTTTATATGCTTATTGTCACCTTGGTGGTGGGAATATCAGGATGAACATAGGAACGAACATGTTCTAAAGACTTGTTCTTTTTAACTGCCGCAATTGCTTTGTGTCTGCAGTCCCACCACAGCCATTTCCCCGGCTTCTCTGCCCTGCATACTTCTTTCTTCAGTGTCCTGGACACAAACGCCAACACACGCTTTCTCAGGCATTTTTCGTAAGGCTGCTTTCCTGTTTACAAAATTATAGCAGCCCTCAGCCTCCCGTCAGCTCAAATACCTTCTCAGCCAGAAACGACCACAGCAGCTGTATGCTGGCACTTCTCCTCCTTTCTAAGATAGCTCCCTTTCTCCAGTATGCCTTTCCCTAGTTTACATTTCCTACATGGCATCTTAATATTATCCTGTCAAATGAAAACACACCCCTTTTGGGAAGAGAGAAAGCATCTTCATATACTGCTGGGGGCGCACATGCTGGAGAGCTGCTCTCTGCCCCTTTCCGCCCTCTCCCGGCCCGTCCTTGGGGCTGACCTGTGCAGATTGTAGCAGCACGTGCTGTGCTTTCTGGCTTCTGGTTGGCCAGTGGGGAGTCCTAGCATAGAGCTCGGAGGGAGGGAGGGAAGAGAGTGAGGTTCAGTACCCCCCCTCCCCTCCCCTCTTTCTTGTGCTTCCCCCACACCTTTGTGAATAGTTCCTAATTTGAGTGTACTATTTGTTTCCTGTTGGGTACCTGGATTTAGGGTGTAGATTGTCGTAACCTCTCTTCTGGGGGCAGTCCGATGTTTAGAGATGGTCATGGAGTCTCGAGTACTGCCCAGGACGAGGTCTAGGAGGAGGCAAGTCAGGTGTCTGTCCACCCGCAGGTGCAGACCTCACCCTCACAGGGCCTGAGGGAGAGGGGCCTTCTTGCTTGTCCTTCGTCGGAAAGTGCTTCTTGGACTTGCTGTCTTGTTGAAATGCAGGTTCTATTCAGCAGACCTGGGATAGGGCCTGCAGGGCTGCCAGTCTGTAAGCTCCTAGGTGATGGCCATGCTGCTGTTGGTCCTTAGCCACACTTTGAGCAGCGGGGATTTTTACTGCAGTTTGGTTTGCATTGTTAAAATTCTGGAACAACCCAATTGTCAACTGTCGGGGATAACTGATTGAATGGTGGTGTGTGACAGACACTACACAGCTTTTAAGAAGTCAGTAAATCAATTGTATTTATTGAGCACCTTCTCTGTGTCAGGTGCCCAGAACACATTAGAAACAAATCCTTGCTGCATAGAGCTTACATTCTAGTGTGGGAAACACCCATAGGGTAAACAGGCACATCTTAGGAAATATTAGAAGGCAACGAGTGCCAGGCGCAGGAGAAAGCAGGATGAGAGTGTGTCCATGTCAGGGGTGGTGGGGAGTCACCTGCAGAGTTATTGGTGGGAGCGCCCCAAGTGCAAAGGCCTCGGCAGACCTGAAAGAGCCAGTGTGGTGGCTGTGCAGTGAGGAAGGAGACCCCCCCCGAACGGAAGAGGCTGGTACAGACCCTGTGGGCCTTGACTGTGTATGGGGGCTCTTTGTCCCTGAGGATTTCTGCAGAGGAGTGGCAGGATCTGATTTGGACATTCACAGGGTGGCTCTGGCCATTGCCTGCTGAGGGAGACCAGGTGGACATGGGGACGGTGAGAGGCCATCAGTGATCTATGGGACCAGTGTGTTAGGAGTGGAGATGCTGGGAAGCGGTCAGATCCTGGAAATGTTTTGAAAGCGCTGAGGTTGAAAATACCATTTTTCAGACAGGTGGATGTGGGTGTGATACGTTTAACTGAAAAAGGAATGAACAGTCTTTTAGGAACCATGTTTTGAATGTGAGCAAAAAAATGATGGTGGTGGCGTATGGTAATGATACTAACATGTGATGAGCATTTCTCTGTAAAGGGGATTTGTTTTTATTACCCTTATCTCTGTGTCCTAGAATGCACATTATTTTTACAAGAAAAAGAGTCTTAAACTCTGCTTCTTTCTTTCTCTATGTAATTTTACTGCATGTTCTTTATTCCATGAAGATTACTCATTTGCATTGGGTTTTATAGATACTAATGTGTAGTTTGTGCTTTATTATGTCTAAACATACTTTTTTAATTTTTAATTGTTTTTAGTTAGTTTTGTTTGCCTAGCCAACTGGAATGCAAGATCCTTTGACGTTGAGGATTACATTTTTTTTCCTTTTTTCCAGCTTGTAACAGACTCTTCCTAAGTGCTTATTGAACGAATTGTTCTAATTCTTTTAAGTAATGACTGGCCTCTTCCAAAACAGTTTTATTTTGCTAAATCTGCAGAGGGTTATAATTAGCATGCTTGAAAGACCAAAGAATGATCGTCTAATTCTTGAGGGTTCTCGTTTCTTCTACTTTATACTGTCTGTTCCTGTTACCTTCCCCAAGCATTCTTCCTGCAGGCCATCATAAAGTTCTGAATTGGGGCTGCAGTAGAAGTTAGAGTGTCAGAACACAGTTTTGCCCTTACTGCTATCCGTCTTCAGGCAGATAAGTAGCCTTTTATATAAATAGTTCCTTCCCTCTTGTTTCTGTGGAGCTGAGGAAAGCAGGTCCCTCGGGTTTGTGTGTGTGCTGGATGAAGCTGAGAGGAGGGTCTTAAGAGCATGAGGCTGTCTCTGGACTACACCAGGAAGTGTGAAAAAGGCCCTCCAACAAAGCCTGCCATAGATGGCTCGGACCCCACGTTTTTGGTTACAAATAATGTACGAATAGTTACTGATAATTAAGTTACTTTTTTCAAGGCTATCAGAGTGGTTGGTAACTGATAGTGTCCCTGAAAGACTTGACGTCTTTAATCTCTTAAACCATGTTGAATTCCAGTAACGGGAGGCCAGGGAATGGGCACAGGACTCTGATAGTGATTCCATGGTGCACCTTTTTATCACATTTAGGAGTGGGCTTAGCAGACACTCTCAGGGACTGGGGAAGTTGAGTATTATCTCATTTGACACCTTTGCAACTCATTGTCTTTAAATCTTTCTTTTGTAAACAGAGTCTCACTCTGCCACTCAAGCTGGAGTGCAGTGGTGTGATCATAGATTGCTGCAGCCTTGACTTTCTGGGCTCAAGTGATCCTCTCAATTCAGCCTCCTGAGTAGCTGGGAACACAGGCACATATCACTACGCCCAGCTAAGTTTTTGGAGCAACCGGAACTCACTATATTGTCCAGCCTGGTCTCAAACTCCTGGGCTAATGCAATCCTCCTGCCTTGGCCTTTCCGTCTTTTTTCTTTTTATTTTGATTGATTGATTGAGGCTGGTCTCACACTCTTGAGCTAAAGCAGTCCTCCCACCTTGGCCTTCCATAGTGCTGGGATTGCAAGTGAGAGCCACCGTTCTTGGCCGTTCAATCTTTAAGAGTTTAAGAAAGAGACTTCCATAAGATATATCTTGGATTGGGGAGGCAAGAGTGTGCCAGGTCTCAGGTCCACATAACTCAGAACTACCACTCTTGGTTACTGGACAGTTTACAGATACTAGTTCCAGTAGGTGGATCTCTGAATTCCAAAGAAATTGCCCCAGTGAAACCTGATTCATAGGTTTTTCAACCATACAGCGATAGCATTCCAATTACTATGGCTGTATGGTTGAAAAATCTGTGAAGAAGAACATCTCAAAGGAAGCACAGCTTCCAATAGAAACTTCAGAATTGTAGATGTAGGTAAAAAGTTAAAAGACAGAATGGGAAGGCCGAGTAAAATACATTCTAACATTTTTTAGCTGGATTTGTTAAGAAATGTTGGTGTTAATCTGAATCACCCTTGTTTATGTGGATATCACATTTACATAGTTCTAGTCATCACATCCTGGAATGTCAGCCTAGGCGGGCATGCAGGGGCCTGGTCCAGTTCCCCCCCTCCCCCGTGTCCCTAGGGCCTGGCACCACACCAGCACATAGTAGACACTTGAATATTGTTGGATGTATAAATAAATTCTTGTAATAAATACAGGAAAAAGGTCTTAGAGAACTTGAAAGCCAAATTTTAATATTGATGCTCTTGTCAACAAAATATTTTTCATGTTTTAGTAATATGAAGGTCAGGATTCCACTGAGCAGGCATATAGTGTAACTTCCTGTTTCTTGGCAATTAGCCATTCACTGCTAGACTTACCTTACCACAGGAATCTAAGGAGCTTACCTAGCATTGTTCATCACTGTCTTGCTAAGGTGGAGGGAAACGAGGAGCAGGGAGCTGAGAAAATAGAGTAACTGGACACCGTTTGGGGTGAATTGTTTTGTTTGGGGCCACCCAGTGAGTTAGTTTGGAGTTGCAAACCTTGTTTCCTTATATAGAGTCATTGATAGAATTTGGGAGTTTCCTGAGTAGATGATTAAAGCAGTTCTGTATTCATTCTTCTCTGTAAGTGCCAACACCTGGGTATGATTTCTCTGCGGTCAGCTGCAGACTGACATACATTTTCTCACACTATCTCTATTTATGATGGAAGGGAACCCTGGTTGGTTAATTCATTCTCGTCTTTCTGCCTGGGTCAGCAGCAAGACAGTCACCTTGTCCCAGGAGGCAGCACATCCCCACTGTTAAAGAAGCAGGGAGTCTCCTTTTAGGATGCAGTGGGAGTGATTGGAATGATTCTGTTTCTCAGCCTGTCGTGCAGTACATCTGTAATCTAAGCATTATCACACAGATTGTTAAGCCAAGAATAAGCAGAACATTAACCAGAGAATAATTGATTGGCATCTTTCACCTAGACAACATTTTTGCAAAATGAGAGTGATTCCTGTGGAGTTTTGTCCGTGTCGATGAAAACATGGATGCAGGCTGGGTGTGGTGGCTTGTGCCTGTAATCCTGGCACTTTGGGTGTCCAAGGCAGGAGGTTTCCTGAGGCCAGCAATTGAAGACCAGCCTGAGCAACATAGTGGGATCCCATCTCTACTAAAAATTTTTTAAAATTAGCTGGGCATGGTGGTGCACGCCTGTAATCCCAGCTATGTGGGAGGCTGAGGCAAGAGAATGGCTTGAGGCTGCAGAGAGCTATGATTGCACCACTGCACTCCAGCCTGGTGACAGAGTGATTCTGTTTCTAAAGTGAAAAAATTTTAAAGGCATAATACTCATTTAAAGCCTACAATTCAGTGGATTATAGTCTATTTACAGAGTTGTGCAACCATCACCACAGTTAATTTTAAAGCATTTTCATCACCCCAAAAAGAAACCCTGCATCCACTGGCAGGCACTGCACTTTTTCCACTCGCTTCCTTCCCCAGCCCCAGGCGACCACCAGCCTACTCTCCATGCCAGTGTTTTGCCTTTTCCAAACATTTTGTGTAAATGGAATCATATAGTAAGGTGTCTTTTGTGACTGACTGACTTAGCATAGTTTCTTCAAGGTTCACCCATGCTTTTGTTTATCTGCGCCTCAGTCAGTGGACATCTAGGTTCTTTCCGTCTTTTGTCTGTTATGATGTTGCTATAAACATCTGTGTGCAAGTTTTTGTGCGAACATGTTTTCATTTCTCTTGAGTATATACCTAGGAGTGGAATTGCTGGGTCAAATGGTTATTGTGTGTTCAACATTTTGACAAGCTACCCAAGTGTTTTCTGAATTGGCCAGACCATTTCTGTTTGCACCAATAATGTCTGTGGGGTCGAACAGCGCTTGTGTTTCTCTCTCCTTTGGATTCCAGCCATCCTAGTTTCGATTTGCATTTCCTTGATGGCTAATGAGGTATAGCATCTTTTCATGGGCTTATGGACCAATGGGTATATCTTCTTTGGAGATATGGCTATAAAGATACTTTGCCCATTTGTTTATTTGGATCATTTGTGGTATTTTTTGTTTTGTTTTGTTTTGTTTTTTTGAGACGGAGTTTTGCTCTTGTTACCCAGGCTGGAGTGCAATGGCACGATCTCGGCTCACTGCAACCTCCACCTCCTGGGTTCAGGCAGTTCTCCTGCCTCAGCCTCCTGAGTAACTGGGATTACAGGCACGCACCACCATGCCCAGCTAATTTTTTGTATTTTTAGTAGAGACGGGGTTTCACCATGTTGACCAGGATGGTCTCAATCTCCTGACCTCGTGATCCACTTGCCTCGGCCTCCCAAAGTGCTGGGATTATAGATGTGAGCCACCGCGTCCAGCTCATTTGTGTTTTATCATGCAGACTAGGGAATTTCTTCAGGGGACTGCTTTTGATTATTGTGTTTCTCACTTGAAAACTCACCTTTCAGTAATGAGGCACGTAACACCTTCACAAGCTGTTTTGGTTTTCTATTGCTGCTGTAACAAATTACCACAAGCTTAGGGCCTCAAAACATTTGTTTGTTAGCTACTAGTTGCTTGGGTCAGAGCATGGCTCCTAGTTGCTCTGGGCACAGCATGGCTCAGCTGGTTGCTCTGAGTGTCGTGAGACTGACAGGAAGGTGCCAGCCAGACCATGTTCCTTTTTGGAGGCTCTGGGAATGCATCGGCATCCAAGGTCATTCAGGTTGTGGCTGAGTTCAGGTCCTTGCAGCTGTAGGACTGAGGTCTGGTTTCCTTTCTGGCCTCCCTCGGCTCCTAGAGGCCTCCCTCTGATCTTGCTTGCAGCCCCTGCATCTCAGAACTGGCAGCAGGTCACTAGGAACCTGCCAGACTTTTCCACTTCCCACGTCTGCTTGTAAGGACTGGTGACTCCATCAGGCCCATGGGGTAATCCAGGAGAATCTCCCCATTTTAAGGTCAGCTGATTGGTAACCTTAATTACCTCTGCAAAAGCCTTTCACCTAGATTTCTGACTGATGAATACCCAGGGCCATCTTTAGAATTCTGCCCATCCCAGGGGCTTGTGGCCCTCCTTACAGCCTTCCAGTTACAGGGGACCACAAAAGAGTTGTGAGGCTGATCAGAAAGAACAAGTGGAAACAGAAAATGAAACCTGTAGGAAAGACCAGTTTGATCCACCTCCCTTTTATTCGCTCATCCTTTTCTTTTCTTTGTGAGACAAGGTCTCTGTCACCCACACTCAAGTGAGGTCTCGGCTTACTGCAGCCTCTACCTCTGGGTTCAAGTGATTCTTACACCTCAGCCACCTGAGGAGCTGGGACTGCAGGGGTGCGCCACCATGTCCAGATAATTTTTGTGTTTTTAGTAGAGACGGGGTTTCAACATGTTGCCCAGGCTGATGTCGAACTCCTGACCTCAGGCAATCTGCCTACCTTGGCCTCCCACAGTGCTGGGATTACAGGCGTGAGCCACTGTGCGAGGCCTCTTGTTCTTTCTTTATTATAAGTTGTATTTTCTTTATTACAAGCTGTAGTTTGTCTAGCCCAGGCGTCCCCAAACTACGGCCCACGGGCTGTATGCGGCCCCCTGAGGCCATTTATCCGGCCCCGCACCACACTTCAGGAAGGGGCACCTCTTTCATTGGTGGTCAGTGAAAAGAGCACAGTATGTGGCGGCCCTCCAACGGTTTGAGGGACGGTGAACTGGCCCCCTGTGTAAAAAGTTTGGGGACGCCTGGTCTAGCCTCTAATAGTGGTTCTCAGCTGGAGAGACTGTGCTCCCCAGGGGGACTTTTAGCAGCACCTGCAGACGTGTTTGGTTGTGACACTGATGGGCGCTGCCAGCATCGATGGGTAGAGATGCTGCTGACCATCCTGCAGTGCACGAGATGCAATTCCCCAGCCCCAGAGGTCAGTACTGATGAGGTAAAGAAGCTTTGTTCTATGTCAGATGGCCAGTTTTTTAACGGCAGAATTACACTATTATGTAAATAATTGATGTTCTTAATGATAGCTGTGTAGAGAGTCATTCTGTGTTCATTGAATTAATTTTAATATGTTATAGTGAACTATAGTCCCATTTGAAACATTAAGAGCAATCTTACTGTGTTCTAGTACTTTTTTTTTTAGTTTTCGTAGTTTAGTTTCCTAACTACAAAAGCAGGTGTTCTAGTACATTTGAAACTAATTAATGTACAGTGTACGTATGGAGACTTAAAAACAAAACTAAAGAGGCTGGGTGTCGTGGCTCACACCTGTAATCCCAGCACTTGGGAGGCTGAGGTGGGCAGATCACGAGGTCAGGAGTTCGAAACCAGCCTAGCCAATATGGTGAAACCCCATCTCTACTAAAAATACAAAAAAAAAAAAAAAATTAGCCAGACATGGTGGTGCACGCCTGTAGTCCTAGCCACTTGGGAGACTGAAGCCAGAAGCATCCCTTGAACCCAGGAGGCGGAGGTTGCAGTGAGCCCAGATCACGCCACTGCACTCCAGCCTAGGTGACAGAGTGAGACTCCATCTCAGAAATAAATAAATAAATAAAACTAAAGAAAGGAAGGGAGGGAGAGAAAGGAGGGAAAAAGGTGGGAAGGAAGAGATAATTAACAACAAAGTATTCCTTATTCACAATGAATAGGACATTTGTCATACTTTAGATATTTCTTCTATATTCCGTTTTCCTCCCCAGTCCTAATACTGGAACCAGACTGCTTGGACTGGAATCCTGACTTCACCCTTCCTGGCTCAGTGACCTTGGATCAGCTGCTTTCATCCATTTGTTCCACATCTGAGTGCCAAGGTGTTCTTTTCAGTACTGAGAATAACAGCAGTGGCCAAAACAGACGGAGATCCTTGTTGTCTGTGTGATGGTCAGGTTAGGGACAAATAATGAATAAGTGAAGAAATATATAACGTATCCGCAGAGACAGTAGAGCGGCCGGTGTGGGCAGAGCAGAGTGAGCGAGGGCGAGAGAGCAGGTGGACATGCGATGGCCAGGGTAGGGGAGGATATACAGTCTTGCAGGCTGTGTAAGGACTTCTCATTTAAAGTGAAGTATGGGCTAGGTATGGTGGCTCATGCCTGTAATCCTAGCACTTTGGAAGGCCGAGGCAGGCGGATCATCTGAAGTCAGGTTCAAGACCAGCCTGGCCAACATGGTAAAACCCTGTCTCTATTAAAATTACAAAAAATGAGCTGGGCATGGTGGTGGGTACCTATAATCCCTGCTACCAAGAGGCTGAGGCAGGAGAATCGCTTGAACCTGGGAGGCAGAGGTTGTAGTGAGCCGAGGTCACACCATTGTGCTCCAGCCTGGGCAACAGAGCAAGACTCCATCTCAAAAATAAATAAATAAACAAAAATAGTGGAGTATGATAGGAAGCCATTGGAAGGTTTAAGTAGAGAGGTGAACTGACCCGACTGTGTTTTTAAAAGGACCACTGTGTGCTAAGTGGGGACTGTAGCCCAAAGTGTAGACCTCCTTCAGGGTTAGGAGGTGGAAGTGGGCAAAAATGAGAGCAGGGGCATCAGTGGAGAGTGGCAAAGACCAGACTGACTCGGTGGGGGCCAAGGAGATGGTAAGAAGTACTGGGGTGCATTGCGCTTTCTCGATCATTTCTTTAGCCTGAGTTTTCTCATCTGTGAAATGGGGACAGTAATCATGTCTTATCTTCTGGCTGCCTTAAGAATTGAAAGAGTTAATGTGTGCTAGACTTGTGCCTGGACAGAGGAGGTCTTCAGTGAATATTAGCCTCAATATCATTCTCACTGTCACTGCTGCTGCTGCCATTCCTGCTGAAGAAACCCTGGCGTGAGCTGGATATGTATGTATTCAGTTCATGGTCTGTGAATGTTTTGAGTCCATAATCAATACATATTTTACTTGTTTTTAATAATTTATAAGAAATGATACCATTTTGAATGTATCATTTAAAAAATGGATTTGCTAGGCTGGGCACAGTGGCTCACACTTGTAATCCCAGAACTTTGGGAGGCCAAGATTGGTGGATTACCTAAGGTCAGGAGTTCAAGACCAGCCTGGCTAACATGATGAAACCCTGTCTCTACTAAAAAATACGAAAATTAGCCAGGCATGGTGGCAGGCACCTGTAATCCCAGCTACTCGGGAGGCTGAGGCAGGAGAATTGTTTGAACTAGGGAACTGGAGGTTGTAGTGACCGAGACTGGGCCATTGCACCACTGCAGCCTAGGTGGCAAGATCAAGACTCCATCTCAAAAAAACAAACAAACAAAAAAAACAAAAATGGATTTGCTGAGCAGCACATGTGTGTGCTGTCCATGTGGGTACGTGAAGATCTAGTTTACTCCTTTCCACTGTCAGATCACTTACCATAACTGCTGATCCGTTCCCTGCGAATGCATATTTAGGTTGTTTACCATTTTCTCTGCGGCCAACAGTGCTGCACTGTGTGTTTATGTCCACGCCTCCATGTGCGGCAGCCAGGGTCTCTCCGGGATGTGTACTTAGATGTGGAGTCTCTGGGTCAGTTCCACACAGGTCCATTTTTGCCAGGGGCTGTCAACTCTTACTTCTCATGGAAAGTCTCGGTTAGCAAGGCTATTAAATTAACTCAAAAACTATCTCCCTTATTTTCAGGTGGATGAAAAATTGACTGTGTAGATGGAGAGGGACAGAGGAGTAATGGGAAATGTTTCTGGGATTTGACGTCATCAGGTGACTGTTGTGAGGAAGGAGCTAGTGCTCACAGATTCCTAGAAACAGGAGGCACAGCACACGGGGCCCGATGGGGCCCAGGCTGGGTCAGGAGACAGAGGGAAATGGACTGGTGGGCAAGAGCCTTGATTGTAGTTCTGAAAAGAAATGGACAAGGCAGCATCTGTGGTTTAGAATTGGCTGGTTTGAATAATTTCCCCAGGCTATGGGCTATCAGGGTGGTCCCTGGTTGTCCAGTGCTTGGCCCCGAGGTGGTTGGCAGAGGCATATGGCTGCCTGCAGCGTGGAGCCTGGGCCCCCAATATAGTCATGCATTCCAAGCTGCGCCAAGAGTCACCTTACCCACACGCTCCAGCCTCTCTCCTGTTTTCTTTAGTGTTTCAAAAATGTGAAGCTTAGGGCCTTCTAGCATGAGATTCCTTCCACCAGGAAAGCTCCTCCTGCCCCTGCTGTGCAGTCGGCCCCTCCTTAATGCTACCTCCTGAGCTGCCTTCCCCAGCAGCCCTCACGGAAGCAACCCCCTTTACTGTTGGTCTGCTGACTGGCTTCCTTCTTGAGAGCACAGACACAGTGCTGCACTGCAGACACTTCGCTGATTTGCCTGTCAACTTGCTTTTTGTATTGCTCCTTCCCCAGTGAACGTGGAAGCCTCACGGGGGCACAGCCTCGTCTGTCTGGTTCTCTGTTGTGTTCTTGGAGCCTGCCACAGTGCCAGGCACGTGGTGGCTTTGACAGAGGGACTGGATTGGGTTGAAGGGGCAAGACTAGACATAGATATGATGATTTTCTTGTTGGCCTCACTGAGTGAGCCGCGCCTACTATGTTTTAGCCACTAGAATGAAACAGAGAATGTGTCCCAGGCCATGCCTAGCAAGGATGCCTGGCAGTTGTTTCAGTGCTGTGGAGGGGAGTGGTGGACACCTGGTGCTGTTGGGAGCACGGGAAGGGTGCTTGGGAGCAGTGCGGGGCCAGTCCGGGAACCCTTCCTAGGACGTGTGTCAGACAGGCTGATAAACTTCTGTGGAAGGCTATTATATACAAGGAGTTCACATCTAGAGGGTTAGTGGCCCAACCTTTTAGAGTTCCTTCCAGTTCTGAGATTCTGTGCCACGGGGGAAAAAAAAAAAAAAAAAAAAAAACCAGGAAAAGGAAATAAGGAATTTTTTGGTGGGGGTTGCAGTTTTAAATAGGATGGTTTGGTAAGGCTGCATTGAGAAGTCTTTCAAGTAAAGACTTTATGGGTACAAAATAAATTTCCTAAAAGTCTTGGGTTGTGCCTTTGATTTTGTGAGCTTGCAGGAGCTTGAGAAGGGCTTTATTCCGATGTCTTTAACTGGAATAGGAATTCTTAAATGTTGACTTGCAGAGTTTGGGAAGCATACCAGATGGAAACTGAAAGTGCTGCCATTTTGAGCACATACTCATTGCATGCCATGGGTCCAGGGTGAGTCTTACTCAGTTCAGCGCCTCAGCCACAGGTCTCCTTGATCTCAGTCAGGGTTCTCCAAGGAAGCGCAGCCAACAGGATATATAGATGTATAAAAGGAGATTTATGATGGGGAATTTCATTCACGTGATTCTGGAGGCTGAGAAGTCCCACGATCTGTGTGGCAAGCCAGAGACCCGGGGAAGCCCGAGGTGTGATTAAAACTCAGCTCAAGTCCGAAGGCCTGAGAACCAGGGCAGCTGATGGTAGACATCCAGTCCCAGAGCAAGAGAGGATGAGCTGTCCCAGCTTCAGCAGTGAGGCAGGAAATGAGGGGTGAGTCCTTCTCCCTCTGCCATTCTGTTTAGCCCCTTGAGGGACTGGAAGATGCCAAGCCACTTGGGGTAGGCAGGCCACCTTTTGAACCCACAGTCCTAATCCTAACCTCATCACGAGCACCCCCACAGAGAGGCCCAGGAACAGTGTTGCATCAGGCACACTGTGGCCCAGTTAAGTGAAATTAACATGAAATTAACATCACAATCTCTGTTCCAACACCTTCTGGACAAGGGGTCCTTGCAGATGGGCAGACGGAGGCATGGCCCCAGATTTCCATATCTTGTAACATATGCGCTGTTTCCTGCTTCTCCAGCTGCACCCTGGCAGCTCACATGGGGCGATTACCTCCATTTCCATCTTCATTTCCTTCACAGATTGGTTTGCTCATTATCCGGCATGTTTTGTTTTTTTCCCAAATGACTGTCGCTTTGTCCCCAGCCTCTCCCCCTGGAGGTATAGCAGATATTGTAGTACCTTCCTGCAAGGAGTGCTGTGCTGGCATCACTCGGTGATAGCCCCTTACACAAACTCCACTGACTGGGAACATTTGTTCCCTCTGGGGAAGGGAAGGTAGGAGGAGACTCTTTCCTGGATACCCTTAATACCCTGTGAAACTTCTACTATGGGCATGAATTCATCTATTTTTTAAAATAATCTAAAAAAGGAAAACATGACTGTGGAGAAAGCCATTCAGTTTCCTCAAAGCTCAAAAATGTTTACAGTTGGAAACTTTGTTTCATCTTAGAGCTTGAAAACATAAACTGTAACCTCTTATTATAGAAGGGGAAGCAATTACCTTTCAAAGGTTGCTGGATTCTTGGGGAGGCCAGGCAGGAAGATCACTTGAGGCCAGGAGTTCAAGACCAGCCTGGGCAACATAGCAAGACCCTGTCTCTACAAAAAATAAAATGAGCTAGGTGTGGTGGTGGATGCTGGTAGCTCCCAGCTACTCAGGAGGCTGAGCCTGGGAATTTGAGGCTACAGTGAGCCATGATCACACCACAGCACTCCAGCCTGGGCAACAGAGCAAGACTCTGTCTCTAAAAATAAAATTTTTTTAAAAATTAAAAAGTAAAGGTCTCTGGATTATTTTGATTTTATATATGTGTTTATCCTTAAACCCGTCAGAAAAGTCCAAATATGCTTTGTTTACCAATTTTCTCATTAGAGGTAGGGTTTCCTAGGCATCTAGACAGATGCTGAGTCTGATAAACGTCTGCACCTTCATGTGGGCCAGGCGCAGTGGCTCATGCCTATAATCCCAGCATTTTGGGAGGCCAAGGTGGGCGGATCATGAAGTCAGAAGATTGAGACCATGCTGGCTAACACGGGGAAACCTCATCTCATCTGTACTAAAAATACAAATATATATATGTTAGCTGGGCGTGGTGGCACATGCCTGTAGTCCCAATTACAGGGGAGGCGGAAGCAGGGAAATCGCTTGAACCTGGGTGAGCCCAGATCGCGCCATTGCACTCCAGCCTGGGCGACAGATTGAGACTCTGTCTAAAAATAAAATGGCTGTGACCGATAGGAGCACAAACCCTCTGATTTTATTTATTTGTGAGATGGGGTTTCGCCTTGTTGCCCAGGCTAGAATGCAGTGGCGCAATCTCAGCTCACTGCAACCTCTGCCTCTTGGGTTCAAGTGATTGTCCCACCTTAGCTTACCAAGTAGCTGGGATTACAGGCACGTGCCACCATGCCCAGCTAATTTTGTATTTTTAGTAGAGATGGGGTTTCATCATGTTAGGCTGGTCTTGAACTCCTGACCTCAGGTGATCCACCCACCTCGGTCTCCCACAGTGGTGGGATTACAGGCATGAGCCACCATGCCCGGCCCACCAAGCCCCTGATATTAGCAAAGCACCAAGGCCTTAGGACTCTGCCCGTGTCTTAGCAGCTTTAGAATAAAAAGCAAGCCAAGAAAAAATGCCAAGTTATTTACCATAATTCTGAGGAAAAGCAAATGAGAGTCCTTAAGGGAAGAATTTGGACTTTCTTGAAACAAATTAGTTTTTTCATGGAATTAGTGACACAGGGACTCACTTGCCCAGTTTTCAGGGTTTCGGTGAGGAGTAGCCTGAAATGGATTCTGTAAAGAGGTTTTTTGTGAAATTAGTAACACAGGGACTCACTTTCCCAGTTTTCAGGGTTTTGGTGAGGAGTAGCCTGAAACGCGGGTTCTGTTGAGTTTTTTTCATGGGATTAGTAACACAGGGACTCACTTGCTGGTTTTCAGGGTTTTGGTGAGGAGTAGCCTGAAGCTCAGTTTCTGTTGAGCACTCACAGTCCCTTCCCACTGTCCCTGAGGAAGCCGTGGTGCTGCCTCTCTCGGGAGACAAATAAGGGCTGCTCTGTACATGAAAAAACAGATTTCCTTTCATTTTATAAGATGGATGCAAAACGGGACTTTTCACCTGGTTCTTAATGGAGGAGCTTTCTTGAGAAGTGGATATTGGTTTCCTACATGGCCTGCCCGGACTGTGTTTTCAGCTGTCAACAGAATCCCTCTGAAGGGAGCACCATTTTCGGCAACGTCTGTGCCGCAGGGAAAATGTGGCTACATCAGAGGCCAGCACGGCTGCAGGTCAGACTGAGCAGATCCCTTGGGCAGCGTTGGTGGCTAGGGTTTAACGGAGCCTGTCAGTGGAAGTTGTTCTGGTTTTGCAATCCTTCTTTACTTCTTTGCCACCTTATGAAATCTGTGCAGTGTGGTTTCAAGTAAATGGATTTCACTTCAAGGCCTCTTCTCAAATGATTTTTTAGAAAGTCTATATAGTAAACAAAAATGTGATAAAAGTTACTTAATTGGTCATGACATAAAGTTTATCTGGGTAAGAAGCAGCAGCACACTTACTCTTCCACACTTCTGGAAATGTGAGCACTCTAGGTGTCCTGGGCTTTCTGTGCCAAGGCTGAGAAACCAGAATTCTGGTAGCTTTGTTGCTCCTTTGTCTTCTGTGCAAGTTGCAGTGACATCAGCCAGCTCACCCTGCTTGCAGCACAGTCACTGTGCTATGGGCACACGGTGGAGCGGGGAGCTCTGGTTGTGCGCAGAGAGCCAGGTGTAGATGCTGTGCACCTGCAGTTAGGCTGAGCCATCCTCCCTGGACTTGAACCTGGAGCCCACCTGTGCCCAGCCCGGAGGCTCTGGGCCAGGATTTCTTATAGTCTGTATTTTCTTTCCAATTCTGATCTTTTTGCTGTTGGGAGTTGAAATCCCCTCACTTGATGACTCAGGAAGCATCTGTTTTTTCTGATTCTTGGGATTTGCCATCTCCAAAGGCTGAGCTGCAGGTCTGGGTATCCCTGCTGAATGAGACCATTTCAGGGCCTCCTTCCACAGATTTTCTCTTATCTTTTTTGAGGTGGAGTTTCCTCTTGTCACCCAGGCTAGAGTGCAATGGTGTAATCTTGGCTCACTGCAACCGTCGCCTCTGGGTCCAAGCAGTTCTCCAGCCGCAGCCTCCCAAGTAGCTGGGATTATAGGCACCTGCCACCATGCCCACACCTGCCTAATTTTGTGTTTTTAGTAGAGACAGGATTTCTTTTTTTTTTTTTTTTTTTGAGACGGAGTTCTGCTCTTGTTACCCAGGCTGGAGTGCAATGGCGCGATCTCGGCTCACCGCAACCTCCGCCTCCTGGGTTCAGGCAATTCTCCTGCCTCAGCCTCCGGAGTAGCTGGGATTACAGGCACGCGCCACCATGCTCAGCTAATTTTTTGCACCATTAGTAGAGACGGGGTTTCACCATGTTGACCAGGATGGTCTCAATCTCTTGACCTCGTGATCCACCCGCCTCGGCCTCCCAAAGTGCTGGGATTACAGGCTTGAGCCACCGCGCCCGGCCAGGATTTCATCATGTGAAATCCTGAGGTGATCCACCCGCCTCAGCCTTCCAAAGTGCTGGGATTACAGACATGAGCTGCTGCGCCCAGCCTTTTCTCATTATCTTGCCAGTGACCGTGGGGTCTGTCATTTGGAATCCAACTTAAAAATATTATTAACAAAACCCAAGGAATAAGTTTCTTCTAAAGGATGTAGCATGGTTATTAGCAGTATTACTAGTACTGTTATTATTTTACTCATTTGCAGTGCTGTGGTCTGAATGCTTGTGTCCATCCCAAAATTACTGTGTTGAAATCCTAACTCCCAAGGTGATGGTGTTAGGAGGTAGGGGCTTTGGGGAGTGATGAGGTCACAAGGGCAGAGCCCTCATGAATGTGATTAAAGTCCTTATAAAAGGGACCTTACTGAGCTTGTGTACCCCTTCTGCCATCTGAGGACACAATGAGAAGTCACCATCTAGAAGCCAGAAAGTGGGCCCTCACCAGACACCACATCTGCCAGGGCCTCCATCTTAGACTTCCCAGCCTCCGGGACTGTGCAAGAGAAATCTCTGCTGTTCAGGCCACTCATCTGTGAGGATTTGTGATAGCAGCCCAGACTGATACGTGCAGCAAACCCTGAAAAATTCAGCTGTGTACCTCATAAGTGATCCTCTCCCCTCCTGGAGTTGATCCCTTTGTAATGATTTTCCTCTAAGAAGGTGATTGTAATGATAATAACTGTTGACTGGGAGAAGGTATGATGCTAGAAGACTGTTCCAAATTCAGTAATGCTTTTAAAGGAGTATCTGTATTGTATTAATCATAGAAATTTTTACTATGAATTTATTGCTAAGTAATATTTACATAGAAAGTATTAAATTTTTGAACTGAATTAAAAATAAGTAATACACAGATGTGTGAAAATTGCTTTTCTATTAAACTCTGTCAGTTGCTTGCAGTTTTAATTTACCTGCCACAGTAAATTAAGCTGTTGTGTTTTTGCTTGATTTTTCCTGTCAACAGGCTTTTTCATTTTTATTTTACCTGCTCCTCAGGGAGCAGGGCTACCCCAAAGGCAGTGTACCCAGCGTAGCCAGCTTTTTAATTTGGTCTTTGACATATGAAAAGGAGGTAGTTTTAAGAGAAATTTTCAGACCCATTGTACAACTAATTTTTTTTTTTTTTTCAAATAAAGTATGGGCCAATATTTATGTATTAACCTCAATAATGGGTCATCATAGGGTGGAATTTCCAATGAAAAATACATTGAAATGTTTGATTTGTATATTTTTTATCAACTTTGGTACAAGGCAGATCTAATTATTATCTAATATTAAAATGCCTGCTACATCAGTGTTTTTTCACTGCGGCCTGTGACGTAGAAGGACTGTTGCCCTTACTTTGCAGATGAGGAGCCTGGGGTCCCTTAGTTCATCCTGCCTGTAACAGGGAAAGCCTCTGTTGGGTGCCGGCCCTGGGGACATGGGCGTGAACAGAGCAGAGTCCTGTCCTCGTGCGGTGTATACACCTGGGGAGCGAAGCGTACAAGAGATGCTGAGTAGACCGAAGGCGGGTAGCCAGCTGAAAGTCGCCAAGGAAGTAAAGCAAGGACAGTGTGTGGGAAGAATGGGCCTGGGGTGCAGTTTGGAATGAGATGACCAAGGGCAGCCCTCCCTGAGAAGCTCCCCTGCCCCAGTCCTGGCTGAGCATTGAGGAAGTGAGCCGTGCGGCTATCTGGGTAAAGGGTTTCAGCTGTCAGGAACCAGAAGTGCAAAGGCCCGAGGCAGAAGTGAGGAGGCTGCTTCTGCGCCTCTGAGGACTGTTTTTTGTGAATGAGATGGGAGCCTTGTAGGGTTTTGAACAAAGCAGGTAATAAGAGCTAACCTAGGCTTAGCAGGCTGACGTGGCCCCTGGTTTTGAGAATAGGCAAGTGTGGACATGAAGGAACCAATTAGAAGGCTTGCCATAATCCAGTGAGAGAGGGTGGTGGCCGGACCCAAGTGAGAACCATGGGAACAGCAGGAAGTAGGCAAGTTCTAGCTGTCTCTGGAAGGTGGGGCAACGGCATTGGCTATCAGGCCAGGACAGAGCTCAGGAGGGTGCACCTCCCCTAGCTGCAGGCTGCTTCTGCACTCCCAGCCTGTGGGGAGTGAGGTCCTCCTGTCCAGCCCAGGCCCCGCTCCATCCCATCTGAATTCAGGACCACAGCCTGGTCCAGGGTAACCCAGAGCACCTGGGCGCTCCCTTACTACAGTCAGCGGCCAGCCCACAGGGACAGACAGCCTCCAAGGCCACAGTCAGCTCGGCCCCCGCCCTTGCTGATCTGCACAGGGTACAGAAGCAACTTTTCCAGGCAGCATGGGAGCAGCGCCCACGTAGGCCAGCTGTGGCTTAACCCAAGCTCAGGCCATAAGCACTGAAGGCACTGCTTTAGGTGGGTGTCAGCACTGCCTGTGGTGGTCACTGTTTACAGGAGGGAGTGGGATATGCGTGAGAAGGAAACATGTTCAGAGTTTCCCAAAATAGATACTGAAAATTGCGGAGACCAACTCTGTAATTGCAAATGAAGCATAAATTGGGATTTTCCTTTTAGTTATCTAAATAGTTACCCATCCAGTCCATAGAAGAGATGGGTGCCTGAAGAGCAGGACTTCATTAAGCAACAGCCTGAGTCCTGTGAAGAAAGTGCCCAAAATGATTGTAGGGCTGTTGGTACTTTCACCTAAGAATTCATTGTAGCTCCTCCACAGGGCATAGAGCAGTTTCTGCTAGTACAAATTTATCATGAGCTCAGAGGCTTCGCTTCTGGTTGTGTTTGTGCCTAAGACTGGCCCCTTAATTTGAAACTCAAGAGCGTCTTATTTAGTGAGGCTGCCTGATGCTGATGTTTAATTTATTGCCCCGTCCAAATGCATTTTTGGTTCGGTTTATTACCACTGAGTTTATTTTCTGCGGTAGTAATTTACTACTTAAATTAACTTTCAGCTTTTTTCCAGTTGGTCTTATCGCCAAGTTTGAACTTTCCTCCAGATAGTTTTAGAGGCATGGGATGAAAACAGTGAGCAGGCTGCTGTGTTATCCTGGCTAGTTTTTTTGTTTTTTTCTGTCTTACACCTTATTTTAATGCTTATTAATTCAAGGATATTTCTGTTTACATAGACAGTAATTAATAGTAAATCTACCATCAGATTCAAGGCTCTTCTGATTTTGAAACCTCTGAGAACTCAGGCTAAATGTTTTAAATTGTTCTTTATACCTTCATATGAAAAGTTTTATTCGAAGTGTTGACTGAGCCTGGTTTTCTTGTTGGAAACAAGAGGACTAGAAATTCAAATATACTTGTGAAATTTAAGCATTTTTATTACTAATCGTTACTTTATTATAATGGGACTTACAGGAAAATAAATATAAAAATCAGTATAAAAGCTTATTTGGGCCAGGTACAGTGGCTTATGCCTGTAATCCCAACACTTTGGGAGGCTGAGGCATGCAGATCACGAGGTCAGGAGTTCGAGACTACCCTGGCCAACATGGTGAAACCCTGTCTCTACTAAAAATACCCAAAAAATAGTGAGACATGGTGGCATGCACCTGTAATCCCAGCTGCTCAGGATGCTGAAGCAGGTGAATTGCTTGAACCAGGGAGGTGGAGGTTGCAGTGAGCCAAGATCACGGCACGGCACTCCAGCCTGTGCAACAGAGCGAGACTCCATCTCAAAAAAAAAAAAAAGTAAGCTAAATGTCTATTCATTTTCCATTTTTTTTCCAACCTTGGGTTGTCTGTATACATACACTAAATTTGCCTCATTTTCAGTTGTTTGTTATCACGATTTCTCTTTGAACTGTTGTTCAAGGATATGACTGCTTAGATATTTTTGGAGAACGATTTTCATTAAGCAAATAGATCAACTAAAAAACAATTTGGGAAAAATTAACTAAACAGAAATGTGTAAATTGGCACAACCTTTCTGGAAAACAGTTTAGTAATATTTATCAAAAGCCTCAAAAATGTGTGTATACGTTTTTTGACATAGCAGTTTTATAATTCAACATCTAGGAATTTGTCACAAGAAAATTGCCATATATGTGAAAATAGGGATATATCAAGGAGTTCCTTGCATTGTTGTTTATATTCTCCATACACTGGAAAGAATTCCAACATCCAGCCATAGGGGTTACCTTAAGCTCAGTGTGTCCCACAGGTTGGACTACTATGCAGCCATTACAGATCTTGGAATCTTGAAATAGTTAATGACATAGGAAAATGTTTATGATACATTGCTAGAAAATTTTTTAAGTGGTATAAAATGTTCTGTAAAGAATAAGACAGATAACATTACTGGATGTTAGTAAGTTATTTCTAGGTAGTAATATTTTTAAGGATTTAATTTTCTTTATGCATTTCTAAACTTTGTCTCTTTTCTGCACTAAAAAATACACATTTTTATAATCAGAAAGAAACAAATTCTTTTTTTTTTTTTGAAGACAGAGTCTCAATCTATCCCCCAGGCTGGAGTGCTGCGGTGGTACCATCTCAGCTCTCTACGACCTCTGCCTCCTGAGTTCAAGCAATTCTCTTCCCTCATTCTCCCGAGTAGCTGTGATTACAGGTGTGCACCACCATGCCTGGGTAATTTTTGTATTTTTAGTAGAGATGGGGTTTTACCATGTTAGCCAGGTTGATCTCGAACTCGTGACCTCAGGTGGTCCGCCTGCCTTGGCTTCCCAAAGTGCTGGGATTACAGGTGTGAGCCACCGTGCCCGGCTGCACTTCAAATTTTCTAGTAGCCACATTAAGGAAAAAGAATGAAAGAAAATTGATTTTAATAATATATTTAATCCAGTATATCCCAAATATTACAATTGCAACATTTAATCAATATAAACAGAAGACGTTTACATGTTCTTTTCGTGCTAAGTCTTTGAGATCCAATATGTATTTATAATACATCTCAATGCAGCCGGGCCACATGTCCACTGCTCAGTAGCCCTTGTGGCCAGGACAGAGCCCCCATTAGATGCTCTCTTGCTGGGCTGCTGAGATAGTGTAGATGAGTGAGATGTTTTCAGTGTCTGGAGAGATTAGACTCAAGTTGTGTCTGAATTTACAAAATTTCTTCTAATGTAGCCAGGGTTAGCAGCATATCCCATACTTTCAGATTTTAATTACTATTTTTTAAAAAAAAATCTTCTAGAGAATATCAGAAATGTTGGGTCCTCAGAGGTCAACTGAATTCTGGCTCTAGTCTCCATGCCTGCTGTAAGCTGCATGAGAGCAGGCAGCAGCCCAGACATCTTCTGCCTGCTGCTCATTTCTCCACTCCCTTATCTCTCCAAATGCTCTCATAGCATATAGAACAGAGCTGAAAAATCTCTAGCTTGAGCCTACGAGGTCAAGGCTGCAGTGAGCTTTGATTGCGCCACTGCACTCCAGCCTGGGGGATACAGTGTAACCCTGTCTCTATTTAAAAAAAAAAAAAATCTCTAGCTTAAACTCAGTCAAGCTTGATAGCTGTGTGATTTTTAGCTTTTGTTTTCTCATTTGTAAAATGGGCATAATACTGTCCCTCGCAGAGTTACAAAGACTAAATGAGCTAATGGACAGTGAGCACTTAACACAGCATCCTTCATGTGGCAGGCGCTTAGTCCTGTGAACAATGCATATTGTTATGACTTCTCTGAAGCAGCCTTTTGGTTGATAGACTGGCATGAATTTTACGCATGTCTACCTCTGCTCATTTATTTGGCACCTTGGTCAGTATTTAAAGGCTTTGCGGAAAGGCTCTGAGCCTTTATTTATCACAGTGTGCTGAGGCCCCAGCTGGATCGGGTTGGATCAGGAGGACGATTCTAAAGAATACCGCATGGGGTTGCCACAACCACCATGCACTGCACACATCCCATGTTTGATCTTCAAAAGTCAGTCTTTCTAAAATGAACATTAGCTGTGTATGCTCTTCAGTGTCTTTTTAAAATTTATTTGTTTTAATAGAGATGGGGTCTCTCTGTTTCCCAGGCTGGTCTCCAACTCCTGGGCTCAAGGGATCCTCCTGCCTCAGCCTCCCAAAGTGCTAGGATTACAGGCGTGAGCCATCACATGCAGCCCTCTTCCATGTGTTTCTTTTTTTTTTTTTTTTTTTTTTTTTTTTGAGACGGAGTTTCGCTCATGTTATCCAGGCTGGAGTGCAATGGCACAATCTCGGCTCACCGCAACCTCCGCCTCCTGGGTTCAGGCAATTCTCCTGCCTCAGCCTCCTGAGTAGCTGGGATTATAGGCACGCACCACCATGCCCAGCTAATTTTTTTTGTATTTTTTAGTAGAGACAGGGTTTCACCATGTTGACCAGGATGGTATCGATCTCTTGACCTTGTGATCCACCCGCCTCGGCCTCCCAAAGTGCTGGGATTACAGGCTTGAGCCACCGCGCCCGGCCCATGTATTTCTTTAGTGGTGGAAAATGTTGAGTGGTAGTTCTGTGGTTCCCAGACATCACGGTGCAATCCAAGATGGCCCCAACAAATGGGCCAAGAATATGTTTAATCAAAACCAACCTAATGCCACTGCCCCAAAGGACAAAGATTTCACCATTTTCTCACACCTCCTCACACAGCTTCTTTGCAGTCTGTTATCAGTTCTTCACAAAACTCAACTTGGTACTGTTTGGACTTTTGACACTCAGCCCAGTCCTATTGGCTTTGAATTGGTGGGACATGGGAAAGCCAGTATTGTAGCAAGCTCATCTACAAGGGTCTGGCCCAGGGGCACTCAGACCATAGCCCACTGGAACCAAACCCAGAGTGTGTCGTGTATATGGCTGTCTTTCCATGTATATGGACATCGATTTTACCTAAAACAAATTCTGTGGAATACTTAACCTTTATTATTTGCAGTCTATTTAGTTATTTACCAGTATATTATTTTCCTTTTTAAAATGCCTACTAAATTATTTCACAGTGCAGATCCTGACTAGAGTTTCGAAAACACTGAATTAGCACATGAAGCTGTTACCTGTTTGTAGTGTGTGCAGGCTTCCCCTGCCTTAGAATGATATTTAGTGTTTGTTCTCAAGTTTCGCTAATATTTTCTGTACTTAACAGGATGATTTTGTTTCCCCTTGTGCTGGTGCTTGTCGTGTAGTGAAATTTTTTTTTTTGAGACTGAGTTTTGCTCTGTTGCCAAGCTGGAGCACAGTGGCACAGTCTCGGCTCACTGCAATCTCTGCCTCCCGAATTCAAGTGATTCTTCCACCTCAGCCTCCCAAGTAGCTGGGACTATAGGCGCATGCCAAACGCCCGGCTAGTTTTTGTATTTTTAGTAGAGACAGGGTTTCACCATGTTGCCCAGGATGGTCTCTTACCTCTTGACCTTTTAATCCACCCGCATCGGCCTCCCAAAGTGCTAGGATTATGGGCGTGAGCCACCACACCCGGCTGTGAAATTTTTAGTGCAAGAAGATTCTGAGGTTTATCCTGACCCCTGGAAGAACAGGAAAGGAAGAAGGTCTGTCCATGGCCATGGCTCCAGGGGAGGTGGGGTTGGGGGGTGATTTCAGAGGTTTCCAGCCTATTGGCACTTGAGTTTTGAAACGGACTGGGGATTCACTTTCCAGTTTAGGAGATCTGGGGAAATCTGGATTGGTTTGGAGTTCCTCTTTTTTTTTTTTCTTTTTAATTGACTTTGAGGAAAACCTTTTCAAACCAGCTGAAAAAAGCTAGTGATGATAGTTTGCTTCTCCTGTGCCCTTCCTAGAGTTTTCTCTATAGTTCCATCTCTTCTTGAAAAGCTTAGCTTGGATTTCCCACTGTCCCATTAAAATTAAATTTGTTGAAAACCTACCTAAATGTCACCCCTTCCAAGCCATTCCCTCCTGTGGACCTGACTCAGGGTTGTGGGGGGAATGGCTGGAATTGCGCTTACATGACAGGGCCCTCACTGCTCTCCCAGTTCTGCAGGTTTGGTGAATTCCTGGTTTGGGATCTCGCCATCTTTTGTTGAGCGAACTTGGGGTGAGAGCACTTGGGGACTCCTGATCACTCTCCTGCTTTAACTGCTCCTTCCCTGCTGCCCATCCCACCCACCCAGGGACCTGCAGGCAGCCTCTCACCTTGCCTTTCTCCTTTTCCAAAGCCTTTGATTGTCCTATTTCTTACAGTGTAAATTCCAGATTTCTTTTTTTTTTTCTTTTTTTGAGATGGAGTTTCACTCTTGTTACCTAGGCTGGAGTGCAATGGTGCCATCTCGGCTCACCGCAACCTCCGCCTCCTGGGGTCAAGCAATTCTCCTGCCTTAGCCTCCCGAGTAGCTGGGACTACAGGCATGCGCCACCATGCCCAGCTAACTTTTGTATTTTTTTAGTACAGATGGGGTTTCACCGTGTTGACCAGGATAGTCTCGATCTCCTGACCTTGTCACCCACCTGCCTCGGCCTCCCAGAGTGCTGGGATTATAGGCGTGAGGCACCGCGCCTGGCCCAAATTCCAGATTTCTTAGCTCTCCACAGCCTGTGAACAAGGCCTCACCAGCAGTGGCAATTCTGGCTGTCCTCTGACAGTCCTCTCCTTCCGGTTATGGGGCTGGCCTCTGGCCTCTGCATCTGAGGCTGTCGCTTATCTGCTTGGACCCTATCATGCTGCTGTGCTTGTTTCGAAAGTTCTCCCAGAGGAGGAGCCAAGTTTACCACCTTTTGAATTTTTCCGCATTTGTTACCCAGCACTTTTCTTTGCGTGAGGTGAGCCCTCAGTATAGTCACTGGTAGAGCGAAGAGTAGGCTTTCTTAGAGAAGTAATGTGCCTGACCCGGAACAACGGTGCACTTGTTCCAAAAGGCAAACCTGCAGAGTTACGATGGGGCCAGGACGGTGCTGTGGAATAGCAGAGGCTCTGATGACTACTTCCACGGCTTCCTGCCTCCCTTCTTCAGTTTCTCTCTGACCTTTACATTAAAAGGTATCCTGCACTTCAGTTTTCCAGAGGAACTAAGAGGCCTTGTCTTTCTCGCTGGATTCATCAATGTAAAGAAATGCATCCTGTTTACACTTCTGGCAGCCTTTCTTTTATTTGGATGGTGGCCAAAGGCAAACAACTCAGCTGAGTGGGTTTTTAAAAAACAGAGCTTTCCAAGTCTACATGCTGTTGCCTGAGTGAACATCCAAAACCTTCCATTTGTCTTAATGTAACTGTTTCATCTTGTAGAAAAGGCTCATATTATCTTACAGCATTTTGTCTATCCTAGCTTTGATATTTATTATGAGAAGATTTCACTAAGGAATGACTAATCTTAAAAGATTCAGTTTGATTAGGGGCTAAATTAACATAATCTATTTTGAAATGAGGTAACAGGATTTGCAGTTTTTGGTCTTCATCCAGCAAAAAAAAAAAAAACCTGAACCCCCCCATCCCCCAAAAATCTACATCCCCAGCAGACAGGGCATCTATTCTTTGACTAGTAGTTTAAATTGCTGGATTTATAAGTTGTCTTAAAAATGTGCTCTCTGAACAGTTTGAAGTGTGACATTGTATTGAGATGAAGTCATCCAACTGCTTGAGACTTGAACTGTTTATATTTGGGGAACCGAGTAAAATGTATGGTTGTTCAAAGAATTAATACTTCAGTAACATCATTACTGAAAGAGGATTTTTCTCTTAGCCATTAAAGAGACTTAAGTTGTCTTCGTTCTTGGTTTTTTTTTTTTGTTTGTTTGTTTTTTAAGTGTATGTGAGTCTTAGGATTTTCTTGGCTTTTGTGTTTTAGAAAATTGGTCTTTTATTAGAAAAGGGTAGGCTACAAGGTTTATTATTACAATATGCCTCCTATCCTAGTATTTTACTTGTAAGACTTTAGCAACTCTATATAATGATGGCAAAATGTGTAACTGTCAGTTTTACGGAAGTAAGGTAAATACATTTTTGCTATAGGCGTTAAACTCCACAGAGAGCTTACATCTCTAAAAAGGAAAAAAGGGGGACTCAGAATTTAAACAGATGTCCCCAAGTAGAAAACTTCCCTGGTACACAAATTTGGATTTTCAGAACAAAGCTGGCAGAGAGCAGTTTTTGACTAGAATAAATGTAAAAGGGCAAAAGAGAGACATCTTTTTATGCCTTTTTTCCTTCAAATGAAGGGAAAAAGATATAGAAAATGACCTGTAGTTAACTCTTGTAATTCAAAGCTCATCAGCAGTTTAGCCACCTTTCTTGGGTTTTGAAAAGGAGAAATAAGGAGTCTTTTCTCATGGTTGGGTGCAGCAGTTTGTTTGGACTAGCTCCAGTCTGCTTGGGCAGATTGTACGGTGGGAATACAGACTACTGTTGCGTGGGCTGGTTTTGCCTGTGTGTGTTTTTAAGCCAAGTCTATCTTTGCTCACCCCGATGGTTGGGGAAGGCCTGGTTTGCGTAGTGCTGCAGTCTTTATAAATGACCTTTGGCCTTCCAAGTCTCCCTTGGTCCCCGGACTTTGTCTTTGACATATAAAAATGAAACTTCCTAGGGGTTATTGATTTGATTTAACTTCTGAGTAAGGTTGTACTCCTTGTGAAGCTAAACTTTTAATTTGTAAAAAGAGCCCCTGAGAAGATACCTGGTGAGTCAGACCCAGTTTCTGTATTTGGGTTGGATGAGCAGGGCCTTCCCGGATAGCGGGAGGATTGGTGACCCGATTGGGAGGGCAGTGGAGGCTGAAACCCATCCAAGCCACCATTGCCAGGCTTAGCTGCATCTGCTTGGACGAAGGAGAAGAGCCTTTTTTCTGATTTTACAAAGGCACTGAGATCCTTTGCCTCAGACCTTGTAGAAAGCAGCTGGGGTGAGAGCACTTAGAGGTTCTTGATCGCACTCCTGCTTTAGCCACTCCTTCCCTGCAAAATCCCTGTGCTGGGTAAGTTTTTGCTGTGCATAGTAGGGAAAAGAGAAATTGCCTTTGTTTCCTTGGGTTCTTGAACCTTTTTTGGTTTTGTCATTTTGGAAAGGCAAGAGTTTGGTGTAGTGTAGTCAAAGAAAGTGGGGAGGTGAGGAAGACTCAGGAGGAATCAAAGTGGGAGAAAGGAAAGTGGAGAGTTTATTTAAGTCACATTTTCCCTCTAGGGAAAATAGAGACTAGGAGATTCTAGTCCACCGTTGACACTTGGTCAGATGAACCCACACTTCTGAAAGTTCAGTTTGAGACCATCTCCAGTTAGGATTTTAGCAAGCTTCACCTTTTCCTACTCATCTCTTTCCTTTGGCCTCTGCTAACCTTCCCTCCCCATATCACATAGTTGGAACTTATATTGCCGTGGTTGCTAGTTAACTTTTTAAAAACATTTTATTTTTAAATAAGTATAGGTTCACAGGAGGTTGCAAAGATAGTGCAGAGAGATATGCAGTTTTTCCCAAAGTTAGGACACACATAATTTCAGTATGATATTGAAGTCAGGAAATGGACTTTGGAACTGTGTGTTTGTGATTCTGCGCCTTTTCATCACCTATGTAGATTTCTGTAACTACCACCACAGTTAAGACCACAAAGATCTCGTTCTAGATGCTGCCCCTTTCTCCCCGTCTTTTCCATTACTAACCCCTGGCAACTGTGAATCTGCTGTTCATCTCTATAATTTTGTCACTTCAACAATGTTACATAAACAGAATCACATAATGTGTGATCTTTTGAGATTGACTTTTTGTTTAACATAATGTCCTAGAGCTTCATCCGGGTTGCTGCATTTCAGCAGTGAATTCCTTTTTATTGCTGAGTGATATTCCATGGTATAGTGTATCACAGTTTGTTTCCAGTTTGGAGCTATGATGAATAGAGCTGCTATGAACATTACAGGCTTTTATGTGGACTCAGCTTCTATATTTCTGAGATAAATACCCCAGAGTACATCTGCTAGGCTATTTGGAAGTCGCATTTTTAGTAACTAACTCAACAGACCAGGACAGTGGCTCATGCCTGTAATCCCAAGACTAATTTATAATAGTTAACTACAGTCCGTATACAGTTGGGTATAAATCCACCCAACTGTTTTCTGGTTTGTACCATTTGACATTCCCACCAGCAGTGTATGGGAGGTGTGGTGTGTCTGCGTCCTCACCTGCATTTGCCTCCATTTGGTGGTGTCGCTGTTTTTTTTGTTTTGTTTTTAAGCTGTTTTAATAGATGTAGAGCAATATCTTACTGAAGTCTCGATCTGCTTTTTCCTGACGTCTGGTGATCTTGAACATCTTTTCACTCGGGTATTTGCTATTTGTGTATGTTCTCAGTAAACTATCACATCATGTCTTTTGCCCATTTTCTTTTTAAAATTTCTCTTTTTTTCTCTTTATTCATTTCATTCCATGACCTGCTGAATTTTGCCCATTTTCTAACTGGATTGTTTGCTTTTTAAACTATTGAGTATGTATGTATTTATATATGTTTGTCAGGATCTTGCTCTGTCACCCAGGCTGGAGTGCAGTGACACAATCATAGCTGACTGTAACCTCAAACTCTTGGGCTCAAGTGATCTTCCCGTCTCAGCCTCCTGCATAGCTGGAACTGTCGTCATGCACCACCATGCCTGGCTAATTTTTTTATTTATTCTTAGAGACAAGGTCTCACTATGTTGCCCAGGATGGTATCGACCTTCAGGCCCCAAGTGATCCTCTCCCCTTAGCCTCCAAAAGTGTTAGGATTACAGGTGTGAGCCACTGCATCTGGCCTACCTGCTGAGTTTTGAATGTTCTTTATATATTCTAAATGAGTCCTTTGTCAGATATGGCAGATGTGTGGTTGGCAAATATTTTCTCCCAGTTCATAGCTTCCTTTCAGCCACTTAAGAGGGTCTTTGGCAGAGCAAAAGATTTTAGTTTTGATAAAGTTCAGTTTATTGATATTTTTCTCTTCTGAATCATACCTTTGGAGTCACATCTGAGAACTTTGACCACAGCCTGCATCCTGAAGATACTCTCCTGTGTTACAGTTCTGCCGTTTGATCTGATTTTGTGTAACCTGCGAAGTTCAGGTCAAGGTCCTTTTCTTTTTCTTTCTTTTTTTTTTTCCCTGATTTTCTTTGCCTATGGAAGTTCAGTTCCTCCAGTAGCATTTGTTGAAGACCAGTCTTCCTCTTTTTAATTGCTTTTGCAGCTTTACAAAAGTCAGCTAACTATATCAGGGGCTATCCCTGGGTTCTCTGTTATGTTCCATTGATCTGTGTGTCTGTCACCTCACCAGTACCACCCAGTCTTGATTATCATAGCGATATAGTAAGTCTTAACATTAGATAGACTGATTGTTCCCACTTTTCTTTTTCAGACTGGCTTTGGCTAATTCAGTGCTTTTTCATATCAATTTTGGAATAAACATATCTGCAAAAGATCTGGCTGGGATTTTATGGAAATTGTGCTAAGATATTGCTATGTGTTGAGTCTTCCAATTCATGACCATGGTATATCTATTAGATTTTGAAAATTTCTTTCATCAACATTTTGCAGTTTTCGGCACACAGTCCTGTATGTATTTTGTTAGATTTATACCTGTTTCATTATTTTAGTGATTGTTAAAGGTATTGCATTTTTCATTTCGCTTTCCACATGTTCATTGCTGATTAATAGAAAGACAATTGAATTTTGTGTGTTGACTTTATATTCTATAACCATGCTGGATTCATTTGTTTATTCTAGGAGTTTTTTTGGTAGATTACTTTGGGATTTTCTACATATATCATCTTTTTATCTGCAAATAGGTTTAGTTGTGCGTTTTCCTTTTTTTTTTTTTTCTGTCTGATCTGTAATTTCTACCCCCGCCCCTACTTTTCCTGAGCTGTATGATCTTTTATTTTTCTACCTTACCACACTGGCTAGAACTTCCAGTACCATGTTGGATAGCAGTGGTAGAAGTAGGCGTCTTTGTCTTTTCCTAATGTTGGCGGGAAAGCATTCAATCTTTCACCATTAATTATGAGGTTAGCTGTCTGATTTTTGTCAGTGTTCTTTATCAAGTGGAAGAATTTCTCTATTCCTAGTTTGCTGAGATTTTTTTTTTTTTTAAATCATGAGTAGGTGGTATTTTTTAATCCATATATTTGTCTTTCTAGCCAGACTCTGAGTTTCTGGGTATCAGATACTGCTTCTTAAAGTTTGTTTCCCCCACAGTGCCTGATCCAGTGTTTTGCCATATATTTGTGAATTGGTAGAACTAAGCACGGTCTCCAATGGCAGACAGACGAGGTCCTGAGGCAGAAATTTTAAGAACAACTCTAACCAGACTGTCCTGGTCAGCTGGATCTGGAGGGGAGAGATTTAACTACTCTTTGGTCATCATTACACCGACTCAGTTACTCAAGGCAGAAGTGGAAGTTACAGGCACCAAATTGATGCTGCAGCAGAGAGATGACGGAGGCAGAATGGATTCATCTACTCTGCCCTTAGAAATGAAGCTTTTTAGGATGAGGGCCAACTAAAAGAAATGAAGCTTTTTAGGATAAGTGAGTTGTATACTTTAAATGGATGAGTTCTATGACACATGGATTAGCACAGTAAAACTGTTACTTAAAAAAAAAAAAAAAAAAAGGCTGGATGCAGTGTCTTACACCTATAATTCCTAGCGCTTTAGATAGCTAAGGCCAGAGGATCATTTGAGTCCAGGAGTTTGAGACCAGCCTAGGCAACATAGTAAGACCCTGACTTTACAAAAATTTAAAAATTAGCCGAGCATAGTGAGGCATGCCTGTGGTCCCAGCTCCTTGAGAGGCTGAGACGCAAGTATCACTTGAGCCCAGGAGATCCAGATTGCAGTGAACCATGTTCTTGCCACTGTACTCCAGCCTGGGTAACAGACCAAGACCCTGTCTCCAAAACATAAAAAAACATAGGTAAGTGCCTAGTGGGCAGTTGACCCTGGTGCTCTCTGTACTGGAGGCCAGGGTGCCGCTCTCAGCTGGCCTGATTTCCCCAGATTGCTGTGAGACGAGAAGCCTTTTCCAGATGGACAGACCTGCCTTTGGTCGCCTTCTCAGGGCCCTTGACCACTCCGCACACACCCCAATGTGGACCATGCAAGGAAGTATGCAGCGTAGCCCTCAGAAGAACGCAGAAGTTCTCATAGACACTGCCTTGCTGATTTCGAAGCCTTAGTCTAAGAATGGTAAAATAGACCTCTTGACTGCTTGTGGGGGCTTTTTTAGCTGAGACAATATTTTCCAAACACTGGCTGCATTCCCTAATACTATTTTAGTTTAGGTTATTTCTTCATCCCCTTGACCCTGTCGGTGAGGTAAGAAAGGGAAGAAAAATATTAACTTTATTTTTAACAATGAGGAAATGAGCAAAAGAATGAAAAGTAGTTTCTCATCATCACAAACAATGGTGGCGTTAAAACTAGAACATGATTGCCTGGCTCCCATTTCAGTGGGCAGGCTACTTGGCTTGTCGTATTTTAGTCTTTTCCTGTCTCGTGACTGCTGACTGCCTGGATTTGTATGTTTTCCCACCTGTTTGTATCTTCTGGAATAGAGGAGCTGCCAGATTTCGGTGATGATGACAGTGTAGCACGGGTAGGACTCAAAGCAGTACAGTAATCCCCCTCATCCGCAGGAGCCACCAACAGAAAATAGGTGAGGACAGTAGTACCACATTTGAGAGAGAAGGAGAGGATACATTTACATAATTTTCATGACAGTATATTGTTATAATTGTTGTATTTTATTTTGAGCTGTTGTTAATCTCTTACTGTGCCTGATTTATAAATTAAACTTTAAACACAATACAGATAGGGTTTGGTACCATTCAAGGTTTCAACATCCACTGAGGGTCTTGGAACCTATGCCCCAGATATAGGGTGGGGCTTACTATAGTTGTTGTTAAAGTGTTGGTTTTTTGCGGGGGAGGCTGAGGCAGGCGGATTAGCTGAGGTCAGGAGTTCGAGACCAGCCTGAACCACATGGTGAAACCCCATCTCTACTAAAAATACAAAAATTAGCTGTGTATGGTGGTAGATGCTTGTAATCTCAGCTAAAAAGACAAAAATTAGCCAGGCGTGGTGGCAGGTGCCTATAATCCCCACTACTTGGGAGGCTGAGGCAGGAGAATTCACTTAAACCCAGGAGACAGAGGTTGTGGTGAGTCAGATAACGCCATTGCACTCCAGCCTGGGTGACAAGAGTGAAACTCCCATCTCAAAAAAAAAAAAAAAAAAAAAAAAAAAATTGTTTTTTACTGATACACTTCATTGTCCAGTTAAATTTTCTGAATTTATTGCTACCACCTCCTCCCTCAGTTGTCTCTTTTCCAGTAACTTTGCAAACGAGTGATAGTAAAAGGCAGACTTCTTTCTATGGTGCTTATGTACACCTGTTTTCTTTTCTTTCTTTATTTCTTTCTCTTCTCTTTCTTTCTTTTCTTTCTTTCTTTCTTTTTTTTTCGAGACATGGTCTTGCTCTGTTGCCCAGGCTAGAATGTAGTGCTGCAAAGGCCAGACATTGTGGCTCACACCTGTCATTCCAACACTTTGGGAGGCTGAGGTGGGCAGATCACCTGAGGTCAGGAGTTTGAGACCAGCCTGACCAACAAAGAGAAACCCCATCTCTACTAAAAATACAAAATTAGCCTGGTATAGTGGTGCATGTCTGTAATTCCAGCTACTCAGGAGGCTGAGACAGGAGAATTGCTTAAACCCAGGTGGTGGAGGTTGCGGTGAGCCGAGATCTCGCCATTGTACTCCAGCCTGGGCAACAAGAGTGAAACTCTGTCTCAAAATAAATAAATAAATATATATATATATATATATATATATATATATATATATAGAGAGAGAGAGAGAGAGAGAGAGAGAGAGAGAGGGAGGGAGGGAGGGAGGGAGGGAGGGAGGAGAGAGAGAACGCGCGAGCGCACGTGCAAGAGCTGCAATCATAGATGACTGCAGCCTTGACCGCCTGGGCTCAAGCAATCCTCCCCACTAAGCCTCCTGAGTAGCTGGGACTACAGGTAAGCCACAACCATGCCCAGCTAAGTGTTTAATGTAATTTGAATTTTTTGTAGAGGCAGGGTCTTGCTCTGTTGCCCAGGCTGGTCTCAAATTCCTATGCTCAATCAGTCCTCCCTCCTTGGCCTCTCAAAGTGTTGGGATCACAATGTGAGCCACTGCCTTCGGCCATATTATCTGTCTTGGTGATGCTGTGTTCCTAGGAGTTAAGGCATTTCACACTAAAACAAACAAACCAAGAGACAAACTCTGGCTGCACATTGGCTAGCTTGTGAGTTTTCTGCATTATGACAATTGATGCCCATTTTGAGGTTTTCTGCTGTGGTTTAGTCTTTGGAATGCAATTAAATCCTCTTTTATTTCTTTTATTTTTTAGGGCTCCAGGGTTCTTGTCGATGCACGAGATAAGCTTGGCATTCCTTGGCAGTATTCTGAAAATGAGAAGCATGGGATGTTCCTGATGGCCTTCGAGAACAAGGCGGGGCTGCCCGTGGAGCCTGCCACCTTCCAGCTGTACGTCCCCGCCCTGAGCGCACTCTGGAGGGATTCTGGCATCAGGGAGGCTTTTAGCCGGAGGAGCGAGTTTCAGCTGGTAAGTGAATGAGCTCTCTTTCTGGGCAGCTGATGGTGTGTTTTTTACACGACTGTTTTGGACCTTTAGTTGAATTTCCTTAAAAACCGTGTAGCAGTCCGAGCAGGCTCTAAATCACCGTAAGTTGTAATGATAAATAACCAAAACACAGGACGGAGGCAGACGCTATATAAAAGGCTCAAGAGGGAGCAAGAGCCACTTGGGCAAGATCAATAGCTTTCTTCTGAGAATATCGAGGGTTCTCTTTAGAAAAGTCAGGACTGGTGCAACCCAAGGAATTTGAGTTTTTTAGAGACTTTTGTTCATGGTGGGAAATAACACCCACTCAATACAGCTTCCCAGCTTTGGACCTATGGATATGGGCAAATCACAAACGTTTTCAGAACAGCACCTCGGAAGCAAATCCGACCCCGCCCAGTTGTTGCCTTCACATTTCTTCCCTTTTTTTTTTTAAGGGTTAAAAACTTCACAAAGGCCAGTTATTTAGACTCATTTAGGGTCTGAATCTGTAACCAAAAAATTTGGGGGGTTTTGCCTGTTTGCCTTTTGTGTTTTTCCCTACCTTTCAACATTAACCATAAAGTAAAATGTACAGTGTTTCCTATAACCAGCATAAATGTGCACAGCTGAAATTAATATATACCCAGGATATCTGGAAATGCCTCTGACTCTCACAGCCGTTTGCCCCCTGAGCACCCAGAGGCAAGTTGAAGTCATTAATTCTTTGCCCTTCTTATGATTTTGCCATAACTATTATTTGTAAACATGACAGTCTTGAGTTTTACTGATTCTTAAACTATTTATAAATCGTTTCTTACTATATATATGCTTCTGTGACTTACCTTTTTCACTCAACGTGTTGGAATTTCTTCAGGCGATGCACAGAGCTGTGGTTCTTTCCTTTTCACTGCCCTCTGATGTTCCATTGTGGAAAGATACTGGGATCATTCCTTCTTTCATGGAGGTACCTTTTAATTGTTTTTCATATTTTGCTATTGAAAACATCTTTTTTTTTTTTTTTTTTTTTTTGAGATGGAGTCTCGCTCTTTTGTCCAGGCTGGAGTGCAGTCATGCCATCTCAGTTCATTGCACCCTCCACCTGCGGATTCAAGTGATTCTCCCACCTCAGTCAGCCTCCTGAGTAGATGGGACTACAGGCACCTGCTACCACATTGGCTAACACTTTTTTAGTACAGATGGGGTTTCACCATGTTGGCCAGGCTGATCTTGAACTCCTGGCCTCAAGTGATCCACCCGCTTCAGCCTTCTAAAGTGCTGGAATTACAGGCATGAGCACCATGCCCCGCCCTATTCATATCTTTTACCCACCTTTGTTCTGCAGAGTAATTTTTATTTTTCTTCATTCATCTGAGAGGTCCTACAGAGTCTG
The DNA here is from genome assembly GCF_048565385.1 of Saimiri boliviensis. Classification (NCBI taxonomy): domain Eukaryota; kingdom Metazoa; phylum Chordata; class Mammalia; order Primates; family Cebidae; genus Saimiri; species Saimiri boliviensis. The sequence continues at coordinate 25,540,298 of NC_133468.1, read as the reverse complement.
CTAATAGTCCTCTCAGTTCAGTTTCCTTATATTTTTCCCCCAATTCCCCCTAATGTTAACATGCAGGGTGTCGATGCTGGAAGGGACCTCCCAATTTAGGAAGTCAAGCCCTTGTATTGTCACCACATGGAAATAAGCCCACACTGGTTATGGTGTGCCTCAGGCCACATCTTGATAATCACGGTGAGAAATTTGGGCCTGAAAGTCGTCTGCTTGTTTCTCCCTTTGTTCACTCATTCATTCATTCATTCATTCATTCATTCATTCTGCATTCATGGAGCACCTACTGTGTGAGACACTGTGCTACATGCTGGAATAGAGCCGTGAAGAAGACCAATGAGCCTGTCCCCAGAGTGCGAGCTTTTAATCTAGACGTGAGCTTGGTGTATGATTAGGGTAAAGTGGCCACAGGTAGGTCAGTAGTCATCTCTTTGTTTTGATCTTAAGCTTCAGACCATGAGACTTTGAAGATACAAAAAATATACAGTTGAAGTCATTAATGCATTTGTAAAGTCTATGATAACCAAATGCAAAGATGATGAATTCTTGTTTATTGGGTAATGGGTACATGACTGTTATTATTATATTTTATACATTTGTGCTTCTTTTTATTCAGAAGAAAAATGGAGCATTTTATTAAAATAGCTAGATAGTAGGACCCTAATAGTCATTTTTGTCAAAATACACAATTACAGCAAAATTTAAAGAACACACATACTAAGTTCACTGTTACCAGGGCTCCCCTCCCTCACCCCTTCAGTAGAGCCTTGTTTCTCTTGGAATTTTTTCCTGAGTGTCAAAAGCTCTTCTTTGACTTGGAAGAAAAGTCAAAGAAAAGGGAAAGATGTAGTTGTGGTAGAAAGGAAATTTTGATCTCCTAAAGAGCAGGGATATAAGAAACAATTGGGAAATACATGTCAGTATCTCAGTGTGAAATTGAGGTTACACCTTTTCCCCATAAACTCACAGAGTCTGGGAAAGAAGATTCTCGTTCATTTAGAACTTGGATAGAAATTGAGAATTTTCCAAAGAAGGAAACAGAAACATGAGGGGCCTTGTTTTTTGCTTTTTTTCTTTCCCTGCTAACACCCATGACAGTCTCCTGTGAAGAGCTGCAGCTGCTTTGAGAATTGCTGTTGGCCAGGTACTAGGCATCTCCCTGTCCCCTCTGCTGTCTTGCTTTTTCTTGCCATTCCAGTCAGAGACAGAAACAAAAAGCGGAGGAAAAGGCTGTGTCTGGTGATTACCTTGTGACGGCCCTTTCTTCTCTGAGAGGAGCAGGGTGGGCAGTGGTTGGGGCAGGCGGGGGTGGAAATCTTCCCTTTCCAAAGAGGAGGCAGCCTGGCCTTCTTTTCTACTGGCCTCTTGCCATGCATGGCCACTGCTGTCCACTGCTGGTCACAGGCAGCAGACACCCCATGGTCATCACTTCTGTGGCTCAGTTCAAAGGAAAGGAAGATGACCTTGACACGTTAGACCTTATCTTCTAAAACACAGTTAAGTAAGATGCGGTAGGATGCTCATCAGAAAGGCTTTGGCCATCAGTGTAACTAATATCGATATTATCTTCTTGTCTGTCCTCCTTTTTAATAAAATACAATTTAGTATTTTTAAATATAGCTTGCACATTAACTAATGTGCTTATAGTATGTGGATGGTATTGCTGTGAGTTACTGCTTTCAAGTATACCTTTTATTTCTTTTTTTTTTTTTTTGGTCAAGGCTGTCTTGCTCTGTCCCCCAGGCTAGAGTGCAATAGTGTGACCATAGCTCACTGCACCCTCGAACTCCTGGGCTTATATGAACCACCCACCTCAGCCTCCTGAGTAGCTGGGACTACAGGCGTGCGCCACCACACCTGGCTAATTTTTACTTTTTTTTTTTTTTTTCCATAGCATTGATATCTATGTTGCCCTGCCTGGTCTCAAACTCCTGGGCTCAAGCGATCCTCCTGCCTTGGGCTCCCAAAGTGCTGGGATTACAAGTGTGTGCCACCAGGCCCAGCCTTACTGTACCATTTAATTTTAGGATCTTGTTAATTAGAATGGTGTGACATAGATACATCAGTGTCTTTGATGTGAAGCTCGTGACCTGGATTTATGTGTCATAGTCCTCCTCCTGTTCCACGTGGGGAGTATTCTTTCAGTGAGTCCTTTCTGTGTGCCATCCCTGTTCTGAGGTCAGGTTTCATTTCCTCACATAGCAGGTAGGACACATAGACATACAAGCAAATCATTGTAATAAATGTGATAAGAAATATAATTGAAGCCAGGCGAGGTGGTATGTGCCTGTAGTCCCAATTGTTTGGTAGCTGAGGTGGGAAGTTTGCTGGAGCCCAGGGTTCAAGGCTACAGTGAGCTGAGATTGTGCCACTGCACTGATTGCAGCCTGGGCAACAAAGCAAGACCCTGTCTCCAAAAAAAAGTATAATTGAAAAATAATCAGGCTATATTAAGCATAAAGGAAAAAAGCAGACAATTCTACCTGGCAGGTGGAGGTCAGAGGTGCTTTGGAGGAGACTTCTGAAGGCAGGTAGGACGACCCAGGGGCTGATCATGCTGAGTGAGACAGAGTGGAGTGAGGTGGCAGAGGGAGCAGACAGAGAGGCAGAGGCTGGGAAAGCAGCCAGCAGGGCAGACACTCGTGCAGCCAGGGGCTGCCCTGCAGAGTCGGGCAGGCTTTAGACAAGAAGGGTGTACATCAGTTGGCATGCTTGTGTATGCAAGCGCAGAAATCCCAGCTCAAATGGCTTCACCAAAGGGGCTTTGTGAGCCAAAAACTGACACAGGTGGGGGCTTTCTGTGCAGTATGAGCTGTTGTTCTGCCTTTTCCTGGGCTTTCCTGGGCTTCTCTGTGCTGGTTCCTTTTGGGCCTGGCCTCCTCTACGGTTGCAAAATGATGGCAGCAGAATAAGGCCTCACAGGCACACGTCACCACCAGGAGCAAGGAGGGGACCTGGCACGTGGCCCAGGAGATGCTGCACGTGGTCAGTTCAGGCGTGGATGAACTCTGCATCCCTGTCCTCACCGCTGGAGAAGTGGGGGCCGCCTAACTAGAGTGGTGAGTGGGACGTTCCCACCCAGTCGGAACACTGGGTACAGGCGGGTCTTGGAGGTCACAGACAGCGTTCTATGCAGCCACGTGTACCACACCAAGCAGTTTAAACTTACCTGTGACAGTGAGGCACAACTGAGGTGTCAGAGCAGTCAATCACAGATCTGAGTTGTTATTTTTCCCGAAACTACTGTGAGTCATGTAAAAGGGACTGGGCACGGTGGATGACGCCTGTAATCCCAGTGCTTTGGGAGGCCAAGGCTGGTGGATCACCTGAGGTCAGTTCAAGAGCAGCCTGGCCAACGTGGCAAAACCTCATCTCTACTAAAAATACGAAAATTACCCATGCATAGTGGTGGGTGCCTATAATCCCAGCTATTCTGGAGGCTGAGGCAGGAGAATTGCTTCAGCACAGGGGCCGAGGTTGCAGTGAGCAGAGATTGCACCACTGCACTCCAGCCTGTGCAATAGAACAAGACCCTGTCTCAAAAAAAAAGGGAGAGAGAGAAAGATGAGACAGGGCGAGGCCGGCTGCTGGGCTCTCCCAGGCTCCACAGAGAGGCAGTGTGATGGTCGAGGGCAGAGGTGGTCTCGGTCCTTAGCCTCATGTCCCACTGTTCACCCTAACTGGTTGCTTCCTGACTAATCTGCACAGCTCTTTGCTTCTTTCTTCGTTACTAGTAATCCTCACTACCTAACTTTCCTCTAAACATGGCCTATGAGCAGGCCAGTAACATCACTAGGTACAGAATTGCCTGAATAAATGGAATTACTTTTTGTTTTTCATAACTTACTCTTGAAATTGTGGCCAGTCAATTAAATGTGGTAATGAAGTTGTGAAAATAGGTTGTGTCTTTCCTTGCTCTGTCCAGACTTCTCCCAGAGTCCAGGTGTGCACTCCTGTTCTTGGCTGCATTCCAGCCCCGGAGGGTAGGGAGGGAGAGCTCCCCTCTTCCTTTTAGAGTGACTTCCTAGAAGTGCCGTCCAGCACGTCCTCGGAAGTCTCTTGAACAGGAACGCAATCACCTGGCCACAGCAACAAGGCAGGCTGTGCGGTGTGGACTCACAGCCAGCAAACTGTCCCTGGGAGGAGGTGTCAAGCAGCTTGGAGGAGCCTGGATGGATCCATGGGTCGGCCATGGGAGGCAGCTTCCACACATTCTTGGCTCTCCTGGTATTCATTTTTTTGATTGTGTGTTTTTTTTGTTTTTGTTTTTTTGAGACTTGCCCTGTTGCCCAGGCTGGAGTACAGTGGCACAATCTCGACTTACTGCAACCTCAGCCTCCCCCAAGCAGCTGGGATTACAGGTGCCTGCCACCATGCCAGCTAATTTTTGTATTTTTAGTAGACATGGGGTTTCACCACATTGGCCAGGCTGGTCTTGAACTCCTGACCTCAGGTGATCTGCCTACCTCGGCTTCCCAAAGCACTGGGATTACAGGCATGAGTCACCGCGCCCAGCCCTGGCATTTCTTTTCTCTCTGCCATGGTAGCAGAGTTGAGCCAATAACCACAAATCTAGATGACATTTTCTGTCTTCTTGTGGTTTAGCATAGCCATGGGAATAAGTGCTGGATCTTGCACTACAGGCAAAATGACCCTTACCCCCAGCCTCTCCCCCTTCCCGGTGGCTGGCCAGTGTCAAGAATCTGAGCAGAGTGGACCCAAGCAGAAGTGGCCTTCCGCCTGTGTTGTTCAAGCCTCTGTGTCTTGGCTTTAGCTCTCACTAACGTAGCTTTCTAGAGTGACATTTACCGGAAAGCTCAGGCGGTGGGTATGTGGGAGAAGGGAGAAGAGTTTTCTAGCTGGAAGAGTGGCAAGTGCAGAGGCTCTGAGGTGGGAGCAGCCTTCGTGCTCCAAAGTGCAGCAGGGAGGCCGAGAGGAGGCGGGCCGGAGTGGTGGGTGGCTGGCGACAGCTCTCGGTGCCTGTGGAGGGGCCCCTGAGGGCTGCTGGAAGGACTTAGGAATTGGCCAGAGGCATGCTGTGGTTTGACTTACACTTAAATAGGACTGCCTTGGCAGCCACGTTGATAATAAAAGTGGGGGACTCGTGGAGACTCTTGAAGTACATGTAAGTGGTGGTGATGGAGGCGATGATCTGTGGTCAGTTTCTGGATACCCTAGAACAGGGATGGATTCGCAGGCCACTTCGCCGACTGCTTACACAGCTTCAGGGTTCCTGGTGCGTCTGCCCTGAGGGAGAGTGAGCTCCAGGATTGTTGTGTTCTGTCTGTAGATTTGGGGTGCTTGCTGGGGAGTCCATTGCTTGTCTTTGTGTGTATGCCCAGGCTGCCTCTGTGTGTCTAGACCATGTCCCTCAGGGTCAAAGCATGCAGAGCTGAAGCCCGTGCTCATGGTGTCACCCACAATGGCATCTAGTGTCTTCCTTCCTGGGGGCCTTGCTCTCTGCCAAGAAACATGTTTCAGACCCATAGTCCGCAGTCTCCCCATGAAGGCCATCACCTCTCATTCCTTCAGGTGTCAAGATGGATGTGCTGGGTCGGGGATGCCTAGAGTCGTCATCTTGAGTGGAACAGAGAGAGGTTATAGCAGCTCAGAGACAGCCACCCCAGGGACAGCATCAGTCCCAGTCTCTGCTGGTCGGGGACTAGCCATCTTCTCAAGCGTTCAGTTAGTGTTTAATTAGTGAAAACTGAAGTCAGCAAATTGTACCAGCCCCTACCAGCTGTATGAGAGGATTTTCCCCATGCCCCAGCCATATGGCTTTAAACTCCTATATGTTTAGTCTTAGACAGATAGATTGAGAGAGATATATAATATGTTTAGTTTATATGTTTAGTTTTCTATAAGTTTTGCCAGCTTGGTAAGTAAAACTTTTCATACTTACTGGTTCTGTTCATATGTTTTTGGCCATTTACATTTATTATCTTGTGAGTTGGCTATTGACATTCTTTGCTGCTTTTTTCTCTGACAATAAGCATCTTTTGATTCATACCACTCTATCAATAGGTGCCCATTTTTTCCAACTCCCTTTTCTTTTTTTTTTCAACTTTTCATTTTGACCTAAGTATTGATTCACAGGAAGTTACACAGATAGTCCCCTGTATGCATCACCGGGTCTCCCCCAGTGATTACATCCTACAGGATTATAGCAGAGGATGAAAATCAGGAGACTGACATCGGTGAGTGAGTGCTTGTAGTTCTGTGTCACTTTATTACATGTAATACCACAGTTGAAATACAGAACCACCTCTCATGGACTCCCTCGTGCTACCCCTTTCCAGTGTACCTTCATTTTAGACCAAGTGTCACTCTGTCGCCCAGGCTGGAGTGCAGTGGTGCAGTCTCAGCTCACTGCAGCCTTCACCTCCTGTGTTCAAGCAATTCTGCCTCAGCCTCCCAAGTAGCTGGGATTATAGGTGCCCACCACCACACCTGGCTAATTTTTTTTTTTTTTTTTTTTTTTTTTTTTTTTTTTTTGGTATTTTTAGTAGAGACAGGGTTTCACCATGTTGGCCAGGCTGGTCTTGAACTCCTGACCTCAGGTGATCCTGCACCTCAGCCTCCCAGAGTGCTGGGATTACAGGCATGAGCCAGTGTACCTTTTTATTTCTGAGTAGTGATCCCAGGTATGGAGGTACCACAGCTTGTTTATCTAAAAAATATGTTTATATGTGTACACACATGCACAGGTACAATACACATACTTAAACATGAAGACTGCATCATTTTTTAGCTCGTAAGATAAGTCACAATGTCAGAAATGGTGAATAATTTCTAGAGAAAATAGAGTTATTTCAGATATTAAACCATCAGAAATGACTTTCTTAGTTTTGGTTTGGTAATGTGTGTATGTGTGAGTTTTTTAACCTTCCACACTAAATTAACTTCCATAGTGTGATTCAGAGCTTTCTTAGAACTATTAAAGTCAGAAGGACCTGAGAAATTCCCTTACCAAGTCCTATTTGGTATTGACACCATTTGAGGCCTGAGACTTTGACGTGACAAAGTTAATGAATGACCCAGACAGGCGTGAGAAGAACTTAGGGTAGCCTGGGTAGTCTAATGCTTATTTGGGTGCTGATCCCAGCTCTGGAGCGGGTGGGACACTTGCTTTTCCTCTGGGGTGGCTCTTGCCCGAGGACACAGAAGCAGGAAGCTGAGGTATTTGCTATTCTTGGATCCTGCACTGGTGAGAAACGTAATGTGTTTCTGCCTGTGATGTTGGCCTTTCCCCTTCGTTTCATTAATCATGAAGAGTATTATATACTTATAAACCTCTAAAAATCTACTCCTCTAGGGGAAAGAAAATTGAAGTGTGAAGTTTTTTAACATTGGTAGCCCCGGGTAGAAATTTGTGATGTAACAGAGTTAATAATGAAACACTTTGCGTGGCAGCAAGACCAGAAACCCCAAAGGAAAATAATGATGAATTTCATTACGTAAACGATTTTAACATTTCTGTGGCAAAAGTCAACATAAATAAAATTCAGAGTCAAATGACAAATTAGGAGAAAACTGCAACTTACAACAGAGTGTTTTCTGGATGCTAAAGGAGTGAGAGAGCGCTTGCAAATCGGTACACGAGGGATGCATCCCCAAGAGAAAGCGAGAAAGCGGAGGAAAGAAGGAATAGAGTCATCAGCCATACCACTAATTGTGGAAATGCAAATTAAAGTCATGCTGAATGAACTTTGTCAGCTAGGTCGAGTGATTTTAAAGAATTATGCTTCGGGCTGATTGGGTGTCAGGAAATAGGTACTATCATACATAAAAGGTGGGAATATACAGTGACGAAATTCCACAGTATGTCAAAACATCAAGTGTTATTCTATTCTTTGGCAATAATTCATCATCCCAGAAATTTATCCTAACACAGTAATTTTAGGATTTCCAGCTTGGCTGGCAATGGTGGCTCACAGTTGTAATCCCAGCCCTTTGGTAGCTGAGGCCAGCATATCGCTTGAGCCCAGAGTTCAAGATCAGCCTGGACAACAGGGTGAAACCCCTTCTCTATGAAGAGTACAAAAAAATTATCCACGTGTGATGATACATGTGTGTAGTTCTACCTACTCAGGAAGCTGAGGTGGAAGGATCCCATGAGCCTGGGAAATTGAGGCTCCAGTAAGCAATGATCACACCACTGCACCTCAGCCTCAGTGACAAAGCAAGACCCTGTCTCAAAATAATAAAATAAATTTAAAGTTTTTAATGAGATAAAAATAAAATAAGGTAAAATTATTTCCAGCTTCTAGTTATAGTGGACTAGTTATCTAAAATAATACATAACTGCTGAAAATAATTTAAAATGCTAGATAAAATGTTAAAAATAAATTTATTAGGCCAGGTGTGGTGGCTCACGCCTATAATCATAGAGCACTTTGGGAGGCTGAAAAAGGTGGATTGCTTAAGGTCAGTAGTTTGAGACCAGCCTGGCCAATGTGGTGATATGCCATCTCTACTAAAAATAAAAAAAAATTAGCCAGGCATGGTGGCGGGTGCCTGTAATCCCAACTACTCTGGAAGCCAAAGCAGGAGAATTGCTTGAACCCAGAAGGCAGAGGTTGCAGTGAGCTGATATTGCCCCACTGCACTCCAGCCTGGGCGACAGAGCAAGACTCTGCCTCATTCAGTCAATCAATCAATGGTATTAAAGCCTCTTAAGTACTGACAGGATTGTAAAGCATCACCAGGAGAAACAGCTAAGAGAGCCTTGTGGGAGAAGCAGAGCCTGAGCTGCAGTTTCTGACAGATCTTTTGGGGTCTCAAGGTGGAGGTGGAAGCTTAAGATTGTTAAAGTTGGGGGATCTGATAGGAGACTCCCCTATAATGAGTAGGGAACTCAGAGGGTGAGAATGAACGGAAAGGATACACACAAAGAGGGGACAGCAGAGAAGCAAAGCAGGGAGAGGGAAGAGACAAACTAAATCCCACCCATTGGCCAGCTCCCTGGGGACCTGTCACTCACATACCCAGCATCATGGCAGTCCAGGCAACCCCTGTGCGGTGGATCAAATTTAAAGTGACACCAAACAGGTAACGTACCCAAGGGCCTGGTAGAAGCCAGCAAAAGCCACTTTAACCCGCATCCATGGAGATTCCCCACAGATGGTTTCTTAAGGGCAGGGACATCACAGAGACAGCCAGACTCCCAGGGACACAGCACAGCATCTGGAATCAGAGGCTGCAGCACGCTGTGGGGTCAGACCCACACACTTCAGATACTGGACTTAGGCACAGATCTTCAAACAGCTGCTCTGTTTAAAGAGAAAAGTTAGAAAACTGGACGCTACTTAAAGTGACATGGCATATGTTTAAAAGAACAAACTAGACATTCTAGAATTGAGCATTTAAAATTTAAAAACTCAATGGCTATGTTAGGCAACAAAGTATTAGTAAACTAGAAGAATTAATGGAAGAAATTATCAAGAATGTAGAACTGAGAGACAAAAAGGAGAATATGAAAGGTCAGAAGGATGGAGGATGGGTCAGAAGGTGTAGTGCACAGGAAGAAAAGTCTGGGGGTAGCACCATGTTTGAAGTGATAGTGGCTGGCAAATCACATCAAACACAGAGTGCAGACACCTAGTGAATCCTAGGCAAGATTAAAAATGTGTGTGTGTGTGTACACACACACACACACACACACACACATATATATATAACTAGACAAAACTGTAGAAAACCAAACACAAGGAAGAAAATGTTAAAAGCAGCTACAGAAAAAGGTAGACGTGAACTTTCAAGGAGTGAAAGTTTGACAGCTTTCTTCCCAAAAGCTACAGCAGACGCCACAAAGAGTGGGACATTACCTCAAGGTGTTGTCTTCAAGAGAGCTTAACTCTCAGTTTAGAATTTTGTAAAACTGAGGGCAGAACAGAGACATTTTCAAACAGAGAGTTGATGGGTAGCAAATCCTCACAACAGGAATCATAGGAACTATACTTCAAACAGGGAGAAAGTGATACCAGATGAAGATTTGAAACATAAGAAATAATATGAAGACTAACATCTCTTTTTTCTTTTGTTTTTACTTTTGGTGTCAAAGCTAAGAATTCATTGCCAAATCCAAGGTCAGTAAGATTTACACCTACATTTTCTTTCGTTTAAGTTATTTTCTATTTAGGTTGTTGGTACATTTTGAGTTGATTTTTGTATATGGTTTGAGGTAGGGGTCCAAATCCATTCTTCTACATGTGGACAGTCAGTTGTTCTAGCACAATTTGTTAAATGTCTCTTCTTTCCCTGGTTAGAATAGAATTCTGTTTTCTAAATTCTGTCTATGCTTATGCCAAGAACACACTACTTTGTTTACCGTAGCTTTGTAGTAAGTTTTCAAAGTGGCAAGTGTGAGTCTTCGAGCTTTGTTTTTTTTTTTCTTCATTGTGGTTTTAATTTGCATTCCTTTGAGGAGCGACGATGTCAAGTTGTTACTGATCAAAAATAAAATGGAAGGGATTTGCTCTATCATAGAGATTAGCAAAACTTTGGCCTGGAAGCTAAATTTCACATAGCTTTTTTGTGTGTGTTCCCACCCATGAAATAAGAATTTTTTTTACATTTTTCAAGGCTTGAGAAAAAAGAATATGCAGTAAAGACAGCTACATGTCTTTAGACCCACAAGCCTGAAATATTTATCATTCAGCCCTTTACTGAAAAAGTTTACTAACCCTTTCTCTAATTATCAGATATTAACATTTATCTTTTTAAGAACTTCAATACAGTGGAGGTATTGGTGTAGAATTACATAAGTAGAGTGGGCAAACCACACTGAGAACAGTGAAAATGGACCACACACAAACACACAATTTCAAATGGATTAGAGACCAAATTTGAAAGGCAAAACCACGTATTTAACATATGTATATATATGAGAATCTTCATGATCTTGTTATAGGAGAGAATTTATTAAGGAACTAAAAGTACAAATCTAAGAGGAAAAGATTATTAATTTGACTCCCATCGAATTAAGAACTTCTGGGCTGGGCATGGTGGCTCACGCCTGTAATCCCAGCACTTTGGGAGGCCAAGGCAGGCAGATTGCAAGGTCAGGAGATTGAGACCATCCTGGCCCACATGGTGAAACCCCATCTCTACTAAAAAATACAAAAAAATTAGCCAGGCATGGTGATGCATGCCTATAGTTCCAGCTACTCCAGAAGCTGAGGCAGGAGAATCGCTTGAACCCGGGAGGCAGAGGTTGCAGTAGCCAAGATGGTGCCACTGCACTCCAGACAGAGTGAGACTCCATCTCAAAAAATAACTTCTGTATATCCAAACATGGCACCAGCCGTGACAGTGAAGTTGTTTGCCATCTGTAACCTACAGAGGTGTGAGTATCCAGAATATTTAATGAACTTCCACAAATCTGCAAGAAATAGGCAATTCAATATGAGTTAAGGCTTTCAATGGGCACTTCTGAGAAAAGAAAATGATACTACGATATACTCACAGATTTGCAAAAACTAAAACATCTGACAGTTCCAAGAATTGGCAAAGATGTGGCATAAGAGGAATGCTCATACACTGCAGTGCTGATGGGAATGTAAGTTTCTCCAGTTTGGAAAACACATGGGTATTATTTACTAATGTTAACAAAAGTGTTCCCTGTGGCTCAGCAGTCCCACTCAAAGGTATGAAAAGCCATGTAGGTAAATGTTCATAGCATTATATGCAATTGGAAACAATCCAAATGTTCCTCAGCAGTAAAATGAGTGAGTAAATTGTTGTGTTTATTTCTGAGCACTGCAGTAAAAATGAGCATGGGACAGCGCTCAGCAATATGATGAATCTCACCTTGTGATGTTGAACCAAAGACATCAGACACGAAAGAATAGATATAGTGTGTTTACATTCATACATGAGCACATGCATAGTATGATTACATTGAAAATTCAGCCACATTGTTGAAGAACACACACACAGGAGATCAAACTACTGGACAGGGTACCACCAGCACCAAGACAGTGGTTGCTTCTAGAAGAAGGAGTTAGTGTTTTGATAAGGGCACTTCTGAGGTGCTGGATGCAGTCTATTTTTTGACCTTGATGATTGCTAGTTTATCTTAGTGCATGTATCTTTTATGCATTTTTTTCTGTATTATAGTTTACAATAATAATTTTAAAGGGAAAATAATCAGATGAATATCCAAAGATTATTTGTAAGGGTGTTAAAATTGTATTGCCTATAAAAGCAGAAAACAAAAAGGAAACCTAATTATTCACCAGTAGGGATTGGTTGACTAAATTAGAATACTGACCATGTGATCGAATATTGTCCAGCAGTTAGAAATGCTAAGAGAGAACTCTATACATTGACATGGCAAGAAGTCCCTGACACATCAAGTGAAAAAGCCGGTTAAATAGCAAAATATATATCCTGTTTCTGTTTAGAAAGAAAAACAGGTGTATAAATATAAATGCATAAAAAGTCAATACCTGGTGTAGATACATACACTGAGCTATCTCAGTTCTATTTCTTTTTCGTATTTTTATATATGTTTATGAAAACATTCACTTTCTGAATTATTTTTTTTTATTTTTTATTTTTTATTTTTTATTTATTTATTTTTGAGATGGAGTTTCGCTCTTGTTACCCCAGGCTGGAGTGCAATGGCGCGATCTCGGCTTCCCGCAACCTCCGCCTCCTGGGTTCAGGCAATTCTCCTGCCTCAGCCTCCTGAGTAGCTGGGACTACAGGCACGCGCCACCATGCCCAGCTAATTTTTGTATTTTTAGTAGAGACGGGGTTTCACCATGTTGACCAGGATGGTCTCGATCTCTTGACCTTGTGATCCACCTGCCTTGGCCTCCCAAAGTGCTGGGATTACAGGCGTGAGCCACCGCGCCCGGCCTATTTTTATTTTTAATTGTGGTCAAAACATGTATTATTGGCCAAGCGCACTGGCTCACTCCTGTAATCCCAACACTGTGGGTGGATCACATGAGGCCAGGAGTTCGAGACTAGCCTGGCCAGCACAGCAAAATTCCATCTCACTAAAAATACAAAAGTTAGCCAGGCATGGTGGTACATATCTGTAATTCAGCTACTCAGTAGGCTGAGGCATGAGAATCACTTGAACCCAGGAGGCTGAGGTTGTAGTGAGCCAAGATCACACCACTGCATTCCAACCTGGGTGACAGAGCAAGACTCTGTCTCAAAAAAATTTTTAAATTTAAAAAATTAAGTACTTTTGTAATCAGAAAAGGCCATGAAAACAATTTGTGAGTGAACTATAAAAATTAATGTTGACAGGAAATTAATTTATTTTTTTGAGACAGGGTCTCACTATGTTTCCCAGGCTGGAGTGTAGTAGCATGATCCTAGCTCACTGCAGCCTCAAACTCCCAGGTTCAAGCAATTCTCCCGCCTCGGCCTCTGGAACTACAGGTGCACACCACCATGCCCAACTAATTTAATTATCTATTTATGAGAAACCAATTTAATTATGAAGATCTGGCTCTGTCACCCAAGCTGGACTATAGTGGCTCGATCTTGTTTCACTGCAACCTCCTGGGCTCAAGCAATCCTCTCACTTCAGCCTCTGGACTGGAAGGGACTACATGTATGCCACCACACCAGGCTTTGTGTGTGTGTGTGTGTACAGAAACAGGGTTTCACTGTGGTGCCCAGGCTGGGCTTGAACTCCTGGTCTTGAGTGATTCACCTGCCTCGGCCTCCCAAAATGCTTGCATTATGGGCAAGAGCTGTCATGCCCAGCCTCAGCTGATTTATTTTTACTTTTTGTAGAGACAGTCTCACTGTGTTGCCCTGGCTGGTCTCAGACTTGGACTGAAGCAGTCCTCCTGCCTCGGCCACCCGTAAAGTTTGTGTAATATTCCTGAAAAAAGGCTTATAGTTGAAATAATTCTGGTTAAATATAATATACTATTCATCTGAAAGTTTCACAGGGTAGTACTATCAACCCCATTCCCCACCCACTTGTACCAGATTTTAACAAATGTAATCAGCTTCCACAAGAACTGAGTAAAGCCCAGTGAATGGGAAGAGCCCTGGACTCCCACCATTTTGACTACATGTTATTGAAGCTTCAGTCCTTATCTAGCAAAGAAGGCAGTATTATTATCCTCCTTATACATTGACTCTGAGAGAAATGAACATACCTAGCACCATGTGTAGCAAGTAGTATTTGTCTACCTACCTGGCTCCCTGATTGAGAATTTCTTTTGTGCTCAGCAGTGCCTATGAGCTATAGAAAGGAGCAATTTTCTTCCATTCATCTTCCTGAGAGCCAGGGGTCTGAACTCCTGAAGTGAGGGCCTGTATTATGCAACTTGTGGAGAGATGATCAGATTTTAGCCTCCAACCCCATGTGAATGGGGAGCTGTTGGTGTGAGTGTCATGGAGGAAATTAAACTTGAACTGGGTCGTTTTGAAAGATAGATGAAATTCTCAAAAGAGATAGTGGGGAGGTGGCACAGATGGGCTGATACAATCCATAGGTCATGATCAGACATTAGAAAGCCGTACAATCCATAGGTCATGATCAGACATTAGAAAGCCGGGCTGCTCTTGTGAAAAAGCAAGGCCTACCCTATTCTGGCTGTTCTTAGGAGAGCTTTTCTGAGAATTTTGCATTTAAGCCAAATGAAATCGTTAATTTATTAACTTGTTAAGACTTTCTTTCTTTTTTTTTTTTTTTTGAAAAAAAATTGTGGTAAAATATGCTTTTTTTTCTTTTTTAAGTCTCTTCTCACTAAACCTTGTAGCAGACCAGTATTAATTGGACACATGTGTCCCAGTGAGTCTTGGGAAAAGCTCAGGCTAAGGTGGCATTGTGTAGCTTGTGTGAGCATTTCCTCTTGAGACATTCCTGTGATGTGAATGCAGTTGTGATTTGCCATTTGGTAAATAAGTTAAGAGATTGAAAGGGCCTTCCTCTTTTGAAATTAAAAGACATCTTTGCTAGGATCACCAGAACACCTCAAGTTTTAATTATCTTTTTAAAATTTCCTTTGTCTATGAGTTCAAGGTTTAGAAACAAAGCTGAGTTGTTAATTATGAGCCTTTCAGATCTGAGTGGGCAAATTCCACAGGAATAGTATTATCATGTTTTCTCTCTCAGCTGGGGCGGCCATAACAGAGTTCCACAGACTGGGTGTCTTGAATAATAGACATTTATTGTTCACAGTTCAAAGACTGGGAACTCAAGATCAAGGTGCTGGCCCGTGGGCTTCCTAAGGAGGGCTTTCTTCCTGGCTTGCAAATGGCCACCTTCCTGCTGTGTCCTCATGTGGTGGAGAAAGAGAAGCTCTGGTGTCTCTCCCTTTTCTTATAAGGGCACTAATCACGTCATGCTCCCTCCCATGATCTCTTCTAATTGTAGTTACCTCACGAAGACCCTGCCTCCAAATACCATCCCACTGGGGATTAGGGATGGAACGTGGGAATTTGGGGAGGACACAGGCATTCCATTCATAAGTGTTGTGATTTTGTGAAGTATGCATTTGGTCTTCATTTCCATTTCCAAACATGTAGCTTCGCCCTTTCAGGCATCTGATATAATTGAACTAAGAGACAGTATCATCTCTTGTTCTGAAACTTCTTTTGAGGTATTGCTATACCATTGGATTTCTCTCATATGGCCCATTTATTCATTCCTTTACCCTCTGCTACTAGTCCTCCTTCTCTTCATTTATACCCGAGCTTTGAAAGGAGCATTACGTTCAGTCACTTTGCTGGTCTGGATTGCAAGCAGCAATAACCCAGCCACTGTCTCCCCTCAGTGCACTCCCATTCAGATAGGGCAGGGCTACACAGGTGCAGGACTAGGGGACTGTATTTACCACCAGGCAGTACAGCTGCAGTCACTGTGAACCCCAGTTTTGCCAGATGGGGTGAAGGCACAACCCATCCCCATCAGGTCCTTGGAATTCCAGTATAAGGTTCATTATTATTTTATTATTGAGACAGAGCTTCTGTCACTTATGCTGAAGTGCAGTGGCGCCATCACGGCTCACTGCAGCCTTGAACTTTTAGGTTCAAGTGATCCTCCCACCTCAGCCTCCCAAAGTCCTAGGATTACAGGCATAAGCCACCTCTTCTGGCCCCAACGTAAGGTTTAAAAATAGTTACGATTTCTTGCTTAGAAACCAGGTCTGCTTCCAGCACTGGGGTTGCAAGACCTGGTCCTAGGACCACTGCACCAAATGGGAGCAGGGTGGCCGAGCGGAGGCAATTCGAGGAAGGAAGAAAAAGGGTAATCCTTTTGCCAGCTTGCTTCTCTCTCAGCAAGAAGTATGTAGTCACAGCAACCTCCCCAGCCCCTCTTTCCCTGATCCAAAAAACAGGAATGTCGAGTGGGGATGTCTTGTAGCTGTACTCATGTTGAATGTGGGCCAGCCCTTCATGCTTTCATCTCCCCTGTCTTAGACAGCAGGGTTGTAACCTCCCATTCCACTGCTCTGTCAGACTCTTACTCCGAGGAGAACACCTCTCTCTGCCTGTTGTTGGACACCGTGAGATGCACAGTGTGTCCCCTGATCTGAGGAAATGATGGTCAGTGTCCAGATCCAGACAGTGTCTTCTGTTCTGTTCTTTCTGTAGCACTCTGAGCACTGGCCTCTTCTACCCAGGCAAGCAAAGCCCAGTCCAGAGTCAGGGTTCACTCTGCTTAAAACCCATTTGTTGCCTGGGCACCGTGATTCACACCTATAATCCTAGCACTTTGGGAGGCTGAGATGGGAGGATCACTTGAGCCCAGGAATTCAAGACCCACCTGAGCAAGAATCACTTAAGCCCAGGAGGTCTAGGCTGCCATGAGCTGTCCAACCTGGATGACAGAGTGAAACTTTGTCTCTAAAAAAAAAAAAAATCAAAAAGACTCATTGTTAGCCCCCAGATCGGGGGGAGCGGAGGAGGTCGAGGGCTCTGCCAGCTCTGTGTGGGAGGCTCGTTAGGTGATTCTGAGAGCTGCTGACAGGCCTCTGAAGTCTCTTCCACTCCTAATATGATTTGGAGCCTGGTCCCTCTACTTTAATTTGTAGGCAGAGTTTGATGGCAGCTGTCTTCTCCTAAGAAAATTCACCACTTTAGAACAGGCTGTTGGGTAGGACCCAGGCATTTAGTGTCCAGGTTTCTCGGATGCCCATAGACCAGGCAGCTCTGTTCTACTGCTGAGTTTATGAATACAGCTGGCAGAGTGTGTCAGCTCCAGGCCTGTTTGAGACACTGGGCACGACGGTCCTCCTGAGCTTCTGTGGCTAAGATAGAAGGGATCAGGAATCGAGGCTTTATTTGCAGATGATTTTTCTATACTCTGTTTTTCCTTCCCACTCTTCATCTTCCAGAACCTTTTTAGACCCCATGACTTCAATTCTCATCACCCAGGACATTCAGGCTGGCTCTGTCTCATTCCATCAACTTAATATGACCGTATCTAACCCTAAATGAGGTTGCAAAATAAAAAGCAGCATACTAGCACCACAGAAAGGGTAACTGAAGCCTATTCAAATAAAACCTAAACACCCTGGAAGCTAGCTGCAGCGGCTGCCTACAGAGAGAACTGGGGAGCTGAGACACTGGTTTCTCTAGCATCCTCCTCCCTTCTTACCAATTTTATATTTTCTGCATATATTGTCTATTCAAAAACTTTAATCTAAAAATGTTAGGAATCTATATAGAGGGGAAGTAACTCATAACATGGTGAAAAGTTCAAATTGTTTAACTCTTTAAGCCAAGTCTGTTACCACCAAATTTGGAAGGGATGTCAGTAAATTGTGCAATTCATACTCTCTTAGAATGTTATTATTACTGATTCTTATATCTTGACTACCTGCTGTGCCAACCACTGTGCGTGAATAAACCCAACCCCAGGAAAGAAGGTGGCTCAGTCACACAGATAGCTGCATAAATATGTAGGATAGTGTTTAAAAGGGCAGAAAAACTAGTAGCCTGGGCTTTATACATAGTTTTGTTCTTACATGTGCTTGGTTTTATTCACCTTTGAAAGAAGTTACATAAAAAGGAAGACAAATCTGTAAGTCTAAAAGGAATAAATATTCAGTGACAAGTGTTGATTGTAGGTTCTCAAACCTTGTCCTTTTTTGACCCTGACATCATTAAAGCATCCAACACAGCAGTGGCCTGGACTCCCCTTTGCCTCGGCAAGCCCATCTCCCATTCCCCTTCTTCTCCATCACTGCTGCCGGCACACAGGCTTCCTGCTGCTACT
The DNA here is from genome assembly GCF_048565385.1 of Saimiri boliviensis. Classification (NCBI taxonomy): domain Eukaryota; kingdom Metazoa; phylum Chordata; class Mammalia; order Primates; family Cebidae; genus Saimiri; species Saimiri boliviensis. The sequence continues at coordinate 25,522,090 of NC_133468.1, read as the reverse complement.
TGCACAGTCTGGGCCTCCCGGTGCCATCAGGGCCCTTGCACTTGCCGTCCTTTCTGCCTGGAATGTACTTCCTCCTTAATCTCATGAAGGTTTTCACTCAGCTGTTATCTTCATGAAATCTTACCTGGCAATCTTGATTAAAGTCAGAACCCCATCCATCACTGCCTATTACCTTTCCCTATTTCATTTAAAAAATGTTTTCATTGGAGAAATACATATATACACACCCATATATATATGCAGGCATATGTGTATATATACATATACATGTATAGAAATAACAGCACGTATATATTAATTGGTTTTCACAAACTGAGTACATTGTGTGACCTGCAGCTAGCTCAGGAAACAAGGACCTGAGCCCCAGAACCCCTTTCATCTTCATGCACATCACCTTCTGCCCTCCAGAAGTAACGAGTTCTGACAGTGAACAGCATAGAGTGGCTGTTTGTGTTGCTTCTTAATCTGTGGCATCACATGCTATTTATTCCTGTGGAACTGTCTCCTTTCCTTCGCCGTTTTGTTTCGTGCTGATCATCTGTTGTGCGGCACCTTTGTCCTTGTTGCTGCAATGTATTCCATTTTGTGAATGTCCCACAATTTATTTCCCTGCACTTGTGATGGGTATCTGGGTAGACACCAGTCCAGAGTCATTACAAAAGTGTTACCATAGATATTCGAGAACTTTTGGTGAAGAGATATAGACATTTCCCACAGGTATATCCAGAGTAGAATTTCTGGGGCATCCGGGTGTACCTGTGTTCAGTGGATTCTTCAAAGTGGTTGCATTTGTGCCCCACCAGCAGAGAACAAGTTCCCATTGCTCTACCTCGCCACCAACACTTGTCCTATTTTTCAAGTAGCCATCTGGTGATTGTGTAGAAGTATCTCGTCCTGGTTTTCTTGTTTGTCTTTGAGAAAGTCTTGCTCTGTCGCCAGGCTGGAGTACAGTGGCATGATCTTGGCTCACCGCAAGCTCCACCTCCCGGGTTCAAGCGATTCTCCTGCCTCAGCCTTCCCAAGTAGCTGAGATTACAAGCGCCCATCACCACACCCAGCTAATTTTTGTATTTTTAGTAAAGACGCGGTTTCGCCATGTTGGACAGGCTGGTCCGGAACTGCTGATCTCAGGTGATCTGCTCACTTTGGCCTCCCAAAGTGCTGGGATTAGAGGTGTGAGTCACTGTCTCCAGCCTTGTTTGTTTTAATTGAAGTATAATTTCCATGTGCAAAATGCACAAATCTCAGTTTATACAACACAATGAGATTTACCTGTGTATCGACTCACAGCCCCCACCCACATCAAGAGAAAGAACATCTCAGCATCCCACAAAGTCCCTCCCACTGCCTCTCTATGGATACCACTCCTGGTGATTGTGCTGGTTTGACTTCCATGACTGTAGATGAGTGTTGTGCCTGTTTTTGAAGTTTGTTTAAATGGAATTGTTTAGTGTGTGGTCTTCTATCTGGCTTCTTGGTTAATGTAATGACTGTGAAATTAATCTGTGTTGCTACATATATTGGTATTTTGTTCTTTTTTTCTGTATAGCCTTCCATTAAATGAATGCACCATAATTTAACTATTCCTTCTCCTGTTCACAGACATGGTGTTTGTTTCTCGTTTTTGGCTATTATGAGGAAAGCTGCTTTGAATATTCTTGTACACATCTCTTAATGGATGTATGCACTGATTTCTCTTGGGAACATACCTAGGAGTCGGGATTGCTGGGTTTGTAGGGAAATGCTGAATATTTCTCCGCACTGTCCGTCCTGGTTTATAGTCTCTTCAGTAGTGTGGGAATTAGTCCACATTCTAGCCAACACTTGGCATTGTCCTCCTAGTTTTAAGCCTCCTGGTAGGTATCCCATTGATGTTTTACTTTGCACTTCTAAGTAAGAACTCTCCTAATTAAAGTTTGGCACCTTGTGTACATCTGTTGGCCAGTGGGATATCCTCTTCTGTAACAGGTTTGTGCAAATCTTCTGCCCTGTTGGGTTGTTGGTCATTTTTTTGGGAATTCTCGATATGAGTCCTTTGTCAAGATTATCCAGAATATGTAAAGAACTCTCAAAACTCAAGAAAACAATTTTTTTTAAGAGGACAAAAGATTTGAACAAAGAAGAGATTCCTATAGCAAGCAGCACATGAAAAGATGCTCAGTCAGTGTCATCAGTCATGATGCATGTGCAGATGAACGCCGCGGTGAGACACCACACACTCTCCTAGGAGGCTGCCCTTTGGAAGGCAACCACACATGGCACAGTGAGGGCGCTGGGGAACTCAGGCCCTCAGGAACACTCCCCTGGCAGAGATGTTAAATGGGACTGCTGCTTTGGAAAAGCGGGCACTTTCTTAAAAGTTAAACATACACGGCCGGGCGCGGTGGCTCAAGCCTGTAATCCCAGCACTTTGGGAGGCCGAGGCGGGTGGATCACGAGGTCGAGAGATCGAGACCATCCTGGTCAACAAGGTGAAACCCCGTCTCTACTAAAAATACAAAAAGTTAGCTGGGCATGGTGGTGCGTGCCTGTAATCCCAGCTACTTAGGAGGCTGAGGCAGGAGAATTGCCTGAGCCCAGGAGGCGGAGGTTGCGGTGAGCCGAGATCGCGCCATTGCACTCCAGCCTGGGTAACGAGAGCGAAACTCCGTCTCAAAAAAAAAAAAAAAAAAAAAAGTTAAACATACACATACAAAAATTAGCTGGGCGTGGTGGTGCACACCTGTAGTCCCATCTACTTGGGAGGCTGAAGTAGGAGCATTGCTTGAACCCTGGAGGCAGAGATTGCAGTGAGCTGAGCTCGCACCACTGCACACCAGCCTGGCCCCTGGTGACAGAGCAAGACTCTGTCTCAAAAAAAAAGTTAAACATACACTTAGCACATCAGCTAACTCTTTCCCATGTAGATATTTACCAAAGAGAAGTGAACATATTTGTCCACACAAAGACTTGAACACACGTTTATGGCAACCAAACATGAGGAACATGGCCATCAACATGTGGATGGATGAACAGACCAGGGTACACCCTTCCATGGGGGTAGTGTTCAGCCAGGAAAGGGAGCGAACTGTGACCTGCAGTGTGCAGGTGAGTCTCAAAAGAATTATGCCGAGTGCAGGAGGTCACACAAAGAAGGGAGCATCCTCTAGATCTGACTTACATGAGAATCTGGAACATGCAGAACTCCAGTTGCCTGGAAGAATGCAGGGGAGGAGAAAGGCTGATAACAGAACAGTGGGAGCTATTGGGGTATCTGCTCATGAACTTGGTTGTCCTGATGGTCTCAAAGCTGTATGCATATGGCAAAAGTCATCAGATTGGGCAAGTTCACTATGTGTGGTTTATTTTCTTTCCTTTTTTTTTTTTGAGACGGAGTCTCGCTCTGTTGCCCAGAGTGGAGTATAATGGCTCAGTCTCAGCTCACCACAACCTCCACCTTCTGGGTTCAAGCGATTCTTCTGTCTCAGCCTCCTGAGTAGCTGGGATTACAGGCACCTGCCACCACGCCTGGCTAATTTTTGTATTTTCGCTAGAGACAAGATTTCACCATGTTGTCCAGGCTGGTCTTGAACTCCTGACCTCAAATGATCCAACTGCCCCGGCCTCACAAAGTGTTGGGATTATAGGTGTGAGCCACTGCATTTAGCCTGTGTGTGGTTTCTTGTATGTCATATATATAAAAGCTCTTTTGTTTATATATATATATATTTTTTTTTTTAATTGCATTTTAGGTTCTGGGGTGCATGTGAAGATCATGCAGGATTGTTGCATGGGTACATACATGGCAGTGTGGTTTGCTGCCTCCATCCCCATCACCTATATCTGGCATTTCTCCCTGTGTTATCCCTCCCCAACTGCCTACCCCACACTATCCCTCTACTAGTCCTCCCAACAGACCTCAGTGTGTGATGCTCCCCTCCCTGTGTCCATGTGCTCTCATTGTTCAACACTCTCCTGTGAGTGAGAACATGCAGTGTTTGATTTTCTGTTCTTGTGTCAGTTTGCTGAAAATGATGGTTTCCAGGTTCATCCATGTCTCTACAAAGGACACGAACTCATTGTTTTTTATGGCTGCATAGTATTCCATGGTGTATATATGCCACATTTTCCCTCTCCAGTCTGTCAACCATGGGCATTTGGGTTGGTTCCAAGTCTTTGCTATTGTAAACAGTGCTGCAGTGAAAATATGTGTGCATGTGTCCTTATAGTAGAACGATTTATAATCCTTTGGATATATACCCAGTAATGGGATTGCTGGGTCAAACGGAATTTCTGTTTCTAGGTCCTTGAGGAATCGCCACACTGTCTTCCACAATGGTTGAACTAATTTACATTCCCACCAACAGTGTAAAAGTGTTCCTATTTCTCCATATCCTCCCCAGCATCTGTCTCCAGATTTTTTAATGATCACCATTCTAACTGGCATGAGATGGTATCTCAGTGTAGTTTTGATTTGCATTTCTCTAATGAGCAGTGATGATGAGCATTTTTCATGTTTGTTGTCGTCATATATGTCTTCTTTTGAAAAGTGTCTATTCATGTCCTTTGCCCACTTTTGAATGGGCTTATTTTTTTTCTTGTAAATCTGTGTTCTTTGTAGATTTTGGATATAAGTCCTTGATCAGATGGGTAGATTACAAAAATATTTTCCCATTCTTTTGGTTGCTGCTTCACTCTAATGATGGTTTCTTTTGCTGTGCAGAAGCTCTGGAGTTTCATTAGATCTCATTTGTCTATTGGCTTTTGTTGCCAATGCTTTTGGTATTTTAGTCATGAAGTCCTTGCCTATGCCTATGTCCTGAATGGTTTTGCCTGGGTTTTCTTCTAAGGTTTTTTATGGTGTTAGGTCTTAGGTTTAAGTCTTTAATCCATTTGGAGTTAATTTTAGCGTAAGATGTTAGGAAGGGGTCCAGTTTCTGCTTTCTGCACTTGGCTAGTCGGTTTACCCAACACCATTTATTAAACAGAGAATCCTTTCCCCATTGCTTGTTTTTGTCAGGTTTGTCAAAGATCAGATGATTGTAGATGTGTGACATTGCCTCCGAGGCCTCTGTTCTGTTCCATTGGTCTGTATCTCTGTTTTGGTACCAGTACCATGCTGTTTCAATTACTGTAGCCTTGTAGTATGATTTGAAGTCCAGTAACATGATGTCTTCAGCTTTGTTCTTTTTGCTTAGAATTGACTTGGCTATGTGGGCTCTCTTTGGTTCCATATGAAGTTTAAGGTGGTTTTTTTCCAGTTTTGTGAAGAAAGTCATTGGTAGCTTGATGGGGATAGCATTGAATCTATAAATTACTTTGGGCAGTATGGCCATTTTCATGATATTGATTCTTCCTAACCAGGAGCGTGGAATGTTTATCTGTTTGTGTCTTATTTCCTTGAGCAGTTGTTTGTAGTTCTCCTTGAAGAGGTCCTTTACATCCTTTGTTAGTTGTATTCCTAGGTACTTTATTCTCTTTGTAGCAGTTGTGAATGACAGTTCATTCTTGATTTGGGCTCTCTTTAAGTCTGTTATTGGTGTATAGGAATGCTTGTGATTTTGCACATTGATTTTGTATCCTTCAGCAATTTTGCTGAAGTTGCTTATCAGTTTAAGGAGATTTGGGGCTGAGACAATCAGGTCTTCTAAATATACAATTATATCGCCTGCAAATAGAGACAGTTTGACTTCCTCCTTTCCTAATTGAATACCCTTTATTTCTTTTTCTTGCCTGATTGCTCTGTCTAGAACTTTCAATACTTTATTATTCAATAGGAGTGGTGAGAGAGGGCATCCTTGTCTAGTGCCAGATTTCAAAGGGAATGCTTCCAGTTGTTGCCCATTCAGTATGATACTGGCTGTGGGTTTGTCATAAATAGCTTTTATATTTTGAGATACATTCCATCGATACCTAGTTTATTGAGAGTTTTTAGCATAAAGAGCTGTTGAATTTTCTCAAAGGCCTTCTCTGCATCTATTGACATAATCATTTGGTTTTTGCCTTTGGTTCTGTTTATGTGGTGAATTATGTTTATAGACTTGCATATGTTGAACCAGCCTTGCATCCCCAGGATGAAGCTTAACTTGATCATGATGGATAAGCTTTTTGATGTGCTGTTGCAATCAGTTTACCAGTATTTTATTGAAAATTTTTGCAACTGTGTTTATCATGGATATTGGCCTGAAGTTTTCTTTTCTTGTTGAGTCTCTGCCAGCTTTTGGTATCAGGATGATGTTGGTCTCATAAAAAAGATTTGGGGAGTATTCCCTCTTTTTGGATTGTTTGGAATAGTTTCTGAAGGAGTGGTACCAATTCCTCTTTGTATGTCTGGTAGAATTTTGCTGTGAACCCATCTGGACCTGGGCTTTTTTTGGTTGGTAGGCTATTAATTGCTGACTCAACTTCAGCCCTTGTTATTGGTCTCTTCAGGGTTTCGACTTCTTCCTGGTTTAGGCTTGGGAGGGTGTAAGTGTCCAGAAATTTATTTATTCCGAGTTTACTGGTTTATGTGCATAGAGTTGTTTGTAGTCATCTCTGATTGTGGTTTGTATTTCTGTGGAATCTGTGGTGTTATCCCCTTTATCGTTTTTTATTGCATCTATTTGATTATTCTCTCTTTTATTTTAATCTGGCTAGTGGTCTGTTTTGTTGATCTTTTCAAAAAACCAGCTCCTGGATATATTGATTTTTTTTGAAGGGTTGTTTGTGTCTCTTTCTTCTTCAGTTCTGCTCTGATCTTACTTATTTCTTGTCTTCTGCTAGCTTTTGAGTTCTTTTGATCTTGCTCCTCTAGCTCTTTCAATTTTGACAATAGGGTGTTGATTTTAGATCTTTCCTTGCTTCTAATGTGGATATTTATTGCTATAAATTTTCCTCTAGACACTGCTTTAAATATGTCCCAGAGATTCTGGTACGTTTTGTTTTCGTTCTCATTGGTTTCGAAGAACATCTTTATTTCTGCCTTCATTTCATTTTTTATCCAGTCAACATTCATGCCAGTTGTTCAGTTTCTATGAAGTTGTGCGGTTCTGAGTTAGTTTCTGAATTCTGAGTTCTAACTTGATTGCACTGTGGTCTGAGAGACTGTTTGTTATGATTTTCATTCTTTTGCATTTGCTGAGGAATGATTTACTTCCAATTATGTGGTCAATTTTAGAGTAGGTGTGATGTGGTGCTGAGAAGAATGTATATTCTGTGGATTTGGGGTGGAGAGTTATGTAAATGTCTATTAGGTTTGCTTGGTCCAGGTCTGAGTTCAAGTCCTGGATATCCTTGTTAATTTTCTGTCTCATTGATCTGTCTAATATTGACAGTGGAGTGTTAAAGTCTCCCACTATTACCGTGTGGGAGTCTAAGTCTCTTTGTAGGTCATTAAGAACTTGGTTTGTGTATCTCGGTGTTCCTCTATTGGGTGCGTATATATTTAGGATTGTTAGCTCTTCTTGTTGCATTGATCCTTTTACCATCATGTAGTGCCCTTCTTTGTCTCTTTTGATCTTTGTTGGTTTAAAAGTCTATTTTATCAGAGACTAGGATTGCAACTCCTTTTTTTTTTTTTTTTTTTTTTTTTGCTCTCCATTTGCTTTGTACTTCTTCCCCCAACCCGTTATTTTGAGCCTATGTGTATCCTTGCATGTGAGATGGGTTTCCTGGATAACAGCACACCAATGGTTTTGACTTTTTTGCCTGTGTCTTTTGACTGGGGCATTTAGCCCATTTATTTTAAGGTTAATATTGTTATGTGTGAATTTGACCCTGCCATTTTGATGTTAGCTGGTTGATTTGCCCATTAGTTGATGCAGTTTCTTCATTGTTGATGCTCTTTACCATTTGGTATGTTTTTGGAGTGGCTGGTACTGGTTGTTCCTTTCTATGTTTAGTGCTTCTTTCAGGAGTTCTTGTAAAGCAGGCCTGGTGGTGATGAAATCTCTGAGCAATTGCTTATTCATAAAGGATTTTATTTCTCCTTTGCTTATGAAGCTTAGTTTGGCTGGATATGAAATTCTAGGTTGAAAGTTCTTTTATTTAAGAAGCTTAGTTTGGCTGGATATGAAATTCTAGGTTGAAAGTTCTTTTATTTAAGGATGTTGAGTATTGGCCTCCACTCTCTTCTGGTTTGTAGGGTTTCTGCTGAGAGATCCGCTGTGAGTCTGATGGGCTTCCCTTTTTGTGGGTAACCCAACCTTTCTCTCTGTCTGCCCTTAGCATTTTTTTTCTTCATTTCAACTCTGGTGAATCTGACGATTATGTGCCTTGGGGTTGTTCTTCTTAAGGAATATCTTTGTGGTGTTCTCTGTATTTCCTGAACTTGGATGGTGGCCTGCCTTGCTAGATTGGGGAAGTTTTCCCGGATAATATCCTGAAGAGTGTTTTCCTGCCTGGATTCTTTCTCTCCATCACATTCAGATACATCTATCAAATGTAGATTAGGTCTTTTCACATAATCCAATATTTCTTGGAGACTTTGTTCATTTCTTTTTACTCTCTTTTCTCTAATCTTGCCTTCTCGTTTTATTTCATTGAGTTGATCTTTGACTTCTGATACCGTTTATTCTGCTTGGTCAGTTCAGCTATTGAAACTTGTGTATGCTTCGTGAGGTTCTTGTGTTAAGTTTTTCAGCTCCATAAATTCATTTATATTCCTCTCTAAGCTGTTTGTTCTCATTAGCATTTCGTCAAACCTTTTTTTCAAGGTTCTTGGTTTCTTTGCATTGGGTTAGAACATGATCTTTTAGCTCAGAGAAGTTTGTTATTACCCACCTTCTGAAGCCTGTTTCTGTCAATTCATCAGACTCATCCTCCGTCTAGCCTTGTTCCCTTGCTGGTGAGGAGTTGTGATCCCTGGGAGGAGAAGAGGCCTTCTGGTTTGGGGTATTTTTATCCTTTTTGTGCTGGTTTCTTCCCATCTTTGTGGATTTATCTACCTGTGGTCTTTGTGGTTGTTGACTTTCAGATAGGATCTGAGTGGACGTCCTTTTTGTTGCTGATGAAGTTATTTCTTTCTGTTTCTTAGTTTTCCTTCTCACAGTCAGGCCCTCCTGCTGTAGGACTGCTGGAGGTCCACTCCAGACCCTGCTTGCCTGGGGATCACCTGCTGCGGCTGCAGAACAGTAAGAGTTGCTGCCAGTTTCTTCTTCTGTTATTTTTGTCCCGGAAGGATACCTGCCAGGTGTCAGCCTGACCTCTCCTTTATGAGTTGTCTCTGGTTATACAGGTGTTGGGGAGCTGCTTGAGAAGACACTCTGTCCCTTACAGGAGCTCAAGTGCTGAGCTGTGAGCTCCATTCTTCTGTTCAGAGCTGCTGGGCAGGTACATTTAAGTCTGCTGCAGGGGAACTCATAACCGCCTTCTTTTCCCAGGTGCTCTGTCCCAGGAAGGTGGGGCTTTGTTTATAAGTTCCTGTCATTCTGCTGTCTTTTTTCAGAGATGCCCTGCCCAGCAAGGAGGTAGCCTAGTCACAGTCTGCCAGAAGAGGCATTGTTGAGCTGCCGTGGGCTCTGCCCAGCTGCTATGTGCACTTCCTTGCAGTTTTGTTTATAGGCACATAGTCAGAACTGCCTCAGTAATGGCGGACTGCCTCGGTAGTGGCGGACTGCCTCAATAGTGGTCGACTGCCTCCGTAATGGTGGTTGTCCTTCCCCCCACAGAGCTGGACCATCTGGGTCCAGCTGTGCTTGCTGTGAAACTCTCAATCTAGAGCATTTCAGATTGCTGGTCTTTGTGGGGGTGGGACCAGCCGAGCCAGATCACCTGGCTCCCTGTTTCAGCCCCCTTTTTTTTTTTTTTTTTTTCAGTTGAATGGGCAACTCTGTCTCCCAGGCGTTCCAGTTGCCAGCTGAAATGGCACCTGGATTTGTGTGGGTTTTTGTGCGGAGACCCGCTGCGCCAGCTGAAACAGCCGTGCTGGAGACTCGTGGCACTTTTCCGCCCTGGAATCTCCTGGTCTGTGAGCAGTAAAATTCATTTGGAAAGGCAGTGATCACTCACCCTCTGGGTTTTCGCTGGGAACTGCAATCCAGAACTGTTCCTATTCAGCCATCTTGGATACTCAAGCATCGTTTGTTTTTGTTTTCTGTTTTTTAATGCTCTTAATTCACTATGAGCATTTCTTGCATCAGATTTTTAATGGACTGTTTTCCTGGTACCACATAAAGGTAACTCATTGAAAAGAGACATCTCTGAATGTTACTGTCTTGTTTTAAATATTGAGTCCTGCAAGCCTTGGGGTGTGACTTGATGGTGATGAGGGAGAGGAAGGACAGCCAGCCTCTAAAGAGCTCCTGGAACAAAGCATCTCCCTTAGGCACAGTTGTCAGTTCTGAGGATCTCCCCTTTACACAGCCCAGGGTCCCCCAGGCCCATTGAACCTGGTGACTGCCAGGCCACAGAAGCGTTTGTACCTCTCGGTTTAATAGCACATTGTAGTGGCATTCTCTGAAGACTGACCAATACTGTCCTTTTAAAGCTTAAGCCTGGCTGTGCCAGTCAGTGAGAGTAGTCTGCTGAAGCTGTTTCATCAAGCAACTTGCATTAAAGTTCCTTCATATGACAAGAGCCACAGAATTGTTATCCTTAAAGGGGATAGTATCATGCGAAAGTTGGAACTTTTGGTACCCATTGGAAGAATCTAATTATCTATATACCTCTTCTTTCTTCCCTTTCTTCCTCCCTTTTCTTCTTCCCCACTCCCCCACTTTTTTTTTTTTTTTTTTTTTTTTTTTTGCCTTTTATGGAAAAGGAAGACAAGCCATGTGTACATGGAAGACAGAGACATTTCATTAGGAAGAGATGAGAAAAGGGAGGGTGAGAGCAACAGTACCTGATAAAACAGTGTCCTCATCTTGTCATAATTCAGTTTACCTGCCCTAAATGGTAGGCCAGTCATTTTGCACCTTTAGGCACAGGAGATGATGCTGTTGTATGTTTGTCTAGCAAGCTGAAAGGAACATAATTTGCATCCATCAGGTTCCTGAGCTTTGTGCATCAGCCTCTTTTGTGTGTGTGTGTGGAGGGGGGTGGGTTTGAGACAGTGTCTGAGCTGGAGTGCAGTAGTTGTGCCATCTCAGCTTACTACGACCCCCGCCTCCCAGGTTCAAGTGATTCTCCTGCCTTGGCCTCCTGAGTAGCTGGGATTATAGGCATGCACCACCAGTCCTGTCTAATTTTTGTATTTTTAGTAGAGACATGGTTTTACCATGTTGGCCAGGCTGGTCTTGAACTCCTGACCCCAAGTGATCCATCTGCCTCAGCCTCCCAAAGTGCTGGGATTACAGGTGTGAGCCACTCCTCCTGGCCTTTACTTTGATTTTAATAATTTGGTTTACTAAGTCCGTTCCTTGTTCATTTGCTCTGCAAGGAATCATCAGAGCCTGGCATTGCAGTACCCACAGGTCCATGTTTAGACAGTCTTAAAACATTGCCAAAATCCTGCATGATGGCCTGGCCCTTAAACAGGTAATGCTACTGTTTCTATGGTATACAGTGAAGGGGCAGCTTCAGTAACTCTGATTTGTAATGGTCCTAAATGGAGATACAAAGTAAAGAGCACCCAATCCCATTAGCTTTGGGACCCAGTGAAGCCGCCGTGTTGTTTTGTTTTTGTTTGCTATTTTTCTTTCTTTTGTTGTTGTTACTGTTGTTGTTGTTGTTGTTGTTGTTGAGATGGGTTCTTACTGTGTGGCCCAGGCTGGAGCTCAGTAGCTCTTCACAGACACACTCATTGTAACTCACTCACTCATTGCATCCTCAAACTCCTGGGCTCAAGAGTTTCCCCCACCTCAGCCTCCTGGGTAGCTGGGACTACAGGTGTGCACCACCACACCTGGCTAACTCTAACTTCTAATGTCAGCTTCGATGGACCAGTGTTGCCCTCTCACAAGCCTAGCTGAACTATGTCAGAATTGAACTCAGAGCTTGATAGGTTCTAGAGGCTACTGAGCCTCAATTTGAGCCTAAATTTAAAATCGTGTGATGATTTAATTTAATATCCAAGTGGTACATGTTTTTAAATAAAACAAGACCCTATTAAATAATTTTGCCAAGATGACTGACTTAAATTGGGACCCTCCAGGGCAAACTGGGGCATATGGTTATCCTGTTTATAGTATATTATGGCAGTGAACATCAGGAAAGTCATGCATTGTAGGTTTATTTGTGGCTATCTATGCAGTTGAGTAATGTTGGGAATATAATTTATTTTTCTCACAGTACCAAGCCAGTCTGTAGCTTGAATTGAGACTTATCTCTGCATGTCACCATGGCCTATTTTATTGTAACTTTCTATTATAAATCTTTTATTTTATAAAAGTAAATATGAAAAGTACTTGCCTCCCTCCCCATGATTTAAAAAAAAGAAACACCTAGTCTTAAAATGTAATGACATACAACTTTTCACGCATCAAATTGGGAAAAAAAATTCAATTGATAATATCCAGTGTGGTAAGGGTATAAAGAAATGGGTATCTTGGGGCCGGGCGCGGTGGCTCAAGCCTGTAATCCCAGCACTTTGGGAGGCCGAGGCGGGTGGATCACGAGGTCAAGAGATCGAGACCATCCTGGTCAACGTGGTGAAACCCCGTGTCTACTAAAAATACAAAATATTAGCTGGGCATGGTGGAGCGTGCCTGTAATCCCAGCTACTCAGGAGGCTGAGGCAGGAGAATCGCTTGAACCCAGGAGGCGGAGGTTGCGTGAGCCGAGATCGCGCCATTGCACTCCAGCCTGGGTAACAAGAGCGAAACTCCATCTCAAAAAAAAAAAAAAAAAAGAAAAGAAATGGGTATCTTAAACCCTTGTTCATTAGGATATAAATTGGTACAACCTTTTTGGGAGAGAATTTGGCCAGAGCTGTTGAAAAAAATTAATGTGAATATTCTTTGACCCAGCAGTTCTATTTACAGATATCTAGCTTACAGACATAATTATACATGTCCCAGAAGCGGTGTGCAAGAGAATAGTTTCTGCAGCGTTGATGGTAGTAGCAGAAATTAAAACTCCGTAAATGCTTATCAGTGATGCTATTTAGGAAGAATAACCGGATGGCTGTTAAAAGGAATGAAGGTCCACATGGAAATATCTCTAAGGTGCCGGGCACAGTGGCTCATGCCTATAATCCCAGCACTTTGGGAGGCCAAGACAGGTAGGTCACTTGAGGTTAGGAGTTCAAGACCAGCCTGGCCAACATGTTGAAACCTTGTCTCTACTAAAAATACAAAAATTAGCCAGGTGTGGTGGCACATACCTGTAATCTTAGCTACTCAGGAGGCTGAGGCACAAGAACGGCTTGAACCTGGGAGGCAGAGGTTGCAGTAAGCTGAGATCATGCCATTGCACTCCTACCTGGACCACAGAGCAAGACTCCGCCTCCTGTAAGAAAACAATAAAAGGCGGAAGCAACCCAAATGTTTATCAGTGAATGAATGGGTAAACAGCATGTAGTATATATATACACAAGGGAATATTAGCCAACCTTAAAAAGGAACGACTGTAGCTGACATATTAGCTGCAACAGAGATTAACCTTGAGGATGTTATGCCAAGTGAAATAAGCCAGTTGCAGAAGTATGATTCTGCTTATATGATAACCTAAATAATCAAATTCATAGAAACAAAAAGTAGAATGCTGGTTACCAGGGGCTGGGGAGATGGTGGAAAAGGGAGTTGTTTAATGAATGCAAAGTTTCAGATTTGCAAGATGAAAAAGTTCTGGAGATCTGTTTCACAACAATGTTAATTTGCTTAACACCAGTGAACTGTACATTTTTAAATGATTCAGATGGTAAATTTTATGTTAGTATGTTTTTTACCACAATTTTTTTTTTTTTTTCTTTTTTTTTGAGACAGAGTCTTGCTATGTCGGCCAGGCTCAGATGCAGTGGCACGATCTTGATTCACTGCAACCTCTGTCTCCTGGGCTCAAGCAATTCTCCTGCCAAGTAGCTGGGATTACAGGCATGTGGCACCACGCCTGGCTAATTTTTGTATTTTTAGTAGAGACGGGGTTTCATCGTGTTGGCCAGGCTGGTCTCGAACTCCTGACCTCAGGTAATCCACCCACCTCGGCCTCCCACAGTGCTGGGATTATAGGCATGAGCCACTGTGGCCGGCCCACAGTTTTTAAAAAACTAGATATGTATTATATTGTTGTAATAAGGAACAGAACATACACGATATGTTGTGATAAACAGGATACAGGTTGGGTGCGGTGGCTCACGCCTGTAATCCCAGCACTTTGGGAGGCCGAGGTGGGTGAATTACCTGAGGTCAGGAGTTTGAGACCAGCCTGGCCAACATGGTGAAATCCCCGTCTCTGCTGAAAATACAAAAATTAGCTAGGTGTGTTGTTACACGCCTATAGTCCCAGCTACTCAGGAGGCTGAGACAGGAGAATCACTTAAACTTGGGAGGCGGAGGTTGTAGTGAGCCAAGATCACGCTATTGCACTCCAGCCTGGGCGACAGAGCAGGACTGTCTCAAAACAACAGTAACAACAAAAACAGGATAGAGAACTCCCTACCTGGTCTTGCCAGTTTCCTTTACCTTTAATTAAATGTTGGCATCACAGAATTCTGAAGTGGAGCTCTCAAGTTTACACAGCACCCGCTCTTCCCTACCTACTCATTCATTTAAGAAAGTCTTCCTATTATACTGACTCTTGCCATCAGCCTGTGATTTTTTTTTTCCTTAGATTTTAATGTAAGTGATGATGAATGTCAAAGATTAAAATTTGGGGGAGTTATTTGGGATTCCTTGGATGCAGATTTCTGAAATTATGCTTCCTTTCCTTAAGGAAAGGTTTTTATTTTCTTCATAATACAGAAAGCAACCAGGTTATTACTCTTCCACCATACAAAATGCAGTTGACCTACCTCAACGCGTCGTGCATTCGCCTGAACAAAAGCATTCTGGGTAACTAACGGTGCTTTAGCCTCCGAGGATCTCAGTCACTAAGAGGATGGGTGACGCAAGTCCAGCTGTGGTCAGTCTTGGCGTTCCCTTCGGGGTCTGCCGGCTCACACTGGGAGAACACAAGGGACTTCAGATGCTGCCTCAGGTCCCAGCTGTGGCTGAAGTTACTGGGTTTTCCCAGCTTGCCTTCAGTTCAGAGAGAAATAAAACTCGGATGCATTCACACAGAACCCCACCTCGAGGGCAGCCTCAGCTCTGATTAGACCCGCTGGCGGGCCCTAGCTCCCTAAGCCATGGCAGAGGAAATAATTCCTTCACATGTGAGAAACAGCGCCCACGAGTCTGGATTGTGAAGTAAACGGTGAGCCCAACCACACCCACTGTGAAAACTGGGCAATTGGGGCGTTTTGGAGGGTTCAGGTAATTGAATGAATAGACTTCATACAGAATCTCAACTCCCCTCTGGTCAGCAAAATCCCACATTATAAGATGTACTTCTCGGTGAATAATAAACCAGACTGCCCAGACGCCTGTAATCCTGGCACTTTGGGAGGCTGAGATGGGAGGATCACTTGAGCCCAGGAGTGTCAGACCAGCCTGGGCAACATAGTGAGATCCCATCTGTATTAAAAAAAAAAAAAAAAATAGCTGGGGGCGGGTGACACATGCCCATCGTCCCAGCTACTCAAGAGGCTGAGGCGGGAGGATCACATGAGCCCACTTGAGTTCAAGACTGCAGTGAGCCATGATTGTGCCACTGCCCTCCAACCTGGGCAACAGAGTGAGACCCTGTCTCAAAACCAAAATAATAAAAAATTCTCAACTAGACAGAGGACATCAGCCCAGCAACCTTAGGGAGACTTCTAGAAAATAGAGGCAAGCCTCATGCCGTTTTACTATACTTAGGGGCAAGCCCTGTGCTCATGCCCCTGTAGTGTCGCTGTGGGAAAGAAGGGTGCATAATCTAATGCATTTTAACCAATACTAAAGCAGCAGCTCAGCTGAGCACGCATGTGCTCGCGTGCGCGCTCTGTCTCTCTCTCTCTCTCTCTCTCCTCTCTTCCCCTCCCCTCCCCTCCCCTCCTCTCCTCTCTTCCCCCCTCCCCCTCACCTCCTCTTTCCCCATCTCCCTCACTCTTTTCAGGTCATGGAGGTTACTGAGTAGGGGGTCTCGGTGCAGAGGACCCGACCTGGCTGGCCCAGGGAGCTTTCTTGTTCCAGGTGACAGAAAGAGCAGAGCCTGTGGTGGAGACAGTTTGTGTTGGGAAGGCACATTTAGAAGAAGCTTTGGTTTCCTGTACAAGCCCGGGCTTTCTCATTCTCACCTAGTGGAAGAGAATCTCATGGAAGAAACTCTGAGCAGGCATTCAACTTTGGCCTTTCTGGAAGTCTCGTTAATCACCTTCCCCAGGCCATGTTTGCACTCATGTCCCTGAACACAAACTGTCTCAGATTATACTCTTCAAATTTTTTAAATTTTTTGTCTTGAGATACTTCAAACTTACAGAAAAGTTGCCAGAGTAGTTCTGAGAACTCCAGCGGCCTCTCCCTTGGCCTGTGCGCCCACTCTCCTCCTCCCTCCCTCCTCTGTCCCTCTCTCCTCCTTTTCCTACCTCTTCCTTCCCCTCCCTCTACCCCATTCCCCCACCTCTCCCTCCTTCTTTTCTCCTTCTCTTCCCACTTCCTTCCTCTCCCGCTTCTCCCTCCACCTGTGTCTCTCCCCCTTCTCTCTCCCTCTGTCTCCCACTCCCTCTCCCCACTTCTTCTTCTCTCCTTCCTCTCTATCCCCTCTTACCCCCTTCCCCTTCTCCCTCTTTTCCCCTCCCCCTCTCTCCCTCTCCCCCTTTCTCCCTCTCTTTCCCTCTCCCATCATCCCCCTCTCCCCCTTCTCCCCCTTCTCCCCCTTTCTATCCCTTTCTCCCTATCCCTCCCTTTCCTTCTCTCCCTCTTTCTCCCTCTCCCTCTATCCCTCTCTCTGCCTCTCTTTCTCCTTCTCTCCATCTTTCTCTTGTCTCTTATTCTGTCCTCCTCCCCTTCTCTCTCTTCTATAATGTTTTTCTGACTGATGTCTCCTAATCCTTAACCATCTCTGTACCTCAGAGTTTTAGGATATCTTGATATACTTGCAGTAGACACCAAATGTTCTAATAAATTATAAAAATCATGATTTTCCTCCTTTTCTTCAGAAGGGCTCATTGCAAAGAGGCTTTTTTTCTAACTCTTAAGAGGGAATAAAGAAGTTTTGGTCTTACATGAAAAGGATTTTGACAGTGAATAAATTTGAGAAAAATGAGTTAAACTGAGCTGCATAGCCAAGTGGGCAGCAGCGCAGGATGGAGTCAGCCTCCAGCGAGAGGTGATTTGCTTCCTCCCTGACCTCAGCAAAGAAGTGCCTGGGTGCCCT
Organism: Saimiri boliviensis; assembly: GCF_048565385.1. Classification (NCBI taxonomy): domain Eukaryota; kingdom Metazoa; phylum Chordata; class Mammalia; order Primates; family Cebidae; genus Saimiri; species Saimiri boliviensis. The sequence goes on along the minus strand of NC_133468.1, from coordinate 25,504,798 downwards.
TTGGGAAGCCCAGGCAAGCACCAACACCCCACCAGGACCCTGCTCTGCCTTCCTTCCTGGGGGCTCTCTGAGGCCAGACTCACGCAAGCACAGGAAGGAGAGTCCACTTTCTCCTCTACATTGACAGCGTTGGATGGGCCAGTCCACCCTGCTTTGCACTTACTGGGGAGCAAAGTGCCCTGAAGCCCTGGCTCTGGGAGGGATGCTGTGCTCTGGTTTCCTTTCCCTTGCCATTCATGCTCCGCCCAACTTCCTGCCGCGATTGTGTTAAATTGATGATTAGTCAAGATGAAAACAGCCCTGGAACAGGCCTTATAGTTGGAGCTTTACCTATCCTGGAACGTTTGAGCATCTGATACAATCTTAGACCTGACCCAGTGTTAAACTACCTAGGAGTTATTAAATGGGAGATGATTAATTATCGGTGGGAGCAAAACAGGGGCATTCTTAAGTAAATCACTTGGGTTTTTAAAGTGAATATTCCATGACTTTTAGTAAATTTACCAAGTCTTGCAGCTATCGCCATAAACCAGTTTAAAATGTCTCCATTCTCCAGGAAGGCCCCTCCTGCCCTCAGCCCTGGCAGCTCTCTTCCTCTCTGTCTCGCTGGATCTTCTGGATGTTTTCTATACGTGGTATTGTGCAGTATGTGGCCTTCTGTGCCTGGCGCCTTTCACTTAGCATAATGGATGTGAGGCTCACTCACATTGGAGCATTCATCCTGTGTCAGGGTTCTGTTCCTTTTGTAGCTGAATAGCGTTCTGTTGTATGGATAAGCCACATTTTGTTTTATCTCTTCACTAGTTGTGTGATGGACATTTGGGTTGTTTCCACTTTTTTTTTTAATTTTAATTTTTATTTTTGAGACAAGACTCTTACTCTGTCGCCCAGACTGAAGTGCAGTGGCATGATCTCGGCTCACTGCAACCTCTGCCTCCTGGATTCAAGCAGTTCTCATGCCTCAGCCCCGTGGGTTGCTGGGACTACAGGCATGTGCCACCATACCTGGCTCATTTTTGTATTTTTAGTAGAGACAGGATTTCACCATATTGGCCAGGCTGGTCTTGAACCCTTGACCTCAAGTAATCTGCCTGCCTTGGCCTCCCAAAGTGCTGGGGTTACAGCTGTGAGCTACCATGCCCAGTCGGTTTCCACTTTTTGACTTTTAGAAACATTGCTTCTGTGAACATTCTTATGCAGCTTTTGAAAGATAAATGCATTAATGGTGCTGACAAGAGCTGGAATTTTGCTCTATTGGGGATGATTTTACAATAAGTAATATTTTTTCCTTTTCCTTCATATCCAACATTTTATTAAGAATTCAGATATTTTAATGTTGATGAGCTTGATGGTCATTTTAGTAAAAGTCCATTTTTGGAGAGGAGTCTTTTGGTAAACTTGGTATAGAATTATGAAGTCGGTGAACAATGGACCACAGAGTAAAGTTTCCTCAACCATGTTGAGATTTTCCTCTTTTTCCCATTATTTCAGACTCAGCTGAGGCTGGTCACCAGGAACTGCTTTTGGTGGGTTTTTTAAAATTTATACTTTTTGCTTCTCAACGAATATTCTTTTTAAAAGAACTTTGTTTACTGATTTTAATGTAGGGTGCATAAAATATTATATCTTCCCTGACAAGCTAAGAACTGAGCTTCCAGAAGCAAAATTCACTTTAGTACTAAGCTGTAAAAATTTTCAGAAATACCAAGCAAAATTCTCCGAGAAGATGGCAAACTGCTGCTAGGAGAAGCAGTTTATTGGCACCCTCCAAGTGTCCCCTTTGCTTGAGGGACTCCTGCTGCTGGTGCTGCCGTGGCTCGCGCATGATTTGCCTGTTCCTGAGCAAGTCCCCAGCGTTGTTCTAGGGAGGCTTCCCAAAAATGTGTCCATGTGCTCACAGCCTGTTCTAGGAGGGACAACGCCTGCAGGTGGCATTCTGCACACACAGGTCCCTGTTCCAAGATCTTCATGGCTGGCACCAGTTCTTGAAGAAAGCTGATCAGATATTTATTACACATCCCATTTTCTAATGCACAGAAAAAAGAGAGGAAATTGATCAGGAAGCTTGGTTACTGGTTGATGTTTGATCTCTGATTTCTTGGTCAGTTTCACAGAAGTCATTTCATCGAGCCCTTCACTTTCTGCCTTGGGCCATCACATCCCCATGTGATTATGCGGGGCTCTTCTTAGACTCAAGTTTTCTCCTTTGGTGACTAACCAGGACCATTTGCTTTAGCCTGATTTGTTCGGTAGATAATTTATTTATTTTATTTTATTTTATTTTATTTTTTTTTTTTTGAGACGGAGTTCCGCTCTTGTTACCCAGGCTGGAGTGCAATGGCGCGATCTCGGCTCACCGCAACCTCCGCCTCCTGGGTTCAGGCAATTCTCCTGCCTCAGCCTCCTGAGTAGCTGGGACTACAGGCACGTGCCACCATGCCCAGCTAATTTTTTGTATTTTTAGTAGAGACGGGGTTTCACCATGTTGACGAGGATGGTCTCGATCTCTCGACCTCGTGATCCACCCGCCTCGGCCTCCCAAAGTGCTGGGATTACAGGCTTGAGCCACCGCGCCCGGCTTGATAATTTATTTTTTTATGGCTGACGTTAACTAATGGGATTTTTTTTTAGGCTAATTCTGAGTAGTCAGAGAAAATGCCAAATTTTGAAGTATGATGGCACAATTAGTGATAAACAGTGATAATCAATAATGGATGGCACAAAGGCACAAGGGATGCCGACAATCAGGGATCTTCCTTAGATTCTGTCCTTGGGAGGTGTAAATGTGTTCCCTACAGCTTTTTTGGCGTATTTTAGACCTGAAAATAAATTGTTTTTTGTTTCGAGCTAGCCTTAGATTGTAGGGGCAATGAGAATGAGACGTCGCTTGGGACACGGACCGGAGCTTCATCCTCAGCCACAGAGCAGCACTGTTGCCAGGCTTGAGGGAGCTTGGGGAGCATTTCTAGACAAGGCCTTTACTCAGACAGTTGGCAGGGCTGAAGGAAGAGCTGCCCTGTGGGCTCCCCGAGCTGGAACTCTGCCTTCTCTGCCAGATGAAACAAACACGGTGGCGAGCGCACACCAGCATTTGTGCCGTTAGCAAGCCAGGCTGTGTCTAAACCTCACAGCACTCCTCCCACAGGCCGTGAGGAGGCAAGTATGTCCTCTGAACTACATTGAGACCGTGTGTGTGTGTGTGTGTGTGTGTGTGTGTGTGTGTGTGTGGTGAAGTCCTGCTAACCCCTTGTCAGCAGAATATTTGAGAAATGCTTCTGAGAAGAGAGAGAGGAAGATGACTTCGGAGGCTGCTTGTGGTCTGTCATCAAAGCTGGTGGGGAGCCCTGGTCTGTGTCCTGGAAGGACAGTGCACTGAGTCCTGGGCCTGTGGCCGGCAGTACTGTCGGAAACCACAGTAGCCAAGAGGCAGCACAAGGGCTCTTTCTGAGGAGCAGGAGACCCTGGCACGGGCCCCACAGGAGTGTCTGGGGTGTCCCCGGCTGTGGCTTCTTCTCCTGGCCACAGTACCAGTGGCTCCGTGAGCAGGACTCAGAGCTGGCCCTCTCCTGCTTCGGAGCTGCACTGACTGGGTGTGTGGCAGATGGAAGGCCGCCCTGAGTGCCCCTCCTCCCTTTTGTTCAGCCTAGGTGGGGAAGACAAGCCTAGTGTACTTACCATTGGAAGGAGGACATGGGGCCCCCTTCCCTGTGGTGCTCTTCCAGCCAAGCAGCGTGGTTTCCAAATGATTGATCCTCTCATTGTCCTGCACTCTGTGCTCCGTGGCATTGCGGTCTTAATAGGAGTGGGATTACTGTCCTTTTTCAGATTTTTAAATGTAGTTTTCAGGAAATGCCATTGGATTTAACTCCAGAACAGAAGCTTGGTGGAACCGCTTTTATAGTTGACAGTCAGGCTTCTCACGCCTCAAGCCCTGCACACAGGTGGGTTAAGAGCCTGGACTGGCTGGGTGTAGTGGCTCACACCTGTAAACCCAACAATTTTCGAGGCAGAGGCGGGCGGATCACCTGAGGTCAGGAGTTCCGAGACCAGCCTGACCAACATGGAGAAACTCTGTTTCTACTGAAAATACAAAAAACTTAGCTGGACGTGGTGGCACATATCTGTAATCTTAGCTACTCGGAAAGCTGAGGCAGGGAATTGCTTGAACCCGGGAGGCAGAGATAGCAGTGAGCCAAGATTGTGCCGTTGTACTCCTGGGCAACAAGAGCAAAATTCCATCTCAAAAAAAAAGGAGAAAGAAGAACCTGGACTTTGGAGTGAAGTAGCGTTTTTGCCTTTGGCCAAGTTAATGTCTCAGCTTTGGTTTCCTCAGTGTGGAAGGTGGAAACCATCGTACTGTGTCTGGATTCAGTGGGATTGTGTCTGTCCAACAGCACTAGCGCAGTACCTGGCATGAGTCGGGGGTGCACACCGGCCCCGCCATGTGCACCTTCTGTGACTACCCTAAGTCAGGTCTCTTGGGTGTTTATAACAGTGCAGAATGCGAAGCCCTTACGAAGCCCTGACAACTTCTAGAAATGAAACCTATGCTGCCCCCTCCACCTCCACCTCAGGGTCAGAGCTTTTGGTATTTGGAATCAATATTTTTGGCCTGTCTTGTTTTTACAGGTTTCGTTACTGCTTTAGCTTCTCTCTGAAGGGACTGGAGGTAGACAGTAATTACGGTAAGGAATGCGGATCAACCTCAGATCTCTGCGAGTGTTTTGTGTGTGAGTGCTGGAGGTCTCAGTGCAGTCAGGCTATGGCGCTGGCTGGACTGGTAGGCGGCTGGACACTCCACATTTTCCCCTTACATTTGGGCATTTTGTGGATGCAACAGATGGAAAATAAATTTTAAATTGTTATCTAAAGAGCTGTTTGGTACTCAGCACTATCCAAAGTATGAAAGCAGTATTAGTTGGTCATCTCTTCACTTTTTCACTTTTTTTTTTTTTTTTTTTTTGGAGACAGGGTCTCGCTCTGTCACCCAGGCTGGAGTGCAGTGGTGCGATTTCAGCTCACTGCAACCTCTGGCTCCTAAGTTCGAGCGATTCTCCTGCCTCAGCCTCCCAAGTAGCTGGGACTACAGGCGCATGCCACCACACCCAGCTAACTTTTGTATTATTAGTAGAGACAGGGTTTCACCATATTGACCCAACTGGTCTCGAACTCCTGATCTTGTGATCCACCCACCTTGGCCTCCCAAAGTGCTGGGATTGCAGGCATGGGCCACCGCACCCCGCCTCTTCACTTTTTAATTACAGCAGTGATGATGATCTTTTCCTTTTCTAGTAGTCCATCTTCTCAACTCTTCATTGTTTAAGCAAGTTGAAGGATTTGGTCAAAGAAGAACCAGTAGCTGTGAATTGGAAATCATGTGAAAATATCTTTGGGTTCGGGAACTGTTTCTGTCCTTGGAATTCAGTAGATGAGGTAGCGATGATTCTGGAGGGCAATGCTGTCAGTTTCAGCTCTTTTTAATCGACCTGAATTGCATCAGAAAAAAGTTTCTGTCATCTTTATTTTTACTAGCCTTCTGAAATATCTCAAATTCTGCCATGAAGTCAGCCGTCCTTGAGAGTGTGCGTACCACGCAAGTCTGGATCAGTGAAATCACAGCTGCCATTTGCATGCCTTCCCCATGTCATCCCTGTACTCAGCCAGCAAACAGCTCTACAAGTGTGGGGTTATGGCTGTGACTTCATAGAAGAGGAAACTGAGGCCCAGAGAGGAGCTGTGCCATCTACAGCTGGGAAGTAGCAGAGTGGGGGGCTGCTGTGCCGGGAGCTTGCGTGCCCACTGTTGTGCATGGTGGCTCAGAGAGGTGTCTGTTGTTGTCTCCTGTCAGCATAACTCTTAAGAGGAGCCCAACAGCCGAGATCCAATGTGTAGGAAGTGCTTTCTGTAAGGTACGTGTTACATTCGTGACTCTGTTCACATTTCGTTGTTTTGGGTCTAAAACAACACACTGTCCCAGAACAAGCCATGAACTGTGGGGACTAAGAGCAAGCTGGCTTCATCAAGACTGGGGAAAGGATGTGGGGACTGAGAGCAAGCCAACTTCGTCAAGACTGGGGGAAGGACAGGAAGAGCTGGAGTGGGGAAGATGCCAGCCACAGCCGCACCTCTCCACCAAAGGAGCCACACTGCTGTGAGGATGTGACAGCTTCTGTTCCTTGTGTCACCAGCCTCTTGCAGACTAGCAAACCTCTGGTGACTTGGTAAAGCCATGTGGCTGGGACGGTCCCAGCAGTAGGGAGCTTGACGCTGTCCCTAGGGGAAAGATCAGAAATGGTGGTAGCTAAACTTAGCTCTGGACAAGCTGCCTGTAGAAGGAAATGGAGGATGGATTTGTTGAAAGGAGGAGGTTGGGAAGGCTTAAAGGGACAGTGACAGGTCTGTCCTGCTTTAGGGATGTGTGTGGACAAGGCTTCTCGGGCTCTTGTGCAGTGCCCATCAGGGACACCCTGATGTGACATGGTGCCATAGCTATCTTAGGTCTTTGGGATGAAGAGTAGGCTGTACCCAGAAATAAGTGAAGCCATGATGTTGATGTGATGGGCGGAGGGCCTATGTGCTTCTCAGGTGCTTCCTGTTGCATCCGGGAAAGACCTCTGACATTGATCGCTTTGATCTCCTGGGTGATTGGCAGTGAGCCAGCTCAGATCCTCTGACTTGGTGTCCCCCTGGGGTGCTGGTAAGGCATTCTGTGGAATTGAACCTGTGCAGAACACAGCAGGTGTGGACCTCAGGAGGCAGCACTGCTGGTAGGCGAGCCTGAGCAGCCCGTGCTGGGGCGTTTCCTCCTCCGGTACACTGCATGTGCGGGTGTCTTCACTCTCCACTCCTTCCCTAGGCAGAGGCAGGCCCATGCTGGGGCATTTCCTCCTCTGGGACACTGCGTGTGCAGATGTCTTCACTCCTTCTCTAGGCAGAGGCGGGCCTGTGCTGTGGTGTGCCCTCCTCCGGGACACCTCGTGTGTGCAGTGTCTTCACTCTCTGCTCCTTCCCCAGGGAGAGGCAGGCAATGGGAAGAGTGCATGTCCATCAGGTGGGGCTCTCTTTGTCCACATACTCAATCTACACATTGCCAACAGAGGCCTTTGAGCTTTTGACCTTTAGTTCCTCAACCTTGACATCTTAGTGTTTTTACGTTTTAAAAAAATACTTTTAAAACTGGGTGTTCCTGTCATTTCTATCCGTTTGTGGTCATGTGACAAAGCCACTGATGACTTCCAGCCCACACAACCTGCTTGGCAGGAGCAGGTGGCAGAAAGCAGGGAGCAGAGCCCTTTTAGAAGGACGTCAGACAGCCATGGGGCTCTGAGATGGGGCAGGCAATCACATTGCATGGCATCTGCTCCCATTGCAGAAACTGCCTGGAGGGAGCACCCAGCCCTAAGGACTGCTTTTTTCATGCCCTTAACTCTTTTTCTCTCTCTTGCTCTTTTTAAAATTGTGAAATATATACATATCTCCACTAGCCTGTATGACAACGGAAGAGGGTCTGAAAACACAGGCACAGTGTGAAACATAATGAACAAACACCTCTGAACCTGCCGCTCAGATGAAAAACATCAATGGTCATTCATAAACCCTGTGTGCGCCACTACCGCCACCCAGCATCACCATTGTTCTGATTTTTGGCCAGTTACTCCTTTCCTTGTCTTTTTACCACATATTCCTAAACAGTAGTAACTTACCACTTGGGCATGATATTCAACCACTCTCTCTCGGTCTTAGCGTCTGTCAGATGGAGAGAACAGTAATACACACTGCAAGTATTACTGTGAGAATGGAGTTGATGGGGGAAGCCCTCAGAATAGGGCCGGCACATGGTAAGTGCTAGGTATGTGAATTCTTAGAGCTAGCATTGCGTTTCCTTGTAAATAAGGACAGTATAACCGTTTTACGAGTTATTTCTTCAGCATTATTTTGATCCATCATGGTTTTTTTGTTTTTTGAGACTTTTCGCTCTGTCGCCCAGGCTGGAGTGCAATGGTGTGATCTCGGCTTACTGCAGCCTCCACCTCCCGGGTTCAAGTGATTCTCTTGCCTCAGCCTCCCAAGTAGCTGGGATTACAGGCATGTGCCACCACGCCTGGCTGATTTTTGTATTTTTAGTAAAGACAGGGTTTCACTATGTTGGCCAGGCTGGTCTGAAAAACTCCTGACCTCAGGTGACCCACCCACCTCAGCCTCCCAAAGTGCTGGGATTATAGGCATGAGCTACTGTGCCTGGCCGAGATCCATCATGTTGATACATGCAGTGATAACCCTCTCATGTCCATTCTTTGGTGTTCTATTAGATGTATAAACTGCACTTGATTATCCACTGAACAAGAGGCGGGCACTTGTCGCTTCCAGCCTAGGGCTGTGACCCTGCTGTTAGAGGCACGCTGCTGCACAGGCACCAACCTCTTTAAGTCAATGGTTCTCCAATTGTGCTGTGGGGGCCCCCAGACCCTTTTAAGGTTCCGCCAGGTTCCTTGAAAGGCTCCTTTGATTAGATCACGCCCACCAAGATCACCTTCCTTTGACTTAGCTGAAAGTAGCCCAGTCACAGAAGAGACATTCCATCACACTCCCAGCTCCCTTCTCTGCTGCAGGGGAAGGAATTGCACAGGGCATGTGTCATTGAGGCCCATCTTAGAATCCTGACATCACAGAATACAGCATAAAACTGCTGAGATAGTATCTGCCCTTGATACCTTCTTTCACTTGCAAGCCTACAGTAGAGCTTTTCAGAGGCCACATGACGTAGGGAGGATGTCATCACTCAGATGGCAAACAAGATAAGTGTTTGCAGACCCTTGTTTTCTTAAAGTGCTAGGATTACAGTGTGAGCCACTGTGCCCAGCCCTAAAGCCTTGTTTTCTTAAATGCTCTGGGTTTTCATTTCTAATGCGGTAAACATTGATAGTTCAGGAGATATTGAGTTTTTGGGTTTTCGTCTTTGTTTTATTTAAGAATAGGGTGGTAAAAATAGAAGGGCTTTCCATAAAGGAGCCTGATGCAACAGCTGCTGACTCATCTTGTTCGTTTTGAGTTAGAGAGTGACTCATGCCCAAGCAAGAGGTTTTTCAGACATTTATTAGGTCTGTGGAGCTTGTGTTCTGTGTTAACCAGGCAGCTCCATTTGTAGGGGGAGGGAAGAATCATTCCTCATTATTGCTATTCTGATGTGGGAACAGTGAACAGGAGTCAGAGAATCACTAAGCTATTAAAAAAAAAATTTAAGCTGCCATTTAAGAAGTCAGCTTTGAAAAAACACATGTCTTCATTTACTCTACAAGTGTTCAGTATGTACCAAGTGCAAGAGCTCCCTGGAGCTGACACTATGCAGGGAAGGTGACATTTTCCTTTATGCTTCATGGTTTTTTTGCCCTAAAAAATGCCAAAGGTTTTCTGTTGCTGGATGAAAAGATTACCACCACTTAGCAACTTAAAACAGCACAGATGTAATGATCTACCAGTGCAAGTGGATCAGGAACCTGGGCATCTTGAGTTCCCTGGGTGCTCTGCTTGGGACCTCACAGGCTGGAGGCTGAAGGCTGGTGTACCTGGGCCATGTTCTCATCTAAGTCTTGTCGTTCTTTTTCAGGCTCACTGGTACTAGCAGAATTCATTTCCTTGCGGTCATTTGACCGACATCCCATTTTCTTGCCAGCTGCGAGCTGCGGCTTCTGGCAGCTCCTAGGGGCACCCTTACTTCCTTGCCACGTGGCCCCTCTTCTTACAACATGGCTGTATGCTTTCTTCCAGGTCAGCAGGAGAGCACCTCTTTTAAAAGGCCCACCTGATTAGATCGGGCCTGCCAAGATTAACTCTTTTTTTTTTTTTTTTTTTTTTTTTTGTCATTTGAGATGGAGTCTCGCTCTGTTGCCCAAACTGGAGTGCCACTGGCACAATCATGGCTCACTACAGCCTTGAACTCCCCAGCTCAAGAGAACCTTCCACTTCAGCCTCCTGAGTAGCTGGGACTACAGGCATGCGCCACCACACCCAGCTACTTTTTAAATTTTTAATAGAGATGAGGTCTCACTGTGTTACTCAGACTGACTGCAAATTCCTGGGCTCCCACCTTGCCATGAGCCACCACATCTGGCCCAAGAATACCTCCTTGTTGACTAACTTAAAGTAACCAAATCACAAAACTGATGTCCCATCATATTCTCAGGTCCCTTCCACACTCCAGGGGAAGAAATTGTGCAGGGGCATGTGTCATTGATGCTCATCTTAGAATTCTGATAGCACAGAAATCTTTTCCTAATTCAAGATCACAAAGATCCTCTCATATGTTTTTGTTTGTTTGAGACAGGGTCTCACTGAGACTGTAGTGTAGTGGCACGATCATGGCTCACTGCAGCCTCAACCTCCCAGGCTTGAGAGATCTTCCTACCTCAGCCTCCTGAGTAGCTGGGACTGCAGGTGTATGCCACCACACCTGGCTATTCTTTAAAAATTTTTTTGTGGAGATGAAGTGTCACTATGTTGCCCAGGCTGGTCTCGAACTCTTAGAATTATAAATGTGAGCCACTGTACCTGACTTTTTATTTTTTTATTTACAATATTAGGCTTTGTGGTTTTTGTTTTGTTTTGTTTTTGTCTATGGGTTTGCTGGGTGAGGCAGTTTTTGTTTTTATTTTGGCTTTGTATTCCAAGTGAATGTCAACACTTGACATCCTGTGTTTTTTTAAGTCCAGTTTTACTGATCCAGTTTGAATTAGTTTTATATAGGAGAAGATTAGAGTCAATGTCCTTTTTTAATTTTTTGATCCTCCAAATGAGAGATTTTTTTTTTTTTTAAGTTCTGGGAAGGTCACCAGTTATTCCAGCACCATTTGTTGAAAACCTTTCCTTTCCTCATTTGAGTTGTCTTGACAATTTTTTAAAAATCAATTGGCCATATATATATATATATATATATATATATATATATATATATATACACACACACACATACATACATACATACATACATATGGTGGGGGGTCCTGTTTCTGGACTCTCATCTCTTCTGTTCAGTTGATCTATATGTGTTTTGCCAGTGCCAAACTCTGTCACTTTCTGGCAAGTTGAAATTAGGTATTATAAAAACTTGGTTGTTCTTTTATAAAATGGTTTGTTACTCTGTGTTGTTTTGAAGAGATAAATTTTAAAATGAGCTTGTCAATTTCTACCCAAAAAATGCCCGCTGGGATTTTTATTGAGATTGGTGTTGAATCTAGCAGTTTTGGGAGCATAAGCAACAATTTTGAATCTTCCAGTTCATGAATATGACATAAGTCTCTAATTATTTAGGTTTCAATTTTTTTGCCCAAGTGTTCTGCAGTTTTCAGTAAAGAGATTTTTTCACATTTTAAAAAAATTTCCTGTTTCAGCTGATGCAATAAGGCAAGAAAAGAAAATACAAGGTAGGCATATCAGAGAAGAAGAAATACGACTGTTTCTGTTGACAGATGGCACAGAAAATCCCAAGGAATCTGCCAGAAAAGTCATAGACTAGTGCAGGCGTCCCCAAACTTTTTACACAGGGGGCCAGTTCACTGTCCCTCAGACCGTTGGAGGGCCACCACATACTGTGCTCCTCTCACTGACCACCAATGAAAGAGGTGCCCCTTCCTGAAGTGCGGCAGGGGGCCGGATAAATGGCCTCAGGGGGCCGCAGTTTGGGGACGCCTGGACTAGTGAGTCAGTTTAGCAAGGTTACAGGATACAAGATCTATATAAAAAATAGAAATTTTACTTCTGTAGACTAACAATGAACAATGGACACATGAGAACAGAAATTTAAGAGGCAATACCACTAACAGTCATTTTAAAATTGAAATACTGTGGTATAAATTTAACAAAACATTTAGAGAACTTGTTTGATAAGCACAAAACACTCACTAAAGAAATCAGATCTCCACAAATAGAGACATGTAATGTTCATGGATTGGAAAATTCAACATTGTAAAGATGTCTGTTCTCCCCTAATTGATATACCGATTTGACACAATTCCTGTTAAAATCTCAGCAAGATCTTTTGTAGATATAGATGTGATTATTCTAAAATTTGTCTGGAAAGGCGCTGGAATGGCCAAAAATGTTTGAAAAAGAATAAAGTAGGAGGGGCCCTCTCCCTGATTCCAAGGTTTGTTGTATACCTGCAGTGCTCAGGCCTGTGTGGTGCCAGCGCAGGGAGAGATGCGGAGGTCACTGGGACACACCCTTGGGTCACTCCCCACCAACATGCCTGACTGATTTCAACCAAGGGCAGAAACAACTCAGTGAAGAAGGAGAGCCTTTCAGCCAAGGGTGCTGAAGTAACTGTGTCTCCTTAGGGAAGAAAAAGTGAACCTTGACCTAAATCTCTTACCTTACACAAAATTAATTCAAACCAAGTTACAGATTTAAATGTAAAATGAAGAACTCTAACACTTGAGAGAAGGTTACAGTGGAAACTCCCCGGGGCCTAGAACTTGGTGAAAAATTCTTAGACATGATACCTTAGTGATCCATAAAAGAAATCAAATTTTGAAAATTTTTGTTTCATCAAAATTGGAAATGATCTTTTTTTTTTTTTTTTTAAGATAAGGTCTCACTCTGTTGCCCAGACTGGAGTGTAGTAGTGTGATCATAGCTCACTTCAGCCTCGGTCTCCTTGGTTCAAGCCAGTCCTCTTGCCTCAGCCTCCCCTAATAGCTGGGACTACAGGAAAGCAACACCATATCCAGTTGTTTTTTTTTGTTTTTTGTTTTTTTTAAAGTAGAGATGAGGTCTCACTGTGTTGCCCAAGCTGGTTTCGAACTCTAAAGCTTAAGGGATCTTCCTGCCTTGGCCTTCCAAAGTGCTGTGATTACAGGTGTGAGCCACCACGCCCTGCCCAGATCCTCTTAATAAGAGCATGAAAAGACAAGCTGCAGACTGGGAGAAAAATATTTGCCAACTACGTATCTGACAAAAGACTCATTATCTAGAAAATATAAAGAACTCTCAAAACAGAACTCAACAGTACGAAAACAATCCAAGTAGAAAATAAGCAAAAGATGTGATTTCAGCAAAGAGGACATGCCAGTGGCACTTAAGCACGTGAGAAGACACCCGTCCTCTCTAGCCATTGAGTGACTGCAAATGAAGGGAAATGCAAACTCAGACTGCCTGGATATGGTACTACATACCTATTAGAACAGATAAAATAAAAAACAGTGAAAATAGGCCAGGCGCAGTGGCTCATGCCTGTAATCCCAAGCACTTTGGGAGGCCAAGGTGGGTGGATCAACTGAGGTCTGGAGTTCGAGACCAGCTTGGCCAACCTGGTGAACCCTGTCTCTACTAAAAATACAAAAATAAATAAATAAATTAGCCAGGCATGGTGGCAGGTACCTGTAATCCCAGCTACTTGGGAGGCTGAGGCAGGAGAATTGCTTGAACCTAGAAGACAGAGGTTGCAGTGAGACAAGATGGTGCCATTGCACTCTAGCCTGGGAGACAAGAGTGAAACTCCATCTCAAAAAAAAAGAAAATGAAAATAACAAATGCTGGTGAGGATGAGAAACTGGATCTCTCATTCATCACTGATGGGGAGGTAAAAGAGTACAACCCATTCTGGAAAAGAGTTTGGCAGTTTCTTTAAAGAAAAAAAAAAAAACTAAACTAAACATGCACTTACACATCCTGGCAGTCGAACACATTTCACCCTAGAGAAATGCACCTTAAATCTATACCACACCTGTACGTGAATGTTCCTAGAGCTTTATTTGTAAAAGCTATTAAAATATAGAAACAACCAAAATGTCTCTAGATTGGTAAATGGTTAAATAAACTGTGGCCCGTTCAGTCCATGGAATTCTACCAGCAGTGGAAAGGAACAAGCTACTGACAAATGCAACAGTGTGGGCAAATCCCAAGGACATTATGGGGAGTGAAAAAAAGCCAATTTCCAAAGGCCGTGTGCTGCCAGGTTCAGGGGCTCACACCTGTAATCCCAGCACTTTGGGAGGCCAAGGCAGGAGGATAGCTTGATCCCAGGAGTTTAAGACCAGTCTGGGCTACATAGCAAGGTCCCTTCTCTACAAAAAAATTAGCCAAGCGTGGTGGCATGTACCAGCTACTTGGGAGTCTGAGGCAGGAAGATCATTTGAGCCTGGGAGGAGAGTTTGCAGTAAGCCATGATCATGCCACTGTACTCCGTCCTGGGCAACACAGTGAGACCCCATCTTGTTAAAAAAATAAAAATTAAAAGCCACATGCTAAATGCTTTCAATTTACACTCTAGAAAAGGTAAAACTATAGGAACAGAAAACAGATCAATGCCTATACATTCTAGAGATGGAAATCCGGTCTGTGGTTGCCAAGGCATTAGGGATGGTAGAAGGCGCAAGGCGGCTGTGACTGTAAATTGGAAGCACAAGGGAGACCGTTGTGGTGGGACAGTTCTGTCTCTTGATTACGGTGGTGGTTATACATATCTAGACAGGTGACAAAGTGCATGGAACCACACACACATTGTACCAATGTCAGTTCCTTGGTTTCGATATTGTACTATAAGTACTAAAGATGTAACCATTGGGAAAAATGCATGACAGATCCACCTATACCTCTCTATACAATCTTTGCAACTTCCTGTTCATCTATAATGATTTGAAGATGAAAAGTTATGGCAAAAAAAATTTAATGTTTCTTAGTACTGTTAGAAATGGAATTGCTTTGAAAATATTTATATTCCATTGGTTTATTGCCAATATATAAAAATATACTTGATTTTTGTACATTAATCTTGTATGTTGTGAATGTGCTAAACTCACTGATTCTGTTGTTAGCTTTTTTATAGCTTCCTTAGGATTTTGTGTTTGAACAGTTAGGTGATATGCAGATGTTTTGTTTCTTGCTTTTTAAGCTGTTAGGCGTTCTAACTCTGTGTTGACCAGAAGCAGTAAAAGTGGGCATCCTGGCCTTACACCAGATGTTAGGATGAAAGTGTTCAGTATTCCACCATGACTTAGGATGTTAGTTGCAGGGTTTCCATAGATGCCCTGTATCAAACTGAGGAAATTTCTTTTTATTTGTAGTCTGGTGAGAGAGTCTTTTTCTAAAGCCCTGAATATGTGTTGAATTTTTAGACATGCTTTTTTTTCTGCATCTGTTGAAACATTTGTATTTTTTCTTCCTAACTTTGTGAAAATAGTGTCTGTCTCCTACTGACATTTTTTATGTAGTTAGGTTTAAATTGCTAAGGTTTTGTTGAAGATACTGTGTCTGTTTTCAAGTGGGGGAGGGGGGGTGGGAGGGGGTAGGGAGGGTGGGGGAGCGGGGATTGGTCTGTAACTTTTTTTTTTTTCCTGCTAATCTTGTCGCTTTTGGTACCAGGATTATGCTGGCTTCATAAAAGGAGTTGGAAATTATTTCTTCCTGTTTGATTTTCTGAAAAAGTTTGCGTAAGTTAGTTAGTGTTAGGTCTTAAGTGTTTGATAGAATTCACCAGTGAAGCCATCTCATCCTGGAGTTTTCCTTTGGGGAAGTTTTGTTGTTGTTTTATAACAAATTCAGGGGGTTTTTTTTGTTTCTTTTTGTTTGCATTTTTTTTCTTTACAAATTCAGTTTTTTAAAGGGCTATTCAAAGTTTCTATTTCATACAGTATCAGTTTTGGGAAATTAAATTTCTTAAAGCAGTTTGTTCATATCATCTAAAATGTTCAATCTCTTAGCATAAAGTTGTTTGTAACATTCTGTATATATTTTGATGTTTGAAGGAGCTGTAGTATAACTTTTTCATTCCTGATACTGGAAATTTGTTTTTTTCTTAATTTCCTTAGTTAGAAGATTATCAATTTTGTTGACTTTTTTTTTTTTTTTTTAAGATCCATTCTACTGCCTGAGAGCAGAATGTTGTCACCATTTTTAAAGAACCAACATTTGGTCTTGTTCATTTTTTCTATTGCAAAATTCATTTTCCATTTTATTGATATCTCACCTTTGTTCTTTTCTTTCTCCTACTTACCTTGGGTTTAAAGAGCTCTTCATTAAGCTCTTTGAGGTAGAACCTTTGGTCAATGACTTTGGATCATTTTTTTTTCTTTTCTCTAAGTCTTTTTTTTTTTTTTTTTTTTTCTTCGAAACAGGGTCTTGCTCTGTTGCCCATGCTGGATTGCAGTGGTGCAGTCTTGGCTTACTGCATTCCTCAGCCTCCTGGGCTCAATCAATCTTCCCACCTTAACCCCCACCCTGGCCAAGTAGCTGGGACTACAGGCACATGCCACCATTCCCGGCTAATTTTTGGATTTTTTTGAGGAGGCAGAGTTTTGCCACATTGCCCAAGCTGGTCTTAAATTCCTGGCCTCAAGCAATCTGCCTGCCTCGGCCTCCTAGAGTGCTGGGAGTTACAAGCGTGTTCCCCTGTACCTGGCCCTAATGTAAGCTTGTAAAGCAACAGATTCCTGCCATAAGTGCCACAGTAGCCACATCTCAAAATAAAAATGTTAGTATTTTAACATTGTCTTTAAATTCAAAATACTTCCTGATTTACTTTGTGAATTCTTGATGTTAGCATGTCTGGGTAGCACTCCTGGTGTGTGCATATCTCTTGCTTCTGTTCCCATCTGTCCTTGCAAAGCTGCCCACCTTTCCATTCGCACCCTCAAATTAATTATAGTTATTTCCATTCCCAAGCTGATAACTCTAAAACCTTCGTCGTATCCGAATCTGGTTCTGAGGCCTCACTTTGTCTCTTCACACTGTGTGTTTGTGTCTGTTAACAAGTGGTACAGTAGTCCCCCTGGTCTGTGGCTTCATTTCCATGGCTTCAGTTACCCACAGTCAACTGTGGTCCAAAGGCAGTTGAATATAGTACAGTGAGATGCTTTGCGAGACCACATTCACATAGCTTTTGTTACAGTGTATTGTTATAATTATTCTTTTTTTTATTGTTTATCTTACTCTACCTATCAGTTAAACTTTATCATAGGTATATGTGTATAGGGAAAAACAATATAGATGGGGTTGGGTATTATTCAAGGCTTCAGGCATCCACGGAGGGTCTTCTAATGTGTCCCCGGAGGATAAGGAGGGGAATTCAGTATTTTTTTTTTTTTTTTAGAAGCTGGACAGGGGCCAGGCAAGGTGGCTCACGTCTGTAATCCCAACACTTTGGGAGGCCAAGGCAGGTGGATCACCTGAGGTCAGGAGTTTGAGACCCGCCTAACCAACATGGAGAAACCCCATCTCTATTAAAAACACAAAATTAGCTGGGCATGATGGTGCCTATCAGTAATCCCAGCTACTCGGGAGGAGAATTGCTTGAACTCAGGAGGCGGAGGTTGTAGTGAGCCAAGATCACACCATTGCCCTCCAGCCTGGGCAACAGAGCAAAACTCCATCTCAAAAAAAAAAAAAAAAAAAAAAATATGCTGGGCATAACATGTCAGTTACAGGCTCTAGCATCATCTTCTGTTTCTGGTAAACTGTGATTCTCTGTATTTGCCTATCTGTCTTTCCAGTTTGGGGGCAGTAGTGTGTCCTGTGATCTCAGCTTTCTGATGGGTCTAAGCAGAGCTGTTGGTTTTCAGTTTGTTCTTGCTGTTGTTGCTGTTGTGAAGATGGGAGTGACAACTTCCAGGCCCTTTACTTGTCAGACCAGAAGAATCTGACTTCTTTGACCTGTGGATTCTTCAGAAGTATGTTATGTAGTATCCTTTCTATGAGTTTCTTCATATTTATCATATTTAGAATTCGTGGAGCTTCTCGAAATCTGTAAATGTATGTCTTTCACCAAATTTGGAAAGCTTTCTGCTTCTAAAAACATTCTCTGCCCCACTCTCTTTGTTCTCTCCTGTGAGATTCCAACTACTTGTGTATGAGGCCTTTAGGAATTGCCCCAAAAATGCCTGCATCTCATTCATTCTTTTTTTTCTTCTTCTTTTTTCGATATTGGATCATTGGGTCATCTGTATTAATCCAAATTCGGTGGTCACTAATTTTTTCCTCTCTCATCCCCAGTCTGTTATTAGGTTCAGTAAATTTTTAAATTTCAGATGTTGTGTGTTTTAGTTCTAAAATTTTCATTTGATTCTCTTTGTTTTCTGTGCATCTGCTAAGATTTTCTATCTTTTTCATCATGAGCATTTTTAACCTAATGAGCCTAATTATAATAGCTGCTTTAAAGTCTTTGTCAAGTCATTCCAATATCTGGGTTATCTGAGTTGATAACTTCTGATTATTTTTGCCCCTGATGATGAGCACCTTCCATGTGTTGAATAATTTGATTGTATCCTGGGCATTATGGATGTCATTTTAAGACTCTAAGTCGTGTTCTGTTCATCCAACTAATGTTGATATTTTTGCTTTAGCAGACACTTAACTTGGTGAGACCCAAACTACCAGCTTGGCCATGCCTGTGCTGGTGATTGCTCAGATCACAGCAGAGACCACTTTCAGTCTACCCCTCTGGTTGAGGCGTCACCCAAGCTCTTGGGCAGAGCTGATGCACGGAACTCAAGGTCTCCCTCCACTGCCTCTCTTCTTCCTGGAGTTCCCACCTTACCCCCTTGGCAGTCCTGGTTGCCCCTCTCTGTCCTCTTGTTCTCCTAGCAAAAAGGATGGTAGGCTTTCCATCCCAATATTACTGTTGCCACATGCCACCATGCCTGTGGCTCACAGGTGATGCAATTGTGCACCTGGAAAATTCAGAATAACCTACAGGTATATTATTAGAATGAGAACAGAGCTTAGCGGAGTCATTAGGCACAAACCAATATGCAGAAATCAATTGTATTCCTATTCACTAGCAACAACACATTAGAAAATGGAAAAATGGGTGGGGCGCGGTGGCTCACGCCTATAATCCCAGCACTTTGGGAGGCCAAGACGGGTGGATCACGAGGTCAAGAAATCGAGACCATCCTGGTCAACATGGTGAAACCCCGTCTCTACTAAAAATACAAAAATTAGCTGGGCATGGTGGCACACGCCTGTAGTCCCAGCTACTCGGGAGGCTGAGGCATGTGAATCGCTTGAATCTGGGAGGCAGAGGTTGCAGTGAGCCAAGATTGCGCCACTGCACTCCAGCCTGGGTGACAGAGTGCGACTCTATCTCAAAAAAAAAAAAAGAAAATGGAAAAATGTTTAAAGATACCATTTAAGAAACACCATAAAAGATGACATACCTAAGAATAAGTCTAAGGAAAATTGTGCAACACTTGTGTGCAGAAAATTTATAAGCATTACCAAGAGAAATTAAGGACCTCATTCAAAATCAAAACACCACAGATGTTTTCGGGGGACAGGGAGGGTAGAAATTGACAACTGACTTGAGAACTAATATGGAAATGAAAAGGGCCAGCGAGACTCAATGCTCTCTTCACTTTGAGCACCAAAGTAAGCTAGGATAGAGGTGAATTACAGCCCCTGGAAAACAATAGCATCTGTGAGTCCTTGTAGACAGCGATGAGATAAACAAGAGGAAGGGGACTCTTGTTGACTGGTGAATGTCATCCACAGACCATCAAGCGTGGAGTGGCGCTGATTGGAAAATCATCTCGAAACTGTCATGTTAAAACACTGGAAACATTGCAGAAACTCCAAGGATGGTGGGAGGCAGCTCTGTTCTTCAGAAATCTCAGTGTGGGACGGGTGTGGTGGCTCACACCTGTAATCCCAGCACTTTGGGGAGGCTGAGGCAAGCAGATCACTTAAGTTCGAGACCAGCCTGACCAACATGGTACAACACTGTCTCTACTAAAAATAGAAAAATTAGCCAGGCGTGATGGTGCACTTCTGTAATCCCAGCTACTCAGGAGGCTGAGGCAGGAGAATCACTTGAACCTGGGAGGCGGAGGTTGCAGTGAGCCGAGATCGCACTACCACATTCCAACCTGGGCGACAGAGAGAGATTCCATCTCAAAAAAAAAAAAAAAAAAAAAAAAAAAAAAAAAATTCAGTGTTTCAGATGAAATTAAACTAAAGAGCCATGACAACTACATGTAAATAACCTAAATTCTGTGCTAGAGGTGGAAAATGATCTAATATAGCCATATCTATATATATTAGATAACTCCCATGTCTAATGCATGGGAATTATTAGATAGCTATCCTAGATTAATACTCTTATCCCAGTAGCATCTTCCTGAAGCAGTGCCTGAAGTTGCTGTGGTTGTAGAAGCAGGTGTCCTCATTCTTAGGACATATCCACTGAAGTAGTTAGGGGTAAACAACCTGCTCTCAAATGATGACAGATTTTCAAACATCTGTGTATTGAAAGGGAATGAACAAAGGATAAAGCAGATGAGAGAAGATGTTAACAGGTGAATCTAGATAAAGACTGTATGGATGCTTTATACTGCTCTTGCGACTTTCCACACATATCTCTATCCTAGCCCCAGTGAGGCTCGGAATTAGTGTTCTGGCCACTACAAAGGCTGGAATGCTGCTGTGAATTTCCCTAAAAGTAGAAAGGTGACAGACAGCTCAACTATGACATGCCCAGTCCCTCACATGCTGGGTTTTAGGGATTCTGTGGTTTAAGCCTCTAGAAATTGGGTGAGCTCTCCCCACCCCCCAGCACCGTTATTTAGGTTTTTGGGTTTTTGTTTAAGAGACAGTGTCTTACTCTGTTGACCAGGTGGGAGTGCAGTAGCGCAATCATGGCTGACTGTGTCTTCAACCTCCTGGGCTCAAGTGATCCTCCCACCTTAGCCTCCCAAGTAGCTGAGACCACAGATGTGCACGCCACCATACCTAGCCTAGATGCTTTCTTATCTAGAGGCAAGGGAATGTCTTAAAACATGCTATAACATTTCTTTCTAGCTAATTTTTCTATAATGATCCCTGTGATACCAATGAAGAATTTAAGTATGTAGTTTTAAGGGCTGAATCTTTAATTTGAACTATTAAACTTCTTACGAAACTGTTTAAGAATGAGCCCAACAGATACTCATAAACCCACTGCTCAGTATTAATATGTGTTTACATTTCACCATTTTTGCCTCTGATAGATGAAAATCCACACATTCGTAATTGTATTTATCAGCTCAAGCTGCCTTAACAAAATACTCTGACTGGGTGGCTTAAACAACAGAAATTAATTTTCTCGAAGCTCTGGAGATTGGAAATTGGAGGTTGAGGGTGCCAGCACCATCAGGTTCTGGTGAGGGAGGGCTGTCTTCCTCAGTTGCAGACAGCTGGCTTCTCACTGTGTCCTCACACAGGAGGGAGGGAGAGGGAGAGCTTTCCAATCTCTTCTAAAGGCACTATCGTATCATGAGGTCCCCACCTTCATGACCTCATCTAATGCCAGTCACCTCCCAAAGGCCCCATCTCCAAATACCATTACACTGCAGGTAGGGCTTCCACACAGGAATTCTGGGAGCATACACACCTGCAGTCTATAATGATAATGATACAAATAGAACCACCTAGAAAAGATCACAAGGAATCGCCAGAAAACATCACAGTGAGCTATCACTTCACAGCTAGTCGGATGGCTATAGTTTTCAAAGACCAGAAAATAACAAATGTTGGCAAGGATGTGGATACACTGGCAGTTTTGTACATGGCCCATGGGCCTGTAACCTGGTGCAGCCACTGTGGTAAACAGCTTGGTGGTCTTCAAAAAGTTAAGCACAGATTTACCAAAGGACGACCGGGCATACTGACTCACTCCTATAATCCCAGCACTTGAAAGGCCAAGGCAGGTGGATCATTTGAGGTCAGGAGTTCGAGACCAGCCTGGCCAACACGGCGAAACTCTGTCTCTACTAAAAATACAAAAATTAGCCAGGTGTGATGGCACACAGCTGTAGTCCCAGTTACTCAGGAGGCTGAGGCAGGAGATTCACTTGAACCCAGGAGATGGAGGTTACAGTGAGTAGAAATCGTGCTACTGCACTCCAGCCTGGGCAACAGAGTGAGACTTAGTCTCAAGAAAAAAAAAAAAAGAATTACTATAGGATGCCATAATTTCACTCCTAGGTGTATACTCGAAAGAAATGAAAACGGATATTCCAGCAAAAATTTCTGCACAACTGTTTGTAGCACTGTTCACAATGGCCAAAAGTTGGAAAAAGTCAAAATGCCCCTCAACTGACAAATGGAAAAACAAATCCCATGTCCATACAGTGGCACATTATTTGCCATAGAAAAGCATGAAGCACTGGCCTGTGCTACAGCGTGGGTGAACCTCAGAAATCCTGCGCCAAGTGAAAGAACCAGACACAAAGGGCTGCGTGCTGCGTGACTGCGCTCCAGTGAGAGATCCAGAACAGGCAAATCCATGGAGACAAAAAGCAGATTCATGTTGTCGGGGCTGGGCCGAGGCAGTGGGAGTGACGGCTGATATGCTGTAGAAGTGGTAGCTGTATAATATTTTTAATGTAGTAAATGCCATGAATGGTTCACTTCTAAATGGTGAGTTTTATGTTGTGTAGATCATACCTAATTAAAGGAAGAACCCAGGCAAGGGGGGCCTGGTGCTTTAGGGACCCAGTGTGGCTGGCGCTCCCATGGCTTCACCTTTGCACCCGCCAAGAACACACCACGCGGAGCCTGAGCTTACAGTTGTAGATGCTGCTCCAGGGCTAAGGACGCTGTGCAGCCCTTCCTGGGGTCTCACTACTGTGACCAAGGGGTGGCTGTTTGCCAGGCTTAGAGACAGCCACAAGGCCACACACAGCGCAAGGTGGCCAAAGTGCGGCCAGAGTCAGGGGCCAGCTCCTCTGCATTTTCACATTCTGGCAAAAAAAAAAAAAAAAAAAAAAAAAAAAGAGGCCAGAATTCTAGGTTCTGCCTCTAACCTTGGTATCCTGTTAGGTTCATTTGCTTTTGTTGGGTTCAATTTTGAGGGTTGGTTTTGATATAATTTTTTTTAATTATGAAAGATGTTACATGGTTCCAAAGTCAAACACACTCAGAGATGTCTACTTCTCTCTCTGTCCCATCCCCAATTCCCTCCCTCCCTAGAAGCCATCATTTTTATCTGCTGCTGGTGTATCCACGTTTCCTTTTCCAAATATAAGCGAATAGAGTATGGGTTTTAGTCTCCCCGCAATTTCTTACGTAAAAGGAAGCACACTCTGCGTTGTGTTTTGTGCCTTGTGCCTTTCCTTTGACAGTGGGTGTGGGAAACCTCTCTACAGCCATGGAGCTCTTCTCACTCCTTCACTGGGACCACAGCCCTCGACTGCATGGAGATCACAATTTATTCAACTAGCTTCTCTTACTGCACATTTACTGCAGTGAGCCTTGTGCCTATGTCACTTTGTTTTTCTGCCAGTGAATCTTTTTTTTTCTTTTCCTTCCTTCCTTTTTTTCTTTCATTTTTTTCCTTACTCTGTTTTCCAGGCTGGAGTGCAGTGGTACAATCTCAGCTCACTGCAACCTCCATCTCCCAGTTTCAAGCAATTCTTCAGCCTCCTGAGTAGCTGGGATTATAGGCACATGCCACCATACCTGGCTAATTTTTGTATTTTTAGTAGAGGCGGGGTTTCACCGTGTTGGCCAGGCTGGTCTCAAACTTATGACCACAAGTGATCGCCTTGGCTTCTCAAAGTGCTGGGATTACCATCAGCCACCACGCCTGGCCCTTTTACCTAACATTTTAGTATTATAAATTAGCAACAGACAATTCATAGATACCCAAGTTAAAACTTGAAAAGCTTCATTTTTATAATGTATATTGATATGATGCTTTCTCTCTTTTCCAGAACACTTTCACAGCTGTGATAATCACTTCATCTCATACCACTGCAGTGAGATGTCATAGGCATTCACTTAGCAAAGCCTGAGTTCAAAATGAGGATTTCTTTTGGGGAACTATATAATATTTTTTAAAGTATTTTGAAAGATTCTCTGTTGTTTGGTTAGCATCTCTATTCAGTGGAAATCAAATGCTAATTTTAAGTAATGAAATTGGAAACCTAGCCTTTGGAGTAGTTTGTTGTTGTTTTTAATATACAGCAATTTTAAAATTTGTCTTTGTAATTTGTTGAAGTGAGTGAACTAGATTTTGGAATCCTCTAGCTCACCATTGACAAGCCGTGTTTTCAGTCAATGTGAATGACTCCATTTCAGGATTTTATAGTTAACTTCACTAAATGCAGAAGCTAAGACAAGGCTGGGGGCACACTCTGGGAGGCCGAGGCAGGCAGGTCAGCTGAGGTCAGGAGTTCAAGACCAGCCTAGTCAACCTGGTGAAACCCCATCTCTACTAAAAATACAAAACTTAGCCCAGCGTGGTGGTGCACACTTGTAGTCCCAGCTACTCAGGAGGCTGAGGCAGGAGAATTGCTTGAAACCAGGAGCAGGAGGTTGCAGTGAGCCAAGATCACACCACTACACTCCAGCCTGGGTGACAGGGTGAGACTCCATCTCAAAAAAAGAAAAAGGGAAACTGAGACAGCTCCTGAATGGGCAGATAGGGTTTAAACTAAAAGGCCCTCTGGCGAGGAGCTGGAAGTTGGTGTTTACATTTCTTTGTAACCACTCTCTGGTCCTTGATCTCTCCTTACCTTGACCCTTACAGCTTAGACCAATCCACAGTTACCTTTGTTCCCTCTCACACCCCCATGGGATTCACATGGGCTGTCTTTCATGCATACCCTGTCAGTCTGTGACATTGACAGAGAGGCAGGAACTGAACTAAGCACGTGTGTAGAAAGGCTTCAGTTGGGAGCAGAGGACAAGAAAGAACCAAAGTCAGCCCCTCGTGTACTGATCTCAAGGGGCTGGTCTTGTGCAGGGTTGAAAGATTTGAGGCTCTTTGCTTGTGGTCCTAAATTAGCTGAAGGAAGTGCGTGCCGCCAGCAGAGGTCTGTGAAGGGCAGCTTGCTGTGTGCAGAGACAGAGGTGATGGGCGAGGCTGCCGCAGAGCCTGCCTGACGGTGCTGATGGAGCTCTGAGTGGCAGCGAGCCCAGTGTGTGTCATCCTCTCACCAGAGGTGTGGGTGACAGGTGCTTCCAGAGACTGCTGAAGGCTTCAGGCCTCTGCAGAAAGGTGGTCTCTTCATGGTTGTGTGTTGGCTCAGGTCCTGCCCAAAGTCACGACGTCACATCTGCCCAGCTGTGCCGAGGCCCCAAATCAACCTGCTGCTGCTGCTTGAAAGAAACAACCCCTTTTTCTCTGCCCACCAGCCTACTTAGGTTCATCCCTTCTGCTGCTCATGAGCAGACAGGCATGTTCCTGGGACAGTTGAGGCAGAGGACAGGCCTCTGTCAGGTGTGTGCTCAGTGGCCTCTGGTCCCAACCCAGTGAATTCATTTCGTCTAATCCACAAGTCCAAGTTTGTGTTACTCTTGAGCCATGTAGGTTTTTCATGCCCAGGAGAGTCCTGAAAGCCCACTTTCGATCTCCTCAAGTTTGCTAGATCTCAGGACTGCAGCAGCCCTCGAGAAGACTGTGGGCTCATCTTGGCATGCACAGTGCCTCTTTATAAACCCCCCAAGCAGTTAATTTCATGTGGACATCTCAGTTTCTACCACATGCTTTTTCTCTGAAGAAATGACTGAATTCTCCAGGGTTGAAAATGCATGGGATTTTAAACGTGGCCCTTTTAATGAGCTGGTGCTGTGAGAATGGAGGGAGTCTGTCGCACACGAACTTCCCATGGGCTGTGTGCCAGATCAGTGGGTACATTGTCCAGTCTCTGGTGGTAAACCGCAGTGCACCAAACCTCAGGGACAGCAAAGAGTGCAGACATGGGTGACAGCATTCTGGATCGCACGGGGTTGCTCTGTGTCCCCTTCTTCCCTCCACTCTGGCCCCTGTTAGAGAGCTTGTGGCACAGTCCCTGGACCTTGCAGCTCAGTGGTCACTTTCCCAGGGACACCCTGGGCTGTTTCTCGAGATGTGGCCACCCTGGCATGAAACTAGATCCGACTCCTGTCTTCCACCAACCATGCAAGATGACCAAGAGTCACAGATAAGTTATGTCCATTCCAAGTAGTAAAAAACAAACTGCTGTGGTAAGTGAGCCATCCTCATTCAGAGTCATTGGAGAGAAAGCAACAGTAAAGATACCTTAATGTTATTGGTGGCTGTGTTGTAAAGTGCAGTTGGGTGATTGATTTCAGACTCAGTAGGGATGTTTAGATTCACACTGGGGGAAACGTCCTTCCTGTTTCCTGCTTCCCATCTGGCAATTCTGATTATGTCCTCTGTGGCGCTTTTCCCCTTGCATCTACACTGTCTGGGTGGAGCATGTACATCCATGGCTTTGCGTCCTGTGGTGATAAAAACACCAGCTGGGGCATGTGCGCCACTGTGACTCTCCACACCTGGCCCAGCTAGAACCCCGCAGGAGAACTGCCTCTGCTTCCCTCATGCCTGGTGCCACCACCTGCCTAGGAACAGGCAAGGGTGGCCCGGGCTGTGAGCTGCTGTCACTCAAAGCTCCTTGGGGGAGCCCACAGCCACAGGAGAGGTAGGGATGGCGTCTTGATGCTTCTTGTGCTTGCATGGCACCTCCCAAGGCCCGAGGCCCGGGTGAGGGCAAGAGAGCAGGAGGAGACAGGAGAGAAAGGTGCTGGGGAAGGAACTTGTCATAAATCAGGTGTGTGAGTGCTTCCAGCAGCTTCTCCCAGCTGCTTCCTGTCTGGGTATGAGAGGAGGCAGATGTGCAGAGGAGCAGGGGACTTGCCACAGCCGCAGAAAGGCGGGTGCCACACAGGCCTCACGTTAGCTTCCCACATCGCAGGGGCTTAGTGAGGAAGGGCGAGAGCGAGCGCAAGAGGTCAGTCATGCCGGGTGCTCAGGGTGCCTTCTCTACTGCAGAGCTGGGCCTCTGCCTGGGGCTCTGGAGAGCAGGTGGTCACGAGGTGCCGGTGCTCACCCCATCCTGCCACAGAGGAGGAGTAGGAGGTGTGCTGGCTTACACCGGCAGTGCTGGGATGGGGAGACGTGTGTTTCTCTCCCTCCAAACCACTCAGTCACTTTGGAAATATCAAGGCCTTCATTCTAAAGTGGGAAGGCAGGCTCCTCACTAAAGGAGCTTCCTCTCTGCTTTCTCCTCACAGTCTATCTGAGACAGAGGAGGAAGAGATAGAGCAGATGCTGGCCACCTTTCTCCATCCCTTTGGATGTCACAAGCTTGTCCATTCTGGTGGCCTTCCCTCCTTAAAATTCTCCCGTGTCAGCTCGCCACGTGTATATGACCGTGCCCCTGTACACTTCCATGAGAGCACAGAAAGTGCCTGCTCTTCCCACAGCCCTGATGTCCGGGCAGCCTGGAAGGCTATACTCCGCCTGCTGGTGTCTGTCTTTACAGCAGGGTTCAAAGTAGAATCTTTTAGAAAGTGGTAGAATTGGTTTTTAACATTCTGCATTTTAAGGCAATCTTGTGCATACCTGTTCATGTGTGGTTTGTGGTTGGGGGTTGCACGCCCTCCCAGTTCCTCCCGTGCCCCATGCATGCCACGCATCTGGTGGCTCAGTGCTGAAACGGGGCCTGGGTGATTCCGCAGGGCCCTTCTCTCCACGGAACACTTATCAAATTGCATTGATGTTTGGTCCAGGAGAAGACTGGCTGTCATTCCACCACAACAATCCAAATGGAAGATTCCCCTGTGTTTGCTACTGTAAATCAAGTCATAAAAATGTGGGAAGGAATAACGGACTCCTTCTGGAAACTGGAATAGGTTTTGCCATATGTGCAAAACATTTCCAGTTTCCAGAAAGTCCATTATTCCTTTAAAGACAATGTCTTGGGTCTGTTGGGCTGTCTTTGACAGAAGCAAGCCTGGACCCAGGAGCCGAAATCTAAAATCCTATTCTAGTCTCACCTTCATGGCAGCACGGCCAGGAGTGGGCCAGCTTTCATGTCTGGAAAGAGAGTCACCTGTCAGGAGGCCCGGCATCCCACCACGTACCAAAACCCATCAGGGAAAACTAAAAAACTGCCAGAATTTAAATATGGGTGTTGGAGCTAAAGAAACTGCATTAAGGCCGGGCGCGGTGGCTCACGCCTATAATCCCAGCACTTTGGGAGGCCGAGGCGGGTGAATCACGAGGTCAAGAGATCGAGACCATCTTGGTTAACATGGTGAAACCCCGTCTCTACTAAAAATACAAAAATTAGCTGGGCATGGTGGTGAGAGCCTGTAATCCCAACCACATGGGAGGCTAAGGCAGGAGAATTGCTTGAACCCAGGGGGCGGAGGTTGCAGTGAGCCGAGATCACGCCATTGCACTCCAGCCTGGGTAACAACAGCGAAACTCCATCTCAAAAAAAAAAAAAAAAGAAAAAGAAACTGCATTAAAAATTTTCTTTATTGTAGAGGTTTTTTATTTTAGGAAACACACAGACACTCTTTGCCCTTTTGCTTCTCTTTCCTGTTCACACAGAGGCAAAATCCCACTGCTCTTACCCTGTTAGGTTCTTGTATTTGCCACATCAGGTTTCCTCTCTCAAGACTGAGCTGTGAATATTCTTCCTTCCTGACAGGGGGAGTCGGTGAAGTACTTCCTGGACAACTTGGACCGGATTGGCCAGCTGGTGAGTAAGCACCCCCACCTGAAGAAGCTGGGCTCCAAGATTAGAAAACGTTTGTCCAGAGACCAAAGCAATCCACAGCGTGAGGGCTCAGCTGGACTTACAGGCCAAGCTTGTTCTATTACGTTAGCACTATAACATTATGCTCTCTGTTAGATCTGGGCTTCGTCTCAGCAGGGAAGGGGAGGAAATTGTCCTGTGAGAATGCCTTTCACCGTAAAGGAGACAGACAGAGGAGTTCTTGAGTGAAAAAAGGAGGACTTCGTTTATCTTACAGAAAATTCAAACATTTACAAAAACGAATAGTCCAATGAAACCCCAGGTGCAACATTATCACTGATTGCTGGTCCTGTTTCAGCAGCCCTGCCCCTACCTCCAGGAGCAAATGCACAGCCATGTCGTTTCACCAATAATATTTTAGAGTACCTCTACAAGATGACTCTCAAAATCTTAACCACAATACCGTATGGCTCCTGAAAAATCAGCAGTAATTCCATAATGTCAGCCTAGTCAGTCTGGAGATTTTCCCTCTTGTCTCATTAATGTTTTCTTGTTGATTTTGCTTTATTTTAGCAATTTGAATCAACAACCTAATAAGGCCCATGCGTTGCAGTAGGTCAATATCGCTTAAGTTTTCATCTGTCTGTCTCTGTCCTTTTTCTTTCAGTGTATGTATTGGAGTAACTGGATTATTTATCCCGTAGGGTTTCTTACTATCTGGACTTTGCCCTTCCACCCCTGTAGTGTTATTGAAGATGTTTCTCTGTCCCCTGCATAACCCGTGGGTGGTGGGCAGACTTCTGGATCGAGGCTTGATCCTGTCCCTGTTGCTCTTTTTGCAAGACAGCTACCTGAGTGGTGCATGCACTCATCACAAGAGGTGGGTTTTTTGGTTTTTGTTTTTGTTTTTGAGACAGGGTCTCACTCTGTCACCCAGGCTGGAGTGCAGTGGTGCAGTCATAACTCGCTGTAGCCCCAACCTCGTAGGCTCAAGCCATCCTCCTGCCTCAGCCTCTCAAGTAGCTGGAACTACAGCATGCGGCACCATGCCCAGCTAATGTTTTTACTTTTTGTAAATACGGGGTTTTACTATGTTTCCCAGACTGGTCTTGAACTCCTGGGCTCAAGCTATTCCTCCCACTTCCCAAAGCACTAGGATTATAGGTGTAAGCCACCATGCTTGGCCTGGAGGATTATTAATAGTGCTAAGTCCAAGTGGGTGAAGAGTGACTACGGTTGCCTGTGTGTTGCTAAAGACTTAAAGATTTTTTCTTTTTTCTTTTTTTTTTTTTTTTGAGATAAAGTCTCGCTCTGTCGCCCAGGCTGGGGTACAGTGGTGCTATCTATCTTTAATATTTGTATTTTTAGTAGAGATGGGGTTTCACCATGTTGGTCAGGCTGGTCTCGAACTCCTGACCTCAGGTGAGCTGCCTGCCTCAGCCTCCCAAAATGCTGAGATTACAGACGTGAGCCACCGCGCCAGGCCCAAGACTTGAAGAATTTTCCAAGAATAACAAATACATTGCAGACCAAATTTAAATCACATTACAAAACCTAAATTATTTCACAGTAATTTAGTTCACCTAAATTAGTTTTGGAAGCTGTAACTCTGGAAGTTAGATAAATAAAAAGGTATCTCTGGTATGGAAACAAACAAAATTGGTAAATTCTCTCTGGAGAAGAAAATGGATGTGATTTTCAGCTGGGGCGTGTCCATGAGTGTTCTGATCATTCGTCCACAGACTGGTGAGCCTCTTTTCGTTTTGAAATAAAGTATTTGATTCTTCCACTTTCTGTTTCACGGCCAGTTGATAATTTTATAAATGAAATTTGCTTTTGGTATTTGGTTCAACCTCTTGCAAAAGTCGATCTCTTTCCTTCCACCCTATCTTTTTGCCATCTTTTTATTTTCATGTGTTCCTTCTTGCCCTCCTAAATGTCTGCCTCATCCTGTGTTTTACAGAATTACTTTCCTAGTAAGCAAGACATCCTGCTGGCTAGGAAAGCCACCAAGGGGATTGTGGAGCATGACTTCGTTATTAAGAAAATCCCCTTTAAGATGGTGGATGTGGGCGGCCAGCGGTCTCAGCGCCAGAAGTGGTTCCAGTGCTTTGATGGGATCACGTCCATCCTGTTCATGGTCTCCTCCAGTGAGTATGACCAGGTCCTCATGGAGGACAGGCGCACCAACCGGCTGGTGGAGTCCATGAACATCTTCGAGACCATCGTCAACAATAAGCTCTTCTTCAACGTCTCCATCATTCTCTTCCTCAACAAGATGGACCTCCTGGTGGAGAAGGTGAAGACCGTGAGCATCAAGAAGCACTTCCCGGACTTCAGGGGCGACCCGCACCGGCTAGAGGACGTCCAGCGCTACCTGGTCCAGTGCTTCGACAGGAAGAGACGGAACCGCAGCAAGCCGCTGTTCCACCACTTCACCACCGCCATCGACACCGAGAACGTCCGCTTCGTGTTCCATGCTGTGAAAGACACCATCCTGCAGGAGAACCTGAAGGACATCATGCTGCAGTGAGCGGGAGAGCCCCAGTTTCCAGCGTCCATCAGCAGCCTCCAAGGCTGTGGCTCAGGCCCTGTGGTGTGTATCGTCTCTGTGGTCCTTGAGTGGGTTTCTCGGATCCGTGCCCTCAAATACCTGGCTCCAGAATGCTGTCAGCCCAGCCCAGCCAGCGAACTCCAGGCAAAAGGACATGGACACTGTCATGTTAGCTACTGAATCCTGGGGACGAGTAAAACTACTGAAAATCCAAGGGATCATTGTGTTATTAATATGGAACATCTAATAACACTGCTTGCTTTTCTTTACAGAAATTTTACTCTTTTTCTGACACAATTTAATTGAGGACTGTGTGTGTGCGCGCGCGCACGGGTGCACACACGCTCTGTCTTTAATGACAAAATCACAAAAACCAGCTGGCCTTGCAGATGGCTTTTCTAACTCGCAGGTCTTCCTGAGACAGACTAACCTGAGAGCTTTGCCTAACGGTAGCTTGTAGAGATCCAGTGCACGCCAATGCTGCTAAACTCAGTGCCTGAGCCCGGCCCTGCAGCCCCAGCCGCAGTGTCTGAAGGCCACCTCCCAAAGGGAGCACGTTGCCTTTGCAAACTCCCATGCCAGTTTTCCTAAGAGTCCCTCATCCAGCCTTTTAGATAGAGCTGAGGAGCCATGCCTAGGATCCCCTCCCAGCTCTGAGGACAGGATGGGGGGCTCTGCAGGTGTGGATTCACCTCAGCTCCCCTGCAGGGGGCTCAGTCCTTCCTGCCCTGCCAGATGCCCAGCAGCACAACATGGAGTAGGACAGGATGCCTGTGGTGACTGCTGCTTCGTCCTTGCACACACAGCGGTGCTCTTCACCCCTAGCCACCCCCGCCCAACCTGATGGCAAAGACAGAAACCAGGTCGCCTTGCAGATGGCTTTCCCATCCAGCAAGTCATCTGCTCACACGCAGTTGGCAGCACATAGCGCTTCCTTCTTTCAAAAACATTCCTCTTCTGGGGCTTCAGAAAGCTGGCAAGGCGACCAGCAGAGCTTTTGTTAATGCCCTAGCTGCTTGGCGAGCTAACAGCTGACCTTTCAGGAAGCCCACAAATGCTGGAGGAATCTGGGTTTCTCCACACAGCCACTCCACCAGTGCCTTCGGTTTCATTAAGAATGACCACGCCTGTTCTCAGCTCTCCTAAGGCTGATTCTCATCAAGGCCCCTCGCTTCTGTGACTGCTTGCAGAACAAGTAAACACTCTCGGATGCCGCTGTCCTGGGGGAGTCCACCCGAAGCCTGTGAATGTTGATGCGAGCTGGCCAATCCTGGGCCCAGCTCACTCGTTCAGCTACCTGCTATGTGTCTTTCACTGTGTTTAAAATACATTGCATTCCAAGCTGGTCCCCTCTGTGTATCACTCTACTGAGAAATCCTGCCTAGTATGTTTGGGGATGTATCAGCTTTAAAAGCAAATGAAAAGCTTCCTCTTAATTGGCACCCGAATGTTACTGTGGCTCAGTCACACATCCCAGGGCCCTGTCCCGAGGCCATGCTGCCCCTGACCCCGAGCCCCTCTGCAGCTCTCTCTGGGCTTGTTTTCCTGCAAACCCAATCGACAGAAGCCCTGGGACAGATGCAGAAGCAGAAAGAGGAGGGAGGGGGACCTGCCTCTGGGTCACCCTGTCAGCACAGCGTTTTCATTAGGAGACAGTGTGGACTCTCTCTTGTGGTGCTCAAGGGTGTGCGTCAGTGTTTGCTGGGCTTACAGTTCTTAATTTGGCTGGATAATGAAGTTTCTGTTCTTGTACTGCATCCTTTGGCTCTTCACAGATCTAAAGGATGTGACCAGGGATTAGTGCCAATGACCACAATTTTAAAGGAGAAAGGAAACTCTTGGTGGGTCCCTCGGGATGGTCTCGGGTCACATTTTCAGTTTGCAGCAGTGAAGTGCAGCTTGGTCCACAGCGTGGTGAGCTTTGTGTGCTGCCTGGGTCAGCTTTCACTATCCCCCATGTTTGTCAGGACCCAGAGCCCAGAGGAAGTGCAAGCGGGTCCTCCACCAACTTGGACTGCCTCTTGGTGGCGCTGTTGGAGGCAGCACCACCATGATTGGCATGGCAGGGGAGTTGTTTGAAACACCTTCCTGAGTAGTCCAGCCTGGTCAGTGAGTGCTTGTTTTCCTTTAAACAGTCTGACATATTTACTAATCGCTTTCAAACCGGAAGCATGAGAGTAAGGAGATGTTGTGAGGTCTGTTTAACTTGATAGAAAGCGCGGTGGAATGACCCCCGGCCCAGGTTCTTGACTCGCTCAGCCACTGACCCCACCACCCTGGCCTTGCTGAGCTGGACTTCCTCCTCATCCTCATGACCAGGGTGAATTAGGAAGTTTTTAAAGATACCCCCTTCCAAATTCTGTAACTCATTGTCATTGGAGAAGGTAACTCTTTGCAAGGCTAAACTATGATCATTTACAACTTTTTTACACATAGACTGTAGTCATTTTTGTCTCCAGAACATTAGGCTTTTGTATTTTTTAATTTTAATTTCACTGTTAATCTTTATTGTCTTTTTTATTAAGATGTTGGAAAAGCAGGAGGTAGTTGTGCCTCGACAATTATTGCAAAAAATGTAACAATAAACTTCCTCAAAATAAGATATGTTCCTCATAGCTATACTGTTTACACCTAAGAATGCATGTAGGGTTTTTACTGAAATCTATTTTAAACTCTTCTGTATGTTGAGATATTGTTTCAAAGATTTTGAGTCATAGGTCTGTAATTTATAGAGATCTCTAGAATTCCTATTGTAATTTTCCTACTTTGTTAAAAATGAGTCATTATTTTAACTCCAATATTTAAAAAAAAAAAAAAAACCTCTTAGATGATTAGTTAGAACTAACTTGGGGGTTCTGGGAGCAGAGATCTACTAATCTGGTATTGTAAGGCGGAGGCTCCCATTGGAATGGTAGTGGTCCAGGTCAGTTGCTCGTGGCGTAAGCTTTGCACAGAGTATTAGCAGCGGGAGGGTCTGGCTTGAAAATTTGGCCACCCTTAGCCTCTGGATGTTTATTAAAATAAATTTAGTCTTTCTTGGCTCAATATAAAATATTGCTAGGATTCAAAACCAATGCTAAACTGATTTTTAAGTCCCAGAAGTTCAGAGCGAATCACTCTAACCTTTTTTTTTCTTTTTTCGAAACGGAGTCTCACTCTGTCACCAGGCTGGAGTGCAGTGGCGCAATCTCAGTTCGTTGTAAACTCAGCCTCCCGAGTAGCTGGGACTATAGGTGCCTGCTACCACACCCAGCTAATTTTTTGTATTTTTAGTAGAGGCAGGGTTTCACCATGTTGGCCAGGATGGTCTTGGTCTCTTGACCTCGTGATTTTCCCACCTCAGCCTCCTGAAGTGCTGGGACTACAGGTATGAGCCACCGCACCCGGCTGTAATCCTAATTTTATTCGAACATGGTTTATTTATTCATCACAGTTATTATTTACACATACCAAACAAAGCCTGCCATGTAGGAGAACCACTGTAAATAGTATTTGGGGCTGGGTGCAGTGGCTCACACCTATAATTCCAGTACTTTGGGAGGCCAAGGTGGAAATGCTTTGAGCCCAGCAGTTTGAGACCAGCCCAGGCCACAAAGCGAGACCCCATCTTTACAGATAAACAGAATTGGCTGGGCATGGTGGTGCGTGCCTGTAGTGCCAGCTACTTGGGAGGCTGAGGCAGGAGAATCGCTTGAGCCTGGGAGCTTGAGGCTACATGAGCTGTGATCACACTGTCCACTCTAGCCTGGGCAAGAGAGCAAGACCCTATCTTAAAAATACATGAAGATGCCGGGCGCGGTGGCTCAAGCCTGTAATCCCGGCACTTTGGGAGGCCGAGGCGGGTGGATCACGAGGTCAAGAGATCGAGACCATCCTGGTCAACATAGTGAAACCCCGTCTCTACTAAAAAAAAATACAAAAAAAAAAAATTAGCTGGGCATGGTGGCGCGTGCCTGTAATCCCAGCTACTCAGGAGGCTGAGGCAGGAGAATTGCCTGAACCCAGGAGGCGGACATTGCGGTGAGCCGACATCACGCCATTGCACTCCAGCCTGGGTAACAAGAGCGAAACTCTGTCTCAAAAAAAATACATGAAGATGTGTTCCAGAGGCTTTCATTCAAAACACTCTATTTTTAAAGCATGACGTGGCAGCATATATACCTGAACACACGCATGTGAGCGTGAGAGGCCCCGCTCTCTAAGATGGGGAAGCTCGGAGGGGAAGGACCTTGTGTTCTGGAGACCAGAGGCACCCGAGGGGATAGCAGGTGGAGGTTCTGTCCTTGCAACCTTTGTGGTTATCGTTCCAGCCAGAAAGTGAGAAGACCACTCCTGGGAAGCATAGGCACTGTCCGGTCCTCGGCATGGTGTGACTGGAGCTCTCACGCCCAGGCCTCCACTGGATCTTGCACTTAAGCATCACTGCACACATCTCCTCTTTCCCAAACAAGCAGCTTTCTGGAAAGAGGAGTGGGGATGCCGCTCAGCGCCATTGCCCGTGTGTGGCCAGTGGGGCCTTGAACTGACCACAAGTGGAAAAGGCAGAGAGTGTGCCAGAAAAACACCCGCCCTGAGCACACAGTGTGCTCCGACTGTGGGCTGAGCTCTGGGAGCCTGGATGTCCTCACATTTCCGTGCTGGATTGGCCTAGCGGCTTTCTGCCCTGGGGACACAGTCGATCACGAGGCGCTCTCACCCGGGTAGTGTGCTGAGCCACCAAGCCCGAGACCCCAGCTCATAAGTGCAGGTTTCCCCATGTCCCAGGTGGTTCTGACGTCAGCCACGGTTGACAGCCACTAAAGGGGCCAGCTGGGAGGTTCCTTCCAGGTTTAGGGACATCCATGTTTAGCGTGGTGCGGATTGTATTTCACCATATAATGCGCCACCAGGTCTTCTCACTGGCTAGCACCCTGCCTCGAGAAGAAGTGCAGGGATGGTGGGTTTTCTTTTGTGATTTAAGGGCAGAGAGGAAATCCTTGCTAGTCAGTGTTTCATCACGTGTGTGCAGCCTTTCCCAATCTGTTGGCGCCATTTCTCTGTAAGGTGCGTCACATGCTTAGCAGCTTGAAATTAAGGAAACTTCGCTTTGAAGAGGACAGACCACTTTAAGGCTTACTTAATTGGCACAGCAGCCCCAGGGAGAGATGGTCCTTAAATACGGGATCCTGTTGTTTCCTTGAAGCCTTGGCATTCAGGGGAGCTGGCCCAGGCCTGAGAGTTGGCGGGGGAGTGCAGCGGGTGTGCTGGACGCCTGCATACAGAAGCACCAGGAGAGGGTCTGGCACTGCGCGCCCTGGAAGGGGATGGTTCACTGACGTCAGCCTTTCAATCTCATGCTCATTTTGTGAGGTGTTGTTACTGGACCTGGAAAAGTGTTAGGTTTCCCAAGAAAGGAGCCGAAGCTTCCTTTTGACCAGGCCTCAACGGCAGGTGACAGGCTACCAGGGAGAGACAGAGTCTGCGGTTTGGGTGGTGACTGAGCTGGAACTGGATGGGGCGGGGATGTGCTGCACTTGCCTCCAGGTCTCACGTTCATGGCCTGTCTCACTTGTTCTGTAGGAAAGTCTTCAGATCACAAAGACCTCCCCTTGTCCCTTACTCGCTGCTCTGTCTTCCCTCCAGAACCCTGTGGAACTTGGAGGCGGGTTATTTTTGGTGTTCAGGGTAGTATTTTGAAATAGATGCATCGGATTTCTGGGCTGCAGTATTGCCATGTCCGGGTGGAAGCTGACTTTAGACCACAGACAGGTCACCACTCACTGGAAGCATCCTTCGCCCCTCCCCTTGTGTGGCTGTGTCTGTCTGATGCTGCGGGCCCAGGGCAGCCCCTTCAAGGAGATGCCGGCGTGGTGTGGTTCTGCTGACCACAGGCCATGGCCATGGCTCTAGCCCGTGAGCCTGGAGGACCTAAAGGCTCAGAACAGCCATGCTTGGCATGTGCTGAACTAGTCCCTGGGAGATGAGCTTTTCTCAGTATTTGAAATTCCCATTCAAAGGGCATACTTGCAGAACCCAGCAGGGGGAAGCAGGAGGTTCCTAGAAGGGAGTGAGTTCCCAGATACCCTGGCATGGCGGACACTGCTAGAAGCCAGTGTCCATGTGTGGTGAGGGGTAGGAAGTGGATGGAACTCTGAAATAGACCATAGTGCTCCTGCCCAGAAAAGCAGACCACCCACTGGGCACAGGCTTCTCTGTCCTGACAGATCCAGGTGTGGAGGGGACGAGAATTGCTCCCACACTTAACCCTGACATTTGGAAATCCTTCCTGGAAGATGACACTCTCATGAGTCCAGCAGCCTCAGCACCTGGCTGACGGTGCATTTGCTGGGAGTCGTGTTGAAAATCAGGTGCTTTCTTTTGAGCAGGTTCCAGGCAGTCATTTTCTCCTGTTGGTTTCCTTTTGGATGTGTGTGTAACATGAACCAAAGCAGGACATGGGTCCTGTTACCGGAGGCCGTGGCGGGGGGGACGTCAGCCTGAATTTCCTGCTGGGCAGACACAGCCTGGCCCTCAAGTGAGTGGGGTAGACAGGGTATGGAGAGGCACCAAGAGCCGTGACTGGTGGAAGGGCTTCCCTTCCCTCGCCTGGTCCTGTTGCTGAAAATGAAGGGCTCTTGTTCCAGGCCTGTCACCTCAGCACCGTTTAATTAACAATGAATTCACTTCATTCTGTGATTTTTTTTTTTTTTTTTTAGGGCAGAGTCTCGCTCTGTCGCCCAGGCTGGAGTGCAGTGGCACAATCTCAGCCCACTGCAACCTCTGCTTCACAGGTTCAAGTGATTCTCCTGCCTCAGCCTCCCAAGTAGCTGGAATTACAGGTGCGCACCAGCATGCCTGGCTAATTTTTTGTATTTTTAGTAGAGACGAGGTTTCACCATGTTAGCCAGGATGGTCTTGATCTCCCGACCTTGTGATCTGCCTACCTCAGCCTCCCAAAGTGCTGAGATTATGGGCATGAGCCACTGCACCCTGCCTATTCTGTGATTTTAAAAGCTGATATATTTTACCCAAATGAATGTAACCCCAGCAATTCGTGATCGAGGTAGAGCTTTCCTGGGGGACCACATCTTCTCAACTTGCCCAGCAAACTGTGTGAGCCCCAACTGGCTTGGACTGGGTGGCTCACCTGTTAAACTTTCCCTCGTCTGGACTTCTGGTCAGATTTTATCTCCGCAGACAGATGTAGGGGCGGTCGAGAGCCATGGCCCTCTATGAGGAGGATATAAATGTCCACGCCCAGCTCTGGGGCCTTCTGGTACTAGCTCCACGTGCAGAGGGAGGCTCTGAGGATGGCTGCTGGAAGAGCCGAGGTGTGTGACCGGCAGACCTAATTGTTGCTGTCTGCAACTTCAGCCTCTGCCCTGGAGCTGTGGTTAAAGCTGATCTGAATTGTCCCCGAGACCTTGGGGAGCACCAAGGGGGCATGCCGGGCTGTGGCTATCAGTGCCCCTAGCAGTGTGAACCCCTTGAGACTGTGGCACGCACCCCTCCTCCTCCTCCATCCCACAGGTGGCTCCCGAGGGACCTCCCACAGCCTCGGGGTGATGCAGGAGGTCTTCGCCACCAATGTCTTTCCCATCTGTCCTCCCCAGAAAAAGTGACTACAAACTAGGCCAAGGACACTGGGTCAGGTAGGAGACTTTGAAACTTGGGTGTTGAGAACTGAACCAGACTTGTATCTGGAAATCACATGAATGAGGTGGGTTCTTTGTGGCTGTGCCATTCACCCGAGCTGTTGGGATGAACCCGGGTGCGTGTTTCCACGTTCCCCTGCAAACAGGTGCCAGCAGCTCTTGAAATGTAGCTGGGGGTGACAGGTGCTGAACACGTGTCTGCAGCAGAGCTCCCACGCCGCCCGCAGGCCCTGTGGGCTGTGTGCTCTGTGGTACTTTGCAGTTAGGAGTCCACGTGTTAAGATTTTTTTTTCTCCTCTTTTATAAAATGTAGTCATGTTAATTTCCACACTACTCACTGGTATACAACTACCATGCAAATACATTTCAAATTTACTTTTTTTTTTTTTTTTTTTTTTTTACAGAGTGAACCTTCTTGATTTTTATTTTATTGTTTTATTTTATTTTATTTTAAAGGGTCTCGGCCAGATGTGGTGGCTCACACCTGTAATTCCAGCACTTTGGGAGGCTGAGGTGGGCAGATCACAAGGTTAGGAGTTCAAGACCAGTCTGGCCAACATGATGAAACCCTGTCTCTACTAAAAATACAAAAATTAGCTGGGTGTGGTGCAAGCCTGTAATCCCAGCTAGTCAGGAGGCTGAGGCAGAAGAATCACTTGAACCTGGGAGGTGGAGGTTGCAGTAAGCTGAGATCGCACCACTGCACTCTAGTCTATGTGATAGAACGAGATTCTGTCTCAAAAACTAAAATAAAATATAGGATCTCACTCTGTGGCCCAGGCTGGGAGTTCAGCAGTATGATCATAGCTCATTGCAGCCTCGAAACTCCTGGGCTCAAGCAATCCTCCCACCTCAGCCTCCCAAGTAGTTGAGACTACAGACATGTGCCACCACCCACACCTGGCTATTTTTTATAGAGATGGAGTCTCAACTGTGTTGCCCAGGCTGGTGTTGAACTCTTGGCCTCAAGTGGTCCTCCCACCTCAGCTTCCCTGAAGTGCTGGGATTACAGGCATGAACCACTGCACCCAGTCTGGATTCTTTAACAAGCCTATTTATGCAAAATTTAAAATCTTTGTTGAGTCTGTCAGTCTCTAGCATCTCCAAAAATTACCTTTTAACCTGTCAGGCAAATTGGTTTAAAACATTCAAAAATGTCCTCTTTCTTAACTCCATTTGAACCAGCTCACATCGATGGGCACAGTATTGTATGCTGACCAAGCATCGATAGGAAATTCTGTGGTCATAAGCTCGGGGCCTGTGCGTGGCCCCTGAAAATGGCTCATGGCCACTTTCCTGTGCTCGGCTCCCAGCCCACGCAGCAGGAGGACACACTGCTGGAGGGACCAGTCAGGTGGCCTTCTAGCTGTAGCACCTGAGCCTTCTGGGGCCTTAAATACAGAAAGGAACCGAGCGCTCTGCGCAGCCCCTCCCCGACGGTCACTGCATGCCAGTACCATCTGTGCCGGGCCGTCCTGCTGTGACCAGACTCACTTTAGAAATACAGTGTGCTAGGTTAAGATACGATAAAGTGTAAAAATGTATAGCCATGGTGGTTTAACACGTTTTGTATATATGATCTTTATAAATCTATTAAAATTTGCCTTAAATTACACCTGTCTTCCTGGCCTGTTGTGTCCCTACCTCCCTCACCACCTTTGAGAAACGGGGCCCCCCAGTGTGGCACCCACCCACCGCTTTCAAACAGAAGATTCTGCCATGTGCATCGCATCCACAGGCTTCCGGGGTGCATTCCACCACAGGGCAGGCACCTTTCCGGAAGCAAAGGCCTCCTCACATCTTCCACGTGTCTGCGGTATGTGGCAGGAGAGGGAGGTGAGCACTCAGCACAGAGCCCAGCTCAGGCCTTAGACCCTGTCCTTCCTCCCCTGAACTCCACCCTCCCCTGGCCTTGCCATTCCTGGGTTGTTCTTCCTCTCAGCGTCAGCAGGAACCTCCCACGCCACCCAGTGTTTCTTCGAGAGTCGGTCATTTTGCAGCTGCTGGTCACCACCACCAGACAGACCTATCGGCATAGGGGACGCGCACAGGCAGCCAGCGATGGTGGCCCACAGGGGCATATGAGAAACATGCTGTAAGTGATGTTCGTATAAACAGAAATAATGGGCTGGACATGGTGGCTCACACCTATAATCCCAGCACTTTGGGAGGCCAAGGTGGATGGGTCACTTGAGGTCAGGAGTTCGGGACCAGTCTGGCCAACATGGTGAAATCCCATCTCTACTAAAAATACAAAAATTAGCTGGGTGTGGTAGTGGTCATCTGTAATCCCAGCTACTCAGGAAGCTGAGGCAGGAGAATTGCTTGAACTCAGGAGGCAGAGGTTGCGGTGAGCCAAGATCATGCCACTGCACTCCAGCCTGGGCAATAGAGCAAGACTGTCTCAATAAATAAAATAAAAATTCAACAAAAGAAATAATGATCCCCTCCTCCCATATAAAACACACACTAGCCATTCCTTTTTGCCACAGCACATGAAAAATACTGTGACATGGGGACATGTGAAATGGGGAGTGAATGTTTATGAAGTGACTCTGTTTGACAGGTGTTTTAAAGGCCTCTCGCAGTGACTTTGTGGCTTGACTTCCACATGAGCAGATGAACCCGTCCACATCAGCAGAGGAGCCAAGTCTCGGAGGGGAGCAGCGCCTTTCACAGAAAGCTCCCGCAGCAGTGAGTGGCAGTCCTGTAGGGAGGGTCCTGTGGGCTCCTTGCATTCTCAAATGGAAGGAATTGCTTCTCAAACTCAGTCAACACATTCCCCTTTCCATTTAGACTTCCAGAATTTCATCCTCTTCCTTTAAGCCCTTTTTAAAATTTGGGGTTGATCACATTTATTAATTTTGAGGTTGATAATGTAATATGTAAGCATTATCAAAAAACAGTAACAGTTTATTTTGTATATCGGAGTCCATCCATCACTGCAGTACTAAGATGCCCAAGGTGTATTTCCACTTGGACTGGACTTTTAAACATAACCGTGCCATACGATCAAGTGGTGATTAAAGCTCACTTAACCAGGGCAGAGTCGTCCCCATCGGAGAGGCTACTGCAGGGCCATGGGATGTGTTGGGCCAAGGGGTGCTCTGGGCTCTGCTGTCCGGGCAGAGGAGGGAGCTCTGCCAGGTGCACTCGCCTTTGCCTCCTTTAGGTATCACTCCTGCTCAGGGGTCCGTAACAGACATCAGGTCATGCCATCAAGAGCCCAGTTGAAATAACTGCCTCCAAGTGCTCCAGGCAGGAGAGGCAGCTGGAGGAGGGCAGGAATGAAGAGGAGACATCCCCCTTTCTGACAGGTGCTCCCTGCAAGCCCCAGGAGGCCGTCATTCTGTCAAAGGAGTTGGGGTGGCAGCCCCCTGCCCATCCAGAAAAGGCCTCGAGCCCTCACAAGTGGGCGCCCAAGGGGACAGCCACCACCAACCCAGAGGGGCACAGGTGGAATGTGGTAGAAGCTTGAGTTCTCTTCAAAGGAAACAAAGAATGACCTGTTCCTGTGGCTTCCCTGCATCTCTTTCCTTCCTGCTCATACATTTGGAATAAGCGGCCAGAGCTTACCTCTTACCACTGCCTGGGTTCAGCAACCCTGAGAAAACTGCGTTCTCTACTCTAGGGCTCTCTGCCTCTTCCACCAGCCCACTCCTCTGCCCATGGTTTCTGTGACTCCCTGTTCCCAGAGGCCTACCCCAGGTGAACAGAGCACAGGGAAAGGAAGCCGCTGAGAGACAGACGCAGCTCGGCCCTGGCCTGCCCGCTGCTCCCTGACCACCAGACCAAGCCTGGCTACAGCGGTCCCTCAGGCTCCACAAGCCCCATCCTGTTAGAATGGCAGTGGCGCTGCAGTGGAAATGGAGCTCCTACGTGAGACAGTGTTGGAAGAGATGGTGAAAAGTCCACCACCTTCTGCTGTCAAAAGCCTAACCACAGAGGGGTATCAGCCTCAGACTGGATCCCACGCTGCCCTCAGGAGCCGTCAGCCGCACTCATCACCTTTGTCCACGTGCCAGGGGAGTGGGCACCTACTGACGCCATCAGCAAGCAAGAGTCAGGGCTGAACAAAACACGTCCCCGTTCATTCCTGCTGGTCACAGACCACCGAAGGAGGCCCATGAAGCAGACTCACAAGCGTGGTGAGGGCCTTTGAACAGAAGATGGTCTTAGACTAGCCGGGGGACAAAGGCATGTTGGCCTTTGCTGAGAAGTGACAGTTCAGTCATGCTGTATCCAAAAACACAGGCACACTGCGGCAGGCAGAGCACCCTTTGAGAGAAGATGACCACTGGACCCATAGGCAGGAGAGCCAGAACTCTTGGCAGGGTGGAGCCACGTGACTCCCGACCTCGCTCAGTTTCCAAACAACAGAATTGTGTTCATTAAAAACCCAGGGACAGCCGGGCACATGGCTCACACCTGCAATCCCAGCACTTTGGGAGGCTGAGGCAGGTGGGTCAGCAGAGGTCAGGAGTTCAAGACCAGCCTGACCAACATGGCAAACCCCCCCCATCTCTACTAAAAATACAAAAATTAGCTGGATGTGGTGGCACACACCTGTAATCCCAGCTACTTGGAAGGCTGAAGCAGGAAAATCACTTGAACCCGGGAGGCGGAGGTTGTAGTGAGCTGAGATCGGGCCACTGCACTCCACCATGGGTGACAGAGTGAGGCTCCGTCTCGAAAAGCCCAGGGAAGGCAGGCATGGTGGCCTGTAATCCCAGCACTTTGGGAGGCTGAGGCAGGCGGATCACAAGGTCAGGAGCTCAAGACCAGCCTGACCAGTATGGTGAAACTCTGTGTCTACTAAAAGTACAAAAATTAGCCAGGCGTGGTGGCGGGCGCCTGTAGTCCCAGCTACTTGGGAGGTGGAGGCAGAAGAATCACTTGAACCCAGAAGGTGGAGGTTTCAGTGAGCCAAGATTGAGCCACTACACTCCAGCCTGGGCAACAGAGAGAGACTCCATCTCAAACAGGCCTAGGGAGCAGGCATTTAGGGAGGCCTCGGTGGTAGAATCTGGCGGATATCGTCTTTGGCTAATCTTGCAAGAGCTCGGGTTCCTCTCAGAGACGGCAGGAGGTTGGACAGGACTCGCTCCCTTGACCCTCTCTGAGGGCCGTTCCTGTGCAGCCATGGGGGCAGGGGCCACTACATTCGCTTGACTCTGGTGAATATTTGGATTGCCTCAGATCATCAAGGAAACACTGCAGCGGAAAGAGTTGGACTGAATGCATAGTGACCGCAGGACGCTTCTTGGAAATTGCTTTTTAAAATAAACCCCTGCCATCAGCCTGTTTTCATTTGCCTCCCTACCCCAAGAAGCTGAGTTCAAACATAAACCTCCATTCTTCCGCGTTCTCATCAGGTGCTGCTGTAAGATTTCAGGAGAGGGAAGGCTGGTCTGGCATCTCCACCCGCGATCTGCATGTTTTTAACGGTGCTCAGGCAGAGGCTCTTTACAGTCAGGCAGGAAGTGTTTCCTAGATTACTCTGCAGTGTTTATCTTTGACAGCCTGGCGTTCCAAGAGCCATAAATTTGCTGTTTCCTTGGGTTTTCTTGAAACTGGGTGCCTCTGTGTGCAGTTGAGCCCACAGGGATTGAAGCTAGATTTCAGCTCTAGAGCAGTCTGCGTGCAGGGTGAGCTTCTGAGAGCCCTTGGGTGTGGGGCAAGCCTCTCCCAGGATGGCAGCCAGGCTCCCTCAAGTCTCTACCCTTGCAGGACCTGCAAACCTGGCCTAGAAGGTGGGCCGTTTGCTCCCAGCACACACAGGCAGGCCCAGGTCAGATCTGT
Source organism: Saimiri boliviensis (assembly GCF_048565385.1). Lineage (NCBI taxonomy): Eukaryota > Metazoa > Chordata > Mammalia > Primates > Cebidae > Saimiri > Saimiri boliviensis. The sequence continues at coordinate 25,460,348 of NC_133468.1, read as the reverse complement.
GAGCCCTGTCGCAAAGCCCCGATTCTCTCCGTCTTCAGGGGGATAAAAATATTCCTGTCTGGGACTCGCCCTCCTTCTATAAACAAATCAGTGAAGTCCCAGCAACCCCGGGTGTGTTGTCGTTGGCACCTTCACGTAAGAGTGCCAGCCACCCACCCAGGCTGCTCCTTGGAGAGAGAAGGGGCTGCCATGGCCAGAAAGCCTCCTGGTAGTTGGAAACAAGGGGGTGTGGGGGCTGCTCAGGGATCGGGGTGCAGGCCTCCCAAGTCGGTGCACCCTATTACTCTCTTCCTGCTCAGACCTCTCCAAGTTGCTTTCCCGAGAAACCTGCAGGACAGCGGGACAACATGGGGTTCAAACCAGAACAAACTGCGCCTCAACTTCAGCTCTGCCACTTCTGAGGCTCCCGCCTTTCCCAGTCCCATCTCGGCGGCCACATCCATACAGTGGGGACGCAGGCATCTGCCTTGCACGTCATTTTGAGACAAAGATGATGTTGTAAAAAAATTCGTTACGTTGGAGAGACCCCATACAACGTGGAGTTGACCGACGAGGGAAGATGTGCCTGTTCAAGTGGACCTGGGCAGGGCAGTGGGTCCCCTCCTCCCTCCGAGCCCTGGCTGTCCCTGCCCATTAGGTCTGCAGAGCAACTTCCTTGGCACTGTTCAGAGACCCTCTACATGTGGGTGTCTCCCTGGAATGTTCTAGCATCCCCTTTGAACTTGGTGGGATCTAAATTTGGACCCCCAGCTTTATCACTCGTGCTTGACTAAGCTATCTTATGTTTATTTTTTCAAGGCTTTTGGGGATTTCTTTCATCAGGGAAAGGTCGGAAGTAGATGTCCCACAGAACAGTATTAACAGGTCGGCACCCCTCCCTCCTTACCCATGCTCGGGAAGTGGGGGTGGGAGCAGCACTCAACTCACTTTCCTGTGCCCTCAGAGTTCACACCTTGGGCAGGAGTGGGGATGATTCTCCTCCCCTCATCTGACAAGGAGTTTGGGCTTTGGAGAGAGGAAGAGAGGGAAACGAATGAGGTTTCGAGGACTGTGGGGCTGCCTGAAGAGAGATTTGCCTCTCAGGGGGACACTGCTTCTCACCCCTTCATCAAAGTGTGGCTGTGATGTGGGAGTGTGTATTCTAGCTACTGCAGAAGGCACGGTAGCTTCCCCAGTCTCATCGCACACACAGCAATACAGATAACGTATGTCATGACTTGAAAGTATTTTTGGCTCCATGAGGCCCTGCTAACCTGACCTACCCAGATAGGTGAGGCTCTCAGAAGTCATCGCCACACTAGAAGACCCATCCTTGTGAATTCAGGGGCTTCGGACAGATAAGGAGACAAGAAAGCAATCAGGTAGGCTTTGCACATTTTTAAAAATTGAAAGAACCATGGTCCTGTGTGTCTTGGAAACCATCATCTCTAAATTTCATGTCAGTTCAACTTTGGCAGTGCTTAAGGAGGTTAGAAAGACTCGTGAGCTGTGACTTTCCTCATTACCTCTCCTCTGCCTTAGCATCTTCCTGGTCCCAAATTCCTGTCCACCGAAGGCAACAGACAGAACCTGGGGCTGACACTAGGAAGAGGACAGAGACCTGATTTCTCTTCCTCAAAACTGCATTTCAAAACAGTCCTCCCAACAGCTGTCTTAAAAAATTTCACTCCCATCTGCAACTTGGTAAAGGCTGTGGATAAAAGGTTTTTTGGTTTTTTTTTTAGTGGTTTGCTCCTTCCCACTTCAAAGCGCTTTTTTGGGACATGCATCGCAGTTGAGGGTCAAAGGACTTCAGTACAGAGAGACAGCGCAGAGGCTTTGGTCATAACCTCGATGCACTCCCACCCTCAGCCCAAGCCAGGCTGTTCTATCACCGCTGTTCAGTCTCACATCACTTCAGTGGTGAGCCTTTTGCAGAAGATGAAATCAGACAACAGGTAAGGTCACCTAGCAGGTGCACCAGCCAAATCCCCACAGTGAATGCTGAGTGGGGCTGTTCACGAATGGTCACAGCAATATTCTGCTGTCTCACGTCCCTGCCACATCCCCTCCCCATGAACCCAGGGTGGGGTCCTTGTCACTGCCTCAGTAGAGTGCAGGAAAGGTAACATTCTGTGATGTGAGGCCGAGTTATGAAAGGCCACAGAGCTTCCATCTGACCCTCAGAATGTCCACCTTAGGAAGGCAGCCACCATACTGTGAGGAAACCCAGGTCACTTTCTGAAAGGCCTGGCTCTTCTCTCCCCGCTTCATTCTATCAGTTACCTCCCACGTCACTGTCGTGCCTCTTAGAAGCTACACAAAAGAGAACGGGATGGAGGAAGGTCCTAATGCTACTTTGAGCTGCATCTTTGCTTCTCTGACATCCACACATACTTGTCCTTTTGCATTTTCTGGGACCAGGACCAGGAGCCTGTAGTCAGGCTCCACCAATGGCAGATTCACAGGGAAGCCTCAGCCCTCCTCACCTGCATAGCCCTTCTAGTTTTCGTGTTGTGTTTTGGATTTTCTTAGAAGCCCTCCAAAACCCTATTAGCCACCCACCCACAAAACGTCCAAGCTGCCCTGTTCTTGCCTCTTTCCAGAGGAAAGAGATCTCGCTGTGACCCCGCCCTCATCACTCTGCAGGGATTCTACTCTCAGAACCGGAAGTGTCTCTCCCTGGGACTCTGCACTGTAGGCTGAGGGGGAATGTTTGACGATGATGAAAGGGTCAGTTCATCATGAAGACACAACAGTCAAATGTGCATGGACATAAAAGAGCTTCAAAATGCAGGAACCAAAATTCAGCAAAATTAAAAGAGAAAATGCTAGGCCCTGGCTATGGAAAAACATACCCCTCTCTCAGCAATGGAAAGAACTAGACCAAAAGAAAAAAGGAAAGAAACCATCTGATCACCACCTCCACCTGCTCGGCACTGACAGTGCAGACGTCTTTGCCAAGAAACTTCCGCAAAACATCACCACAGTTTGCTTTCCCCACGGTGAGTGGCAGCCGCCTCAGGAATGAGGGGGCCCCTGCCCTCAGTGCCCATCAGCTCTCGCAGCGTTGGTCAGAAGAGATGGCAAACCCCAGAACTTCCACAGAGAGCCCATGTGAAGTCTGTAAGGGTCAGATGCCATTAGTGCCACAGAAAGTGACCCTTCTCTGTGCGTGTGGTTGACACTTGAGAAAGAAACAAATCCCCATCGCTCCCCCTTTAGCGGGGAGACCGAGCCTTGGAAGCTGGGTTGCAACGTGGAGCCCGTCTGCCCCCAGGGTCACTCATCTGAGCTGGCCTCTCCAGCTTCCGGCTATAAATAACTGAGGGGCAGGCCTGCAGCCTGGAAGGAGACAGGACGCACGCTGCTTCCTTCTGCCTCTGCGGGTGAGGGGGCTTTGCCCCACCCCCAGTACAGTCCACCTTGTGCTGTACGAGAAGTACCCAGGAGCCGGGAGGCCTCTCCATGTGTGCAGGCCCTTGAGGACCACTGGTTGGGACACAGGAGTTGGAGCTGCCTGATGACGGGTGTTCTGTGGCTTTTCTGTCACCCAGGCTGGAGCACAATGGCGTGATGACAGCTCACTGCAGCCTCGACCTCCTAGGCTCAAGCTATCCTCCCACCTCAGCCTCCCGCGTAGCTGGGACCACAGGTAGGAACCACTGCATCCAGCTCATTTTAAAATTTGTCTTTTGTAGAGGCAGAAGCTCACCGTGTTGCCCAGGATGGTCTTCAAGTCCTGGCCTCCCACAGTGCTGGGATGACAGGCCTGAGCCACTACCCAGCTAGACCCTTCCTCTGAATCCCTGGCAGGTGGGAAGTGGCCCCAGCTACTGGACAGTGCTGGCCAGCATCCTAGGTAAGGAGAGGCAGGGCGGCCCCCACGGTGTTAATTCTCTTCCGTGTCCCAGGAGCAGGGGGCCGACTCTGCTCTGGAGAGTTTTCGGGCACTCAGCTTCCTCCTCAGGGAGGAGAACTTGTCCCCGAGGACCTTACGCAGCCCTGCACTGTCCCTGCCGCAGGGAAGTTCCTGCCTGGTGGCCGGGAGCTGGCCAGTGAACATCTCCCAGTGGTCGAGGGCGTCCACAGCTCTGTCCACCTGCGCCAGCTCCTCCTCCGCCCCTTCCCGCTGCAGGGCCTGGATGCACATGGCCAGCCACCGTTCGTGCTCCTTGATGGCCTCCGCTGGGCCCCCAAGTGAAAGCGGAGCCTCGGAGGCCTCCAGGGAGCTCAATCCATCCTCTGGCTCCAGCCCTGAGGATAAGGCATGACTCCAGGCGTCAGGGGTGAGGGGCTCCGACGTGCTGGTGCCGGGCTCTGAGTCACTCTCACAGCACATGCCTGAGTCCGCGCTGACAGGCGGGGTGTCCTCCCACACCGATGACTCCCCTGCCTCCTGGCTGGGCCACGTCCCTGCTACCGCCTGAGTCCAGGTGTAGAGTCTCTAAGAGGGAGAAACACAGGCTAAGTTTACTCCAGGCCAGCCCTTGTCTAGACAGGAAACTGCCCAGAGACCCAGCTCCTAAGGGGGTCTCCAGTGTCCTCAGTTGCGCAGGAGTCAGACTGGTTACATGAGGGCTCTTCCTACCAGCGGCCTTTTGAGGACTCACGTCCAGGCTGTGCCAGAGTGGGAGGTGCCCACCCCCAAGAGCCCACCATTCACCATTCAGGCACTTCACCAACTACTTGTCCAAAGTTAAAGAACAGAATGCTGGGCTGGGCGCGGTGGTTCACGCCTGTAATCCCAGCACTTTTGGAGGCCAAGGTGGGCAGATCACAAGATCAGGAGTTTGAGACCAGCCTGGCCAACATAGTGAAAACCCACATCTACTAAAAATACAAAAAGTAGCTGGGCGTGGTGGTGGGTGCCTGTAATCCCAGCTACTTCAGAGGCTGAGGCAGGAGAATCGCTTGAACCTGGGAGGCAGAGGTTGCAGTGAGCTTAGGTTGCGCCATTGCACTCCAGCCTGGGTGACAGAGTGAGACTCTGTCTCAAAAAAAAAAAAAATTAGCTTTCTATATCCTTTTTTCTCGGCTCACTGCAACCTTCGCCTTCCAAGTTCAAGCAATTCTTCTGCCTCAGCCTCCTAAGTAGCTGAGATTACATGCACCTGCCACCACACCCAGCTAATTTCTATATTTTTATTAGAAATGGGGTTTCACTATATTGGCCAGGCTGGTCTCGAACTCCTGACCCCAGGTGATCCACCTGCCTCGGCCTCCCAAATTGCTGGGATTACAGGTGTGAGCCACTGTGTCCAGCCAGAAAGCTTATAATTTAAAATTTTTTTAATTTTAAATTTTAAAACAAAGGTTTGGGCACAGTGGCTCACGCCTGTAATCCCACCACAGGGAGGCAGAGGCAGGAGGATCACTTGAACCCAGGAGTTCCAGACCAGCCTGGGCAACATAGTTGCCCAGGGAAAAAGAAAATGTAAAGCAAAGGGAATACTTGAAACTCACTTCCTAAATATTTTCTACATTTCACTCTTAACTCTGCTCTCCTGCATCTGTCCAGGGGACATGAAGTTTAACACGGTCCCACCTAGTGCCTCTTCCTGACTCAGTGCTCACTGACATTGTGTTGGGAGCTCATATCAGCCATGGCAAGACTTTACACCACAGCAAGTGGCAGAGACCACAGGTTGGGCTCTTTCTTCTAGAGGCATTTCACCAATTGCTCTCGATGGACAGCAGTGACCTTTTCTGGCCAGGCCTGTGGTAAGCTCTCCAGCACCTGCCAGAGTCCTCAGGAGCTAGCCCATTGACCAGGGACAGCAGGTGACCTCACATCTGAACCGCCACCCTCCCTCCCACAGCCAGGAGGGCCAGGCCACCCTGGAGTGCCTTCACCCCAGCCCTCTTCCCTCCACAGCCATGGGAGATGGTGCTCGTGGAAGGGAGAGCTCTGGGCAGGAGAAGCTGTGCCCTCCAGCTCAGATTCCAGGCAGATCCAGGCTATGCCATGTCAGATGGTTGCACAAGACCCCAAGTTATGGCATCAAGTGAGAGCTCATAACTGTTTCTGCAGCCCAAGCTGCCCCTCACTATCGGTACGAGGGTACTAAGACCTGCCCCTTGACTGGGCACAGCTGGCAGCAGCAACCTTTGCAAGGCATCACCAGATGCCGATCAACCATAACGCTTCCTGCACCCTCAGGAGACATTCCTCTCCTCAGCCACGGCTGCACCTGGGCTCCACCCTAAGTCACAGGCTCCCAGCCTTCCACCTGGGAAAGCCGTGGCCTCTGTGCCCGCTTCGCCTTCCCTTTACTGCCTGAGTCCCTGCAGTGAGGCGGCACTGTAATCTGGAAGTACCCCGGTCTCTAGGTGAGCAGCATCACCTGGGAGCCCTGCAAGATGCAGCTCCTCGCTCTGCCCCAGAGGGAAGGAGGGCCTGCCCTGCCCTGCAGCAGGAGATTCTGACAGGCTCAGTCTGCAAACCACGCCCCCACCTGCCACCAGCTCCTGGGCCCAAGACTAGGAGGAGGACGCGGGTTTCCTAGCACCATTTAATCCACAGCTCTTGTGCTTTTGCGCAGTGACATCTTACAAGTTGTTTTCATCCAAAGCTGGGTTTAAAGAAAAATTGCCACCATTTGCCTTTGCACTCTGAACTCAGAGTAAAGCTTCTGAGTTTGCAAACACATCTTCCCCCATGAAGAGGGACAAGCCCTTTGCTCCACAGCCACAGCAGAGGGGGTTTGGGAACAGAGGCCGCCTCCAACACAGCCTTGCTCTGGCAGCTCCCGCCTCTTCCCAGGGGGCCTGTGCCACCTCGAGCGTCAGTGACCCAAGTGTTGGTGATGAGAAAGAGAAGAGAAAGTCACCCTGGGAAGAAGACCCTGCCACCACCCCTCCCCCACCAGGAAGGCCCCTCCCAGCTGGGGCTACAATCCCAGCTCTTCCTGACGGAGAAAAGCTCTTTGCCCACCCCTCCTCCTTCCCGTCCAACCCCGCTGCATCCTCCTAAGTACTCGCCACACGCAGGCACTGGCAGGACTCGCCCTGCCGCCGGTGAGACCGGGTGGAGCTGGAACGCGGGTCCCGGGCTCTGCTGGGCTGGAACTTGGCAGTTGACAAAGCGTGTGCGCGGTCCCTGTGCCCCGCACGGTCTCCAGGTGGCGCTCGCGGGCCTCCGGAGTGCCGGTACCAGCAGCCGGGCTGCGCGACTCACCTGGTACCTCTCGATGAGCCTGAAGCCCAGGACGTGCTGCAGCTTCCGCAGGCAGATGGGACAGAGGTCCAGGGGCCGCCGCAGGGCCTCGTCCAGGCTGAGCGCGCCCTGCATGAGGCAGCGAAGCCAGCGGCAGTTCCCCAGGCCCAGGAGGTGGCAGAGCTCATGGCACGTGACCTGGGGGAAAGGCCACCAACCACCTTAACTCACTGCCTTGTCCCTGCCTCGGGCAGGTCCCCAGGCAGCCCCAACAGGGCTGAGAGGAGGCCCCTGCAGGCACCCTAGGACCTGGGTGAGGTTGGCCGCCAGGAGTTGGTCCGGGCACCCCCCCCCTTGCCCCAGGCAGCACAGGATGGCCACATTCAGGGCCCCAGGGGAAGCCACACAGGACGGGGGCTTGGGAGCCAGACAGACTTAGGCTCTAATATCTACCCTGCTTTAGCTCTGTGGCCTTGGTTTCCTCATTCTGTAAAGTTAGGGGTTGCTTCTCTTCATAGTGAGGATTGGGAAATGTGACAGAGCAAGGCCACACAGGCTCAGCCAGCACCCTCCCGTCCCCTCTTCCCAGGCCCCTCCACCCACCTTGCAGCACTGAACCATCCCCAAGGCGCTGAAGCACAGGGCCCAGCCTCTGTCCTGCAGGGGGGCCTCCGGGCTGTCTGTCACCGCCTCTCCCAGGGCCGGATCAGGGGCACTGGGCCCCGACTTTGAGAATTCCCCCGAGAACCGGGCAAAGCTGCACACGCCCACTTCTGGAGAGAGATGGAGAGAAGGGCACTCTCAGGGGTCAGCCTGGGCTCCAGGGGGCCCACAATGAAACCCACCTTACGCTCTCGTGCAACACAGCTACAGTCCAAGGACACACTGGTCCTGGGCGGCCCTGTCCTGCCCACGTGTCCATGTGAAGATGGGCCCTGGGGCAGAGGAACAGCTCCTATGCCATTCCTCCAGACCTGGAAGGTGGCACCTGTTCGTGTGCATGGGTGTTCACTTCTACCAGCAGGGTCCTTGAGGCAAGAGCAGAGAGGGTGCTCCCCCCAGGCAGAGGGGGCCCTGGCTCACCGTGCCCTGGAAGGAATTTGCTGAAGGTGAAGCTCCAGGCCTCATGCGGGTACAGGTCAGACAGTGTGAGGCCCAGCACGCACAGCGCGTCTCCAGGCTTGTTGTTCTTCAAGAAGGACAGGATGCCATCTGTGAGGAGAGGGCCAGGGGATGGGGTCAGGAGGCAGTTGGAGACGCCCATCTTCCAGGCCCAGGCCAGCAAACCTTGTCATTCTTTTCCTCTCCCTGGAACCCGTCCCCTCCCAAGTCAGGCGTAGGCCAGCAGCCTCTGGTCTGACCCGAGGGCACACAGTGCCCAGAGCTGCATGATGTGAAGTGAGGGCTGGGACCATTTGGAGATCAGGACATAAGTCTGAGAAGGCCATCGACAGCCCAGTGAGGATGCTAGAGAGGCAGCCAGGCCAACAAGACTCACGCTTGTAGCCCCAGGAAGGATAAGCCACCGTGGCAGCTGAGTGACGGCCCCAGCAATGTCCACGTCCCAGCCCAGGGACCTATGAGTCCTCACGGCAAATGGGACTGCAGATGATTAAAGATCTTGGGATGGGAGGTTATTCTGCATCAACCAGGTAAGCCTGAGCCCAGGCGCGGTGGCTCACACCTATAATCCCAGTACTTCGGGAGGCAGAGGTGGGCAGATCACCTGAGGTCAGGAATTCAAGACCAGCCTGGCCAACATGGCAAAACCCCATCTCTACTAAAAATACAAAATGAGCTGGGCATGGTGGTGTGTGCCTGTAATCCCAGCTACTCAGGAGGCTGAGGTAGGAGAATTGCTTGAACCCGGGAGGTGGAGGTTGCAGTGAGCCAAGATTGCACCACTGCATTCCAGCCTGGGCAAAAAGAGCAAAACTTCATCTCAAAAACAAAACAAAACAAAAAAAACACCCTGATTAGAGGCAGCAGAGGGTCTGGGTGAGTGCTGGAGGCCTGAGGGCGCTGCAGGGCTGGCTCTGAGGAAGGGGAAAGGCCGTGAGCCAAGGATGCGGTGCCTCTAGAAGCTGGAAAGGGCAAGAAATGGATTCTCCCTGAAGCCTCCACAAGGAACCAGCTCTGCCGACTCTTGACTTTAGCCCAGGGGCACTCCTCACCCACAGAGCTCTAAGATCACAGTGGGTTTTTTGAGCCAGCAAGTTGTGTAACTTTTTAGCATGGCTCCCAGGAGCATGAGTGTGGGCAGATACAGGAGAGGCCCAGGGGCTGAGCCTGGACACGATGATGTCAAAGCCAGGAAACTAGGGAGGGAAGGAGGCAGAGCAGCCGCCACGGTCCCAGGAAACCCAGAGAGGGTCTCAAACTGACGGCAGCGAAGAGGGTTCAGGGCACATAGACATGCAGAGGAGGAAAGTGTTTTCCAAGGAGTTCCACCATTAAAAGGAACAGATAGGCAAGGAGGTTTTTCTGTGTTTTTGAGACAACATTTCACTCCGTCGCCCAGGCCAGAACGCAGTGGTACAATCATAGCTCACTGCAGTCTCGGCCTCCTGAGCTCAGGTGATCCTCCCACCTGAGCCTCCTGAGCAGCTGAGACTATAGGCATGAGCCACCACAGAGAGCTAATGTTTTAGGTGTTTAGAGACAAGATCTCACTATGTTGGCCAAGCTGGTCTCAATCCTCCCGCCTCTGCCTCCCAAAGTGCTGGGAGTACAGGTATGAGCCACTGCATCCCACATAAAAATGTTTAAATTAGGAGTTTTTTGCATGGCCTTTCATACTAACTCTTCAGTTCCAGCATGTCTAAAAAACAATCTAAAACCATGCTGACTTTCAAACTCAGCCTCAAGTGATCCTCCAACCTCAGCCTCCCAAGTAGCTGGGACTATAGGTGTGTGCCACCGCTGCTGGCTATTTTTATATTTGTTACACAGACAGGGTCTGGCTTAATTGCCCAGGCTGGTCTTGAACACCTGGCATCAAGCAGTCCTCCCACCTCAGCCTCCCAAAGTACTGTGATTACAGGTGTGAGCCACCATATCTGGCCTCAATATATGGGTTTAAGAGTCCCTTAGATGTGACTCCAGAGAGAGTAAGCTGAAGGATGAGAATAAATTCAGACTAAAGAATGAATAATCAAAAAAGATACAGAGAAGAGAGTAAGATGGATTAATATACATTCAGTTGGAGTCCCAGGAGAGAAGAGAATGGGGCAGAGGTGATATTTGACAAAAGAAGCAATTGCTGAGAGTATCCCACAACTGATGAAAGCTGACCGTCTAGTCATTCAAGCCCTGGCCCCTTCCTGTGGACCTCCCTAAACTTGAGCCAAGGTCTCCTATCCACCTAAGAGCCCTCACCTCGTTTCTGCCTCTCAACCCGGCCTAATACTCTCCAGGTGCCAGTGACCCACAGGGAAGGGGCAAGGGCTTGAGGGTTTGGGGTATTCTAGACACATGGAAAGTACTTTGCAAAGACTGAAGGTTGGTGTGACGCTGAGCAGACTGAGAAGGATTCACTTCAAGCCAGTCACAGTGGCTCACGCCTGTAATCCCAGCACTATGTGAGACTGAGGCAGGCAGATAAGGAGTTCAAGACTAGCCTGGCCAACATGGTGAGACCCCGTCTCTACTAAAAATACAAAAATTGGCCAGGCGTGGTGGCTCACACCTGTATCCCAGCACTTTGGGAGGCCCAATGCTGGCCAATTACCTGAAGTTGGGAGTTCGAGACAAGCCTGACCTGAGAAACCCCATCTCTACTAAAAATACAACATTAGCCGGGTATGGTGGCACATGCCTGTAATCCCAGCTACTCGGGAGGCTGAACTTGAAGGAGAATCGCTTGAACCCAGACGGCAGAGGTTGTGGTGAGCCAAGATCACATCATTGCACTCCAGCCTGGGCAACAAGAGTGAAACTCAGTCTCGAGAAAAAAAAAATTAGCCAGGTATGGTGGTTCGCGCCTGTAGCCCCAGCTACTCAGGAGGCTGAGGCAGGAGAATCTCTTGAACCTGGGATATTGCAGTGAGCCGAGATTGTGCCACTGCACTCCAGCCTGGGTGACAGAGTGAGACTCCAACTCAAAAAAACAAGAAGGGCTCGCTTTTCCTGCTCTGCATGCTCTGGCATTTTCCCGTGGACACTGGCTGTGTATGGTTACGTCCCCAGACACTCCTGGGTGGGAAAAAGGAACCCCCGGTTTCAGTCTTGCTTCCCAAACACCTGGGCAATGGAGGTTTCCCACCAAAAAGGAAGAAAAGTTTCCTTTCCTCTCCTGGGCACCTTCCTCCCACCTCTTCCTTCCGGAGAGGCCTGGCTTGGCCTAAGCCTCGGCTGCCGTGCTCACTTACCTGTGTGGAGCTGGAGTCTGTCAGAGTCCCGGCTGGGGCGCGAGGAGCAGCGGATGGATGTGGCCGCCACTGAGGGCAGGCACTTGACGTGCAGGCCTAGGAAGAAGGCCTCCGTGCAGCTGCGCAGCTGGTGCAGCAGGGAGCTTCCCACCGGCTCCTCACTCAGGTCTGGGGGCAGAGCATCGCTGTGAGCCCCGTGGTGCCCCTGTCCACCTGGGACCCTCTCCCCTGGGAGTGCCCGCAGGCACCTACCTGCCTGCTGGGTGAAGGAGGCCCATGTGGACCTACCCTGACATCAAGCAGAGCATAAGGCTTGGAACAGAGATGGAAAGCATGACTTTTTCAAAAGGGCAAACACCAAGGGACATAGAAGAAAGGTTCATGCCCAGATGAAAGGACAGCAGTGACGATCGTGTGTAAGGTCAGGGAAGGGGTGGGCAGGGCCCCACCTGGGGACAGGGACTTCTAGGGTTAGTGCCAGGCACTGCGGCTGAGCAGGCGGCACACGGAGCCAGGCTGCCTGGGGCAGAGAGCAGGACATAGCAAGGTGCAGTTCAAGGCTGGAGAGGCAGCGGGGGCCTCCCAAGGGATACACACACCAGATCACATGTCAGGAGGACAGATGGACAGGACCAAGGGTGGAAGCCAGGAGACCTGTGAGAAAGTGGCTGCAGGGACCCGAGGCAGTGGGAAATGCAGAGCCCAGCCCAACCCAGGCCTCCTGACCCGGCCCCTACATCTCAAAAACATGCCCAAGTATCTGCACATCAGAGCATGAAGCATGAGGCTCTGCACCCTTAGCAGGGAGGTGGGGGAAGCGGGTGGCTCCCAAGCTGCTGGATTGGCTGCTATGGGGTGGTGGACGCTGAGACCAATGGACACCACAGGGTTTGGGTCCCGAGTATCGGGAAAGGGGCTGCATGGACCACCAGGGCTGGTGACAAGCCTGCATGAGGTGGGGCCAGCTGCCGTCTGTTCCTGCTCGGGATTGCCATCAAGATGCTGAAAGGCGTGGTGTGCTGGCCTCAGATGTGAATGCCAGCCCTTTTCTCCTCTCCAAGCCCGAGAGCCCCCGTCCTGTGTGCTGTCTCTGCCAGGCTGCCCTTGGCACGTGAGAGGCACAGAGGCTGGCCCAGCTCCTCGAGCTCGCCACACCTGCCTGTGCCGTTCCCTTCTGAGCACGGATGCCTGTCGTCTCTGCCCCCAGTCTACCCTGAGTCCCCCAAACTCTGTCAGACACAGACTCTGAGGAGAGTGACCACTCTGGGCCACCCTGCTTAGCCCAGCCCCTCCCAGCACAGCATCAGGATGAGCGGCCCAGCCCCAGGGTCAAATAGACCTGTGTTCCAGTCCCTAGCAGTGACCAGCTCTGCAACTCAGGCAGGTCAAGGGATCACTCCTAGCCTCAGGTTCCCCGCCTGTGAAATAGGCTAATCCTAATTTCGGCACACCCAATGAGGAAGTGATTTTTTTGTTTTTGAGACTCGCTCTTTCACCCAGGCTGGAGGGGCAGTGGCATGATTTCGGCTCACTGCAACCTCTGCCTCCCAGGTTCAAGCAATTCTCCTGCCTCAGCCTGCCGACTAGCTGGGATTACAGGTTCATGCCACCACACCCAGCTAATTTTTGTATTTTTAGTAGAGATGGGGTCTCGCCATGTAGGCCAGACTGGTCTCAAACCCCTGAAATCAGGTGATCTGCCTGCCTCAGCCTCCCAAAGTGCTGGGATTACAGGCGTGAGCCACCACGCCTGGCCTGGAAGTGATCTTTATACAGCATGTGGCTCAGTGCCTGGGACGGCTCTAGAGGCCTAGCCAGGACCGTGCACATCTGGATGAGGTCACACCTGCACGCAGACTGGTCCCAGAGCCTGGGCTGTCTGACCACAGTGTCAATGATGGGGGTGGGGAGGAAAGAAGCCTGGGCCCAGCCAGGACCTTCCTGCCTCCACCCTGGCCTCCCAACCACCCAGGGCCCTCTTCCCTCGTTTGCGTCCTGCCAGGGGCTATGCACAGATGCCCCCATCTTGTGCTCTATCCAGGCTGGTCCCCGGGGAGCGTGCTGCTGGCTGCAGGTGCCCCGTACCTATTGGCTGTAGGTAGATGTGCTTCCGAGCCAGGCTGGGCCTCCGGTGCTGCAGAGAGGCGTGGAAGGTCTGGAAGTCCTCAGGGGGCTCAGGGCGGCTCAGGAGCCAGTCAAAGGCTGTGCGGATAAGCAGGGTGCAGAAGAGTGTCCTCTGCGGGTTGTAGGCCTCGGCCAAGAAGAGCCGCTCAACAGGGGAGAAGACGGAGGCGTACAGCTGCTGCAGGGCCGCGTCGGTGGAGACCAGGGCGTCCTTCAAGGCCCGGGGCCCAAAGCTGAACTCTTGTGCCGGTCTGCACTGCAGCATGGTGGGTGGGCGGGGCCTGGCCACTCCTGGGATCCCCTGCTGCTGCCCATGGGCCACCCCGGGGACGGCCACGATCTCGTCCAGAATCTTCCCTGGGGCTGATCAGAGCAGCTACCAGCGGCTTCCCGAAGACGAACGCTGGTCCGAGGGCTCGCAAGGCCCAGCTCTGCCTGGTCCTGGACGTCCTCAGGCATGGGTACTTCTGGGTCCTCGGCACTCTGTGGGCAACATGAACAGGTGTCCCCTCACTGCTGGGCACACACAGCCCCCTGTCCCAGGCAGGGGGTGAGGCTGCCTCCTCCAAGGCCTCATGCAGCGGTCTCTGCCCAGGCCTGGGGAGAAGCTCCACAGAGAACGAGGGCATTGGAGAGAGCCCTGGCCCTCCAGGACACAGCACTGCCACCCAGCCAGCTTGGAAGGACCCCGCCAACCACTTCCTCTTCTCTAGCAGATTGGGTTCCATGGACCACCCAGGTGACGGCCACAGTCTCTTCCAGAAGCTTCCCTTATCCAGAACTGGGTATGGGGAAGTACTTTGCACTTGGAGAGGCCCCCAAGCCCATTTTCCATTCCCTCTCAGCAGCCAACTCTGTCAGCAGCCCTTCGAAGGATAACTTCCCCTCTCTGTGTGGAGCCCCTGCAGAGCTACAAGTGCCCCTCCAGGTGAAAACCAAATGCCTCTCTCCCAGGCATGATCACAAAGTGATCATCTGGGGCCCTCATCACCTAGGGCCCCCCCCCAAACACCTAGAAACCCTCATCACGGCAGCTCTTATCCCAATTACAAGCTTTCCTGACAGGTCCCTGTGCACCCAGAACCATATGTTGGGGGGGCCAGGCACCCCCAGCAGCACCCAGACGTCCCCAGGACACACATGAGGGTCCTGAGGCCCAGAAAAAGCAGTAAGAGCAGGTGTTCATGCCAAACCCCACCAGCTAGAAGCAGGGAGATGGAGAGGCAAGAGCAGATTTTAATGCCCAGGACAGACCAGGTGGGGAGGAGACAACGGGCGCCCGCGGTGGGTGGGGGGAGCTGGCAGAACCACAACAAAGCCCTGCAAACCAAAGGCTCCGACCCAGAGCAGCAGCTGCACATCCCCGTCCTCATCAGGAACACGTCTGGGAGCTGCCACTGCATGCTTGGCTCTGGGCAATGCTTCTGTCTCAGTCCTGAGCCTGTGAAACCTGCAAGGGCAGGTGGGGAGCGGGCCTGGTAGGGGAAGCCTCACAGAACAGGTAAAAGCAAAGTGGCAGTTGTCGGGGGAGGCTAGAAATGAACCAGAAACCGGAGAAGTGAGATGCACAAATAATGCAGCAAGGCAGCCACAGCTAAAGACATACGAATATACGCTTATGAATCAGCAGCCCGCAGACCAGGCTCCTCTAGAGAGCTGCAAAACCCACTTCTCTGCAGACCATCAAGTCACAAGACCTACTGGCCCTAGCTGGAAAACCAGCCTTTCTTTTTTTTTTTTTTTTTTTGAGACGGAGTTTCGCTCGTTACCCAGGCTGGAGTGCAATGGCGCGATCTCGGCTCACCGCAACCTCCGCCTCCTGGGTTCAGGCAATTCTCCTGCCTCAGCCTCCTGAGTAGCTGGGATTACAGGCACGCGCCACCATGCCCAGCTAATTTTTTTGTATTTTTAGTAGAGACGGGGTTTCACCATCTTGACCAGGTTGGTCTCGATCTCTCGACCTTGTGATCCGCCCGCCTCGGCCTCCCAAAGTGCTGGGATTACAGGCTTGAGCCACCGCGCCCGGCCCCTCTTTTTTTTTTTTTTTTTTTTTTAAGATGAAGTCTTGCTCTGTCACCCAGGCTGGAGTGGCTCACTGCAACCTCCACCTCCCGGCTTCAAGCAATTCTCCTGCCTCAGCTTCCCGAGCAGCTTGGATTACAGGCACCCACCACCACACCCAGCTAATTTTTGTACTTTTTTTTTTTTTTTTTTTTTTTTTGAGACGGAGTTTCGCTCTCGTTACCCGGGCTGGAGTGCAATGGCGCGATCTCGGCTCACCGCAACCTCCGCCTCCTGGGCTCAGGCAATTCTCCTGCCTCAGCCTCCTAAGTAGCTGGGATTACAGGCACGCGCCACCATGCCCAGCTAGTTTTTTGTATTTTTAGTAGAGACGGGGTTTCACTATGTTGACCAAGATGGTCTCGATCTCTCGACCTCGTGATCCACCCGCCTTGGCCTCCCAAAGTGCTGGGATTACAGGCTTGAGCCACCGAGCCCGGTGAATGTTTATCAACATTCAAGAGCCTGGCTACTTTATTTTTATAGAGTAGGGATGGGGGTCTCTCTATGTTGCCCAGGCTGGCCTTTACCTCCTGGGCTCAGGTGATCTATCTGCCTCCTGAAGTATTGGGATTACAGGCGTGAGCCACTGCACCTGGTCCTAATCTTATATATAATCTTAATATAAGATTATATAGGGCTGGGCACAGTGGCTCACATCTGTGATCCCAGCACTGAGGTGGGTGGATCACCCAAGGTTGGGAGTTTGAGACCAGCCTGACCAACATGGAGAAACCCTATCTCTACTAAAAATACAAAATTAGCCAGGCGTGGTGGTGCGTGCCTGTAATCGCAGCTGCTTGGGAGGCTGAAGCAGGAGAATCGCTTGAACCTGGGATGCGGAGGTTGTGGTGAGCCGAGATCACGCCATTGCACTCCAGCCTGGGCAACAAGAGTGAAACTCCATCTCAAAAAAGAAAAAAAAAAAAGATTTTATATGATATTTAGTGAATATATATTAATATATATTATTTATAACTTATTATTTATTTTTTTTATGTGGAGTCTCACTCTCTTGCCCAGGCTACAGTATAGTGGTGTGATCTCAGCTCACTATAACCTCTGCCATCAGCTTCAAGTGATTCTCCTGCCTTAGTCTCCCAAATAGCTGGGATTATAGGTGTGCACCACTGTGCCCAGCTAATTGTTGTATTTTTAGTAGAGACAGTGTTTTACCAAGTTGGCCAGCCTAGACTTGAACTCCTTACCTCAAGTGATCCACCTGCCTCGGCCTCCCAAAGTGCTGGGATTACAGGTGTGAGCCACCTCGCCCAGCCTATTATTTTATATATATTGGATAAATGAATGAACCCATGTGGGCCTACCCGGGTACCACCCCCCTCCACCGGCCTCTTTCAGAACCACTGATCACGCATCTCTCAACTGCTTCTGGCCGACTTGGGTCTGTTCTCATGGCTCCCCCTTGCTTACTCTCTGGCCCCCTGCGAAACTTACCCACTACGGCCCTTTCCAGGGCCACAGGATCTGGTCCTCTCCATCATCTGTGCATCCGATGACTTTTTCTTCCCCTGCGGTCCAGGAACAACAGTTCCACCCTGGTGTTAACCCACTAGGACCACCCTGTTCACTCCAGGAGTCCAGAAGCAGGAATTCCATCCCAGTATGAACTCGCCAGGACCACCCTGTGCACTCCAGGTGGCACAGGAGTGAGACCCATGCTGAACTCTGGTGGTGGGCATGGAGGTCTGGGCACAGGCTTAGTCTGTGTAGAACCCAAGTGATCCCAGCAAGGTGAGGCCTGGCTTCCCGTAGTGATGGGAATCGTGGTGCTTGAAAATCTGTGTGTAGGCCGGCCGTAGTGGCTCACACCTGTAATCCTAGCACTTTGGGAGGCTGAGGTGGGTGGAACCTGAAGTCAGGAGATTGAGACCATCCTGGCCAACAGTGTTGAAACCTCATCTCTACTAAAAATACAAAAATTATCTAGGCATGATGGCACACGCCTCTAGTCCCAGCTACTTGGGAGGCTGAGGCAGGAGAATCGATTGGACCTGGGAGGCAGAGGTTGCAGTGAGTGAGATGGTGCCACTGCATTCCAGCCTGGTGACAGTGCGAGACTCCATCCAAAAAAAAAAAAAACAAAAAACTGTGTGTTCAGGCTGATGTGGTAACTCAGGCTTATAATCCCAGCACTTTCAGAGGCCAAGAAGGGAGGATTGCTTGAGTCTAGGAGTTCGAGGTCAGCCTGGGCAGCATGGTGAGACCCTTCTCTACAAAAAATAAATTGGCTGGGCATGTTGATGCATGCCTGTAGACTCAGCTACTCAGGAGACTAAGGCAGGAGGATTGCTTGAGCTCAGGAGTTGGAGGTTGCAGTGAGCCATGAGTGTACCACTACACATCAACCTGGCCAACAGAGGAAAATCCTGTTTTATTAAAAAAAAAAAAAAAGCCGAGTGTGGTAGCTCATGCCTATATCCCAGTGCTTTGGGAGGCCAAGGCAGGTGGATCACCTGAGGTTAGGAGTTTGAGACCAGCCTGGCTAACATGATTGAAACCCCGTTTCTCCTAAAAATACAAAATTAGCTGGGTGTGGTGGTGCATGCCTGTAATCTCAGCTACTCAGGAGGCTGAGGCAGGAGAATTGCTTGATCCTGGGAGGTGGAGTTTGCAGTGAGCCGCTTTCCTGCCATTGCAGTCCAGCCTGGGGGACACACTGAGACTCCGCCTCAAAACAAAAAAACTTTTATTATTTTGAGATACGTTCCATCAATACCTAGTTTATTGAGGGTTTTTAGTATAAAGGGCTGTTGAATTTTCTCGAAGGTCTTCTCTGCATCTATTGAGATAATCATGTGGTTTTTGCCTTTGGTTCTGTTTATGTGGTGAATTATGTTTATAGACTTGCATATGTGGAACCAGCCTTGCATCTCCGGGATGAAGCCTGCTTGATCATGGTGGATAAGCTTTTTGATGTGCTGTTGCAATTGGTTTGCCAGTATTTTATTGAAGATTTTTGCATCTGTGTTCATCATGGATACTGGCCCGAAGTTTTCTTTTCTTGAGTCTCTGCCAACTTTTGGTATCAGGATGATGTTGGTCTCATAGAAAGATTTGGGAAGGATTCCCTCTTTTTGGATTGTTTGGAATAGTTTCAGAAGGAGTGGTACCAGCTCCTCTTTGTATGTCTGGTTGAATTCAGCTGTGAATCTGTCTGGACCTGGGCTTTTTTTGGTTGGTAGGCTCTTAATTGCTGCCTCAACTTCAGCCCTTTGTTATTGCTCTATTCAGGGTTTCGACTTCTTCCTGGTTTAGGCTTGGGAGGATGCAAGTGTCCAGAAATTTCTCCATTTCTTCCGGGTTTACCGGTTTATGTGCATAGAGTTGTTTGTAGTCATCTCTGATGGTGGTTTGTATTTCTGTGAAATCTGTGGTGATATCCCCTTTATCGTTTTTTATTGCGTCTATTTGATTATTTTTTCTTTTTTATTAATCTGGCTAGTGGTCTATTTTGTTGATCTTTTCAAAAAACCAGCTCCTGGATTTATTGATTTTTTTTGAAGGGTTTTTTGTGTCTTTGTCTCCTTCAGTTCTGCTCCAATCTTAGTTATTTCTTGTCTTCTGCTACTTTTGAGTGTTTTTTATCTTGCTCCTCTAGCTCTTTCAATTTTGACGATAGGGTGTCAATTTTAGATCTTTCCTTGCTTCTCATGTGGGCATTTATTGCTATATATTTCCCTCTAGACAGTGCTTTAAATGCGTCCCAGAGATTCTGGTATGCCGTGTCTTCGTTCTCATTGGTTTCGAAGAACATCTTTATTTCTGCCTAATTTTTGTCATAGCTCACTGCAGCCTCCAATTCCTAAGCTCAAGCAATCCTCCTGCTTCAGCCTCCCAAGTAGTTGGGACTACAGATGTGTGCCACCATACCCAGCTTATTTTTTATTTTTTGTAGAGATGGGGTCTCACTATGTTGCCCAGGCTGGTCTCAAACTCCTAGGCTCAAGCAATCCTCTCTCCTCAACCTCCTGAAGTGCTGGGATTACAGGCATCAGCCACTGCACACAGACCCTTCTCCACTTTTTTTTTTTTTTTTTTTTTTTTTTTTAATGGAGTCTTGCTGTGTCACCCAGGCTGGAGTGCAGTGTCGTGATCTGGGCTCACTACAACCTCCACCTCCCAGGTTCTAGCAATTCTCCTGCCTCAGCCTCCCAAGTAGCTGGGATTACAGATGCCTGCCAACACATTTGGCTAATTTTTGTATTTTTAGTAGAAATGGGGTTTCACCATGTTGGCCAGGCTGGTCTTAAATTTCTGACCTCAAGTGATCCACCTGCCTCTGCTTCCCAAAGTGCTGGGATTACAGGCATGAGCCATTGCACCTGGCCCTTTTTTTTTTTTTTTTTTTTTAAAAAAAAAAAAGAGAATGGTTCTCTCTGTTGCCCAGGCTGGAGGGCAGTGGCACAATCATGGCTCACAGTAGCCTCCTGAGTAGTTGGGAGCACGGGCACTCACAACCATGCCTGACCCATTAACTCCAATTTTACACATTTGTCTGGAAAATACATGTATATGTGCTCATTCATAGAGAAATTTTATATATGTAATTTTTACATTTTCTTCTGGGAAAATGTGACACCACTGTATATACATGTGTGCACACAAATGTACACATAGGTATGTTTTTCCCAGAGGAACATACAGGCTTAGATGAGGAGAGGGGCTGGGACTGAATTTCCACTGCGATCATTCCCAACCCAGAGCTTTCTACATTTTCCTTCTCCAAACATATTTCACAAATCTAAGATCCAACTGCATATATAATCTTACATCTTTTTGTTTAATATTTCATGAGCATTTTCCAAATCCTTAAACATTCTACAAAAATGCTATTTTTGGCCGAGTTGCAGCAGCTCATGCCTGTAATCTGAGCACGTTAGGAGACTGAGGCAGGTGGATCAGTTGAGCCCAGGAGTTTCAGGCCAGCCCAGGCAATGTGGTGAAATCTCATGTCTACTAAAAATACCAAAAATTAGCTGGGCATGGTGGCATGTACCTGTAGCCCCAGCAAATCAGGAGACTGAGGTGGGAGGATCACCTGAGCCCAAAAAGTGAAGGCTGCAGTGAGCCAGGATGGTGCCACCACACCCCAGCCTGGACAAGACAGTGAGACCCCATCTCAAAAAAAACAACACTTTTTTTTTTTTTTTTTTTTTTTTGAGACAGAGACTCGTCTGTCACCCAGGCTGCAGTGCAGTGACGCAATCTCAACTCACTGAAGCCTCCGTCTCCCAGGTTCAAGGTTCAAGCGATTCTCCTGCCTCTGCCTCCCAAGTAGCTGGGATTACAAGTGCCTGCCACCAAGCCCGGCTAATTTTTGTACTTTTTTTTTTTTTTGAGACAGAGTGTCGCTCTTGTTACCCAGGCTGGAGTGCAATGGCACGATCTCGGCTCACTGCAACCTCCACCTCCTGGGTTCAGGCAATTCTCCTGCCTCAGCCTCCTGAGTAGCTGGGATTACAGGCACGCGCCACCATGCCCAGCTAATTTTCTGCATTTTTAGTAGAGACGGGGTTTCACCACGTTGACCAGGATGGTCTTGATCTCTCGACCTCGTGATCCACCCGCCTCGGCCTCCCAAAGTGCTGGGATTACAGGCTTGAGCCACCGCACCCGGCCTAATTTTTGTACATTTAGTAGAGACAGGGTTTCACCATGTTGGCCAGGCTGGTCTCAAACTCCTGACCTCAGATGATCCACCTGCCTTGGCCTCCCGCAGTGCTGGGATTCACATGTGAGCCACCATGCCTGGCAAAAAAACAATAAATTTTAAAATTTTTTAAATTAAAATTCTGTTTTCAACCACTGCACAGAAACACTGTGATGAACATCTTTGTACAGAAGTCTATGTTTCCATCTCCTCAGGACAGATTCCCAGAAAGGAAAATTCTGCATGCAGATGTTTGAAGCATCTTGATTTGTACTGCAAATTGCTTTGCAGAAAGGTCACACCAGTTTACAATCCCACCAGCCCTCAAAGTTTTTCTTTGTTTTTTTCTTTTAATTGCATTTTAGGTTCTGGGGTACATGTGAAGAACATGCAAGACTGTTCCATAGGTACACACATGGCAGTGTGATTCCCTGCCTTCCTCCCATCACCTATAGCTGGTATTCCTCCCCATGCTATCCCTCCCCAACTCCCCACCGCCCGCTGTCCCTCCCCTATTTCCTCGACAGACCCCAGTGTGTGATGCTCCCCTCCCTGTGTCCATATGTTCTCATTGTTCAACACCCGCCTATGAGTGAGAACATTCGGTGTTTGATTTTCTGTTCTTGTGTCAGTTTGCGGAGAATGATGGTTTCCAGGTTCATCCATGTCCCTACAAAGGACGCGAACTCATTTACGGAACTCTCCACCCCAAATCCACAGAATATACATTCTTCTTAGCACCACATCACACCTATTCTAAAATTGACCACATAGTTGGAAGTAAATCACTCCTCAGCAAATGCAAAAGGACAGAAATCATAACAGTCTCTCACACCACAGTGCAATCAAGTTAGAACTCAGAATTCAGAAACTCACTCAGAACCTCACGGCTTTATGGAAACTGAACAACTGGCTCTTGAATGTTGATAAACAATGAAATGAAGGCAGAAATAAAGATGTTCTTCGAAACCAATGAGAACGAAGACACGGCATACCAGAATCTCTGGGACGCATTTAAAGCACTGTCTAGAGGGAAATATATAGCAATAAATGCCCACATGAGAAGCAAGGAAAGATCTAAAATTGACACCCTATCGTCAAAATTGAAAGAGCTAGAGGAGCAAGATAAAAAACACTCAAAAGTAGCAGAAGACAAGAAATAACTAAGATTGGAGCAGAACTGAAGGAGACAAAGACACAAAAAACCCTTCAAAAAAAATCAATAAATCCAGGAGCTGGTTTTTTGAAAAGATCAACAAAATAGACCACTAGCCAGATTAATAAAAAAGAAAAAATAATCAAATAGACGCAATAAAAAACGATAAAGGGGATATCACCACAGATTTCACAGAAATACAAACCACCATCAGAGATGACTACAAACAACTCTATGCACATAAACCGGTAAACCCGGAAGAAATGGAGAAATTTCTGGACACTTGCATCCTCCCAAGCCTAAACCAGGAAGAAGTCGAAACCCTGAATAGAGCAATAACAAGGGCTGAAGTTGAGGCAGCAATTAAGAGCCTACCAACCAAAAAAAGCCCAGGTCCAGACAGATTCACAGCTGAATTCAACCAGACATACAAAGAGGAGCTGGTACCACTCCTTCTGAAACTATTCCAAACAATCCAAAAAGAGGGAATCCTTCCCAAATCTTTCTATGAGACCAACATCATCCTGATACCAAAAGTTGGCAGAGACTCAAGAAAAGAAAACTTCGGGCCAGTATCCATGATGAACACAGATGCAAAAATCTTCAATAAAATACTGGCAAACCAATTGCAACAGCACATCAAAAAGCTTATCCACCATGATCAAGCAGGCTTCATCCCGGAGATGCAAGGCTGGTTCCACATATGCAAGTCTATAAACATAATTCACCACATAAACAGAACCAAAGGCAAAAACCACATGATTATCTCAATAGATGCAGAGAAGACCTTCGAGAAAATTCAACAGCCCTTTATACTAAAAACCCTCAATAAACTAGGTATTGATGGAACGTATCTCAAAATAATAAAAGTTTTTTTGTTTTGAGGCGGAGTCTCAGTGTGTCCCCCAGGCTGGACTGCAATGGCAGGAAAGCGGCTCACTGCAAACTCCACCTCCCAGGATCAAGCAATTCTCCTGCCTCAGCCTCCTGAGTAGCTGAGATTACAGGCATGCACCACCACACCCAGCTAATTTTGTATTTTTAGGAGAAACGGGGTTTCAATCATGTTAGCCAGGCTGGTCTCAAACTCCTAACCTCAGGTGATCCACCTGCCTTGGCCTCCCAAAGCACTGGGATATAGGCATGAGCTACCACACTCGGCTTTTTTTTTTTTTTTAATAAAACAGGATTTTCCTCTGTTGGCCAGGTTGATGTGTAGTGGTACACTCATGGCTCACTGCAACCTCCAACTCCTGAGCTCAAGCAATCCTCCTGCCTTAGTCTCCTGAGTAGCTGAGTCTACAGGCATGCATCAACATGCCCAGCCAATTTATTTTTTGTAGAGAAGGGTCTCACCATGCTGCCCAGGCTGACCTCGAACTCCTAGACTCAAGCAATCCTCCCTTCTTGGCCTCTGAAAGTGCTGGGATTATAAGCCTGAGTTACCACATCAGCCTGAACACACAGTTTTTTGTTTTTTTTTTTTGGATGGAGTCTCGCACTGTCACCAGGCTGGAATGCAGTGGCACCATCTCACTCACTGCAACCTCTGCCTCCCAGGTCCAATCGATTCTCCTGCCTCAGCCTCCCAAGTAGCTGGGACTAGAGGCGTGTGCCATCATGCCTAGATAATTTTTGTATTTTTAGTAGAGATGAGGTTTCAACACTGTTGGCCAGGATGGTCTCAATCTCCTGACCTCAGGTTCCACCCACCTCAGCCTCCCAAAGTGCTAGGATTACAGGTGTGAGCCACTACGGCCGGCCTACACACAGATTTTCAAGCACCACGATTCCCATCACTATGGGAAGCCAGGCCTCACCTTGCTGGGATCACTTGGGTTCTACACAGACTAAGCCTGTGCCCAGACCTCCATGCCCACCACCAGAGTTCAGCATGGGTCTCACTCCTGTGCCACCTGGAGTGCACAGGGTGGTCCTGGCGAGTTCATACTGGGATGGAATTCCTGCTTCTGGACTCCTGGAGTGAACAGGGTGGTCCTAGTGGGTTAACACCAGGGTGGAACTGTTGTTCCTGGACCGCAGGGGAAGAAAAAGTCATCGGATGCACAGATGATGGAGAGGACCAGATCCTGTGGCCCTGGAAAGGGCCGTAGTGGGTAAGTTTCGCAGGGGGCCAGAGAGTAAGCAAGGGGGAGCCATGAGAACAGACCCAAGTCGGCCAGAAGCAGTTGAGAGATGCGTGATCAGTGGTTCTGAAAGAGGCCGGTGGAGGGGGGTGGTACCCGGGTAGGCCCACATGGGTTCATTCATTTATCCAATATATATAAAATAGTAGGCTGGGCGAGGTGGCTCACACCTGTAATCCCAGCACTTTGGGAGGCCGAGGCAGGTGGATCACTTGAGGTAAGGAGTTCAAGTCTAGGCTGGCCAACTTGGTAAAACACTGTCTCTACTAAAAATACAACAATTAGCTGGGCACAGTGGTGCACACCTATAATCCCAGCTATTTAGGAGACTAAGGCAGGAGAATCACTTGAAGCTGATGGCAGAGGTTATAGTGAGCTGAGATCACACCACTATACTGTAGCCTGGGCAAGAGAGTGAGACTCCACATTAAAAAAATAAATAATAAGTTATAAATAATATATATTAATATATATTCACTAAATATCATATAAAATCTTTTTTTTTTTTCTTTTTTGAGATGGAGTTTCACTCTTGTTGCCCAGGCTGGAGTGCAATGGCGTGATCTCGGCTCACCACAACCTCCGCATCCCAGGTTCAAGCGATTCTTCTGCTTCAGCCTCCCAAGCAGCTGCGATTACAGGCACGCACCACCACGCCTGGCTAATTTTGTATTTTTAGTAGAGATAGGGTTTCTCCATGTTGGTCAGGCTGGTCTCAAACTCCCAACCTTGGGTGATCCACCCACCTCAGTGCTGGGATCACAGATGTGAGCCACTGTGCCCAGCCCTATATAATCTTATATTAAGATTATATATAAGATTAGGACCAGGTGCAGTGGCTCACGCCTGTAATCCCAATACTTCAGGAGGCAGATAGATCACCTGAGCCCAGGAGGTAAAGGCCAGCCTGGGCAACATAGAGAGACCCCCATCCCTACTCTATAAAAATAAAGTAGCCAGGCGCGGTGGCTCAAGCCTGTAATCCCAGCACTTTGGGAGGCTGAGGCAGGTGGATCACGAGGTCAAGAGATCGAGACCATCCTGGTCAACATGGTGAAACCCTGTCTCTACTAGATATACAAAAAATTAGCTGGGCATGGTGGCGCGTGCCTGTAATCCCAGCTACTCAGGAGGCTGAGGCAGGAGAATTGCCTGAACCCAGGAGGCGGAGGTTGCGGTGAGCCGAGATTGCGCCATTGCACTCCAGCCTGGGTAACAAGAGCAAAACTCCATCTCAAAATAAATAAATAAATAAATAAATAAAATAAAAAATAAAATAAGAGCCAGGCACAGTGGCTCACGCCTGTAATCCTAACACTTTGGGAGTCAGAGGTGAGCAGATCATTTGAGATCAGAAGATCAAGACCATCCTGGCCAACATGGTGAAATCCCGTTTCTACTAAAAAATATATACAACGCCGGGCGCGGTGGCTCATGCTTATAATCCCAGCACTTTGGGAGGCCGAGACGGGTGGATCATGAGGTCAAGAGATCGAGACCATCCTGGTCAACATGGTGAAACTCTGTCTCTACTAAAAATACAAAAATTAGCTGGGCATGGTGGCGCACACCTGTAGTCCCAGCTTCTCGGGAGGCTGAGGCACGAGAATTGCCTGAACCCAGGAGGCGGAGGTTGCGGTGAGCCGAGATCGTGCCATTGCACTCCAGCCTGGGTAACAAGAGCGAAACTCCGTCTCAAAAAAAAAAAAAAAAAAATATATATATATATATATATATACACACACACACACACACACACACACACACACACACACACACAAATTAACTGGGCATGGTGGCAGGTGCCTATAGTCCCAGCTACTCAGGAGGCTGAGGCAGGAGAATTGCTCGAACCAGGGAGTCGGAGGTTGCAGTGAGCCAAGATCATGCCACTGCACTCTAGCCTGGGTGACAGAACAAGACTCCATCTCAAAATAAATAAATACATAATAAAATAAGGATTTATTATGAAAACTGTCTCACAGGACCACGGAGGCTGTGAAAGCCGGCAGCATGCTGTCTACACACCAGAGACCCGGGGAAGCCCGAGGTGTGACTGAAACTCAGCTCAAGTCCGAAGGCCTGAGAACCAGGGCAGCCGATGGTAGACATCCAGTCCCAGAGCAAGAGAGGATGAGCTGTCCCAGCTCCAGCAGCAAGGCAGGAAATGAGGGGTGAGTCCTCCTCCCTCTGCCGTCTGTTCTATTCAACCCCTTGAGGGACTGGAAGATGCCCAGCCATGTGGTGAGGGCAGGCCACTTTTTGAACCCACAGTCCTAATCCTAACCTCATCGTAAGCACCCCCACAGAGAGGCCCAGGGACAGTGTTGCATCAGGCATGCTGTGGCCCCGTTAGATGCATCTGTGACAGTGACATCTGTTGTCGAGGGCTTCCTGGGTGCCGGACCCCATGCCAGGGCTTCGCCAGCATGAGTGGACGAAACAGAGGTCCCCGGCCCCATGGAGCTTAGATCCAGAGCAGGAAGGCAGATGGCAGAAGTGCTAAGTAAATCGTGACATGGTAGGTTACAAGGTGACAGGTCCTACTGGAAAAAGAAAAGGCTGGCCGACTGCAGTGGCTCACGCCTACAATCCCCGCACTTTTGGGGGCCAAGGTGGGTGGACTGCTTGAGCCCAGGAGTTCAAGACCAGCCTGGGTGACATAGTGTCTCTACCAAAAAAAAAGTAAACATTAGCCGGGCGTGGTGGTGCACACCTGTAGTCCCAGCTATTCGGGAGGCTGAGGCAAGAGAATCGCTTGAACCTGGGAGGTGGAGGTTGCAGTGAGCTGAAATCATACCACTGCACTCCAGCCTGGGCGACGGAGTGAGACTCTGTCTCAAAAAGAAAAAGTATCTTGGTGTGGCAGCACACACCTGTGGTCCCAGCTACTCGGGAGGCTGAGGTGGGAGGACTCTGCAGCCCAGGAGTCCAAGGCTGCAGTGAGCTGTGATTGCCCCACTGTACTCCAGCTCAGATGACAGCAAGACGCTGTGTCAAACCACAACAAGAACACTACCTCCCTGAAGAGCGGGGCAGGGGCGGAGGTGTGCCAGGCCCGCACTCCCATTTCTGAGAGGGCGATCAGAGTGGGCTCTGTTGAGGTGGGATCTCTGAGCAAGGAGGCAGCGGGGAGGAAGGGCAGACTGTCCCAGACAGAGGGGGCTGTGCACAGGCCCATGGCAGGTATGTCTGGGGGCTCCAGGGACAGCCAGAGGAGGCCAGTGTGGCTGGAACGAATTAGGGGAAAGAACAGTGGACGAGGTTGGGGAAGATGGTGCCACGTCACGCAGGAGCCGGGAGGCTGTTGGAAGAGCTTTAACCTTTTCTCTGAGTGAGGTGGGGAACCACGGCTGAGCTTGTGGCAAGGGGTGGGGTGCAGAGCTCCACAAAGCCCATCTCCTGCCCTAGCCAGGCCGGGTGTCGGGGTGTGGAGGCAGCACCCCCAGCAAGACCTCAGAGTTCCCTCAGGGACTCCATGGAAGAGGTGCCCAAGAAACCCTTGAAGCTGGAAAGCACTCGACAGCCCCGGGGACTCTGGCATGAGCTTGATCCCCTTTTGTTTTTTTTGTTTTTTTGTTTTTGTTTTTGTTTTTTTTTTTTGAGACAGAGTTTCGCTCTTGTTACCCAGGCTGGAGTGCAATGGCGCGATCTCGGCTCACCGCAACCTCCGCCTCCTGGGTTCAGGCAATTCTCCTGCCTCAGCCTCCTGAGTAGCTGGGATTACAGGCACGCGCCACCATGCCCAGCTAATTTTTTGTATTTTTAGTAGAGACAGGGTTTCACTATGTTGACCGGGATGGTCTCGATCTCTCGACCTCGTGATCCACCCGCCTCGGCCTCCCAAAGTGCTGGGATTACAGGCTTGAGCCACCGCGCCCGGCCCCCTTTTGTTTTTTTAAAGAGCTTTTTTTTTGAGACAGAGTCTTGCTCTGTCACCCAGGCTGGAGTGCAATGGCTCAGTCTCAGCTCATTGCAACCTCTGCCTCCCAGTTTCAAGCAATTCTCCTGCCTCAGCCTCCCGAGTAGCAGGGAGGTACCTGCCACCACGCCTGGCTAATTTTTGTACTTTTAGTAGAGACAGGGTTTCACCATGTTGGCCAAGCTGGTCTCGAACTCCTGACCTCGTGATCTGCCCGCCTCAGCCTTCCAAAGTGCTGGGACTACAGGTGTGAGCCACCGCACCCAGCACGCTTGGTCCTCTTTTAACTCCACCATGCCTCAGTTTCCTCCCAAGTGACATGGGTATGGTCCCACCTGCCTTCCTCCCAGAGCCCGGCTGTCCCAAGCGGGAGCAGGAGGTGCTCAGCCAGCCCCTGAGCATCTGATACCATACGAGACTCACCAGCCTATTTTTGTCTCTGGGTGCTGGTCACACAACCTGCTCACCGGCTCCTCGCTCCCAGACCTCCCGCTCACCAGCACTGCCACTGTGTGGAGCAAGCACCGTCACCCCCCAGTTACCTCCAAATCATTCCTCTGGTGCCGTGGCCAGCTCCGAACGATTTGTTCTGTGGAGAGGGGCCTATACATTATTTCTCTGGAGCAGCCCAGGGCCTTCCAGATGCCCAGGAGGGTCTGTGTCCCAGCTTTCCAGAGGAGGAGATGGTAAAACAGATACCAGTCCCTGCAGGCAACCTGGACCGTTCCCCCTTCTGTGTCTGCCACCTTGCAAAGCCCCAAAATCACTTTCTGATGCGACACCTGTCCAACCTCCATGGCCACCCTAGAATTCACCCGTGTCATAGCCCAGGAGACTGGGGCTCAGAGAGGAAAGCCACTTGCCCAGAGTAACACAGCTCACTGGCATCTTGACTTCTAACACAGTGACCCCTCCAACTCTGGTCCTCATGCACGGACTTTCCCCTACTCTCGAGGAGGCTTTCCTGCCAGCTCCCACACCCCCGACCGCCTAAAGACCCTGGTCAGGGGCTTCCCTGCCAGCAGACCCTCCCACCCCAGGCAAAGTGTCAAGAAATGAGAAATGCCTTTTTTTGCCTGTCACCAGGCTGGAGTGCAGTGGTACAATCTCAGCTCACTGCAACCTTCTTCTCCCGGGTTCCAGCTATTCTCATGCCTCTGCCTCCTGAGTAGCTGAGACTACAGACGCATGCCCTCATACCAGGCTAATTTTTGTATTTTTAGTAGAGACAGGATTTCAACACGTTGAGGCCAGGCTGGTGTCGAACTCCTGGCCTCAAGTGATCTGCCTGCCTCGGCCTCCCAAAGCACTGGGATTATAGAGATGAGCCACCGCACCCGGCTGAGAAATGCCTTCTTTTCACCAAAAGTTCACAAGCCCTACTGCATCGGTCCCAGGTGTGACTTGGGCCCAAACTGCAAACCTGAGGCTCATCTAAGTCATTCAGGGAGGACCAAATGATGTAGAAACAGGAAGGGACCCAGCAGCAAGTTTTCCGGGGGATCAGAACACGTACGCAGAGGAGCCATGACCATAGAAAGCCGTTTGCACACCTGCAAGCCGTGCTGGGCACACAGGTAACTCAGAGCATCTACTCGGGAAACTCAGCCAGAGACGCAACACCGAGTCAGCCACCCTAAGCCGCCTAGGAAGGCGTGGTCAGGCCAGCTCCACACTGACCCCGCCGGAGGAGCAACAGGACGTGAGAGGCAAGGTCTAAAAATAGCCACCTCCTGGGACTCCACACTTGAGTCCAGGAGTTTGAGACCAGCCTGGACAACACAGTGAAACCCCATCTCTACAAAACATTTTAAAAATTAGCTGGGCAAGGTCAGGCACAGTGGCTCACACCTGTAATCCCAGCACTTTGGGAGGCTGAGGCGGGCAGACCACGAAGTCAAAAGTTCAAGACCAGCATGACCAACATAGTGAAACCCCATCTCTACTAAGAATACAAAAACATTAGCTGGGCGTGGTGGCACGTGCCTGTAATCCCAGCTACTCGGGAGGCTGAGGCAGGAGAATCGCTTGAACCTGGGAGGCAGAGGTTGCAGTGAGCCGAGATAGTAACACTACACTCCAGCCTGGGTGACAGAGCAAGACTCCATCTCAAAAAAAAAAAATAAAATAAAATAAAAATAAAAAAATAAAATTAGCTGGGCATGGTGGTACATGTCTGTGTTTCCAGCTACTAGGGAGGCTGAGATGGGAAGACTGCTTTAGCTCTGGAGGTCGAGGGTGCGGTGAGCTATGATTGCATCACTGCACTCCAGCCTGGAAGACAGAGCAAGACCTGTCTGTCACACACACACACACACGAAAACACAGCCACCTCCCAATGCAGACCAGAGAGTGGTGTGACAGGTTCCAAGCTGGGCATACGAACACACAGGTCCCTGCGTCCCTCAACACAGGTGCAGCTCTCGGGTGTCTGGGGCACGACGTCTGCCCAGACAGCATTTCCTCTAAAGAAGTCTTGTGGCCACAGTCGTCTTTGTGGGTCATTCAGGAAAATCCTGGTCCCCACTGGCAGCCACCACCTGAGTCCTTCCATCCTGCCAGGTCATTTCTGCAAGAGAGCACTCCTCACATAGAGCCAGAGCTGCATGTGAACCCCAGGGGTACCCACGGGGAGGGAGCTACAGTTGGTGCGGGTCAGCTTCCCAGCACCCTCTGACACTCACCAGCCCATCCGTGCCCCAAAAAGGAGACCCTTCCAAATTGAGGTTCCTCTCTGTTCTTTGGGCCCTGACAGTCTGTCCCCCTCTTCTGTTAATTATGGTCACGACAGCAGCCAACAGGTGCCATGTCTGCGTCCTCCAAGCCACACATGGATCACAGGTGCCACTGCTGTGTTTCAGGTGGGGAAACTGAGGCTTGGGATGTTATGTGACTTGCCCGTGGTGACACAGCTGGGGGGCAGTCGGGCCTGGTTTCAAAGCCATGCCTCACATTGCAACCCCAGCTCCTTAACTCCTGGAGCAGAGGTGTTCCAATGGGGCACAGAGGGTGGGACATCTCCTCTCCCAAAGCACCCGTGTTCCCGCCCTATTTTTTTTTTTTTTTTTTTAGACAGAGTTTTGCTCTTGTTGCTCAGGCCGAAGTGCAATCTCGGCTCAGTGCAACCTCTGCCTTCCAGGTTCAAGCAATTCTCCTGCCTCAGTCTCCCAAATAGCTGGAACTACAGGTGTGCACTACCACACCCAGCTAATTTTGTATTTTTAGTAGAGACGGGGTTTCTCCACGTTTGTCAGGAAAATCGCTTGAACCTGGAAGGCAAGAGGTTGCAGGCTGCTTTCCAACTCCAGACCTCAGGTGATCCGCCCGTCTCAGCTGGGATCCCAAAGTGCTGGGATTACAGACGTGAGCCACTGCACCTGGCCCCTGCCTGCTCTGAATACCGTGGGGTAGACTTCTCAGCGGCTTCTCCTCCTGTCTTTTTTGTCCAAAGACTAGAAAAGGCACATCCATGTCCTGCCCCCACCCGCCCGCCTGGGAAGGGTCTGCCACTCTAAGCAACAGGGACCACCAGGTTGCCCCAGTAACCAGGTATCCAAGGTCAGGCTGCCCTAAAACGCACAGCTCCGGGCCCTCCTCCTCCCCCATCTGACCACGCAGATGCCCAGCCTTCGGGCAAGAAACCACTCTAATTCTCGCTATTCTGAATGCGCTTTGCAAAAACCTCCCAGCAGCTGCATCAAGCTATTCATTAGCTGACAGCCCAGACCTTCAGGCAGCCCCACGCAGAACGAGACCAACGGGTTCGGGTTTTCATACCTCTCAGAAGGTTTCCATTCGCTAGGAGAGGAAATGAGGGCTTAGACCACAGAGGCAGTGGCCTCCGGGCCAAGCGCTTGGCTTCCTGTATCTCCCCTCACCTGCGAACCCGACTCCTCTCCCAAGTGTCTCCCTCCCGTGATGGGAGCAGAAAGGACCCACTTCGCTGCTCTCCCCGACCCTGGTGGCCTTAGTAAAGTTTGCCGTTTCGACTTCATCCCTCCCTTGCTTTTCTGGTTTTGAGACCTGTCTTACTTTCCCGCAGGGGTAATATCCAGCGCCTTCTTTCTCAATCAACTTGGTGAGGGAACCTTCTCCCTCCCCGGCACACACACAGGCTGCGGGGAGCCCGGGCGCAATGAGATTCTCTGCACCCTGGAGGCTCCCCGGGGACGTCCCACACCCACCTGGCTCGCCCCGCTCCGGAAATGCCTTCTTTCGGGGTTCCTGGCTCCGGATTCCCGCCCTGGCCCCAGTTTGATCCCATCGCGAAGCGCGCAGGTCGCCCTGGCCTGGGAGTCGATGGCGGGGAGGGGGCGCGTGCCCCTTCCCTGGCCCTTCCTTCCCTCTGCGGGAC
This sequence comes from Saimiri boliviensis, assembly GCF_048565385.1. NCBI lineage: Eukaryota > Metazoa > Chordata > Mammalia > Primates > Cebidae > Saimiri > Saimiri boliviensis. The sequence continues at coordinate 25,427,405 of NC_133468.1, read as the reverse complement.
CGGCCCAGGCTGTGCCGACCCCGGCGCGGCACAGCAGCAAACCCTCCATAGGGCCGGGCTCCCCTGCTCCGGCCAAGTGCGCCCTTCGCGTCTCCGAGGTCCCTGCGAGCTCGTAGCCGCCGCCGCCTGGGCGTCTTCGGGGCTTGCGCGCTGGACCCGGAGCTGCCCCTGCTCACCCGCCCCTGCACGGGGGTCCCTCCCGACCCCGCGTCCCCGAGTCCTCCCCGCGCGCCCCTACCTCGCAGTCCCGCGCCCTCGGGAGCCGGCAAAGGCCTCGTCGGGCACCGCGCCCCGGGCAGCAGCGTGGGCAGCTCGGGCTGGGCCGAAGGATCGGGAGGTCCCGATGACGTCAGCGCATGGGGCAGGGACTGGGGTCGGTGTGAGACTGCGGGCGGGAACGGAGAGCCACACCCCTCCCGGGCTCACTGTCCTGCCCCACGCCCTCCAGCCGCCCGCGGTGGAGCTCACGTGGGACACGCCAGCCTCCCAGAAACACCCAGGCGGGGGTCTCAGACTCTAAAGCCAAGCAGGTGAGGGATATCAGTCAGCCTGGGTCAGTTAATGACTCCCCAGGTGAGAGGAGTCAACTAGGCTATGAGATAAGGCCCCAGGTGAGAGGGGTGAACCAGGCCACCCGGTAAGGCCCTGACATCAGGGCTACCCCAGCAACGTGGGGTGTGCCCTGGTGGCCTGTCATCACTCCTCCTGGAAGTCCCCTTCATCTCACACCCCCTACAAGACTGATTCATTTCAGCACTCTTTTTTTTTTTTTTTTTTTTTTGATAGTGATGGGGTGTCACCATGTCACCATCTCCTGGGCGGGTCTCCACCTCCTGGGCTCAAGCAATTCTCCGGCCTCAGCCTCCCAAAGTGCTGGAATTACAGGTGTGAGCCATCCTGCCCTGGCCCATTTATTCTTTTAAGAAACACTTGCCAGCTGGGCGTGGTGGCTCAAGCCTGTAATCCCAGCACTTTGGGAGGCTGAGGCGGGTGGATCACGAGGTCAAGAGATCGAGACCATCCTGGTCAACATGGTGAAACCTCGTCTCTACTAAAAAAAAAAAAATACAAAAAATTAGCTGGGCATGGTGGCACGTGCCTGTAGTCCCAGCTACTGAGGAGGCTGAGGCAGGAGAATTGCCTGAACCCAGGAGTCGGAGGTTGCGGTGAGCTGAGATCGCACCATTGCACTCCAGCCTGGGTAACAAGAGCGAAACTCTGTCTCAAAAAAAAAAAAAAAAAGAAACACTTGCCAACACCAGCTCTGTGCCAGGACTGGGAGACAGGGCAGGGCTGGGGTCTGGGCTGGGCAGGGGCTGGACTGGTCGGGGTCTCCTCCCACCCACACAGCAAACCCACTCCAGATACGCCCCGAGTTAAGACGCTGGGAGCGGCTTTCCTGACTAGGGCATAGCTCTGCGCTTCGCCTCAGGGCCCCTCCCCTCCTGGACACTGCAGGGACCCCGCTGGAGGTGGCATGAGGGAAGGAGGGTAAGTCCTGGAATGGCCTCTCCCCCACCCCGTCACCTATGGGGCTTCAGCACAGCTGGGGAGGGGACCCCGGGGATAGTCCTGGCACAAGTTCCTGTGGGACAAGCCCTGAGTGCCAGGAGTGTTCCTTCTGGGGTCAGGTCACCTCCTAGGGTCCTCAGAGCCTCCAGAGGGTCCAGGCCTCCCCCAAGCCCAGGCCACAGCAGGCCTGGTGCCCCTGGTCCCTCCCTCCCTTTGGGGTTGCAAATGCCATAAGCCCGACTCAGTGGAAAGGCTAGTGGCTCCATTCTCCAGCACTCTGCCCTGGAGTCTCTTCTCTGACACTTATTTTAAGAGACGCTTGCAGGCACCAGCTCTTTGCCAGGACTGGGAGATAGGGCAGGGCTGGGATCTTGGCTGGGGCAGGGCCTCGGGCCGTCGGGGTCTCCTCCCACCTGCACAGCAAAACCAGATGCGCCTGAGTTAAGAAACACTTGCTGGCAAGTGTTTCTTAAAAGAATAGATGGGCCAGGGCAGGGTGGCTCACAGCTGTAATCCCAGCACTTCGGGAGGCTGAAGCGGGGGGAGTGCTTGAGCCTAGGAGATGGAGTGTGAGCTGGCATATCCATAGCCCAGTTTGGTCCTGTGCCCATGTCCGCCACATCCCAGCAGGAGGCACTTAGTGGAAAGAAGAATCACCACCCCTGCACTATCATCGGGAGGTGGGCGAGCTGTGCAGTTGCTGAGGGGCCAGCCCGTGTCTTGGACCCTGGTGTCCAAGACAGATGGTCACTAACTCAGACAGGACTGGTCCCAGCTGCACACCAGTCGCCGGGTTAGGAATAAGGAGACCAAGTGAGCCCATGAAGGACCCTACACCGTCCCCAAGGCCACCTGGGTGGTCAGGAGGAACCCAAGGGGGACTCTACCCAAAGCCCCTCTAGCTAGGGTGGGGTTGTCTCCCAGCAGAGCTTCCTTAACCCGCTATCAGTCCTTGCTGGGTGAGGGATCGGGAGGTAGGAGTCTTCCCTGGGGTCCACCCACCTGCTGCTGCCACCTGATAGGAGGTCTCTGTCCAGCCCCACTAGGTAGTCCTGCAAGGGTTGGGCAGGTGGGAGGTGCTGGCCCAAAGGAGGGAGGTTCCAGGCACTCATTGCGGCCTCTTGTTACCCCACGGTCAGTAGCCCTGAGGATGGGCGCCCTGCTCTGCCCTGGCCAGCTGTGAGTACAGCCCCGACCCTGTGCCAACCGCCCCCGAGATGGAAAGTGCGGGAGGATGACCAAACCCAGCCCTGGCCGTGAAGGCCAGCAGGAGAGCTCCAGATGGAGCCCAGAGGCTTTTTTCTCAAACTGCCCTTTTACTCTCTGCAAACCCTTCCCTCAGGCTGGCAGGCAGCCGCCTACCAGCTCTGCCTCACCGTACAGAAATGCCCTCACGCCCTCAGCAGTGCCCCGCAGATGGCTGAGGGATTCGTCACCATCGTCCCACACCATTGCAGAGGAATCTTGTTAAGCCTTAAGAAATAACAACACTAGGTGTCCAGTGTACAGAATTTCAAAAATTATGAAAAACAACAAAAAGAAGACCCCATAAGCCAATTGTCAAGAGGTAACCTCTCTTACCTTCTTGTCAGACATCCTTCTGATCATCTTTTCCTCCACATTGAAATATGTATTTTTAAAATTTTCTTTTGAGGGGTCTTGCTATGTTGCCCAAGCTGGAACACAGTGGTGCAAACACAACTCACTGCGGCCTTGACTTCCTAGGCTCAAGCAATTCTCCTGCCTCAACCTCCTGAGTAGCTGAGACTACAGGCACACGCCATCACACCTGGCTAATTTTGCAACTTTTATATAGAGATGGGATCTCACTATGTTGCCCAGGCTGTTCTCAAACTCTTGGGTTCAAACGATCATCCCAGTTCAGCCTCCCAAAATGTTGAGATCAAAGGTATGAGCCACCATGCCCAGCCTGAATATGTATTTTAAGGGATTCACACCACATAATGCATTCTACAGGTGGCCCCAACACTTTACACCCACCAGTGGCCAGAAGTCAGCCCCCACCCCAATGATCTGTGCTGGATTCCGTGTCATGGCTCCGTCATCTGGTTTGGGACGTTTTGGTTTCTCGGTGTCTCACTAGCATATATCACTGTGATAAATAATCTTGTTTCCACGGATCTTTGCACAGGTATGTGGATCCCCCCCAGCTCAGGATAAATTCCTACAAACAGATTCTGGCTCACAAAGCTGCACTTTTTGACACATGCTGCCATGGGGATTTTACAGGTTATTTCTTTTTTCTTTTTCTTTCTTTTTTTTTTTTTTGAGATGAAGTCTCACTCTGTCGCCCAGGCTGGAGTGCAGTGGCACGATCTTGACTCACTACAACCTCCGCCTCCCAGGTTCAGGCAATTGTCCTGCCTCAGCCTCCTGAGTAGCTGGGATTACAGGCGTGAGCCACCACGCCCAGCTAATTTTTTTGTATTTTTAGTAGAGACGAGGTTTCACCATGTTGGTCAGGCTGGTCTCAAACTCCTGACCTTGTGATCCACCCACCTTGGCCTCCCAGAGTGGTGGGATTACAGGCACGAGCCACCACACCAGGCCTTTACAGGTTATTTCTGTTGGGGGCAGAGGACCCAGAACCTAATAAAAGATTAATGTTCTTTTTTTTTTTTTTCTGTTGCCCAGGCTGGAGTGAGGTGGTATGATCTTGGCTCACTGCAACCTCCGCCTCCCAGACTCAAGCGATTCTCCTGCCTCAGCCTCCTGAGTAGCTGGGATTACAGGTGCCCGCCACCATACCTGGCTAATTTTTGTATTTTTTAGGAAGGACAGGCTTTCACCATGTTGGCCAGGCTGGTCTCAAACTGCTGATCTCAACTGATCCGCCCACCTTGGCCTTCCAAATTACTGTGATTACAGGCATGAGCCACGGAGCCTGGACTAAATGTTTTGTCCTAAAACTGCTTATTGCAAAGAAGTGGTGGGAGGCCAAGGCAGCTGGATCACCTGAGGTCAGAAGTTCAAGGCCAGCCTGGCCAACATGGTGAAACCCTATCTCTACTAAAAATACAAAAAAATTAGCCGGGCGTGGTGGCTCACGCCTGTAATCCCAGCTACTCAGGAGGCTGAGGCAGGACAATTGCCTGAACCTGGGAGGTGGAGGTTGTAGTAAGCTGAGATCACACCACTGCACTCCAACCTGGGTGACAGAGTGAGACTCATCTCAAACAACAACAACAACAACAACAACAATAGCAAAGTAGTTGTGGAATATCCACCCCACACCCCTCCCTGAATAGCTACAGGAGTGGGATCCACTGGAAAAGAAATTGTGTTGAGCCTGGAGTGACCATTCCTCTTCTGTGTGTTGGGTCAACCTGGGAGACTGGAAGCCCAAATGAGCAGGGCCCCTCCTAGGGGCCAAGATGGGTAGTACCAGGGCCGGTGCCAGGACCCCTGGAACACAGAAGCAGCCTGCTGATGACCCGGCTCCCGCCAGCCAAGGCTTCAGGCAGCCACCACCACCCTGTCTGCCCAGCCACCCTGTACCCGGGACACACTGGTCTCCACGCCAGCAGACTGCACACCCTTCTCTGGTTAAAGCCACCTCATCAGAGTCTATTCTATAAGGAGGCAGTGATATGGGGACCCCTGTCCTTTCAGTGATGGACAAAGGGGCCTGCTCCCACCTTCATGCTCATCACCATCCTCTGACCAGGGCAGACCTGGGGTCAAAAGAGAGCTGTACGGCCTGGGGAAGCAGCTTCACCCTCCCCTGCCTCAGTTTCCCCAGACTGGGTGAAATAGTGGCTCCCAAAAGATGTGCCCACTTGCATGCTCAGAATGGAACCTTATTTGGAAACCGATTTTTTGCAGATATAGTTAAAGTAAGGATGTTAAGAAGAGATCATCCTGGGTCGGGGGACCCTAAATCCAATGGCAAGTGACTTTATAAGAGTTAGAGAGAGGCTCCCCATTGGAGAAACAAGATAATGTAAAAAAATAATAACAATTTGGGTTTTTTTTTTTTTGAGACAGAGTCTCACTCTTTCACCCAGGCTGGAATGCAGTCACGTGATTTCGGCTCACTGCAACCTCTGCCTTCCAGGTTCAAGTGAGTTTCCTGCCTCAGGCTCCCAAATAGCTGAGATTACAGGCACATACCACTACACCCAGCTAATTTTTGTATTTTTAGTGGAGATGGCGTTTCACTGTGTTGGCCAGGCTGGTCTTGAACTCCTGACCTCAAGTGATCCACCCGCCTCACCCTCCCAAAGTTCTGGGATTACAGGCATAAGCCACCACACCCAACCAACAATTTTTTAAAAGAGAGAAAGAGGCTGGGCGAGGTGGCTCAGGCCTGTCATCTCCAACACTTTGGGAGGCCAAGGTAGGAGGATCACTTGAGCCCAGGAGTTGGCTAACAGCCTGGACAACATAGTGGGACCCCCCATCTCTACAAAAAAATTTTTTTTTTTTTGAGACAGAGTTTCGCTCTTGTTACCCAGGCTAGAGTGCAATGGCGCGATCTCGGCTCACCGCAACCTCCGCCTCCTGGGTTCAGGCAATTCTCCTGCCTCAACCTCCTGAGTAGCTGGAATTACAGGCATGCGCCACCATGCCCAGCTAATTTCTTGTATTTTTAGTAGAGACGGGGTTTCACCATGTTGACCCGGATGGTCTCGATCTCTTGACCTAGTGATCCACCCGCCTCGGCCTCCCAAAGTGCTGGGATTACAGGCTTGAGCCACCGTGCCCGGCCCCCAAAAAAATTTTAAAACAGGTAGAAAGTGGAAGACACAGAGACAAAAAAGCAGGTAGAGATGAGAGTGTCCACAAGCCAAGGACACCTGGAGCCCCCAGAAGCTCCAAGAAGAGGCAGGAAGGACCCTCCCCTGGAGCCCTCAGGGGAGGTTTGGCCCTGCCCCAGCCTTGACTTTGGACCTCTGCCCTCCAGAACTTACAGTAAATGTGTGCTGTTTGAAGGCATGCCATTGTGGTCATTTGTCACAGCAGCCACAGGAAACTCATCCACATTGGAAAAGAGGAAAATGCTTCGCACAGGTTTTATAAGGATGAGAAGCACTCTTGCAGGGTGCTTGGCACACCGAGTCCTGCGAAACTGCAGCTGCTCACTCAGCAAACTGGAGCCCTTGCGTGTGCCGGGCGCTAGGCCGCAAGACAGGGAGTTGGCCTCTCTGCAGCTCGGCCCTGCTCCAAAGCCAGCAGGCAAGGGTGTGGACAGATAGCGCTGTGGGGACAGAGGAGGATGGAGCTGAGGCTGGCTTCACTGCACAGCAAGATGAGCCCGGGTCAAGGGCAGAGATGGGGGTGTGCCAGGTGGAAGGAAGGCCTGCCTGTCATGGGGCAGGGCTCTGGGCATAGATGGGTGCAGGAAGTGGGGCAGCGCCAGAGAAGCTGAAGAAGAGATGAGGCCACCTCCAGGGACGGGGTGGCTGAGGGCCAGGGGCTTGGGGGTGAAGGGGCTTGAAACATAGCAGGGGTTTCCTTGGCCTGGCACTGGGGTCTCCAGGGTGCAGCAGGTGATGTCCAGGTGGGAGGCAAAGGGGTATGAATTCTGGCCCAGGCAGGGCACACAGGGCCTGACTCCAGCACTGCCTGTGGGACTTGGGGTGTCCTTGCACAGAGCACAGTCAAAGCCTCCCTGACATGGGCTTCCTGCCCATGCCTCAGTTTCCCCGGGCTTTCCCGGAGCTGTCATTGTAGCACTGTAGGAACGCAAAGCAAAGCTAAGGACCCTCCCATCGGCCTGACACCTGCCGGGCAGCCACTCTTCAAGGGACTGTGTGCTGGGGGCCCACCCAGTGTCATTGGTGCTGGACACCAAAACCCCTGACTGCTGGAGCTACAGTACCCCCCGCACCCTGTCCTGGGATAGCTGGGACCATCTCAGACCTGAGGGGAGACCAGGAGCCCCCCAACACCAGGAGCATCCCACGGCAGGGTGGGGGCCGAGTAGGGCAAGTTCCCAGACAGGCTCAGCTGGCCCTGGCCCTGGCCCAGCCTCCCCGTGCCCAGCTTGTGAGGCCGCCCTTTGAGCTTCTGGATTAGTATTCACGCCGAGTCCCCAGCTCTGAAAGCCCTTGTTCCCTCCGGAGAACAGCCAGGGTGGCTGGGGCTGGGGGGCACTCAGTGCAAAGTCACAGCCCCAGCACATACACTGGGGCCCTTAACCCGCTCCCCCAGGACCCCTCCCCCACTGTTGGGGCTCCCTGTGGACTCAGCTAAGTCTGGGGGCCGGGGGAGGGGCCGTCTGCCCATCTCTCTGTCTGTCTCTCTGTGTTTGTATCTCTCTCTGTCTGTCTTGGGGCCCTTGTTCTCTCGATCTCTCTCTCTGTCACCGTCTCCCTCCTCCCTCCATCCCCATTTCCTACCCTCTTGTGCTGTGTGTGGTGAGGCGCCCTGGGAGAATCCTGACATGTGGCTTCTCCAACAGGGAAAGACACACACACGGGCCAGGCACATGGGAGTATCTCCGATGGCATCTCCCTGCAACCTCTGTTCCTGTCAGGGTCTGTCTTGACTCTGAGTTGCCTGCAAACCTCCCCACAGCCCTGCAGTGGGACCCTAACAACAAGAATAACAAAGGCTTGGCTGGGTGAGGTGGCTCACACCTGTAATCCCAGCACTTTAGGAGGCCAAGTCAGGTGGATCTCTTGAGCCCAGGAGTTCAAGAGCAGCTTGGGCAATATAGCAAGACCCACCCCCCATCTCTACAAAATAAATAAAAAGTTATCTGGGCATGGTGGCATGCGCCTGTAGCCCCAGCTCTCTGGGAGGCTGAGGTGGGAGGATCACCTAAGTCTGGGGATGTCAAGGCTGCAGTGAGCCATGATTGCACCACTGCACTCCAGCCTGGGCAAGAGTGAGACCCTGTCTCAAAAAAAAAAAAAAGAGTAACAGAAGCTGTGTTGATGGTGCCCATGGTCAGGCACGCACTGGCCAGGCCAACTTGGGGTTTTCAGGCCTGAGTCTCATCTAGCTCAGCCATGCCCCCTTCAGCCCTGCATCCTCAGCTCTGAAACGGGGTTCTAAGACGGATGGGATTGGCCACGAGGGGGCATCCGTGGGCAGGGATGCAAACAACCGGCACTCAGGGTCCCCAAAGGTTTCTGACCTGCAGGCTGCGCTCCCTGGTGCCTGTGGGTCAGCAACGTTTTGGCAGATGCAGGGGTCCCAAAGGCCTGGTGTCTGGTGATTTGGCCAGGGTGCTCACCCAAGGCCACACCATGGACCTGGGAAACAACCCCAGGCTTGGCCAGTAGGGTTACCAGGGAGTCCAGCAGCATCCATGGGGGGCGCACCCAGGGAAGGAGCCCCCAGTGAGTGCGCGGGCCTCGTCGGACAGGCCTACGAGATGCATGAGAGGCCCCAGCTCTGTGGCCAGCACGAAGTGGCCGAACCCCCGGCCCTGCAGCATAGCCCAAGTAGCCAGAGCCAGCCTGCAACAGCCAAGACCTTCCTGAGTCATCACCTCTGCCTCTCACACCCCCAGAGCTGGGGTCAGGGTGAAAATGAGCAGGGAGCCCCTACTCCTTGGAGGTATCCAGCAACCCCAGCCGCAGAGGGGACCTTGGGCAGCAAGGAACAGCCAGGAGTGCCAAGGACATGTCTGGCCCCCTCTGGAGGCTTCACAGCTTGAAGCTGCTGGGCGTCTGGGCTCCCAGGGGTGCCCAAAGAAGCCCTACAAAAGCCAGGATCTCCAGCGTCTGCTGGGTGCGCTGCACACCCGCCCAGCTTGGCAGGGCTCAGGGAGCCTGTGGGGCCGGAGACCCAGGCAGGTGCCCAGAGAGCCAAGCACCTGTTATGGGAGCTCTGGAAGCAGCCCCCTGGTGAGACAACTCTGGGGGTGCCACAAGCACCCCCAGACCTCCCTCAGCACCTCCCATCCTAGGAATCCCCATCATCCCAGCCCTACCCTCCTCCTCCAAGTGCCACTGTCACCAAGGAGCATCTAATCAACCTCCAAAATAGCTTTTAACTGTCCCCCATCCCAGGCCGGCTGCAGACTCCTCGGCCTGCACACACCCCTTTCCAAGCCACTTGCCTCCAAGAGGAAGCCTTTCAAAGACAACATCTCACCAGCTCCAGCTGTCAGCTGCATCCCCCTGGCTCTGTCTGCCCTGGTCTCACATCCCTAGTCCTACCTCCAGGGTCCCTCTGCCTAGAAGGCACCCTGCTGTCCTGGCACCCTGCACCCCCAGCTGGGCCTCCTCCACTCAGATTAAGCCCTATCCTCCTTCAGGGCCATGGCCCCTCGCCGCTTCTCCTGGGCTCCAGACTCTGTCCTTTCCTCCCTGGCCTCCCAGCCCTTGCCTGGGCCATGCCTTCCACCTGGACCGCCGGCCTGGATGCCTCTCACCCCACATTTAGGCTTCAGGCCCCACAGTCGTCTCTTCCCAGGACCCTCCCGGCACGCACTTTGGCAACTCTTACACGTACCTGTTCAGCGTCGGCCTTCGCCCAGGACTGCAGGCTGGGGATGAGGGCAGCAGCCACCTCTGCCAGTCCTGTCAGCACCTGCTATGTCAATGTCCAGCCCACAGTGGGTGCTCAATCCAGGCAGCTGTGCTGCTGCAGGTCACAGCAACACTCAGACACCCCCCTGCCCGCAAACACCCTGCACCGGCCCACGCGGCCATCACACTCAGAGCACACGCGCCCCAATGCGGCTGCACTGTTGGTACATGCACAGGCACGCACACACCCACACGCACATGCACATACGCACACACGTGGCAGCATGCACGCCGGGGCGCCCCAACCTCTCCACACGCCCTCCTGCAGCCACCTGGCCTCTGTCCCCACGCGTGTCACACACGGCCTGGTGTGCTTGCTCACACCACTGTCCCTCGATGTCGCTCCAGCCGGCACCCGGAGCTCGATCAGGAGAGCTGCTGTTGGCCGCCTCTGCCTGCCAGCGTTTGCCAAGCAGTTTCCATGGCGACACATCTTGGCTCCGACAGGAACCAAGAAGTGTGGGGAAAAGGGTCCCCACGGAGGGGGTGAGGTAGGAGGTCTCTGCGTCTTCAGGTTCCCAGCAGGCATGGGGAGGCTCCCACAAGTGCAGACACCCCCCACCCCAAGCCCAGGTGGGCTTGCACCCCAAGAAGGAGGCTCTGGGATGGTCCCTCTGGGCTGCCTGGCACAGGAGCTGACTTAGGTCACTCATTCAACAAACTTTCTGGAAGAGCCACTCTGTGCTGGCAGCTAGGGCTGCAATGTTGCCCAAGACATGGGCTTGCATGAGGCTGAGTGAGTCCTGAGGCTAAACTGACATCTGGCCACCCCACTGAAGGCCCCATCTAGCAGGTTGGTTCGTGGCTCCCTAAGCACCAAGGCCCAACCACTCACCTTCTCAAAGGGGGGCTCCCCTCTGTGGTAGATCAATTACAAAAGTGACCTTGATGCCCCACTTCTCCCTGAATCACCATGCCCTTTGCCCTGTGACTTTGTCGCAACTCTTATCTAGCGGTGGAGTCTACTTCCCCATCCTTCAATCTGAGCCTGTCTTATGACTTGCTGTAGCCAATAAAAGGTGACAGCAGTGACATTGCTGGCTCTAAGCTTAGGCCTCCAGGGACATGCATGCCTCTGCCTGCTTTCTCTGACTCCTGCTATAGCATGAGAACGACGAGCTGGGCTGCTTTGCAGGAAGGCAAGAGGGTGTATGGAGCCTGGGTCACCTGAGCTGAGGCCATCCTGGACTAGCTAGCTCCCAGCCAAGCTGGAAGCTGCCCACAGATGTGTGAGTGAGCCCAGCCAGGAAATGCCAGGCCCAACACTGAGAGCAGTACAGCCTGGCCAGCCCATAGGCCCTTTAATACTAAGGAAATGTGAAGCCATGCATTCGGGGCTGTTACCCAGCACTAACTGATACACCCTCTCTCTAGGGCTCTGGCTAGCAGCCACCCAACCTCAGCATAGGCCAGAGGCTCTAAAAGTTCCTAGAGTTGCTGAGAACCAGGCAGAGAGGAGAGCCGGATTCCACAGGCTAACAGTGCCCAGGGCAGCAGAGGCAGAGCTTGTGAGAGGGGTTCCCATGTCAAGCCCACGGCAGGAGCTACTAAAGCAGAAGCACGAGTCTCTACTGCCTTTCTTTGCCTCAGTTCTTCCCCCTGTGAAATGGGCCCATTGCCCTTTCCTGCCTCCTGAGGCTACCTGGTAAGGTAGTGTGTGTGGCAGCTGGACATAGACCTACTACGTGCCAGCTTCAGGCTGCAACCTAGGGACAGAAGCCCATCGCTGCCTTCTAGGTCCCCACAACTGAGAAGACGGCGTCACTAATCCCAGCTTAAACAGGAAACGGGGCAAGGATGGGTGACTTGCCTAAGGCCTGGGACACACAGGAGCAGGTAGTCATGGTCACAAGCCCCAGCTGGGTCCGAGCTGGTCGTTTTCTTCATGTTTTTCTCTCCATAGTCGTCTTTTGGGAAATATTGTACTTCCTGAGCTAACTGCACTTACAAGGTTATGATTGGTGTGTTTGCGGGGTTTTTTTTTGTTTTTGTTTTTTGGATTTTCACTATCTCCTGTAATGGCTATAAGCAATTTTTTTTTAAATGAGACAGTCTCACTCTTGCCCAGGCTGGAGTGCAGTGGTGCGATCTTGGCTCACAGCAATCTCTGCCTCCTGGGTTCAAGCGATTCTCCTGCCTCAGCCTCTCCAGTAGCTAGGATTACAGGCACCCACCACCATGCCCAGCTAACTTTTGTATTTTTAGTAGAGACGGGTTCTTACCATGTTGGCCAGGCTGATCTTGAACTCCCGAGCTCAAGACGTCCACCCACCTCGGTGGCCTCCCAAAGTGCTGGGATTACAAGAGTGAGCCACCGCGCTGAGCCCTGCAGTCTCTTTTCATCAGGTACCATGGTTCAGCGTTACTGTCTAGGGGACAACTGATCCAAAGAGCCCCTCCCTCTCTGAGCTCTCCCACACCAGAGCTGAGAGCCAGGCTTCCCAGACCCCCGTGGTAGGACCTTGTATCTGAGTCCAACTTACCTGCAGCACGAGGCCTCGCAGTTAGTTGCCTGCTATCTTGTCAGCTGTTCAGTATTGCTGGAGTGATGGCCTTAAGCTATTTCACCCAGCATATTTCGTTGTCTTCAGGGAAACGGCTGATCCAGGCACCCTGCCTGCTGTCACCGGGAAAGGACATGTGCCCAGTGGCAGGGCTGACGTCACCGCTGCATCCGGTGGGGCGAGCCAGTCCACGGCTGTGCTGCCTGGGAGGTGCCCTTTTGTCAGAGGGCATTTGCCAAAACCAGCAAACTTGGGTTCTCATTCTTTGGCCTTGTGGGGTCAGGGGGCAGAAGTCGTGGCCAGTCCTCCCCAAAGTGGGGAGCATTATAGAAAACCCTTCCCATCCTAACCTGAACACCTAAAGGGCTATACTCTAAGGGTAAGAATGAATCGGAATTAGCCCTGCTCCCCTCACAGGAAAGACTGCCTTGGTGCTAACAGAAGCAAAAAGTTATTGAGAAGTTAGCTACCGGTCTTCTCCAGCATAGATTTGAGGCCCAGAAACACAGAAAACTGCAAGCACTAGATGTATTCTTTTGTTTTGACATAGGGTCTCCATCACCCAGGCTGGAGCACAGTGGTGTGATCACAGCTCACTGCAGCCTTGAACTCCTGGGCTCAAGCAATCCTTCCACCTCAGCTTCCCACGTAGCTGGGACTTCAAGTGCATATCACCATGCCCAGCTAATCAAAAAGAAAAAAAGAGTAGCCGGGTGCAGCGGCTCATGCCTGTAATCCCAGCACTTTGGGAGGCCATGGCAGGTGGATCAACTGAGGTTAGGGGTTTGAGACCACCAGCCTGGCCAATAAGGTAAGACCTTGTCTCCACTAAAAATACAACAATTAGCCAGGTGTGGTGGTGCACACCTGTAATCCCAGCTACTGGAGTGGCTGAGGCATGAGAATCACGTGAACCTGGGAGGCGGAGGTTGCAGTGAGCCGAGATTGAGATTGCACCACTGCACTCCAGCCTAGGCAACAAGAGCAAAACTCTGTCTCAAAAAAAAAAAAAAAGTGTAGAATGGGGTCTTGCTATGTTGTCCAGGCGATTCCCAAACTCCTGGCCTCAAACAGTACTCCTATCTTGGCCTCCCAAAGTGCTGGGATCACAGGCATGAGCCACTATGCCCAGCTCTTTAGGAGGCTAGTATATTTGGTTTGCAGTGGCCTCCAGTGGGTACTGCCCCAACTTAACTCCTCCCTAGTGGACTCCACCTTCATCCTAGGCCTCAAAGAATCTCTTGATCAACATTTTTCAAAGCCAACAAGCAGCCCGCTATTAAAGATGACCAAGAACACAGGGAAACAAGACATCATGAGTGACCTGCACAGGCCTCAGACATGAGGACGGTCGCGCACTGTGCCAGACACTGGGATGGTTGTGTGCTGTGACTGACACTGGCCAGGTGGTCCTGTTAACTTTCCAGGGACCCAGACTAACCAGGTAGTGTGTGTGGCAGCTGGACACAGATCTACTATGTGCCAGCCCTGGGAGGCAACCTAGGGATAGAGGCCCATCGCTGCCTTCTAGGTCCCCACAACTGAGAAGGCGGCGTCACTAATCCCAGCTTACAGACAGGAAACGGGGGAGAGGATGGGTGACTTGCCCAAGACCCTGGACACTCACAGAAGCAGGTGGGCATGGCCACAAGCCCTGGCTGGGTCTGAGCTGGTCGTCATCTTCATGTTTTTCTCCCCATAGTCACCTGTAATTCCTGAGCTAAATGCACTTACCAGGTAATGATTGGTGTGAGTTTGCAGTCTCTTTTTTATTTCATGAGGCAGAGTCTCACTGTGTTGCCCAGGCTGGAGTGCAGTGGTGCAATCTTGGCTCACTGCAACCTCTGCCTCCTGGGTTCAAGTGATTCCCCAGAATTTTTCATAGCTGGGCAGGGCCACACGGCTAAAATTCTAGATGATGAAATGTGCGTGATAATGACAGGAGTAACCTCCATCCCTAGCTCATAATAACCTCTCAAAGAAGTTAGTTAAGGGAAGGCCGGGTGTGGTGGTTCACACCTGTAATCCTAGCACTTTGGGAGGCTGAGATGAGCAGATTACCTGAGGTCAGGAGTTTGAGGCCAGCTGACCAACATGGCAAAACTCCATCTCTACTAAAAAATACAAAAATTAGCCTGGCATGGTGGCGTGCACTTGTAATCCCAGCTACTTGGGAGGCTGAGGCAGGAGAATCACTTGAACCTGGGAGGCAGATGTTGCAGTGAGATGAGATGCTGAGATTGCACCACTGCACTCTAACCTGGGTGATACATTGAGACTCTGTCTCCAAAAAAAAAAAAAAAAAAAAAAAAAAAAAAAAAAAAAAGGGGGAAGAGAAGATGAGAGGAGAAAGGAGAGAATATTTGAAAGGATACTGGCTAAGAATTTCCCAGAACTGAAAACTACTGATCCACAGATTCAAGAATCCCAGTGAATTCCAAGAAGAATAAATAAAACGAAACTCTCACCTACACCTAATAGTAAAATTGCAGAAAACCAAGAACAATTCAAAAAACATCTTAAAGCAGCCAGAGGAAAAAGAGGTTACTTTGAAAGACCAGATGCTAGACTGACAGCCAAACTCCTGAACATAGCAACAAAAGTCAGGGGATGCTGGGATGTGCTGAAAAACTTCAAAGCACTACAAAACAATTGTTTGGCTGGATGTGGTGTGGTGGTGGCTCACGGCTGTAATCCCAGCACTCTGGGAGGCTGAGGTGGGCGTATCACTTGAGGCCAGGCTGGTATCGAACTCCTGATCTTATGTGATCCACTTACCTCGGCCTTCCAAAGTGCTGGAATTATAGACATGAGCCACTGCGCCTGGCCCCCAGGAATAACTTTAACCAAAGAGGTGTACACTGAAACTGTAAGACACTGATGAAATAAACTGAAGAGGACACAAATGAATGGAAGGATGTCCCATGTTCAAGAATGACAATAATTAATTTTTTTTTTTTTTGAGACGGAGTTTCGCTCTTGTCACCCAGGCTGGAGTGCAATGGCGCGATCTCGGCTCACCGCAACCTCCGCCTCCCGGGTTCAGGCAATTCTCCTGCCTCAGCCTCCTGAGTAGCTGGGATTACAGGCACGTGCCACCATGCCCAGCTAATTTTTTTGTATTTTTAGTAGAGACGGGGTTTCACCATGTTGACCAGGATGGTCTCGATCTCTTGACCTCATGATCCACCCGCCTCAGCCTCCCAAAGTGCTGGGATTACAGGCTTGAGCCACCGCGCCCGGCAGTTAACTAATCTTTTTAAAATGTCCATACTACTGAAAGTGCTCTATAGCCTCAGGCAATTTCCATCAAAATTCCAATGGCATTTTCCACAGAAGTTGAAAAAACATATCTAAAATTCATATGGAACCACAAAAGACCCCTAAGAGCTAAAGCAATTTTGAAAAAGAACAAAGCTGGTGGCATCACATTACCTGACTTCAAAGCATACTACAAAGTTATGGTAAGCAAAACAGTATGGCACTGGCATAAAAACAGACCCATGGAACAGAAAAGAGAGTATAGAAATAAACCCTTACATATATGATCAGTTAGTCTTTGACAAAGGCACCAAGAATATACAGTGGGGAAAGGACAGTCCCTTTAATAAAAGAGGACCAGACTACTCAGGATGCTGAGGCAGGAGAATTGGTTGAACCCAGGAGGCAGAGATTGCAATAAGCTGAGATTTAGCCATTGCACTCCAGCCTGGACAACAGAGTGAGACTCTGTCTCAAATAAATAAATAAATAAATAAATAAATAAATAAATAAATAAATAAAAGAGGACCAGCCTGGACAACACAGGGAGACTATCTCTACAAAAAATTAAAAAATTTGTTGAGTATAGTGGTGAGTGCCTATAGTCCCAGCTACTTGGGAGGATGAAGCAGGTGGATGACTTGAGCCCAGGAAGTTGAGCTGTGAGCTGTGATCATGCTACTACACTCTAGCCTGGGCCACAGAACAAGGCCACATCTCCAAAACACTAAAACACCGCTTGGCGAGGTGGCTCATGCCTATCATCTCAGTACTGTGGGAGGCTAAGGCAGGCAAATTACTTGAGCTCAGGAGTTTGAGACCAGCCTGGGCAACATGGCAAAACTTTATCTCTACAAAAAATACCCCCGAAAAAGTAGCCAGGCATAGTGGTGTGTGCCTGTAGTCCTAGCTACTTGGGAGACTGAGGTGGGAGGATCACTTGAGCCTGCGATGCAGAGGCTACAGTGAGCTGAGACTGCATCACTGCACTTCAGCCTGGGTAACAGAGCAAGACTCTATCTAATAAGTAAACAAAAATAAAAATAAAATCAATAGTGCTGGGAAAACTGGATATCCACATATGAATCAATGAAACTAGACCCTTGTCTCAGACTATTATTATTAAATTAACTCAAAATAGACTAAAGACTTCAATGCCATTTATTTTGAGTAGGAAATGATTCATTTCTTTAATACATCAAAATGTGGGATTTCTCGACCTTGCTTTTCTCCTGGTCCTGGCTTCCCCGGAGGATCCCTCAGCCAGCTGGGCTCGGCTGGAGCCCTGGAGATAGCAGCGTCCCACAGAAGGATGAGGCACCGCCTCCCTCGGTCCTGGGCCCCAGTGGCAGACTCCAACTCTGCTCAGTAGCAGTCGGCCTCATCCCCCTGCAGGAAGCCCCCCGTGGCCAGCATGTCCTGCAGGAGGGACTGGGGGCTCTTCTCCACGTGGTCACTGCTCTCGGCCAGCGTGCTCTGCAGGCCCTCCAGGTCTAGGGACCTCAGCATGGCCAGCACAGCCTCAGGCTCCTGGTCCTCTTGGGGCTGGGTCTGCTCACCTGCCCACCGCCTCCACGGGGAAACCTCCACGGAGTTGGTGTTGGGGTTGGCCTCCCCCAAGCTGTTGTATGAAGCAATCTTGTCCCTCAGGAAGAGGAGGAGGTCACAGGACTTCTGGGCCACAGGGCGGTCGCAGTCAAACAAGGCACGAAAGGCAAAGTCAAAGAGCCTCACGTGGCAAAGAGCCCTCAATGCCTCAGTGAGTGGTCGGGCTGGGGCCGCCTCGGGTAGGGCCACGGCGTAGGGGCAGTGGGTGCGCGGTGGCCCCAATGTCTGGCCCAGGAACACCAGAGCCAGCTCCAGGCCCTGGACGCGGACCTCCCAGTCCAGGTCCTGGCTCGCCAGCTGCAGCACAGTGGCCACAAACTGCTCTGTGTCCCGGGCCACATCAGCATGGCCGTCCCGTAGCCACTCGGTGAAGACCTGCATAACTGCCCTCCGTGGGAAGCCCTCGGAGTCTGTGGAGAGGATGCGCAGGAGCTCCCGGAGTAGGCTCTGGGGGACAGAGGGTGGGGGAGGATGGTCATTGGGGTGGCAGGAACGGGTATTCCACAATAGGACCCTGGGTGCATTAGGGCGGCCGGCCCCAGCCATGCAGCCTAGGGCCACACCCCACCCTGGCACCTTCCTGTGCTGAGCTGTGAGCACACTGCCCTCCAATCCTTAGTTTATCTGTCTGCCAAATGGAGGTAACCATGTCTAAGTGGAGGGGTGCTGGGGAGACAGAAGGCAAAGAACACAGGGCCCCACACCCAGCAGAGCCCCAGGGCTTCAGCAGTAGCTCCCACAGGTGCTGGCCACAGCAGCAGCTGCTCCCACGCTGGATGCTGGCTGCTTGCCCACCCGCAAGCAGACAAGCACACATGATGGCCAGGCAGGGGCTGCTGGCCGCTGCCTCCTACCTGCTGGGCCTCTGCATGCTAGCGGCTGGTGGGGGTTGCCAGCCGAGGAACCCACTACTTCCTACCTGCCGGGCCACTGCGTGCTGGGGGCTTGTAGGGGCGTGCAGGCCCCGGCTAGAGAGCTGCCCTGTGGCGGTCACTGCACTCGCTCGGACGTAACTCTCAGGGTCCTGGAGGAGCTGCCAGGCCAGCTCAGGTACTTCTGAAGCCAGGAGAGCGCAGCTGAAGTCAGCCTCTCCTGGGGGTTGAAGTGGCCACATGCTTCTGTGACCAAGGACCCAGCCTCATGGCCTCGGCCTCAGCCTCCACCCCCCATGCAGCTGTGACTGAGGGCTGAGCCTCTCGGTCTCAGCCTCTGCCTCCGCCCCCCACACAGCTGTGACCGAGGGCCCAGTCTTAAGGCCTCAGCCTCTGCCTCTGCCCCACTGTGGGTAGCCCATGTGGCCCAGGTTTCTAGAGCCAGCAAGAGGCTGCCAGTGTAACTGGCTGGTGAATCCCCAACAGGAAGGGAAGGCGGCCCTTCCACCTGCCAGCACTCACCTCCCCAGTGCCTGCTCAGCTGGGTCAGGAACTCCAGGGCGGAGTCCCTCACCTCCCAGCAGGGGCTGCATAGGCGTTTCTGCAGCACAAGGAACAGCTCTGAAGCAGGAAGGGGCGCGTCAGGACGACCTTAAGGTCAGGTTCATCCTGCCCTCGGGGCCAGCCGAGCCTTCCCATCCAGCCCCTGCTGCCTCCCACCCCTGTGACTCCAGCTCTATTCACCCTTTTGAGGAGTGAGTTACCTCTGAGGAACTGCGGGATGTGAGGGCCAAGACCAGAGCAGCTGGGGGTCTTGGGTGAGCTCAGGAGCCACCTGAACGTGGCCTGGAAGGCCTTCTTCAGAACCTGGAACAGACAGGGTGGGCTGTAGGGCCACAAGAGGCAGAGGGGCAAGCTGTCTGCCTGTCCCCCTTGCCTGTGCTACCCCGGCTCCAGGGACAGAGATGGGGACAGGAGGTGGATGAAGAAGGGAACACTGGGTTTCCTTTTTTTCCCTTAGAGACAAGGTCTCACTGTGTTGCCTAGGCTGGACTACAGTGCAGCAATCACAGCTCACTGCAGCCTTCACTTCCTGGGCTCAAACAGTCCTCTTGCCTCAGTCTCATGAGTAGCTGGGGCTTGAGGCACACATCACCATGCCCGGCTAATTTTTGTAATCAAATGCTCTACTCGTGAACTATACCCCTGGGGCTAATTTTTATATTTTTTTGTACGGATGGGATCTTGCTGTGTTACCCAGGCTGGCCTCAAATTCCTGGGCTCCATTGATCCTTCCACCTTGGCCTCCCAAAGCCCTGTAATCACAGCTGTGAGCCCTGTGCCCCTCCTGGGCTGACTTTAATAAGGCAGAATCCACTGCAGAACTGGCTTCCCAGAGTATGAGCAGGAGTCGGCGGCAGCCTTCGCCAGGGGACCTACTACCCAGGCAGTGGGATTTCTGCATTAAAACGTGACCAATTATCCAGGCACTTTTCCTTAAGATCCCAAGAAGCCCCAAGCCCTTCCTCCAAAGTTGCCCGCTGTCTGCTCAGCAGCAGGTGGTACAAGGTCTGTGCCTGCCAGGGCCTGGCTCCTCAAGGGGCTGTGCAGTGGGCATGTTCATAAGTGGTGCTTAGGAGGGCCTGGAGCCCACACCCAGGGCTGTCCTGGTGCCACTTCAATTCCCTTGCCCAGAATTCCCTGTAGGTCACTGGCAGCGCCCCTTTCTCCCACAGCCCCACACACCACTGCACACTAATGAATCTTCACCAACAAAAGGCCCTGGGCCCAACACATGCAGCCACCTGTGTCCTGAAGCTCTTTGAGCAGCGACTCTGTGGCTCTGTGTGAGGGCCCCATCCCCAGAGGCCTCCATGGGGCCGGGGCGGAGTTAGGGGTGGACCCCACTGCCTCTGCCTCCCTCCTCTCCTCACTCCCTATCCCCACCACTGTACCGTGGGGCTGGAGCCAGGGCTCTCAAGGCACTCCAGGAGGACAGCAAGCACCTGCATCACCAGCTCCTGGGGGCCTGGGACAGAGGTGAGCGGTTAAACCACCCCATCCCCATCCCAGGACCCTCCCTGTCAACTCGGGGAAGAAGCAGGACAAGGCCTCATCCGCCAGCTGAAACCTCCTGCATGGCCCCTACACCCCCAGCCCCCACCTCAGAGAAGAAACAGGGAGACGGCAGTTTCCAGTCGTCTCCAATCAGAAAGAAAGAGTTGGGGGCTCGGGGCTCACCCAACGCCAAAGCCGTGCAGGACAGACTCACTTGTCCCCTGTGACAGCATCCCCAGGAAGTCAAGAGCTGCTCGTTGGACCCGGACACAGCCTGCCAGGGTCCGACAGAGGTGGCCCCCCACACTGGAGACGGGAGTAGCTGAGCCATCGCAGAGCCGCAGGACAGTCACCGCAGCCCCAAGCAGGGGCACCTGGGGCCACGGCGAGGGGCGCTGGGGCTGTGAGTGAGGAAGGCATCAGCCAGGGTTGCGGTCCCACTGCCAGTGTGGACGCAGGGGTGTTGGGGCCTCAAGGCACATGGGATGGGGGGCATCAGCCATGGTTGCAGTCCCAGTGCTGGCATGGGCACAGGGATGCTGGGGCTGTGAGGGGTGGGGGGCATCAGCCGGGGCTGTGACAGGGGTGGGGGGCATCAGTCAAGTTTGTGGTCCCACTGCTGGCATGGACACAGGGGCGCTGGGGCTGCGAGGGAGGGGGGCATCAGCCAAGGCTGTGATCCCACTGCTGGCGTGGACACAGCGGTGCTGGGCTTCAAGGGTGGGGGGCATCAGCCAAGGCTGCAGACCCACTGCTGGCGTGGATGCTGCTGGGCTGCATGAGGGCCAGGCCACACCTACCAGTGGCTGCAGCTCCTCCAGGTGAGCCAGAGTGCGGCACAGGAGGCCTGCGCAGGAGGATTTGGAGGCCAGGAGAGCGTCCACTGTCATGGCGTCATCTGCCATCCCGTCCAGCAAGCCTGGGGGCCAAGCCAGGAAGAGCTCTATGAGAGGGCACTTCAGCCACCCCATGATCACCAACCACCCCATGATCACCACCCATGGCAGAGGCTAGGACCTGAGTACAGAGCAGCAGCTCACCAGGGGTGATGGCCACGGCTCTGGTCCCCTTTGCTCTTAGTAGGAGGCCTGGGTGTGATTAAAGTAGGGTGGTGAGCCTGGTACCCACCTCCATCTCCCTTCCCCCAACCACAGGGACCCAGATTCTGCCCTCCCAGTCCTTTCTGAGCAGTATACCTGGGGGTCCCGGGGCCTGAACCGTGGCCTTCAGGACACAGGCCAGGGGCTGGAGGAGGACCTGGAAGGCCTGGGTTCTCAATGCCTGTGGACTGGAGACAAACACGGTGAGTGCTGCTTCCTTGGCCATGAGGCAAGCTGGCTGTGCTCCTAACGTCCCCAACAAGCCTGGGGCAAATCAGCCAGGGGTGTCTGATCGGGACACCCCAGAGAAAGTTTCTAGGCAAGCCACTGGCCAGGAGATGCCATGGGACGGAGAAGGGGGGACAGGCCTGACAAAAGAGATGGGCCTGACACTGCTGATGTCCTTAGGAGTAGACAATAAGGGGCCTCCAGGAAGGCCTGGCCATGTGCCCAGAGGGGCAGTGCCTGCTCACAGGGACAGAGATGGGGCACCCCCAGCTTCCCAGGCATCACCAGGTATGCACAGCATCCACTCTGTGGGAGGGACCTGCCCTCAGGTCTGGGCCCAGGCGGGGGCAGTGCCCACTCAGGGGGTCAGGGACAGGTGCCCCCAGCCTCCGAGGTGTCCCTAGGTGTGTACAGCATCCACTCTGTGGGAAGGACCTGCCCTCGAGTCTGGGCCCGGTGGGGGTAGTGCCCACACAGTGCATTCTGCCAGCGCCTTGCCTACTGCTCCATCCTCCTCCAGTCCACTCTTTCCTAAGCATTTGGAGACCCCGGAGTGCAGAGCCGGGCTCTCACTGTACCCCTGAGCCCTTGGACAGCGGGTCCTGAGGTCACTTCCACCCCTAATGTGAGCCCACCTAGAAGCCTGGCAAGTCATCCACGGCCTTCCCACCTGTCCTGACCCCAGGCTCTGCTGTTCCAGCGCCCCCCAGGCCCATCCGAATGGTGTGCATGCTGGGGAGCTTCAGCACCCCCAACCAAGGCCGTGGTGGAGAGCAGAGGAGCGCAGGTCAGGGGCAGGACCATCCCGCTCTGAGCAGAGCAGCTCCACCATCCTTCTCACCTCTGGGGATCTCAAAAAGTTTTAGTCTGAAACAATTATTCTGTCACTAAAAATCCTGCAGAAGCCACCTGCCTGCACAGCTGCCACAAATAACTCATGCACGGCTCAGTCACGCCCCACACGGCTGCTGCTACACGCAACCCAAACACAGCCCAGTCACACCCTATATGGCCTCCACGCATAACTCATGCATGGCCCAGTCACGTCCCGCACAGCAGCCGCCACAAGTTACCCACGCACAGCCCAGTCACGCCCTGCACAGCTGCCACACATAACCTACTCACAGCCCAGGAACGTCCCACATGGCCGCCTGACTGTCCCTGGTGTTTGGAACTCCCCTGCATGAGGGCCACGCTCTCAACCTCCCTGCCTACCCCGGCTCCCAGCACCCGCCTTGGCATGAAACGCATCCCAGCCCATACCAGTGCTCGAGCTTCAGGATGCCTAGAGCCAGGGGTCCCACATGGGTGGGGCCCAGGCAGCTCAGAGCCTGTGCCACCATCTCCCACAGGTTGCCGTTGGAAGAACCGAACACAGGAGAACTGCAGGGAGACCCCAGAAAGAGAAATTATTCTCCCAGCGCCCAAAACCCCATTCGAGGCCTGGCTGAGACTATCATGGCCCTGGGGCTGAAGGTGCCCAGCCCAACACAGGTCTTTCCCCATGAGGGTTTCAGGGTCACCCGGGTATCCCTTCACTGAAGGCCACATCCTCAGGGAGTCTCTGGCTGCCAATGGGACATGTCTGGGCATCATCCGAGGAAAACAATTGCCCACCCAGGCCCCCCAACTGCATCCCGGGGGCCTGACCGAGCCACACAGAGAAGCAGGTCCACGAGCGAGTGTGCGGCGGGGATGGGGTCTCTCTCGATCAGACAGGCCACGCGGGCACTCAGCCGCACCCACAGGGCTTCTGTCCAGGGGCTCTGGCAGCGCCCAAAGGTTGTGGTCAGGACGTTCAGGGCCTGAGTGACCTTGGGGGTGGCTGTGGAGCACAAGGACTCTTCAACGTGACCCATGATCTTCTGGGCACACGTGGGCCAGTCATCCCCCTGCAGGCAGGGCTGCTCCTCGGCTCCACCTCGCATGGACAAAGCCAGGATGTGCACCAGGAGCTGACTGGCCGCCGAGGCCACAAACAGGCTGGAGTCTCCCTGCAAGGAGAAGATGGTGTCGACCGCACCTGGGCAGGGGGCAGGGGAAGAGAGGAAAAAGGGGGTGGCAGACAACAACCTTAATCCAGGGGTCCAGGGCCTCGGGGAAGGTGCAAACAGCAGAGGGCACCCCAAGAGGCCCCAAACACCCCTGAACCCAAAAGCAAAAGAGAACAGGAACCGAAGCTCCCTGGAGACAAGCACCTCCTCCCTCTGAGCGTTAAACACATGCAGCTTGTGATACTTCCCAATTCATTTTATTTATTTTTTGAGACAGAGTCACCCAGGCAGGACTGCAATGGCACAATCTTGACTCACTGCAATTTCTGCCTCCCAGGTTCAAGTGATTCTCCCACCCCATCTCTCACCCCACCTCAGCCTCCCGAGTAGCTGGGACTATAGGCACCTGCCATTATGCCTGGCTAAATTTTGTAGCGAAAGGGTTTCACCATATTGGCCAGGCTGGTCTTGAACTCCTGACCTCAGGTGACCCATCTACCTTAGCCTCCCAAAGTGCTGGGATTACAGGCGTGAGCCACCATGCCCAACTTTGTTTCATGTTTTTTGAGACACGGTCTTTCTCTGTTGCCTAGGCTGGAGTGCAGTGGCTCAATCACTGCTCACTGCAGCCTTGACCCCATAAGCTCACGCAATCCTCCTGCTTCAGCCTCTCAAGTATCTGGGACTACAGGCGTGCACCACTATGCCTGACTCACAAATAGTTTCAAAGATTGAGTCCTCACGACTGATCTGTAAGTGGCTAAGGAAGCCACCCTGGCTCCTAGGGCCTGACCTACAAACCAGAGGACACTGAAACCCCTACTGTTACTCGCATTCATTGCAACAATCCTGTGACATCACACACATAAGATGCCCAGGTTCAGCAAGGTGCAGTGACTCCTCCCCTGGGGTCACACAGCATCAGGCAGGACAAGAGATGGGGCAGGGTGTGGGCATACTCACCGTGATCGGCCAGAAAGTGCAGGGCGCTAGGATGCTGTGCCAGGGAGCGCAGGCCCTGGATCCAGCCACTGCGCACAGTGGGCACAGCCCAGGCTGCTTGGCCAAGGGGGCCTGTCTCCCCAAAGAGCTCTGGTAGCAGCTCCCCCTGCTGGGAAGCAAAAAAAGAGGCGGGGAGACCTGGCAGGTTTCCGGGGATGTGGAGTAGAGCAGAGATGGGTTTTCAGTTTTCCAGGGCTGGAGGAGGCACTTTCGGAGGACACTTTTTTTGAGACACAGTCTCACTCTTTTTCTCAGGCTGGAATGCAGTGGCATGATCTCTGCTCACTGCAACCTCCGCCTCCCGGGTTCAAGCAATTCTCCTGTCTCAGCCTCCTGAGTAGCTGGGATTACAGGCACCCACCACGCTCAGCTAATTTTTCCATTTTTGGTAGAGACAGGGTTTCACCACATTAGCCAGGCTGGTCTCAAATTCCTGACCTCAGCTATCTGCCCACCTCGGCCTCCCAAAGTGCTGGGATTACAGGTATGAGCTACTGCGCCTGTCTGGAGGACACTTTCATACCAGCTGCTGACAGACAAGGGCCCTCGGATTCACTGGACAGCAGTGGCCTAGGTGTCTTGGAAAGTCTGTCCTGCAGCAAGATGGTGCCTGGCTGGGCAGCTAGGGAGCCTGTAGGTGCTAAATTGGAAGGCACCATGAATGGCAATCTAATAGTAATGGATGTGCCTTCGGGCAACCTGACAAGGGCCTGTGGGGCACCAAGAAAAGCTATCGTGTTAGATGGGCAAGGGCCCTGAAGCTCACACCAGGCATCACTTGACAGACTCAGAGGTGCCTGTCTGGGGCTCTTAAAGCTGGAAGACACAACTCTGGAGGGCTGTCCGAGCTGCACATGCCTTGCTGCTGTGCAGAAATTCTTGGCTGAGTGCAGTGGCTCATGCCTGTATTCCAGCACTTTGGGAGGCCAAGGTAGGAGGATCACTTGAGGTCAGGAGTTCATGACCAGCCTGGCCACCGTGGTGAAACCCCGTCTCTACTAAAAATACAAAAATTAGCTGGGCATGGTGGCACATGCCTATAATCCTAGATACTCAGGAGGTTGAGGCAGCATAATTGTTTGAGACCAGCCTGGGCAACATAGTGAGACCCATCTCTACCAAAGATAAAAATTGTAGCCGGGTGTGATGCATGCATCTGTGGACCCAGCTACTCGGGAGAATTGCTTGAGCCCAGGAGGTCAAGGCTGCAGTGAGCTGTGATCACAACACTGCACTCCAGCCTGGGTGACAAAGCAGGACTCTATTTAAAAAAAAAAAAAAAAAAAAAAAAAAAGGCCACACATGGTAGCTCACACCTGTAATCCCAGCACTTTGGGAGACCGAGGTGGATGGATCACTTGAAGTCAGAAGTTCATGACCAGCCTGGCCAATATGGTAAAACCCTGTCTCTACTAAAAATATAAAAATTAGCTGGGCATGGTGGCCCATTCCTGTAATCCCAGATACTCAGGAGGCTGAGGCAGGAGAACTGTTTGAACCTGGGAGGCAGAGGTTGCAGTGAGCCGAGATCATAGCACTCACTCCAGCCTAGGTGACAGAGCAAGACTCCATCTCAAAATAATAATACTGATAAAATAAAAGTATATAAAATTAGTTAATTTTTTTTTTTTTTAAAAAGACTTTCTCTCCTCATTAGTATAGTGGTGAGAACCCCCGCCAAAAGAAAAAAAAAGACATTCTCATTAGTCATTCATTCAGTTGCAGGCTGGGTAGCTGGAGGTGCAGAATGTGCAGTCTTGTTTGGTCCTCACGACAACCCCATGGCACAGCTATGACTCCTGTCTCGGTCCTAGGAAGAAACTGAGGCTTGCAGCCGTAGGGAAGGTCAGCTAGCAGGTCAGAGCCAGGAGCCAATCCCAGTCATCTTATTCCAGAAAACTTCAAATCCTTAGCCCCAACATCACTCCGGTTGAATTTTTCAAAGGGGGCTACAGTCAGAGAGTAAAAAATGTGTAGTTCTAGTGAGGACACAGGGTCAGGGCAGGCTGCTGGGACTTGGGATGGTGATGGCTACAAACAACCCACCTGGCTGTGAGAGGAGAAGGCTGCCCACCTCTCCATGGGACACTCAGGTGGGAAGCCCCAAGCTCACCTGAAGATACTGGAAGCAGTTTTCCTGGGCTGCGAAGATTCCCGCCAGGCGGAGTGAGAAGGAGAGGACCCCGGGACTCAGGTCCTGGAGTTTCAGCACGTGAGACAGCAGCTCCACCAGGCAGGGGTGCTCCTGCAGCAGCAGGAGACTAGACTCTGTGGGAACGGGCCCAGCCCAGGGGTCACCAGGGGCACAGCACCACATGTGCCCCTGGGCAACCGCTCTTCTCCTAGGAATTTCCAGACCCCTTTCTTGCAGGGTGTTAGATTTAGGGATCCAACTGGGAAAAACTATTTGCAACAAATATGGCAAATGACTCATAATTTTAATTCAATAAGGGCAGAAAAACTAGAAAGCTGACACCTTACCAACAGGTGAAAGGCAGAACTGGAAACACAAATACCCAAAGATGCTAAAAAATGTTCTGTCTCACTGATCATGAGAAGTAAATGCAAATTGCAGTGAAAGACAAAGCGAAGTGTGGTGGCTCATGCCTGTAATGTCAGCACTTTACAAGGCTGAGATGAGTGGTCACTTGAGCTCAGGAGTTCGAGACCAGCCTGGCCAACATGGTGAAACCCCATCTCTACTAAAAATACAAAACATTAGCTGAGCATGGTGGCTCATATCTGTAATCATAACACTTTAGGAGGCCAAGGTGGGAGGATCGCTTGAGCTCAGGAGTTCGAGACCAGCCTGGCCAACAGAGTAGAGGTAAGTAGAGACAGAAGCCTTGTCTCTACTTAAAATACAAAATATTAGCCAGGTGTGGTGGCTCGTGCCAACAGTCCCAGCTAATTGGGAGGCTGAGGCAGGAGAATTGCTGGAACCTGGGAGGCAGAGGTTGCAGTAAGCCAAGACAACATCATTGCACACTCCAGCCTGGGCAACAGAACAAGACTCCATCTCAATAAAACAAAGAAAACAGAAAGTGAAAGCATTTTCACCTCTCAAATGAATACTTTTTCTTAAACAGAGAGTGCTCTGTGCAAGGAGGTACAATGGAACAAGCATTCCTCTGCAGACCTGGCATCCTACATTTCTATACCCAGCTATACTATCACTCAAAAGCACCAGTGAGAGAAAAAGACCTTTTGAGGCAGAGGCTGGAAGAATTTCCCAGTGAGAGGCCCTTGTGGAAAGAATATGGTTCAGTAAGGAGGTGAGTAAGGAGCATGCAGAGAAAGAGAACCAGGCCAGGACCCAAAAAGCACTGAGTCTACCTGAATAAGCACTGCAGGCTGGGCAAAGTCATCAAGCCTGTCGTCTTAGCACTTTAGGAGGCCAAGGCAGGAGGATTGCTTGAGCCCAGGAGTTCGAGAGCAGCCTGGGTAACATAGCAAGACCCTATCTCTACAAAAAAAAAAAAAAAAAAAGCCTGACGCACATCTGCAGTCCCAGCTCTTCATGAGGTAGAGATGGGAGAATCACTTGAGCCCTGGAGTTCAAGGCTGCAGTGAGCTATGATTGTACTCCAGACTAGGTGACCGACAGAGGCCCTGTCTCTAAGGAAAAAAACAAAAAGAGGGCTGGGCATGGGGGCTCATGCCAGTAATCCCAGCATTTTGGGAGGCTGAGGCGGGTGGATCATGAGGTCAAGAGTTCAAGACCAGCTTGACCAACACAGTGAAACCCCATCGCTACAAAAAAAAAAAAAAAAATACAAAATTAGCTGGGCTTGGTGATGTATGCCTGTAAATCCCAGCTAGCTGGAAGGCTGAGGCAAAGAATCACTTGAACCCGGGAGGCAGAGGTTGCAGTGAGCCGAGATGACACCACTGCACTCTGGCCTGGCCAACAGAGCAAGACCCTGTCTCAGGGGAAAAAAACAAACAACCCCATTGAGTTCAGAAGCTAAAAAATCACTGCTGAAGGGTTTTGAAACAAAACAGAATTAAAATACTAAGCAACTAAACAACAATAACAGAAGGTTGCGATGGCTTGAAGTCAAAGGGCTCTGAGATCCTTTAGTTGTCTGGATAGAGGACAGAGTCTAATTAACTTCAGACTTAAAAAAAATCTAGTTCTCATGTTATAAATCTAAAGGTAGCCACTAAAGAACATAAATAAGTCTGCAGTCCCAACATCTTGAGAGGGAGAGGTGGGCAGATTGCTTGAGCCCAGGAGTTCAAGACCAGCCTGGGCAACATAGGGAGATCCCATCTCTATAAAAATTCCCTGAGCGTGGTGCCACACTGGAAGCTGAGATGGGAAGATCACCTGAGCCCAGGAGGTCAAGGCTGGAATAAGCCGCGATTGCACCATTGCAGGCCAGCCTGGTCAACAGAGTGAGATCTTATCTAAAATAAATAAATAAATAGAACGTATAACTTAAAAACCAGAAGAGGAAAGCTTTATCAATCTGATCAATCTGATGGAAGGCAGAAAAGGAGGATAAAGGCACAAAGATAAGGCACAGGAAATTAAAAAATACAAAAGAATTGAAATCTAACAGAGGCCTCAACAAATTAAAGAGATCAAACTTATCTGTTAAAAGAGTTGCTGAGATTAAATGAAACACTAAAAATGGGCAATGCTTTTAGTGTTTATTTTAATGTTTCTAATAAGTGTTTCTAAGAAGCAATGATCATGATGGGAAAGGCTGGGAGCAGGGGAGAAAAAGATACAGTAGGCAGATTCTAACTTTAAAAAAGCTGGTGTAGCAACAGTAATATCAGACAAAATGGACAGTAGTGCAAAAAGCAGTATTCATGCAAAAGAAATTTTCACTGATCACAGAGAGAAACTCCAGAAAGGCACAACCTTCCTACGTCTATTTGTGCCTAACCTAACTTCAAAACATACAAAGCAGCCTGGGCAACATGGTGAAACCCTGTCTCCACAAAAACACACAAAAAATTACCTGGGTGTGGTGGTGTGTGCCTGTAGTCCCAGCTATCCAGGAGGTTGAGGCTAAAGTGAGCTGTCATCACGCCACTGCACCCTATCCTGGGTGACAGAATGAGACCCTGTCTCAAAAATTCTTCTAAAAATGCCAGGCACAGTGACTCACATCTGTAATCTCAGTGTTTTAGGAAGCCAAGGCAGGCAGATTACTTGAGCCCAGGAGTTTGAGACGAGCCTAGGCAACACAGTGAAACCCCGCCACTACAAAAAATACAAAAAATTAGCCAGGCATGAGGGTCGGCTCCTGTAGTTCCAGCTACTAGGGAGGCTGAGATGGGAGAATCATCTGAGCTCAAGAAGTCGAGGCTATAGTAAGCCGAGATCACACCACTGCACTCTAACCTGGATGACAGAGTGAGACTCCGTTTCAAAAAAAAAAAAAAAAAAATTTGTAAAGCCAAAAAAGTATGCATTTCAAGGAAAAACTGTTGAATCCATGATCTTGGTGTAAGCTTTTTACAAACCTCTCAGAAACAAGCAAACAAATTAACATAGCAGGTTTGAATAATGAACAAGTGTGGAAATTTGATACATAATTTGCATAGCATGCAATTCACCCATTTAACATGTACCAGATCCCTTAGTAGTTTGTAAGTATGATCATTTTTTTGTTTTTGGGACCAAGTCTTGCTCTGTTGCCCAGGCTGGAGTGCAGTGGCGCGATCTCAACTCACTGCAACCTCCGCCTCCCAGGTTCAAATGATTCTTCTACCTCAGCCTCCCGAGTACCTGGGATTACAGGCAGAAATACTGAAAGAGTGGAAACTACACCCTTTCCATCAAGCACAAGGCAGGAGAAATGACAGAGGCTGGGAGGGAGGAGGAAACAGAGATTCACTGCAAATCAGGACTCAGTTTCTTTAGGGGGAACAAAATTAGATTGTGCTGATGATTTCACAGCCATGTAAATTTACTGAGAACTGTTGAATTGGTACCATTTATTTATTATTTTGTCCTTTCCTCATGTCAGACAGGTCACGTGCCAACCTCATACCATGGTTCCATGGTGCCACATCTCGCACGAGCACCTGAACACACAATTATCATGCTTAGGCTGTGTGCAGTGGCTTTCCCCTATAATTCCAACACTTTGGGAGGCCAATGTGGGCAGATCACCTGAAGTCAGGAGTTTGAGACCAGCCTGGCCAAAGTGGTGAAACTCTATCTCTACTAAAAATACAAAAATTAGCCAGGTATGGTGGCATGCACCTGTAATCCCAGGTACTCAGGACGCTGAGGCAGATAACTGTTTGAACCTGAGAGGCAGAGGCTGCAGTGAGCCGAAATTGTGCCACTGCACTCCAGCCTGGGCGACAGAGCAATACTTGGTCTGGAAAAAAAAAAAAAAATTATCACATTTGCAAAAGGATTTGGTACACGTTAAATGGGTGAATTGCATGGTATGCAAATCATACCTCAATAAAACTACTGAAAAATACTTCCTAAAATTTGACTACAGGCAGGGCATGGTGGTTGGCTTCTGTGATCCCAGCACTTTGGGAAGCCAAGGCAGGAAAACTGCTTGAGCCCAGGAATTCCAGACCAGCCTGGGCAAGATGGTGAGACCTCATCTCTATGGTTAAAAAAAACCACATAGCTGGGCAGGGTACACACCTGTGATCCCAGCAACTTGAGAGAATGAGGCAGGAGGATTGCTTGAGCCCAGGAGATCGAGGCTACTACTACAGAGAGCTGTGTTCATGCCACTGCACTCCATCCTGAGTGACAGGGAAAAACCTTGGCTCCAAAAAAAAAAAAAAGAGAAAGAAAAGTAAAGAAAAATAAAACTGACTACAAACTAGTCCAGAAGGTCTTTAAATACCAAAACATCAAAATCTTTTTTTTTTTTTGAGACGGAGTTTTGCTCTTGTTACCCAGGCTGGAGTGCAATGGCGCGATCTCGGCTCACCGCAACCTCCGCCTCCTGGGCTCAGGCAATTCTCCTGCCTCAGCCTCCTGAGTAGCTGGGATTACAGGCACGTGCCACCATGCCCAGCTAATTTTTTGTATCTTTAGTAGAGACGGGGTTTCACCATGTTGACCAGGATGGTCTCGATCTCTTGACCTCGTGATCCACCCGCCTCGGCCTCCCAAAGTGCTGGGATTACAGGCTTGAGCCACCGCGCCCGGCCTCAAAACATCAAAATCTACAGTGAAATCTCTAGAACATTAACAAAACTTGCCTGGGCCCTATGTTTCAATAAAAGTCTCAACAGCCATAAAGATTCAAAACATAGATTATATTTTCTAACCTCCACAAAATAAATTAAAAATCAATAATAAAAATACTGAAAATATCAAAATAGTTTCTTTTTTTTTTTTTTGAGATGGAGTTTCGCTCCTTACCCAGGCTGGAGTGCAATGGCACGATCTCGGCTCACCGCAACCTCCGCCTCCTGGGTTCAGGCAATTCTCCTG
Source organism: Saimiri boliviensis (assembly GCF_048565385.1). Lineage (NCBI taxonomy): Eukaryota > Metazoa > Chordata > Mammalia > Primates > Cebidae > Saimiri > Saimiri boliviensis. The sequence continues at coordinate 25,395,318 of NC_133468.1, read as the reverse complement.
CCTCAGCCTCCTGAGTAGCTGGGATTACAGGCAAGCGCCACCATGCCCAGCTACTTTTTTGTGTTTTTAGTATAGACGGGGTTTCACCATGTTGACCAGGATGGTCTCGATCTCTCGACCTCGTGATCCACCCGCCTCGGCCTCCCAAAGTGCTGGGATTACAGGCTTGAGCCACCGCGCCCGGCCCAATAGTTTCATATTTTGAAATGAAAAGATATTCTTTTAAATAAATTGTGAGTGAACAAAAATCGTAATGAAAACCATGAAATATTTAGAACTAAATTACAACTCAAGTACTGCATAGTAAAACTTGTAAGATGTAACTAAAGTCATACTTGTAGAGAAATTTATAGCAATATATAAATATAAATATATACATAGATTTTTTATTTTTTTTTTTTTGAGACAGAGTCTCACTCCATTGCCCAGGCTGGAGCGCAATGACACGATCTCAGCTCACTGCAACCTCCACCTCCTGGGTTCAAGTGATTCTCCTGCCTCAGCCTTCCAAGTACCTGGGATTACAGGCATGGATCACTACGTCTGGCTAATTTTTGTATTTTTAGTAGAGACACGGTTTCACCATGTTAGCCAGACTGGTCTCCAACTCCTGACCTCAAGTGATCTGCCTGTCTCAACCTCCCAAAGTGCTGGGATTACAGGCATGAACCACCAAGCCTGGCCTTAAATGTATATATTAGAAAGCAAGGAAGACTGAGATATTTAGCTCAAAAGAAGGTAAAAGGCACTTTGGGAAGCAGAGGCAGATGTCCAAGAACAGCGATGTCAATTTAGTGAGACTAAAAAGAGTAAAAGGACAAGGTAAAACAAAAAAACGAAGTAAAGAACAGCAGAAATTAACAACATGTGATCTATCCCAACACAATTATCAACCATGAGAAAAAACATTTAAACATTAAAAAAAAAAGAGAGAGAGAGCAACATAAGCATCTAATAGTAAGAGTGAAGTGATTAAATGAATTATGGATTATAATGGCAAGAGAGAAAGCAAGACATCAAAACTGTATTTATGGTATGACCTTTTTTTTTTTTTTTGGAGACAAAGTCTCGTTCTGTCACTAAGGCTGGAGTGCAGTGTCACGATCTCAGCTCGCTGCAATCTCCACCTCCAGGATGCAAGCAATTCTCTGCCTCAGCCTCCTGAGTAGCTGGGATTACAGGCATGTGCCACCACACCTGGCTTTTTTTTCTCTTTTTTTTGAGACGGAGTTTCGCTCTTGTTACCCAGGCTGGAGTGCGATGGCGTGATCTCGGCTCACCGCAACCTCTGCCTCCTGGGCTCAGGCAATTCTCCTGCCTCAGCCTCCTGAGTAGCTGGGATTACAGGCACGCGCCACCATGCCCAGCTAATGTTTTGTATTTTTAGTAGAGACGGGGTTTCACCATGCTGACCAGGATGGTCTCGATCTCTTGACCTCGTGATCCACCTGCCTCGGCCTCCCAAAGTGCTGGGATTACAGGCTTGAGCCACCGCGCCCGGCCTTAATTTTTATATTTTTAGTAGAGATGGGGTTTCACCACGTTGGTCAGGCTGGTCTCAAACTCATGACCTCATTACCACCCATCTCGGCATCCCAAAGTGCTGGGATTACAGGTGTGAGTCACTGCACCTGTTCTCTCCCCACTCATCCTTTTTTTTTGAGACAAGTCTCTATCTCCCAGGCTGGAGTACAGTGGTGAGATCTCGGCTCACTACAACCTCTGCCTTCCAGGTTCAAGAAATTCTCCTGCCTCAGTCTCCCGAGTAGCTGAGATTACAGTTGCACACTACCACACCTGGCTACTTTTTGCATTTTTAGTAGACGGGGTTTCACCATGTTGGTCAGGCTGGTTTTGAACTCCTGACTTTGTGATCTGCCCGTCTTGGCCTCCCAAAGTGCTAGGATTACAGGTGTGAGCCACCACGCACAGCTGACCTCTTTTTCCTTTTTTCCCCCAGAAAAATACAGCCTTATGATATGTTAGGAAAAAGACTGGGAGAAAATTAAAAGATTGATGGTTTAATTTTCCTCTTTACTCTTTTTTTCATGTTTTAAAGAACATGTATTACATTTTTTTTGAGACAGGGTTTCACTCTATCGCCCAGGTCAGAGTGCAGCGGCACAATCATAGGTTACTGCCACCTCTACCTCCCGGGATCAAGGGATCCTCCCACCTCAGCCTCCAAAGCAGCTGGGACTACAGTCGTGCTACAATGCCCAGCTAATTTTTGTATTTTGTTTGTAGAGATGGACTCTCGCTATGTTGCCCAGGCTGGTCTCAAACTCCGGGACTTAAGCAATCCATCTACCTCAGCCTCCCAAAGTGCTGGGGTTACAGGTGTGAGCCACTGCATCCAGCCCCTACTTTCATAATCAGAGGGAAAACAAATCTGATGTCTTAAAATAAACACACTAAATACAAAGAGAACAACAAAATAAGTCTGTTTATGCTTTCAGAACTGAACCTTGGGATGCCCCAATCATGGCTAAACTGGCTAAGAATTTCAAGTTCTAACTCTCCAGCTCGTTCTCTCAGGCTTCATCTTGACTTGTCCCAGTCTGCCACAGATAATCTTTTGGAAGTGAAGGAAAGACATCGGAAGGGCAACTCCTGCCATTCCTCCGGGACAGAGGAGCCCCCACCCCGCCCCTGCCCCCGGTCCCAGGCTCTGCGTGCATCCTCTGGTCTCTGGATGGACAGTAAACAGCAGCACCACCTCCTCACCTCCCTCAGTGACCGTTTTAAACCAGTCCAGCAGCTTCTCTAAACAGGTGTCATCTGCCACCGGCTGCCTGGGGTCTACCAGAACAGCACAGAGCGCCGGGAGCAGCCGGGAGCATTCCAGGTCCATGGTGAGGCTGGGGTCCCTGCAAAGGCAATGTAAGAACCAAACCTCAATGCCCACTCCAGACCCTGCTCGCCCTAGTCACAGCAGCCCACCATGCCTGCTCAGGCCTGGGAAGAGGCCCCAGAGCTTTCCTCTCAGGCCAGGAGAACTATGATCGGCACACCAGAGGTCCGTACTGCAGGGATAGATGCAAAGATTTGGTCTGGGTGGGGCCCTGCGCGCTGGTGGCAGGGCTGGAAGGGGCAGCTAAGAGTCTGGCTGAAACCATAAGGCCTCTGGAGCTCAGTCTGCCACCCTTGGGCTTTGGTGCAGTCGGAGCAACGGCGTGGTGCTGGCCCAGGCTGCAGGTGGGACAGAGCCAGGGGCATCTTTGAATTCCAGGGTCACCCATGTGTGCAGGGGGAGTATCTATCCATGTCCCAGGGCTAGTCTGGGCTGGAAAGCGTCGGTCCCTCCCAGCGTCAGTGGCGGCTGCATTTGACGTCCTGAAGGCAGCAGGGGGGTGTGGAGGGGAAGGGGCGCCTATCCATGTGTCTGTCCCTCACAGGGTCAGTGGTGGCTGCATTTGGCGTTCTGCAGCCAGCGCGGGGTGCGGAAGGGAAGGGGCGCCTGTCCCTCCCTGGACCGAGGTGTACTTCGGTGCGTCAGGCCTGGAGGGTTGGTGGGGTGGTCAAGGGCTCTGTCTGGCCGGGGCATCGTCTGTCCATGCCCAGGGAGGCTGCGTCCCGGGAAGAGGAACCCTCCCCACAGTTCAGTCAGTTTTGGCCGCGAGCGCCAGGCCCGAGCGTCCAGAAAGGGACGCCACACCATGTGGCCTCAGTCGGGCTGAGAAGCGACTTCAGGTCGCGCACGCCTCGGGCTGGTCGGCTCCTTGGCTCACCTGCCCGCCCTCGCCCTCCGCCCGGCCTCGGCCCCCGTCCGCCCCACCACAGCGACCGCGACCCCACCGCCGACGCGCGCCTCACCGCTTGGTTCCTTCCTCCGCCGCAAGCCCCGCCCTTCACCCGAGGCTCCGCCCCCGGACAGTGCCACCTGCCAGGCCTGAAGGAGGCAGAGGATAGAGACAGCTGTCGTGGGGAACTAAGCGCCCCTGGAGGCCGCTCTGGAAGCCTCAAGGGCCAGACTTGAAGGAAGGAGGTCAAACTGAGAGGGGCTGGGGACAGGCAGGCTCCAAGCATGTCGCTCCGACCGATCACCCCCGCCAGGCGCCTGGTGGTACATGCCGAGCATCCGGTGGGTGGGCGGGACGTCCCGGGGGCGGGACTCTCTGAGGAAGGAGCGTGGCTGTGTCCGGAGGGGCGGGTCTCGTCTGCAAGGAGTGAGGAGACCACGCGCCGGCGAGAAGCGTCCGGATACGTGCACCAAAGCCGTTGATCCTTTGGCTTCAGGTTCCCGAAACTAGGTCCTCGGTGGCAGCGCTGTGGCTCCTGCCTGAGATCCCAGCCCTTTAGGAGGCCCAGTTGGGAGGATTGCTTGAAGCCAGGAGTTGAGAACAGCCTAGGCAACAAAGAGAGACCCCATCTCTTAAAATTAAAAAAAGAAAGAAAGAAAATCAGCCAGACGTGGTAGCACATGCCTGTGGTCCCATCTACTCTGGAGGCTGAGGCGGGAGGATCACTTGAGCCTAGAAGTTAAAGGCTGCAGTGAGCTATGATCCTGCCACGGCATTCCTGCCTGGGCAACATAGTGAGACCCTGTCTCAAAAAAAAAAAAAAAAAAAAAAAAAAAGGCAGGCAGAAAAACTGGGTCCAAAAAAAATTGGGATCGAAACACAACTGTGTGCTAGAGAGTCTCAAAGCCAGTGGATAGTGAAGGTTCGTGTTCCTAAAGCATTGTTTTACAGCAAGATGTTGGGGGCAAACACCAGAAGTATATTAGGAAACAAAGCAGAATTCCTATGGGTATTAAAATTAAAATGGGTTGGATACGTCTTTGTAGCAATGTGTAAGAAAAAAAAGTTGAAAAATTAAAATGGGACTTTAAAAACATTGATTTTTGCCAGGTCACCTTGTTTTGTTTATTTATGGAGACGGAGTTTCACTCTTTTTGCCCAGGCTGGAGTGCAATGGCGTGATCTCCAGTCACTGCAACCTCTGCCTTCTGGGTTCAAGCGATTCTCCTGCCTCAGCCTCCGAAGTAGCTGGGATTGCAGGCGCCCACCACCACACCCGATTAATTTTTGTATTTTTAGTAGAGACGAGGTTTCACCATGTTGGCCAGGCTGGTCTTGAACTCCTCACTTCAGCTGACATGCTTACCTCAGCCTCCCAAAGTGCCGGGATTACAGGCGTGAGCCACCTCACCCAGCCATGCTGGGTAACCTTGGACAAGCAACTTCCGTGACCCTTGCATGCCCCACCCCGCCACACACACACACATAACACCCTTAGAACTACATGGGTGAAAAGGTTTGAAATGCACGGTTACCTTCCCTGAAATTTGGTTCCTCATTGTAAAATGAGATACTAATATCCACCCGGTTAGGTAGTTGCGGAGAAAAGAAAATTCAGAATAGCACTGTGCTAAGTGTTTCACTTACTGTAAACTCATATGATTCTATACCAACTGTCATGTAGAATACTACCAGTCCATCAGATGAGGAAACTGAGGCACAGAGAGGCTAGCTCCTAAGGTCTTACAGCTAGTGGGTTGGCACAGCTTGGATTTGAATCCAAACAGTCTGGCTCCAGATTTGAATACTGTATTGTACAAATATACGATTTTTTGTTTGTTTGTTTTTGTTTTTGAGACACAGTCTCACTCTGTTGCCCAGGCTGGAGTGCAGTGGTACGATCTTTGCTCACTGCAACCTCCATCTCCCAAGTTCAAGCAATTCTCCTGTTTCAGCCTCCTGAGTGGCTGGGACTATAAGAACCCACCACCCCTGGCTAATTTTTGTATTTTTAGTAGAAACGGGGTTTCACCATGTTGGTCAGGCTGGTCTCGAACGCCTGACCTCGTGATCCTCCCGCCTCGGCCTCCCAAAGTGCTGGGATTACAGACATGAACCACCGCGCCCCGCCCCCACACTTTCTTATCTCAAACTTTTGGAAACAAATGTTTTTTCAGAATTCAGAACTGTTCAGATTTTAGAAATGTGACATGGCACATGTACACTGAATAGGAGATTACCATCCCAGCAGGGTGTGATGCAGCACCCCATAATTAAAGGTATTAATAGTTATTCAGTGAAACTCACTCATGTAAACCCCAAATGGGATAAATAAGCATTATAAATAGCCTTAGCTCAGAGTTTTCCTCCCGAAGAGTTGAGGTTAGGACAGGTCTCGCCTTCAAATAAGTTATGAAAGGCTTTCGAAAGTTTGTGGAATTCAGAATCACAGATAAAAGGTCGTAGATGGCTCCATAAATAAGAGAAGGGCAAGAAGTTTGGGACGCCCAAGGGTGCAGAGAAAGCGAAACGCCCTGGATGAGACCCTGAAAGCAAACGGAAGTTTCTATGTGTGTGTGTTTGACTGAGACAGGGTCTTGCTTTGTTCCCGAGGCTGGAGTGCAGTGGTGCGATCACGGCTTTCTGCAGCCTCGCCCTCCGGGGCTCAAACGATCCTCCCACCTCAGCGTCCCGAGGAACTGGGACTATAGGCGTGCACCACACTGCCTCGCTTTTGTTTTTATTTTATTTCATTTTTAGAGAGACGGGGTCTTGCTACATTGCCCAGGCTGGTCTCAAACTCCTGGGTTCAAATGGATCTCCCGCCTCAGGCAAAGTGCTAGAACTGCAAGCGTGAGCCACACCGCCCAGAGTTTTTTTCCCCTGCCAGCCTCGCGCTCAGCCCCGGGAACTCAGGGAGCGCTTCTGGTCGGCCGGCCGGCGCCCGCGAAATCTGCGCACGCGCATGGCTGCCCCGGGGCACGCCGGTCACACACCGAACCCCGCGGGTCGGCGGCGCGGTTGCCATGGCAGCGGGGTCGCGGGCTGGCGCGTGGGAAGCCCCCGAGGCTGCTGGCTGCCAGGGATGCCCGTGGAGCCCCAGACCCGGACGCCCGAGCCCACAGCGCTGAGGGGCGACTGGGCAGCGCCGCCACCATGTTCCTGAGCACCGGGGAGCCAGCCTCGGAGACGGTAAGGACGGATGGGCCTGCGTCCGCGAGGCCTGGGTTCGTCCCTGCCGCCCGCAGCCCCGGGGCCCCTCGTGGTGGACAGCCCGGGGCGTGAGGACAAGGCGCAAGGCCGGGTGACAGCTGCCATTGTTACCGCACAAGAGTGCTCTGCAGGCCCCGCGCAGCCGGCAGCATCGTCCGCCCTCGTAAAGGCCGCCGTTTCCAGGAAGCCCTCCGGGACTCCGCGCCCTCGCCGCTGGGCCCCTGCGAGTCTGCGGCCCGCGGATGATCTGAGTTCACGGTATAAGTGCCTCCGGGCATCCCCGAACCGAGGCCGGATCGACGGATCTGGCGTGGCCCCAGGCCGTTGGGGTAGGAGGGATGTAGCCCCAGGGTCTGGGAACCCAGTTAGGTCAAAGGAGGCTTCCTGGAGGAGTGTGATGCCCTATATTCTTCCCAGGGCTAGGGTGCACGGGTCCTCGGTTCGTTACTTTGTCTGGTAAATTCCTACTGCGTGTTAGAGACTCGGGAATCGGCTGCATTCCAATGGAGGGTAGAGGGACAAGGCAATAGACAGGTAATTAAGATGGTGTCAGAAAGTGAGAGGGGTTGTGCAGAAAATGAAAGAGGCCCATGTAGCCGGGAGCCGTGGCTCAGACCGGTAGTCCCCGCACTTTGGGAAGCCGAGGTGGAGGATCGCTGGAGGCCAGGAGTTCCAGATCACCCTGGGCAACGTAGCAAGACCCTATCACTACAGAAAAAAAAAAAAAAAAAAAAAAAAAAAAAAATCCATGAAATTAGCCTAGATGTGGTGGTGCCTGCCTGTAGTCCCAGCTACTCAGGAGGCTGAGGTGGGAGGATCGCTTGAGCCCAGGAGGTGGAGGCAGTGAACTGTGATCATATCACCGCCCTGCAGCCTGGGCGACAGAGTGAGGCACTGTCTCAAAAAAAAAGAAAGCCTTTTTGGATGTGGACAAGGGGAGTGAATGGAAGGTGGGCATGGGCTTGATTATGAGGGGGAGCCTTGCTGGCTATACAGGGAATTTGGATTTTATTGGAGATACAAAGGAAACCTTTGGAAGGTTTCACATGGAGGGAACTGTGCTCGCCTTGCCTTCTAACAAGACCACGGGGCTCAGCACAGCTGTACCCACGTCAGGGGGCTTGGTGCTGCTGGCCAATTTGGAGCAGCTGAAGTTGCCTGCCTGTTCCCCAGGGCACCACGTCCAGTCTCATCTGGAGGGCCTGCCTGCTTCTTCATCTTTAAGAACTGCTTATTGTGATTATAAAAATAATTTGCATGCATTATTATTATGATGTTTTGGATGCAGTCTCGCTCTGTCAACTCAGGCTGGAGTGCAGTGGTACCATCTCCGATCGCTGCAACTTCCACCTCCTGTGTTCAAGCGATTCTTGTGCCTCAGCCTCCCTTATAGCTGGGACTACAGGCATCAGCTACTACACCCAGCTAATTTTTGTATTTTTAGTAGAGATGGGGTTTCACCATGTTGGCCAGGATGGTCTCTAACTCCTGACCTCATGTAATCTGCCCGCCTTGGCCTCCCAAGGTGCTGTGATTACAGGAATGAGCCCCCTCACCCAGCCCTGTGTAGATCTTTAATTTCTTTCAATAATAGTTTATATTTTTCAATGTATAAAGCCTATGCTTTTGTTACATGTATTCTTAAGTATTCTTTTTGATGTTATTGTATATTGAATTTTCTTAATTTTCAGCTTATTTACTGCTAGTATCTACAATAATATTTTTATATGAATCTTATCTTGCAAACTTGCTAAACTCATTCTTTTTAATAGTTCTTTAGTAGATTCATTAGGATTTTCTAGGTATAAAATCTTGTCTGTGAAGAGAGAGAGTTTTACTTCTTCCTTTTCAGTCTGAATATCTTTTTATTTACTTTTCTTGCATTAAATTCCTGGCTAGAGACTCAGGTGTCATTTGAATTGAAGTGATGAGAAAGGACAGCCTGGTCTTCTTGCTGATATTAGAAGGGAAACATTCCATCTTCCTCCATTAAATATTGTGTTGCACTGGATTTTTTGTAGATGCCATTTATTAGGTTGAGGAAATTCTCTTATAGATTATGAAGTATCTTTATCATGAATGTTAGATTTTGTCAAATGTACCTTCGATATCTTTTGAGACAATCATGATTCTTGTTATTCATTCTATTAATATGGTATATTATATTGACTGACTTTTGTATGTTAAATCAATCTTTTCATTCTTGGTCTTGGGGGATATGTGTGTGTACCTAAATATATACTATGACCAATTAGGATACACACACACACACACACACGCACACACACAGTCGTTTTCATGCTTACTAGCATTGTTGAGGATTTTTACACCTGTATTCATAAAGAGTGTTGGTCTGTAGTGTTCTTTTCTTGTGCTATTTCTTTGTCTGCTTTTGGTATCAGGGTAATATAGGTCTCATAGAATGAACCGCAAAGCCTTCCCTTTTCTGTTTTTTAGAAGAGTTTGTAAAGGATTGGTGTTAATTATCTTTAAATGTTTGATAGAATTCACCAGTTAGACCATGTGGTTCTGGGTTTTTCTTTATTTCTATAAGGTCAGTAGTGAGGCCCATCTCTCTCTCTTTTTTTTCCCTCTATTTTGGTAATTTCTTGTCTTTGGTTTTTTTTTTCTTGGCTAAAGGTTTGTCAGTTTTGTTGATGTTTTCGAAGAACCAACTTTTGGGTTCATTCCGTTTTCTGTTGTTTCTATTCCCTATTTCATTTATTCACTTTAATTTTTATTCCTTGCTTTTACTTCCTTTGAGTTTAGTTTTCTCTTTTCTAGTTCTGAAGGTGGAAAAATCTATTGACTTGCGATTTTTCTTCTTTTTTGTTTTTAGATTTTTATTTATTTATCTTGAGATGGAGTTTTTCTCTTGTTGCCCAGGCTGGAATGCAATGGTGTGATCTCGGCTCACTGCAACCTCCACCTCCTGGGTTCAAGCAATTCTCCTGCCTCAGCCTCCCGAGTAGCTGGGATTACAGGAATGCACCATGCCCAGCTAATTTTGTATTTTCCATAGAGATGGGGTTTCTCCATGTTGGTCAGGCTGGTTTTGAACTCCTGACCTCAAGTGTTTCACCTGCCTTGGCCTCCCAAAGTGCTGGGATTACAGCCGTGAGCCACCATGCCCGGCCTCTTCTTTTTTAATATAGGCATTTGTAGCTACAAATTGCTCTCTAAACACTTCTTTTGTATTTCTGATTGCTTGTTTTTGTTTTTAGAGACAGGACCTCACTCTCTTGTCTATGCTGGAGAGCAGTGGCACATTCACATCTCCCTGCTGCCTCAAATGCCTGAGCTTGAGCGATCCTCCTGCCTTGGCCTCCCAAGTAGCTGGGACTGCAGGTGTGTGCCACCATACCTGGCGAATTTTTAAATTTTTTGTAAACACTGGGTCTCACTATGTCACCCAGGCTGGTCTCAAACTTCTGCATTCAAGCAGTCTCAAGCAGTCCTCCTTCCTCACCCTCCCTTGGTGCTCAGCCTGCTTTTGTTTCTTTGGGGCTAGAGTATAGTGGCGTGATCATGGCTCACTTGCAGCCTCAACTTCCCAGGCCTAGGTGATTTGCCCACCTCACCCTCCTATGTGGTTGGGACCACAGACATGTGCCATGATGCTCAGCTAATTTTCTGTAGTGTGTGTGTGTGTGTGTGTGTGTGTGTGTGTGTGTGTGTGTGTGTTCGTGTGTTTGTATACAGGGTTTCATCATGTTGCCCAGGCTGGTTTTGAATTCCTGGTCTGGGAGTCCCAAAGAGCTAGGATTACAGGCATTAGCCACCACACTCGACCCTGCTTTTGTTTTTTAAAGTGAAAGATTAGGTTACTGATTTGATGTGATCTTTTAAAAATACAGACATTTACAGCTGTATGTTTCCCTTTGAGCCCCACTTTAGGTACATCCCATAAATTTTGGTTTTTAAAATTCACTCATCTAAGTTATTTTTAAATTTCCCTTGTAATTTCTTCTTGGATCCATTGATTGTTTAGGAATTTATTGTTTACTATCCAGGCCAGGCGCAGTGGCTCACACTTGTAGTCCTAGCACTTTGGGATGCTGAGGTAAGGCGGATCAGCTGAGGTAAGGAGTTCGAGACCAGCCTGGCCAACATAGTGAATGCAACTTCATTTCTACTAAAAATACAAAAATTAGCTGGGCATGGTGGCAGGTGCCAGTAATCCCAGCTACCCAGGAGGCTGAGGCAACCGAGTGAGACTCTGTCTCAAAAACAAACAAAATAATCCAAACATTTGTGAATTCATTTCTTTTGTTGATTACTGATTTCTATTGTTGTCAAAGAATATACTTTGATTTTTCTCTTTTAATTCATTGAGGCTTTTTTGTGGCCTATCTTCTGGTTTATGTTAATGTACGCTTGAGAAGGATGTGTATTCTGCTGTTGTTGGGTGGGGTGTTCTATAAATGTCTGTTAAGTTTTTAGTGCTTGCTGATCAAGTCTCTCTGACTCTTTGTTGATCTTCTGCCTTAGCTGCTCTGTCTGTTAGGAGCCTGGCCCTGCCAACACCTTGATTCTGGACTTAACAGCCTCCTGAACGGAGACAGTTAATTTCAGTGTGAAGCCACCCCGTTTCCTCTCTTACAGCCACCCTGACACAGGCTGAATGAACTTAACCTAGTGTGGAAATAAGAGGCAGCCTCAGATAACGCTTGAAGGAGGTGGAACAAATTGGCCGTTGTGTACGTGCGTGCATGTGTGTGTGTGCCGTGTATGGTTGTATTCTGCTGACTGGAGGTGTGGATCCCGGAGCTGCTGTGGGATTTCAGGTCCTGACTGTGTTTCACCTCTTCCCTGCATCATGACAGGCAGGCTGGAGGCAGCACAGCTGGAAGGGAGCGATGACGGGAGAGGGCAGTGGTCATGGATGAGGTCGCTGAATTTTGTTCATTACACATACAATTGCATTCCTTTGTTGAATTTTAGGTCATTCAAAAAGTCTTCAAGATTTTATTCACAGCAAGGAATAATGACAGATGTTTGCAAAGACGGTTGCTGCTGCTTTTCTGTACAGTTTTCAATAGGTTCCCATCTGTCCTCTACAGGGACATTCGTGTGATGCCCTGGGCAAACTGACTTGGCTTTTCTGATCCCCCGCAAAACTTCTGTCTATAATTGTCATATGCTGTTTATGCCTTAAAATGTCACCTATTTAATGATATAAAGCATGTCAGTCAGTTGCTGATTTTTTTTTAAGATTCCATTTATTTGCAATGCTCCCTCTTCCCTTTGCCTCTGAAAATGCAGTCCCACTGCACCTGTGACCGGGCCTCTCTGTGTTCAGGGGCACCAGATCGTTTCAGCTGCACCTTATCCTCGTTACCATGCAGCCATGTATTTCTAATACAGTTTCACACTGCCTGCAAAATTGGCGCTTCATGTACTGTTAACCTTGTAGAGAATATGTTTGCTTTTCAGAATTCAGCAGCATCCCATTATGATGCTACACAGACTCAGTGTACCAGCGACAGGCGGTAGCAATGCCATCACCTCCACCCCTGAGCTGTAGAGCTATTGGTTCATCATAGGGGCATTCGGTGCCAACTTCCAGTGCCAGTGTTAGAAGCAGCCGTACGATCTTCCCAGGGAGCTTAAACTCTTTATGCTTTTTGGATTTCAGTTTGAGAGAGTGAGTTAATACAGAAACATTTTTGTTTTCAAAAAGTTGTGTTTTTCCCTTGCCTTCCCAGTGCTGACATCAGACAGTGCAAGTTTTACTTCATTCCTTGGGCCAGGACAAAGTCACTGGAATAAGAAGGGAAGAAACATTATAGGCCCAAATGCCTTCTCATTATTATGCATATGTTTTGTTTTTTGTTGCTTTGGGGTTTTTTTTTGTTGTTGTTGTTTTGTTTTTTTGAGCTGGGCTCTTGCTCTGTTGCCCAGACTGGAGTGCAGTGGTGTGATCGTAGCTCACTGCATCCTCGACCTCCTGGGCTCAATCCTTCCACCTCAGCCTCCCAAGTAGCTGGACTATAGGTGTGTACAATCACAGCCTGGCTTATTTTTTAAGTGTTAAAAATTTTTTTGTAGAGACAGCATCTCGCCGTGTTGCCCAGGCTGAGTATGCTTTTTAAAGATGACTCTGACCAGCTCTTACCAGGAGACAATTGTAGATTTGTTGTGCTTTGATATAAAGGTAAATAAGAATGAGACTATCTAAACAATGTGAAAATGAAATGCTTTCATCAATAACTGTTTTTTTTTTTTTTTTTTTTTTGAGACAGAGTTTCACTCTTGTTACCCAGGCTGGAGTGCAATGGCGCGATCTTGGCTCACTGCAACCTCCGCCTCCTGGGTTCAGGCAATTCTCCTGCCTCAGCCTCCTGAGTAGCTGGGATTACAGGCACGTGCCACCCTGCCCAGCTAATTTTTTGTATTTTTAGTAGAGACGGGGTTTCACCATGTTGACCAGGATGGTCTCGATCTCTCGACCTTGTGATCCACCCGCCTCGGCCTCCCAAAGTGCTGGGATTACAGGCTTGAGCCACCGCGCCCGGCCTGTTTTTTTTTTAATCAAGACACAATTCTGTGGGAAATAGTGTTACTAGGTTTGCAGGCATTTGCACGCCTCTGTTTTGTTGCCCCCTCCCACCCATTCCTTCTGATGAGATGGAAGGAACTGGCCACTGCCCAGCTGGAAGTGTTGCGAGTGAACTCAGAGCTGGATTTATGAAGTTTCTGTTTCAGCAGCTGTGAATGGGCTGTTTCGCTTTTGTAAATGTGACTGTTGGAAGCTCAGCAGGTACCTTCGAGTTACAGTGTTTGCATCTCTTCTTTCAGGGAGATGACAGTCTGTCTGCAGTCACCTTTGACTCTGACTTGGAGAAGGTGAGTGCTGCTGGGTGCCTCCCGGGGCGGGTTGCGCTGCCCTTGCCGGCATCACTCGGATGCGGATGCGTGAAATAGGCCGTCCTCCACAATACTGTGTGATGAGCTGGAATGCAAATTCTGAATGCTACTTGGTGTTTGAAAAGTCTCCATCGCTTAGTTGGATTTAAATACCTGTGGTGATAACTTTATAACCTTTATCCAGACATGAACCCTGACCAGGGTTCACGTGAGGCTGATTGCTGGTCCCTGGCCTGCAGCTGATTTGGCCGATACCACCCTCCCCCATCCCGACACTTGAGGGGAGGAGAGGATCTCCTGCCGATGCCATCAGAAGGACCTGACGGGAGAAAGCAGACGAGGGCAGCTGCGATCCCAAGCTGAGCCTTGGCCCGGGCTCCCAGACCAGAAGGGAGAGGGGCCGGAGCACTGTCTGATGGCCGAGTGGCACACTGTGGCCCTGGACCTGGGCTTTGGGTTTGTTTGGCAAGCTGTGCTGGGTAGAAAAGGAAGCGTGCTAATTGCTCTTATCATGTGTCAGCAGAAGCAGCTTTTCTTACTGCAGGCACAAATCTAGCCACACCGCGGCCAGCAGCACGAACCCAGCACTGGCAGATCTCGGTTCTTCATTTGCTCTGTGGACTCAAGGGGGAGTCTCACAGGTCCACTGTCTCCCTCCAAGGACCTCTGTCTGCAAAGTTAAGGATTTTCCCTCCATGTCACAGAGGGCAGGGGATGCTCCCCAGAGGAGGAGGGATCCAAAAACCCCTGGGGAAAATTCCCCCATGCAGAACCTGGGGCTCGCTCTTTCTGCTGGAGGGGAAGTGAGAGGCCCTGGCCGCAAGGTCTCTACCTGCTCAGTCTAGTGCGGGGTAAGAGAAAGCTAAAGTTGGAAGCATTGCAGCATCTTCCCCAGGCCATGGCAGGACAGGCTGAGTGTCCCTGATCCGAAATCCAAAATGCTCCAAAAATGGAAACTTTTTGAGCACCCTCATGAGGCCACAAGTGGAAAATTCCACACTTAAGTACTTAACACAAGCTTTGTTTCATTCACGAAGTTATTAAAAACACAATATAAAATTCCTTTTGGGCTATGTGTATAAGGTAGATATGAAACATAAATGAATATTCTGTTTAGACTTGGGTCCCATCCCCAAGATACCTCATTGTGTGGATGCAAATATTCCAAAATGCGAGACACTCTTGGTCCCAAGGATTTTGGATACGGAACACTCACCCTGCAGGAAACAGTGGAACCAGCTCTGGACCCCGTTCTGTGTTTGGCATCGTGGTTGTCACAGAAGACCACCTTCCAGACAGGGTCTCCCTTCACTGGGCCTTTTTCCTTAGTGGGCTTTGCAGTTGACTTATCTGCAGGAATTTCCTCTCACCCCATCCACCCGAGTGGACAGGTGTGCCCTGGGGCTCCCGAGCCGCCTGAGCAGACGGTGTGGGTCGGGGCAGATACGCCATTAGTGTGGGATCCTCAGTCTGAATGTCAGGAGCCCAGGCCCGATTGTTTTCTGTGACTGGAACTTGTGCTCTGAGAGCCCAGCCCCCGAGCACTGCTGCGAGTGCGTTTTTCTGGGGTCTGCCTCAGGCCCTGTGTGTCCTGTGCCTTGACTCTCCTTACGTCCCTGTGAGCTCACGTCTTGTCTCTGCTCTTACACGCCCCCTGACCCTTTCTGAACACGGCAGGGTCTTGTGACTGGGGCCCCGGTGGGAGCTCAGCAAGCTCAGCAAGGCTTATACTGTTTCTCCTGTCTTTTAGAGAGCAAAAAGGAAAGCTTTCCACAAACCTCCACCCACATCGCCAAGTAAGTATGGCCGGGCCTGCCTTCCCTCTCACGCCCACACTCCCTGGTGTCCCGGGGAGAATGGAGGGTGTTTGCTTTGCACATTCAGGTAGCTGAGACCTGACACCTCAGCCAGTTGGCTCCATTCACGCTGGAGTCTCCCCCGTTGGTGCTGGGGTCTCCGGAACACCGTGCTCCTGGAGGCCCTGCCGGTGCCAGAGTAACCAGCGCTTCCTCCCACCACCACCCTCCAGTCTCCCCCCTCCACAGTGCCTCTAGGCCAGGCGTCCCCAAACTTTTTACACAGGGGGCCAGTTCACTGTCCCTCAGACCGTTGGAGGGCCGCCACATACTGTGCTTCTCTCACTGACCACCAGTGAAAGAGGTGCCCCTTCCCGAAGTGCGGCGGGGGGGCCGGATAAATGGCCTCAGGGGGCCGCATTCCGCCGTAGTTTGGGGACGCCTGCTCTAGGCCTTTTGTTTTCTTTTTCTTGCTTTCTCAAAGTGCTTACCTCTTCTGAATGCTGCCAGAGAGAAAGGATTTTTGACCTGGGATTTGTTCCTGAGAGTCAAAGCTACTGAGAAGGTGTAGTTGGTCCAGGACGGGTGTAAACTTCACCTTTTTTTCCGCCTTTGGATCGCCCTGGGCTTATTTTGCTACCAGGGTTCTGTTCTTCCTCACCCTCCGTGGGAGGAGGGCAGCTTTGGTCACCCTGCCCTTCCTGGGCTACCCCAAAGTCTGTGGCCTTCCCTGGCCGTGTCATCTCTAGATGTGTGTCTATTTTATATATACTTATGTATTTCAAACATTGAGTCATGTATATGACACACTCAGAATATAAACGAACTTTCCTACTGGCCCAAGGAAAACGTAATTAGAAAGGTAAATTCCTGCAAAGAAAAGAATGCATGTTATATGTTACAAATCAATATCAACACTAGAAGGACATCATCTAGCAATTTGAATATTTGACGTCCTTTCTCTCCTTCCATGGAGAACATTGAGAATTGATACAATTTTTCATTTTCACCAGTGTTTGACTAGAATCACTCGCCCTTGTGGACATTTTGTTTTCTCATTTCTGCCTTTCTGAAGCTCATGTGTTGAGCATGTGTTGCTGTCCGGCACCTCTGAGTCCACGCTTTGGCTTTTCTAGAGTCACCTTACCTCTCTAAGCCGAGGAAAGTGGCCTCCTGGAGGTCCCTCAGGACAACAGGGAGCATGCCTCTGAGCGGTCGAGCGTCCCTGACCCCGCAGAAGCTGTGGCCAGGAACTGCAAAACCAGGTATGTGGTTGCTGCACCGGAGGCCCTTCCTGCTTCAGAGAAGAGTTTGAGAAATGTCAGCGAGGAGTGGTTTGAGATGGAGTTTTTCATATTCCTTGAATTACATTGTCTTTAATGTTCTCAATGACATTGAATATACACATCGTAGTTTTACGTCATGCGCAAATGTGGTTTGGCCAAGTGATGCCTTAGCCTTCCCTGGTCTTGTGTGGCCTCTGCGTGGGAGTGGTGAGCAGGAGCCGGCTGCAACGGTCCTGCCAGAGCCAACCATTACAGTCTTAGGAGTTTTGTGGGCTGGCCAGTGTCATGCTGACACCCTGAAATTAGACATGGTAGAATTATTTATACTGTGGAAACGGGCAAATACTGTAGTCAGGACTTCATTAGTTTCTATTTAGGAGCTGGTTGTTAACCATTTACCAGCACACCACTGACAGCTGGTATCTACCAGCGATGAAGCTTTCTTTAAGCCAGGAAAGTTGATTAGAAACAAAACTTCCCACTGCATGTGCTGTACCTATCATATTAAACCCATGCACATTCAAACCAGGAAATCTGACCCCAGCCCTGAACTCGCACCTCACCTGGGAGCATGCGTGGACCAGCACCCCCGGCAGCACTTCTGACTATCTGACAGATGCCTTAAGAGTGAAGAGGCCACATCTCAGGTGCTCTGCCAGCCAGGGTGAGCATGCCAATGGTGGCGAGGCCGAGGCTAAGGCAGAGCAGAAAGGAAAGCAGTCTCTGGCCTGGAGGTGTCCTTCATCAGAGTGGGATTTCTGGCTTTGTATGTGAGCTCCGTCAGTGGGAGGTTTTGGGAGGTCAAGGTAACAGTGACTCACGAAAGCCCGTCTGCCCCAGAAGGTGGCTTTCCTCGTGGTGCAGGGATGTCTTGCCAGGTGTTATTTGTGCCTCCCTCCCTAAACATAGAGGCTTACTTAAATTTATTCATTGAATAAATGATAGTAGGAACAAATAATAATAAATAATGATAAAAAGTCCGAATTGCACTGAAGCGAGTCAGCTTGTTTCTGTGTTTATGTTCCTGTCTAGTCTCTCTCTCTCTCTTTTTTTTTTTTTTTTTAATAGAGACAGGGTCTTGCTATGTTGCCCAGGCTGGTCTCAAACTCCTGGACTCAAGTGATCCCCCACCTTGGCCTCCCAAAGTCCTGGGATTATAGGTGTGAGCCACCATGCCCGGCCTCTCTCTTTAGCCACATGTTTCCCACCTATCCTCCTTAAGGAAGAACAGCTTCCAGGGAGTACTGAAGACCTCCTCACTATACCCCATGAATTGATTACCTTCTTGCTTTTACTGGTTAGCAGTTATCTTTTAGGCTTACATTTAGATATTTAATATACTAGGTATCATTAAAACCAAAATAAGCCTGACTTTATGTTGGAATGGGTGTTGAGACACTATGTGCATTTTTTGTGTTTGGCATTTGTTTTGCTATTTAAATCTGAACATGTCCCTCCGCCTTCTGTGAGTCCCTTCTTTCATCCTTTTACTGTCTTTAAACTTGATCTTCACATCTTCATTTATTGACCTTTTGCTTTGTCTCTCTATAGAGAAAACCATTTTTGGTTTTCTTGCTTTTTGGGAAAGTATCATGATCAGGCTAACAAACATGGAATTATTTTTGCTTTTTTATTTTCTTCTTGTTTAAAAGGAAATGTTATTAACTTCCAGATTTTCCTTAAAGTATAACCAAGAATTCTTTCTACTTTTTAGATAGTCTTTTAAAAGATTTCTGTTTTTCTCTAGGTCATGTCCCTGGGACTCCTGTCTACAGGGAGAAAGAAGATATGTATGATGAGATTATTGAGTTAAAGAAGGTAGTGTTTTGGTTTGTTCTCTATTGATTTGAAACAGTGAAAGCCTCCTGTGACAATCGATGGGGATGTCAGTGCCTGTGCTGGGAGGTGCCCACGTGGGAAGCGCGGGAGCGTTAGGATCGAACCTGAGTCTGAGCCATGGCATTGTGCCCTAGGAGCTGGGTGTTCCTGGTTGAAGGCTGTAGCACCAGCACGTGAAAGGCAGCAGAGCTCAAGTTCTGCATGTGCTCTGCTTCTCCAGCATAATGGGGAGACTGAATGAGGACTAGATTTACGTCAGAGTCCCATTGCGTCCTGAGATTGGGTGCTGTGATAGGGTCACTGGTATAGTTATCAGTAACCTTCGATGCGTGTCATGCTTTCGTGTTATCAAGACAGCTCGCATGCCCTATCTCAGTTGCCCTCTACAGAAGCTCTATGGGATAGGCAGGGCCACCTGTCACAACCACCATCTGCTGATGAACTTGAGACTCAGAGACGTTAGTGGTCTGTGCAAGGTTAACCAATAGCAGAACCAAGATTCAACGTTACCTGCCTCCCAAGGCCAACACTCTGTATTACTCCATGGCCCCTCCCATTCATGAAAGCATGAACTGCATTGAGCTATACTGTAACTGTCATTGCCAGCAGCACCATTACCATCACTCTGGCTTTCAATATCTGTAAATGTCTGCCCCCAGAGAAATTATCTGCGTTCATTTCCTTCCACAATTTTGGTCTGTTTACAGACCTACTGTCTCTACCAGTTGATGTGTGTCCGAAGCACTGCGTTCAGTTGGGGCACCAGAGGGCAATAGGGCATTGGCAGTCTCACCCCAGAGCATGGGGTATCTGGAAGGGGGTCTGGAAGCCATTTCCCCTGGGGATCCGGGAAGAAACTGGGGAACCTGGTATAGGCCACTGTACAAAAGACAGCGCCTTCTCTGTTGGCCAGAGAGAACACTCAGGACTTGAGGCTATGTGAGGACACTCTAACTGCGAGAGCTGTCTGGCGGCAGCAGTGCTCCCTGAGGAAGTGTGCGCCCTGGCCTTCGAGATGTTGAGCAAGGTGGCAGCTACATGTCAGGAGTATTACAGAGGGGCCCCTCATTCCGGGCGGAAATCTGCACTGAATGAACTCAGGTGTGGATTGAGGGGATTATCTCGTTTGGGTTTTCTCAGCCTCTTGAATCTGTAGGTTTGTCTTTTGTCAAATCTGGGACATTTTCAGCCATCCAGTCTTGAGATGTTTTTTCAGCCTCGCCCTCTTCGGTGCCGGTTGCTCAGGTCCCTGGTCTCTGTTCAGTGTTTCCCCGTCTCCCCTTGTGAAGACTGGATAACTTCATGGTTCTGCTCTCGAGCTCACAGTTGCTTTCTGTTGGCCTCTGCATCCTGCAGTTGAGCCTGTTGCTGGGTGTAACCTGACCGTCCTTACTGTCTCTGTTCGTTTCTGAAATCTCTGTGCAGCACAGCACAGCCTAGGCGCTGTTTCTTTTCTGGATTTTATCTACCACCAAAGTCCAAAATAGTAGGAAGAACATAATTTCAAAGTACAGTGCTGGGATTACAGGCATGAGCCGCCACGCCCAGCCCCAACTACAGTCTTTTTTGTCCCCCTCAGGTCACCACAAATTGGTAAAGAATTTGTCCATAGGTAAAGATGGGGAAGCACTGCCTTCCACCTGAGCCGTAGTTGAGGATAAGCATTTGAAGTGCATATTAGCCTTGGATGAGTTTTGTTGATTAAAATACGACCACGGTGGACTTTCTCGTGTGGTCCTGGGAGAGAGCGTGTGGTGTGACCCGTCCAGCCCTGGGGTTGGTGCCATTTGTTTGCTGGTGCATTCTGTGGGACGGGGTTTCTCGGCACGGGTGCTGTTGGTATCTTGGATGGGAGAGTTCTTCTCTGAAGGCGGGTTTCCTGCCTATCCAGCCTCCCCTGTCCCCACCCACTAAATGCCAGGCGTGCCCTCTGGTGCCCTCATGTGACATCCAGATCTCCCCCCAGCCACCACACATAGCACCCTGAGTGGGAGCCAGGCAGCTTTCCAAGTCTCCCAGCTCAGTGTTTCCCTGGGCCTGTGCATGGTGGTGTTTGTGTGGCATGTGTGCATGGCTGTGTGCACGGTGGTGGTGTATGCATGGCTGTGTGTGTGGTGGCAGTGTGTGCATGGCTCTGCACATGGCTGTGTGCATGATAGTGTGTCCATGGCTGTGTGTGCAGCGGCGTGTGCATGTGTGTGCTTGGTGGCGGCGTGTGTATGGTTGTGTGCATAGATGTGTGCACAGTGGCAGCGTGTGCATGGCTGTATACACAGTGGCATGTGCATGGCTGTGTGCGTGGCGGCGTGTGCATGGGTGTGTGTGTGTCTGTATGCGTGGCTGTGTGCATGGTGGCATGTGTGTGATGTGTGCACAGCGGCATGTGCACGGCTGTTCATGGCCTTCTTTTCTTCAGACATTGCACGTGCAGAAAAGTGACGTGGACCTGATGAGAACGAAGCTCCGGCGCCTGGAAGAGGAAAACAGCAGGAAGGACCGGCAGATAGAGCAGCTTCTGGATCCCAGCCGAGTAAGCTCCTGGTGCTTCACGGGGGGCTGTTGCCTTGGGGCATCTGCCAGCCAGTCCTGCTGGGGGCCATACCAAAGGCCGTCTTCATGTCTCAATCTGCTTACCACAGGGCACAGATTTTGTTCGGACTCTGGCAGAGAAAAGGCCCGATGCCAGTTGGGTGAGTATGGTCTCCACAGGATGAAGCCTTTCCCCAGATGCTAGTTACCATGGACAGCCACAGTAGAGATGCCTTTCCCTGCAGCACCCACGGTGGAGAGTAGCAGGCAGGGGAGGAGGCTGCGGGCCCCCAAACCCTTCTCCACTGACGCCTGGGGACACCACGGGGTGGGGGCCAGGAGGCTTACCACAGAGGCCAAGCAAGACACTATAGGAAGGACCAGTCACAATGGGCGACTTCCTGCTTCACACCTAAGAAAATACATTAAGCTTAACAAGTGCTTCCAGCACCTTTCAAGGCCAAGGCAGGCAGATCACTTGAGGTCAGGAGTTCAAGAGCAGCCTGCCCAACATGGTAAAACCCCATCTCTACTGAAAATACAAAAAAAAAAAAAAAAAGCCAGGTGTGGCAGTGCACTCCTGCAATTCCAGTTACTTGGGAGGCTGAGGCAGGAGAATCGCTCGAACCTGGATGGTGGAGGTTGCAGTGAGCTGAGATCACGCCACTGCACTCTAGCCTAGACTACGAAAAAACCAGTGCGGCAGATGTAAAACAGGGAACCAGGGCAGGGATAAAGTCCTTCAGATAGATCCAGACCCCCTCGGATACTGTGTAACAATATGTAAAACGTTGAATGAAATTAAAGGAGGGAAGACAGAGCCATTATGTGGGTAATGGTGTGGAAAGATATATCACAATAAACTTCCTAGGAGTCAAGGAAGTACTTTTTTAAAGTGGGAAATGCTGGAAGAAAACTGGAAGGGATACAATTTTGAGTTTATTTAACACAAAATATAAAATAATAATGATGTGATTAATGGATTCAACAATATAAAATTAAAAGTTACATAATAAAAACTCATGGGACTAAGACAGCCACCAAATCACTATAATGGGGAAGGGGAAGAATATTATGGATCAATACAACAAAGTTTTCTGTTTATAATATAGAAAAAACTATAAATCTCTAAAGAAAAAAAACCATCTCCTCTGAACTATGTTGTAGATATAGAATATAGAAAGATTGTACAATTATTGCATATTTAAAGTAGATGGTTAAAGCCTGCTTCTGCACCTAGGATGGCACAAAGTAAATCCTTAACAAAGGGCTGTAGTAATGGATACTTTTATAAAGAAAGGGCTTCAATTTTTGTTGTTCTGGTGCTGTGTGTGTGTCTGTGTTTTTGGTTTTCTTGTTGTTGTTGTTTGTTTTTTGTTTTTTTGAGACAGGGACTTGCTCTGTTGCCCAGGCTCGAGTGCAATGGCAGGATTATGGCTCACTGCAGCATTCAGCTCAGGCGATCCCTGGCTCAGAGGATACTCTCACCTCAGCCTCCTGAGTAGCTGGGACTACAGGCGCACGCCACCACACCTAGCTAATTTTTTTTTTTAGTTTTGGTAGAGATGGGGGTCTCGTGAAGTTGGCCAGGCTCATGTGGTCCTTCTGCCTCGGCCTCCCAAAGTGTTGGGATTACAGGCCTGAGCCATCATACCTGGCCAGTTTTTTAAAAATTAAGGTTGATTTAAAGTAGGAAGTCTAGATCCTAGGATATATGCAGTATTCATTATAATATGGCAAATTGTCGTTGGAGTGGCTGTGCCCTGTGGTCTGCCATTTCTGCTTGTCATTACCTGCCTTGAAGAAACATTTGCAGATGTGCATGAGGAGGCCTGGCCAAGGATTTTGATTGGGGGATTGATCATAATCACAAAAATGGGCTACGACTTAACTATGTGTCAGTAGGCTATAGTGATAGATTTTAGAGCATCCCACAGATACTGTGGGATGCTCCTGCTGTGGGAAATAGTGTGGATTCATAGGTGCCAGCAGGGACAGAACACTAGGAGGGTGTGTTGAATGTTAATTTTAAAAAAATAATAAATTTTAAAAAAAGATGCAGAGGGATGTGCATGGCAGAGCCCCGTTTCTGTGAGAACAGATGGCCCGACTCCCCCGGCACACCCACACAGAACCAGGTGCTAAGGGGCATGCAAGCAGAAACAGGATTTGGTTGGCTAAAGAAGGGGGTGGCCAGTTCAGAGTATCTTAGCTTCTACAATGTCTTCAGTTTTGTTTGTTTGTTTGTTTGTTTGGTGTTTTTTTTTGTTTGTTTTTTCTTTTTTGAGACGGAGTTTCACTCTTGTTACCCAGGCCAGAGTGCAATGGCGCGATCTCGGCTCACTGCAACCTCCGCCTTCTAGGTTCAAGCGATTCTCCTGCCTCAGCCTCCCAAGTAGCTGGGATTACAGGTGCCCATCACCACACCTAGCTATAGTTTTTGTATTTTTAGTATAGACGGGGGCTTCACTATGTTGGCCAGCCTGGTCTCAAACTCCTGACCTCAGGTGATCCAACCACCTCGGTCTCCCAAAGTGCTGGGATTACAGGTGTGAGCTACCGCACCTGGCCCAACGTATTCATTTTTTTTAAAGAAAATGTATTCATATATGACTAAGGTAATTTATTTGTTTGTTTATTTTGAATTTCCCTCTGTTGCCCAGGCTAAAGTGTGGTGGTACGATCTTGGCTCACTACAACCTTCACCTTCCCGGTTCAAGTGATTCTCCTGCCTCAGCCTCCTGAGTAGCTAGGACTACAGGCACTTACCACCACACCCACTAATTTTCGTATTTTTAGTAGAGGCGGGGTTTTACCATGTTGGCCAGGCTGGTCTCCAACTCCTGACCTCAGGTCATCTGCCCGCCTCAGCCTCCCAAAGTGCTGGCATTACAGGCATGAGCCACTGAATGTTATTTAAAACTTTAAAATTCGGGCCGGGCGCGGTGGCTCAAGCCTGTAATCCCAGCACTTTGGGAGGCCGAGGTGGGTGGATCACAAGGTTGAGAGATCGAGACCAACCTGGTCAACATGGTGAAACCCCGTGTCTACTAAAAATACAAAAAATTAGCTGGGCATGGTGGCGCGTGCCTGTAATCCCAGCTACTCAGGAGGCTGAGGCAGGAGAATTGCCTGAACCCAGGAGGCGGAGGTTGCGGTGAGCCGAGATCGCGCCATTGCACTCCAGCCTGGGTAACAAGAGCGAAACTCCGTCTCAAAAAAAAAAAAAAAAAAAAAAACTTTAAAATTCAATTTTAAAGTTGCCTATTCAAACCTGGTGTTGCAGCTCACACCTATAATTCTAGTACTTGGGAGGCCAAGGCAGGCAGATTGCTTGAGCCAGGAGTAAAACACCAGCCTGGGCAACATAGTGAAACTCCATGTCTATTTAAAAGTTTATTCAGAAGGAAAGAATGTTCTTTAAGGAATATAGGATGTTTACCTCCCGCAAGCAAGACATTCACAGAGAAGGAGGTGGGGAGGCCGCGGGAACTGTTCTCCCTTACTCAGACGGTGGGTTGCACAGCTCCTTGGACCCCCCCACGGCCATGCTATCTTCCAGCCCCACTCACTGCCCCATGAAGACTAAACTGGGCAGCCCTAGGGGGTTGGGGCCAGCTGGTGATGGGGCTGCTTCCTTTATTTAACATGACCAAGGGCATACCCTGCTCTATCCCCCAAGTGTGTGGCGTGCTCGGGGAGGGCTGCCAGTTGGTCAGTGTGCCCACTGTAGCTGCCACCTCCTGCTCCAGTGGGCGTTGCACCCCTGCCACTCACCCAGCAAGAGGACAGCGCAGTGGGACCCTCCCTTTTTCCTGGGCCCGTAGTCTAGAAGAGAGGACAGCGCTGGAGGGAAGAAGGACAGTGAGGTGTGCACGTGCTCTGGGAGGAGGGGACAGCAGCTGGGGAGAGCAGGGGTAGCCCGCCTGATGGGTGCATTCCCCGGGCAGGTCATTAATGGGCTGAAGCAGAGGATCCTGAAGCTGGAGCAGCAGTGCAAGGAGAAGGATGGCACTATCAGGTAGGCGCAGGGCCGCAGGCCGCGGTCTGGGATTGGGGCTGCACCCCTTCCCCTGCCTCCCGACCCCCTGCTCTGCTTGCTTGCTCGGACTCCAGCCTTTGTTCCACCCCCACCCGTCCTGTGTCCCTACTCCCACCCCAAAGCCGAAGGTGAAGGTTAGCTGCCTCTTTTTCATTTTTTTTTTTTTTATGATCTATGTTCCTTCCAAATATTTCCCTTTAACTTCTTGTTGTGTTTAAGAAATGCTTTCTCCCCTGCTTGTTATGTGGACCTCTGTATCTTTCCAGGATGAAGGTTTTACGCCCTGGTCCCACACCATCCTTGTGCTGCTTTTGGTGGGCTACTTGCATTTCCTTACCTGCCTTTCAAGTGCGAAGGGGGAGTCTTCCTAGTCTGTGTTTCGATTTCTTTAAGGGAAACAGAGGCCATGTGTCCATTGCCTCCTGTCCCTCATGTCTGCTGGTCTTAGATAGTTCCCCCCTCGTTTCCTGCTGAATGTTGGTAACTTCAGTTTGCTGAGTTCTTCTGCTTCAGTGCAGAACCTGCATGACTTTGCTTTCGATTCTCTCTCAGTGTCTCTGTCTAAAGTCTACAGTCTGCTGAGAGCGAGGGGACAGCCCCGACAGTGCCGGGAAAAGGCGATTCTCTCTTCCTTAGGAAACTAACCACTCAAAGATGGCTTGTCCTCTCTAAGCTCCGAGGTCTTTCCTCACCATTAATCTAGTCTTTTAAAGACAACGTCTTACCTGGAGGAGAATATCTCTAGGGAAGCTGTTTACTCACCTTGGAAAGCGGCTAGTCTATACAGGGTGCTCTCTGGTGTGAGGAATTTTCCCATCAGGCTCAAAACGAGTCACTTGTTGAAGGCACAAGCCAAGTGAAGGCCCATTCAGGCTTTTCCCTCCCATCCCGGCTCTCTTCCAAAGCCTCTCCTCCTCTGAATGTTCTGGGAACCGCTTCCTCTTGCTCTGTCCCCTGGGAACACACGCATGGCCCTGTTAACACTGAACTTGGGTTTTCAGCAAACTCCAGACCGATATGAAGACAACCAACTTGGAAGAGATGCGAATCACCATGGAGACGTACTATGAGGAGGTACACTGTGCTGGGTGGTGGGGCGGAAGGCGGGCACTGAGCAGGAGGGGACCAGGCCTGGCCCGGGTGGCAGGCCAAACCTGGGTGGCCCAGGGCTGGGTTCTCGGAGTCTGCTCCTGCTTCAGCCCGACCAAAAGGTGAAGTGCAGCCACTTCATTCCCGCTTCCGGCCATAGGCAGCGGTCAGGACTGTGATGATGGTCTTTTCAGAGGAAGGTCTTGTCTGTGCTGGCCTTGTGTTTTTAATGCATTTCAATTTGGTATTTACAGATACATCGTCTCCAGACTCTCTTGGCAAGTTCTGAAACCACTGGAAAGAAGTACGATGACCGTTTGGGAGCCGTGTTTTGTGTGTTGCTGTCACATTGTGGAAGCTCCTTTGAGAGCGGTGTGGCTGTCACGTGGGAGCAGCATATACTGCCCTTAGCTTGGCAGCAGTGCCAACACCGCCCCTGTTCTGTTCAGGGTTAGAGTCGATAACCTTTCCATTTGCGGTGTTCACAGATGCTCCTCATAGTGACCACGTGTTGACAGCTGATGCGTGTTCAATGCTGCGTGTGTTCATTATAGATTTTATATACTGCCTTCCAGCTTAGAGCTAGGAAGTGCTGTTTCAAAGCAGATCCACCTTTTTAGGAAGATGTTTCATACAAGGACAAGTTGACTTTGCCACCTCAGGTTTTTCTCCCATATCGCTTTCCCAAAGGATGCAACCCCGGGCTTCCATCCGGTTCTGGGTGGCTGATCCTTTACTGTGGCTTTGGCCATGTCACTGGTCTCTGCAGCAGCTTGCTGACGTCATGCACTGCTTTCTGTTTCTTTACCCCAGTCCTTAAAACTGGTTGGAAAATTTGTACTGTAAAGGGCCAGATATTAACTACAGTCTATTCTCATTATCACGGTTAAAAAGTCCCTGTAGGATTCCATAGTATAGTAGTTATCCCATCTGCCTTACAGAGGGTCTCATGAACACAGAATGAGTAAATACTAAACCACTGCTCTTAGAGAGGTACGGGGCTCCTGGGAGCTTCTGGTCACAGCATTTTTTAAATTTTATTTTTTGGAGAGAATCTCACTCTGTTGCCCAGGCTAGAGTGCAGTGGCATGATCTTAGCTCACTGTAACCTCCACCTTCTGGGTTTAAGTGATTCTCCTGCCTCAGCCTCCTGAGTAGTTGGAACTACAGGCACGTGCCACCATGCCCGGATAATTTTTGTATTTTTAGTAGAGAGGGGGTTTCTCCATGTTGGCCAGGCTGGTCTCAAACTCCTGACCTCAGGTTATCCACCCGCCTCAGCCTCCCAAAGTGCTGGGATTACGGGTATGAGCCACTGTGCTCAGCCTGGTCGCAACATTTTTATCAGCCAGTCAATGTATAACCTGGTGAATGTGTGTTTCTGTTTAAAGACAGCCTGTTTAATGGCGATTGTGGATTCTCATCAAACTCACGCCTGGCCTGAACGAGGCTTCCCGCGCACACGTAAACGTCTCCATAGCCTTCCTGAGCTTAGAGGCACTGGATGGCTCTCAGCACTGCAGTCCAGGCCGGGCCACACAAGGCAGCACTGTCACCAGCAAACGGCAAAGAGATGTGAGAGTAGGCTGCAGCACGCTTGTTTTTGCATGAGCTGAGGCAAGGAGGCTGAGCGCCACCTGGTTCAGCCCTAGCTGGGAACATTCGTGCCAGCAACTGGCATTTTTCATCACCTGTGCACGTGCAAGAATTCCCACAAAACCCCCATGAGTACTGATTTTGGGCTGATGGATTCATTTTAGCAGCAAGCATATTTACAAATATGGGATCTGCAGATAATGAGGATCGACTGTGCTTTAGACCTCGTGGGCTGAGAGGCAGAATGCAAGCTGTTCTGCAGGCACCTGGTATAACAGGATACATTTGCACAACCCTTCTAGTGATGGCATGGAAAATAGAATATTGATACTTGAATACGATGTTTTGTTACACAGGTTTACCTTGCATAAGAATGGGGTTCTATTTTGGGTGCTAATGTTTTGCTTACTTGGCGTTCAGAGTTATCTCCTGTTTGGTTTCAAATACTCACCTTCAAAAACCACTCTGAGCTCATGACCAACAGAGCAAGCTGTGATTCACCTGCCCCTCATTTCAAGCATGTATGAAACCAGCTTAGCAATGCAAACCTCAGCCCACGATTTGGTTATTCCAGGCCCCTGGGGGAGAAGAAGACGGGCGCCAAAAGGCAAAAAAAGGTGGGCAATACCCTCCTGAGCTTGTCCCGGAGCGTCCAGGAGCTCACGGAGGAGAACCAGAGCCTGAAGGAGGACCTGGACCGAGTGCTGAGCACCTCCCCCAGCATCTCCAGGACGCAGGGTACCTTCCCAAAAGCTACTCCAGGAGGGAGGCCAGGGAAGGGTGGGGCGCGGCCATGGGGTAGGCCCTACCCAGTGTAGGCACCACGAGGGCAGATGTGAACCATTGGGCGATGCCAATTCTGTGTGCCAGCACCTGCCTCAGGCCCCGTGGTGTCCTGCTCTGGGAATGGAGCTGAGAACAGAAGCTCGCAGACATCCCTCGAGAAGACAATTCCCTGGGAGGGAGGGAGGAGCTGGGTCAGATGGTGTCACATGCCTGTCAGATGGCCGTAAGTGCCATGGAGAGCAATGGAGGAGGGGAGGAGGACACATTTTGGGGTGAGGCAGGTGGTGCATGCAGCTGCAAGCAGGGCTGACAGGAAGGCGCCCCCGAGACAGTGACAGCTGAGTGGGACCCAGAGGAGCGAGGCAGCCGTGAAGATGGCAGCAGGGGTAGGATGGGTGGGGCAGGGCTGAGTGCCTGGGAGACACATGGAGTGTGGCCCCTGAGGCCCGGTGGGGTGGGGCAGGGTGCCGTGGGAGCTTTAGGGGTGCCACGAAAGCATTAGAAGGTAGAGGGGGCCGTGCTGCTGTCCGAAGCCCCCTGGCTTCTGTGCAGAGACAGCGATGGTGGCAGGCAGAGCCTTCTGTACCTGTCTAGTGGGGCTGCTGGTGGCCCAGATGAGGGGAGCCATGGATGTGGTGAAAGGTGGTCAGGGTCTGGATGTATCTTGAAGCCAGAGCTTAAGGAAACTGCGGAAAGGGTGTAGGATCTGAGAGGGAGGAGCCAGGCTCCAAGGCGTTTTGTCCCAGCATCTGAGAGGACAGAGTTGCTATTTCCTGAGATTGGGAAGGCAGAGGGGCAGGTTTGGGGGAAGGGCCACGAGAGGTCTGAGTGCATGAGAGTGCAGACCAGGCAGTGGCTGTTTGCGGGTGCGGGGTGGAGGCCTGGGCTGGAGAGCTGAGCCTGCAGGTCACCAGCACTTAGGTGGAACAAGTGAGGTCACTGGAGTAAGAGGAGCAGGGGTCAGGCACTGAACCTGGTGGTGTATGGGGGGTGAGGGGCAGCCAGCGAGGTAGAGGGAAGGAGCAGCCAGCGAGGAGCTGTGCACACCAGGAAGCAAGTGCAGGCCAGGGACAGGCCGAGAACCGCCAGTTAGTTTGGCAGAGTGACAGTCATCAGAGATCTTGATGAGAACCATCTTAATGGCTTGGCGAGGTGGAATTGGGAAAGAATATTACCCCAAGATGCTTGGAGGCCGTTAGTACAGACAACTCTTCACGGTCCAAGAGGACAGAAACTGGATCAGTGCTGTTGAAACCCTCGGGTGGCCAGGACCTGTTGGTGTGGCTCTGGGGCCCCTCAGGCTGCTCGAGCTGTGGAAGAAGAGCCTCAGGCTGTACCTGAGAAGGGTGGCCCTACCGGCAGTGCCCACCAGGACAGCCGTTTTGAAACCGCATTGCTTCCATCAGGTTACGTGGAGTGGAGCAAGCCCCGGCTGCTGAGGCGCATTGTGGAGTTGGAGAAGGTGAGCAGGCATCTCAGTGCCACTGTTGTTGACGACCACGGGCCTTGTGCTGTGGGGACAGCTCACAGGGTGGGGAAGGTGGCGCTGAGCATGGCAGTGGCTGTCTGCCAGGCAGCGCCACACACTGACCGAAAGGAGGCTTCACTCCGGTCTAGACAAGGCTGAAGGTAGCTCTCACACCTGTCACTGGGCTGTGAGCTTCTGGGTATGGCTGCAGGCAGATGCTTTGCACCGGAGCCCCTCACAGTCCAGTCTGCCCATGCAGGCTGTGGGCTGTGCGCTGCCCACTGCCCGCCAACAACCAGGCACTGCTTCCCACCACTCAAGTCATGTTGGAATCCACAGAAAACTTTTCACTTACACCTGGCCAATTAGAAATTCTGGAAAATAAATAATTCCCCATATCCCCTACATGACTTTGCAAAGTAGGAGTCAGGCTGCTTCTGCTGAAATTGGACCTTTGTTTTCTTTTTTTTCTTTTTTTTTTTTTTTTTTTTTTTTTTTTTTTAGATGGCGTCTTGCTCTGTCACCCAGTCTGGTGTGCAGTGGTACAATCTCAGCTCACTACAACCTCCGCAATGGCACATACCTGTAATCCCAGTACTTGAGGAGGCTGAGCTGGGAGGATCACCTGAGCCCAGGAGTTTGAAGCCAGCCTGGGCAACATAGCAAGACCTCATCTCTCTCTTTTTTTTTTTTTTATTATTTGTTTGGCTTTTTGTTTGTTTGTTTTTGCAAGACCCCATCTCTACAAAACTAAAAACAATTAGCTGGGCATGGTGGTGCACACCTGTAGCCCCAGCTACTTGGGAAGCTGAGGCAGGAGGAACACTTGAGCCCAGGAGTTCAAGGCTGCAGTGAGCTGTGATTGCCCTTCAGCCTAGGTGACAGTGCTAGACCCTATCTCTTAAAAAAAAAAAAAAAAAAAAAAAAAAACTGTTTCTATAAATTGTGAGTATTTAAAATATAAAACTTGTTGGGAAGTCTAAGCACCTGGAGGCACAGTGGACAGCACATCCGAGCTCTGAGAGGCTGGAATGGAGGGCAGGGACAGGCTCAGGAGCACTTTGCTGGCAACACCAGAATGTTTCTTGAGATGGAGAGCGTGAAGGTTGAAAATGTCGGCAGTTCTAGAGGGACAGGAGGGTAGATGATCACAAAGTTGTTTGACTTCTCTCCCCTTGTGCCTTCTTCTCTTTTACTGGCTTCTGCCCGTGCCTTGCCTTGGCAGGGGTCTGCAGGTACCCTGCTTCTGATTAAAGAGAGCCGAGCAGGGAGCGTGCTCTTCCAGCAGCCCCATGCCCTTTGGCGTCTCCAGCTAATTCGGGTCCCCTCAAAGCTTTCTCGTGGCCCTGCTGGAGATTCAGTTCACCCTGGTTCAGTGTCTAATTTCTGGGTTTGATAAATAGAAAGTAGAAATGAGAACTAGTATCTAACACATGCCTGTGTTGCCTCCAGAAACTAAGTGTGATGGAGAGCTCAGAATCACACGCCGCAGAGCCAGTCAGATCACACCTGCCAGCCCGCCCTGCATCCAGCTCTGCACTGCACAGACAGCCACGAGAGGACCGCCACGAGGACCACGAGCGTCTCCGAGGGGCTGTGAGAGACCTGAAGGAAGAGCGGACCGCCCTGCAGGAGCAGCTGCTGCAGAGAGAGTAAGTCCTCCCGAGGCCCTGCCAGCTGCCCCACAAATGCAGCTGCTGCAGAGAGAGGGGGTCCTCCTGAGGCCCCACCAGCAGCCTCATCAGGGAAGCAGCTCTCACTCCCTATGGAAACTGATTGTTGCCATGTTAAGCAGTTGTGAATTTGGGAAACTATTCAGCTCGTAATAGTCGCTGCATAAATATTTTTATGTGAGGCCAGGCGCGGTGGCTCAAGCCTGTAATCCCAGCACTTTGGGAGGCCGAGGCGGGTGGATCATGAGGTCAAGAGATCGAGACCATCCTGGACAACATGGTGAAACCCCATCTCTACTAAAAATACTAAAAATTAGCTGGGCATGGTGGCACGTGCCTGTAATCCCAGCTACTCAGGAGGCTAAGGCAGGAGAATTGCTTGAACCCAGGAGGCGGAGGTTGCGGTGAGCCGAGATCGCGCCATTGCACTCCAGCCTGGGCAACAAGAGTGAAACTCCGTCTCAAAAAAAAAAAAAAAATTTTTATATGATTCTAAAACTTCTTACATTTTGGTTGTGACATAAAGGCAGCTTTCGTGATTTAAAAAAAGGCACTAACTGACCATATTACATCATTAAAAGCATGAGGGGCCAGGCATGCCTATAATCCCAGCACTTTGGGAGGCCAGAGTGGGAAGATTGCTTGAGGCCAGGAATTTCAGACCAGCCTGAGCAACATAGCAAGACTCCATCTCTACAAAAAATTTAAAAAATTAACTGGGCGTGGTGGCTCATGCCTTCCAGTTACTTAGGAAGCCAAGGTAGGAGGATCCCTTGAACCCAGGAGTTCAAGGCTGCAGTGAGCCATGATCGTGTCACTGCACTCTAGCTTAGGCAACTGAGTGAGACCTCAACTCAAAAAAATAGTGTAGCGAACAATGGGAGAGCACATTTAAATCTCTCCACCCTGAATTCCAGAGGGATCTTCAAATTGTCTATTAGAGAGGAATTTACTTTCAGTGATTTCTATAAAAGTAATTAGATTTTATGCAGCATGGTCTTAATTCAGTAATATGTTTAATGGCATGTGATAAATTAATACATATCAAATAAAGCATAAACGCTCCAGGCTGGAGTGCAGTGGCACAATCTCAGCTCACTGCAAACTCCGTCTCCCGAGTTCAAGCGATTCTTCTGCCTCAGCCTCCTGAGTAGCTGGGATTATAGGCATGGACCACCACACCTGGCTAATTTTTGTATTTTTGTTGAGATGGGGTTTTGCCGTGTTGGCCAGGCTGAGTCTCAAACTCCTGATCTCAAGTGATCTGCCCACCTTGGCCTCCCAAAGTGCTGGGATTACAGGCGTGAGCTACCGTGGCCGGCCCTACAGGGGATTTGTGTGCACCTCAGGGTCTGAGGAGAACTCGGCCAGTGCCTCCCAGCCTGTTAAGTTCTCTGCTGCTGCCTGCTGTGAACAGCAGAAGGCCAACCTGTCACTACTGTCCTTTCCCCCCATGTGAGGTCTCAGAGCACATTTACACCAATTGATTATGCCTTTGTAAAAATTAGTATTTCACGACAAGCTTTTCCAGTTAAGCTCGTCATTACAGAGTTCATAGACATCAAATAAAATAAAAAAAACTTTAAGGTAGTCATTGTGAAAGGTAAATAACTTCTGGAATTATCTATGAAGCTGTCAAGTGACATGACAAGAGCCGTGGTCTAGGCAGGGCCGGCCTTGCCCCATTCACAGACCAGGCGCCTGCCTGCAGCTCCCTCGGCGCGAGGTCCATGCGGAAACGTGGTGGCTGGAGGGGCAACTCCCCGTTACATGGCTTAGTCCTATTGATCCCCTCACACAGCAGGTGCTGGGTTCAGGGGAGGCAGGGCCCTGAGGTTGGTCCTTGGTGCTATATGATTAGAAATGGCCCTTTCGGGCTCCTCCTGCCTCACCACCTGCTGTCCTAAGGAATCGTTGAGCGCTGTCACTTTTCTGAAGCGCCCTCGTGCTCTGTCACAACCTCTGTTTTTTTGTGAACGCTGACAAACATCCCATTCTGTGTGTGCAGTTTGGAAGTGAAACAGCTCCTGCAGACGAAGGCCGACCTGGAGAAGGAGCTGGAGTGTGCCAGGGAGGGCGAGGAGGAGAGGAGAGAGCGAGAGGAGGCTTTGAGGTACGTGACCCGGGTCAGAGCTGGAGAGAGGACCCAGGCAAATCCGCGCTCCGGCCGCCACCACGGCCTTCCGCGGCATCTCAGCCTCACTGCCAGCCAGCTTTTTAGAAAGGCCACACCTGCCTGCAGTCTTTCCATGGTTTTCTGTCACCCCAGCTCAGGAAAAACCTCTTGGTGCTGAACAAGGCCTGCCCTCCGGCATCGTGGCCACCCCGCAGGGGCGTCCTCTGCTCTGGCCACTGCCTGCCCCTTCCCAACCAGCCGTCTCACTGGCCTCTGGTCACAGCAACCCGGGGGTGGGCCGCATTCTCTAGAGAGGCCGCCCTCGGCTTCAAAGTAACGCCATTCTCGAGAGCCAGGACGTAGTGCCCACCCCCAGGCCCATCAGCTGCTGGTGGAGAAACACCCTGAGGTCGACCATGTGGAGGCGCAGAGCGGGCGGACACTCCAGCAGGCCTGGCCTGGGGATCCTCAAAAACATGGTGCTCAGCAAAGGAAGCCAGACACAAAACGTCGAGTAGCACACGATTCCACGTGCAGGAAACGTCCAGGACGGGCAACCCATGTGACAAGTGCTGCTGCTAGGGGCCGGGGAGGGTAGTGGGGACTGCTGACGAGCATGGGTTCCTTTCTGGGGTGATGCAAATGTTCCAGAATTAGATAGTGGTGGTAGGTGCACAACATTGTGAATATGTGAAAATTCACTGAATTATACACGGTAAAATAGGGAATTTTATGTGATGAGTCTTTTTAAAATGCACAAAAAACTAGGTTAGAAATCTGAGCAGACATATTTAGCACTTGGAATAATTAGTAAGACATAGATTACAGGAATGAAGAAAACATTGGTCAGGCACAGTGACTCACACCTGTAATCTCAGCCCTTTGGGAGGCTGAGATGGGTAGATCATGAGATCAGGAGTTCAAGACCAGTGCGGTTGAGTTGGTGAAATTAAAAACTATATAAATCAGCCAGGTGCGATGGCAGGTGCCTGTAGTCTCAGCTACGCAGGAGGCTGAGGCGGGAGAATCGTTTTGGACCTGAGAAGTGGAGGTTGCAGTGAGCCGAGATCGTGCCATTGCACTCCAACCTGGGCAACAAGAAACTCCATCTCAAAAAAACAAAACAAAAATTTCATTTTCAGGATAAATCTGACTGAATTTTATCAGAGGCTAGAATTCAAGTAAATCCGAAAGGGCACATGTACAGAAATGAATTATTATTATTATTTTTTGTCTTTAGTACCTGGAATGAAGATATAAATTGCAATGCTTTCCGTTCATACTGTTTACTAAAAGCCCAGCAATTCCTGCTTATTTATCTCAAATGCGTGGGCTCAAGCCATTCTCTGGTCTTGGCTTCCTAGAAGGCTGGGATTAAAGGGGTGAGCCCCAGCGCCCAGCCTCCTACTTACTTATTATTCATACAATAGATTCTTTTTTTTAGGTTTTAGGTGTTTCAGGAGAGATGCTGGGCCCTGGGGGTCCTCAGCCCTGGCCTCATGGGGCTTCCAGCCTAGAGCAGGAGACAGCAGGAAGCCCCGCCCTGCCCTGGGGTTTCTGGTAGTCAGATCATAGCTGGAGCTCAGTGGCTTAGGCAGATGTGGCCCTGCCAGCTCTCTACTGGCTGTCTGGCGTCCCCCTGTCTCAGCGTGGACTACCCGCCCCACCCTGCATTGGCGTTTCTGGTATAGTCAGGTCATAGCTGGTGCCCAGTGGCTCAGAGATGTAACCCCGCCAGCTCTCTACGGGCTGTCTGGTGTCCCCTTGTCTCAGCATGGATGAACCCCGCCTTGTGCTGGCCTTCATCACATAGTGACAGGTGAGGTGTCATCTTTTCCCTTTTCACCTTAGGGAGGAGATTCAGACACTTACCAGCAAGCTCCAAGAACTGCAAAAAAAGAAAGAAGAGCAGGAGGCTTGCCAGGAAGTTCCTCGTAAGGTACAGCGACTGTTGGGTTTCATCTCCATCAGGCGTGGCCAGACTTTTGCTGGTTGTGATGGTTCCGACCATTGCCCTGCCCAGAGTTTTTTCTGACCATACACTGAAAATCCCACTCCCTTTTATCATCACAATTGATTCCTATAATTCATGTTGTATGTATCGAAGTCCTGAGTTTTGGATTAATTGACTCTTAGCAAATTGACTTCTCAAACTAATATGAGTCTTAAGGCTGGTGAGTAGAGTGTCCCAAAAGCTCGGCCATTCAGAGGGTATAGTTATGTGGCTGGAGCTGTCACCAAGAGGCAGGAGGGGCTTGGGAAGGCTGCGGGGGAAAAGGACGAGGGCTCAGCCAGGCTCCTGTCTGGACCTGGGCGTGCGTCCTCTCCTCTCATTTAAGTTCCAGAACACGAGGCTGGCAAGACCTCAGCAGGCACTGCCCTCTGGCCTCCTGTGCCCTTCCTGCCATCAGTCAGCTGTGCACTGGCTGAATGCAGAGTGACTGTTAGCCTAGGCAGATGCCCTCCCTGCCCCTCCACTCCCTTAGCGTGCCTGTGGCTCCCCATTGCCTCCCTGGAGGGGTGACAGCCACACTCTGGTCGCCATCGGCTGCTGCTGCCTGCGCTTGCACTTCTGGTGGCAGAAGGCCTCCTCACAAATCCCTTTCCAATGGGTAGGATCCTTCAGAGGGCAGGCATGAGCAGGGAACCTGGTGTGACCATCTGAGGCTGCACTTTGCTCCAAGAGGAGCGATAAAACCAGTGAGAAGCCACCGCCTGTGGTCCCAGCTGCTCGGGATGCAGCAGGGGAGGATTGCTCGAGTTTCGGAGGTCGAGGCTTCAGTGAGCCAAGATCGCACCACTACACTCCAGCCTGGGCCACAGAGCCGGACCCTGTCTCACTAAAAGAAAGAAAGAAAGAGAAAGAAAAATGTCTGAAAAGAAAGAAAGAAAAGACACATGTCTGAAAATACTGCCAAAATATAGCCTCTTCTGTGTGGTGGGGTAATATAGCCTCTTCTGTGTGGTGGGGTTATAAGTGTTTTTTTGTTTTTTTGTTTTTTTTTTTTCATTTTATTTTAGTATTGTCTGAATTTTTTGTAATAAGCATGTATTAGCTTTGTGTTTTTTCCTTCTCAGGAAACATTTCTATTTTAGAGAAAAGGAAGAGTGGGATTAATTGAGTGTTCAGCGCTCCAAATAGGGGAATCAGCTCACAGCAGTCACATGGGAAGGATTAATTGTAGGTTAAATGGAGTGACAAGAGTCAGTTTAAGAGTTGCTTCGAGGAATGGATAAGCATGTGAAAATGTAGATTTTTTTTTTAGCTGTCTGTAGTTGTGTGAGTAAATGTTCATTTGTCTTCTGAGGAGCTGATTTTACCTTTCTGATCACACTGACACGGCCATATACTAACAGATGATCTCACTGTAGCGGAACAGAGGCCTGAAAATGTGTCAGGATTAAGGGAAGATGAGGCTCTCCTTAGGGTCACAGAGTCGGAATATGGAAGCCCAGGGCCGGAATGCTGGTGCCAGGCAACTTGGTGCCACAGCTACAGGAATCTGGAAATGGCTGGCTGTGTGAATGTCCCCAGGGGTGTCTTTGTCAGGGATGCTAAGACGCGCAGACACACAAGTGACCATCCTAGGAAGTTTATGCTCCCAGGTCCCTAGGAACAAGAGGCGGGGCATGCAAGGCCACACAGGAGTGGTGAGTCAGCCAGGAGGCAGCAGAGGTGCATGGAAGACCCAGGCCAGGCCCTTTATCGTGGGAAGGATCACACAAGGCAAGGTGAGCCAGCTGGTTAGGGCTGGTGGGTTCGAATCTTTCCAGCAGGCAGGAAACTCAAAACATTTCAACAGGACCTGGGCCACTGGGTGGTCCTGAGCTGTCCTGCGCCAGGCCCTGGGTGATTAAGGCTGAGGAGTAGTGTGTCTGGAGTATGGTGCCCAACGCAGGAGGTGATTCTGAGTGTGGACACTGGATTGGCTGCTTGCATAGGAAGGTTGTGCCGAAAGGCAAACCCTTCACTGTCTAGGAATTGGCCAGGCCCAGAGGGGCAGCAAGGCCCCAGATGCCCAAGCATCGTAACACACAGAAAACGTAAAGCCAGACCAATCGTTCTGTGTTTGTTCAAGTCTGTGGCAGGCCACCTGTGCCCGACCCCCGTCTTGCATCAGTCTTGTATCTGCCTCTGGGGAAGGCTTTCTACAGCAGTGCGCTCTGCACTGAGCTCGCAGGCTTGACATGAGAGTCCTTTTTATCTGTATTGCATAGTGTCCTGTAGATGATACATTTGGAGCCATCAGTGTTAGAAATCATAATTTTTCTTTTTTTTAGAGACAGGGTCTCGCTCTGTTTCCCAGGCTAGACTACAGTGGCACAATCATGGCTCACTGTAGTCTTGACCCTGGGTTCAAGCGATCCTCCTGCCTCAGCCTCCTGAATAGCTGAGACCACAGAGGCGCACCACCACACCTGGGTATTTCTTAAATTTTTTCATAGAGATGGGGTCTCTATATTGGCCAGACTGGTCTTGAACTCCTGGGCTCAAGTGATCCTCCAGATTGGAGGGATTGCAGGGATCCTCCAGATTGCTTGGGCCCCCAGATTGTTGGGATTACAGGTGTGAGCCACTGCACCCAGCCTGAAATTATGGTTATTTCAGTGGTCATTACAACAATTTTGGCTTCCTTCTACCTTAAAAACCATGCTAGAAATATATTGTCTTTAATCCCAGAAATCCCATTTTTATAATTTAGAGTGTTAAACTAGAAAACAAAAAAGAACCCCAGAAAAACAGTTCTTGCAGGAACAAAATGCGACGGGGCGTAGTGAGTGTGTAACGGCCGTGTGAAGACGCGTCCTCTCTCCCTCCTGGGACTCTGCAGTCAGACGGAGTTGAGGGAGTTGAAGGAGAAACGCGCCTACACCTATGTGCTCGCTGAGACGCTGTTTCTCGGCAGTATGAGAGACCGCCGTCGTGTGGCACCTGGGTGTGTGGAACAGATCTCTCTTCCACATTAATCAGTCTCAACTGATAAGTCCGGCCGCACCATGCCGATTAATATCCTGTCCCCCTGCCCGATACTGATCATCCCTGCCCTGGATTTATCATCCTCTTACTCCCTCAATTTCCTGCAGGCTCAAGAGCTCCCAGCTCCCATTCCCAGCCCCCGGCGCTTGGAGCAAGACTGGCCGCTGGATTCCAGTAAGGAGGGGCTCCTACTGCCCCACTCTCAGTGCTCCGATGGGAGAAGAGACGCTGCTGCCAGGGTCCTGCAGGCCCAGTGGAAGATGTACAAGCACAAGGTGAGGCTCCCCAAGGTGACCTGGGCTGCTCCCCCTGAGTCTTCATGCTCCAAGGCAAGCCACTCCCTCTCTAGGAATGATGAGGCCTGGAGGGCCAGTGGGGCTCCAGGTGTCCGAGCACCATAACATGCTGAAATAAAAAACCTCATTCACATACCGACTCATCCGTTCTGGGTGCATTTTGTTCAGTAGTGAACATCTCAGCCAGATTGCTTTTCATATAGCTTTCTCCCAGAACCATTCGAAAGTAAGTTTTAGACTTTACAAAACATCAGCATGTGTCTTCTAAGAAAAAGTGTCTTCTCCTACCTGACCACAGCACTGTGATCGCACCTAGGATGGTCACAGCAGTTTCATATCCTCACCTAATGGCCCTTCCTATTCACGTTCTCCAAATGTTCAAGATGCCACCTGCAGCTGTCTATTTCCTGCCAGTGGCCGGTCACAGCGGTGTTCGACCCATGTCCCGTCAGAGCCTGGGGGTTGGTTGGTTACATCTCCTTTCTTTTTTTTTTTTTTTTATTTTTTTTTTTTGAGGCGGAGTTTCGCTCTTGTTACCCAGGCTGGAGTGCAATGGCGCGATCTCGGCTCACTGCAACCTCCGCCTCCTGGGTTCAGGCAATTCTCCTGCCTCAGCCTCCTGAGTAGCTGGGATTACAGGCACGCGCCACCATGCCCAGCTAATTTTTTTGTATTTTTAGTAGAGACAGGGTTTCACCATGTTGACCAGGATGGTCTCGATCTCTCGACCTCATGATCCACCCGCCTCGGCCTCCCAAAGTGCTGGGATTACAGGCTTGAGCCACCGCGCCCGGCCTCCTTTCTTTTTTTTAACCAACACTTCATCCCGGCTGATTTTTGTTTGTTTGAGATAGAGTCTTGCTCTACTGCCCAGGCTGGAGTGCATTGGTGTGATCTTGGGTCACTGCAAGCTCCACCTCCCAGGTTCTAGCAATTCTCCTGCCTCAGCCTCCCAAGCAGCTGTGATTACACGTGCCCACCACCATAACCAGCGAATTTTTTTATTTTTAGTAGAGACATGGTTTCACCATGTCACTTGGTCTTGAACTCCTGGCCTCAAGTGATCCACCCACCTTGGCTTCCCAAAGCACTAGGATTACAGGCATGAGCCACCACACCCAGCCTTTTTTTTTCTTTTTTCATAGAGACAAGGTCTTACTCCATCACTCAGACTGGAGTACAGTGGAGTACCATCACAGCTCACTGCAGCCTTGACCTCTCCGGCTCAAGCAGTCCTCCAGCCTTAGTCCCCCAAGTAGCCGGGACTATAGGCAGGCACCACCACACCCTGACAATTTTTGTAGAGACTGGTCTTGCTATGTTGCTCAGGCTGGTCTTGAACTCCTGAGCTAAAGCCATTCTCCTGCCTCAGCCTCCCAGAGCACTGGGATTACAGGTGTAAGCCACCACACCTAGATTTCTTTCTTTCTTTTCTTTTTTTTTTTTTTTTGAGATGGAGTTTCTCTCTTATTGCCCAGGCCGGAGTGCCATGCGGGGTGATCCAAGCTCACTGCAACCTCTGCCTCCTGGGTTCAAGTGATTCTCCTGCCTCAGCCTCCCAAGTAGCCGGGATTACAGGCATGTGCCACCATGCCCAGCTAATTTTTATATTTTTAGTAGAGATAGGGTTTCACCATGTTGGCCAGGCTGGTCTTGAACTCCTGACCTCAGGTGAGCCACCGTACCGGGCCACATTCAGTCTTTTAGAATGACCTGCAGTTGTTACTGGTTGTAATGCTCAGATCATGAGAACCTGGCTGCCGGGCCCCTCAGGTCTGCCCCTGGGCTGCTGTCCCAATGCATGCGTCCTCAGTTTTTGGCACAGGAAGGTGCGGCCTCCCTGTGCTCTCCTCTCCCCAGACCTGGATTTCGCCATTTTTGAGCCATTGGGTTTTTAGAAGCAACTGGCCATTTGTGCACTTCCTCTTCCCCTTGCATAATTATAAAGATAAACCTCAGGCAAAGATAAAAAGGTATGTGCCAAGTGTCACAGCAAGGCTCGCCCCCACCCTCCACCCGGCTTGTGCAGCGCAGGTTGGGCACTGAGGCGCTGGGGCAGCAACCCTCCCAGGCCGCCATCTGCACCTGGGCTACACTCCACTAGGCCGGGATGCCCTCAGGGCCCCGGAGCCACCTTTGCCATCGCTGCCTCCGTAAGCTCAGTCTCGCATGCTCTGACTCAGGCTCCATTTCTGTAAGCAACGTCATTGCTGTGTCTCTGGCTTCCTTGAGTCCCACCCCATTTCCCTTCGACTGTCACCTTCTTCATGCTTTATATTTGGACTTTGTGCATTCTCCAGTGTCCCCGACCCCCGAGCCTGGCCACTGTCTGTCCCTCTCATTGAGACTGTCTTTGCTGCACTCTGTATCGCCACTTTTATTCAGTGTGTATTTCTTTTTCTTTTTTTTTTGAGACAGAGTCTCGCTCTGTGGCCCAGGCTGGAGTGCAATGGTGTGATCCTGGCTCACTGCAACCTCCGCCTCTCGGGTTCAAGCGATTCTTCTGCCTCAGCCTCCTGAGTAGCTGAGATTAGAGCCATGTGCCACCATGCCCAGCTAAGTTTGTATTTTTAGTAGAGATGAGGTTTCACCATGTTAGTCAGGCTGGTCTTGAACACCTGAGTTCATGATTCACCTGCCTCAGGCTCCTAAAGTGCTGGGAATACAGGTGTAGGCCACCTTGCCCAGCCTTATTCAGTGAATATTTCTCTGCTTCCATTTTATATTCTGTTGGTCCTTGTACTCAGTTCCTCCTTAATCTCCCAAGGGACAGATCCTTTGTACAGTAGTACAGATGTGGGCCGTGCACTCCGATTACTATGGAAAACATCTATAAGAACACATGCTCCGAGGGATTCTCTCTCCTGACTGTGATGTGGCGTGTGTCAGCTGCAGCCTGAGAAACTTCCCAAGATACCCTATGGTGACTCTGATGACCAGTCAAGTTGGGACCAGTGATCCAGACCCCAGAACCAAAGTCCCCTTTGTCACATCCCCATCAGGCAGCCTCAGCCTCCAAGTTCTGGGGCTTATCCAGGGAGGACACCATGAGAGGGCTTTCTCACTTTGGTCCTCCTTACAAAGGCAGCACGGGAGGGAGTAGCCAGGGCACCCAGGCCTCTTGTTGGCTTGATCAACACCTGTTGGCAGGATCCAGGAAGGACACCCTGTGTGGGGAAACATTCATCTTGTAATTCATATTTTTTTCCCTTATTTCAGAAAAAAAAGGCTGTTCTGGATGAGGTAAGCAAGGTTTATTTCATCATTTTCAAAAAACGGATTTGTACTTTGTTATAAAGTAGGTAGGGGATATTTAAAGATGCATCAAGTTTTTTTTTTTTTTTTTGGAGACAGAATCTCACTCTGTGGCCCAGGCTGGAGTGCAGTGACACAATCTTGGCTCACTGCAACCTCCACCTCCCGGGTTCAAGTGATTCTCCTGCCTCAGCCTCCCGAGTAGCTGGGACTACAGGTGTGCACCACCGTGCCTGGCTAATTTTTGTATTTTTAGTAGAGACAGGGGTTCACCATGTTGACCAGGATGGTCTCCATCTCTTGACCTCGTGATCCACCCAACTCGGCCTCCCAAAGTGCTGGGATTACAGATGTGAGCCGCCGTGCCCAGCCCCATATTTATTTTTTAATTCAATTTTTTTTTTTTTGAGATAGAGTCTCACTCTGTCACCCAGGCTGGAGTACAGTGGCACAATCTCGGCTCACTGAAACCTCTGCCTCCCAGATTCAAGCCATTCACATGCCTCATCCTCCCGAGTAGCTGGGACTACAGGTGTGTACCACCATGCCTGGCTAATTTTTGTATTTTTAATAGAGATGGGGGTTTTACCATATTGGCCAGACTAGTCTCAAACTCCTGGGCTCAATGGATCCTCCCACCTCAGCCTCCCAAAACACTGGATGACAGGTGTGTGCCACACCCAGCTAATATTTTGTACAGACAAGGTCTTGCTATGTTGCCCAGGCTGGTCTGAATTTCCTGGCCTTAAGCCTCCTAAAGTGCTGGGCTTATAGGCATGAACCGCTGCACCCAACCACATTTCTTAAGAAAATCACTTAAGATTAAGCTCAAAGGATAAAAAATTCTCTTAGGATCATTTTAGAGATCTTCTTGCCCCCTGCCTGATTTAGAAGATATATATGGAAACTAGATGAAACCAATACACTGTTCCAACCCAGAATAAACTCTGCCACATGAAAACGTAACTGTGTATGAAACAGCAGCTCCTGTTAGCAGCTGGAAAGGACTGCACTGAGCAGCGGGCTCCTTCCCATTTCCAGAGTCTGCTCACGTGGTATCAGGCATCGGTGCCTGTGCTCCCTGGGGCGCTAGTTAGTTTCCCACGGACTGGGGTGAGTGGGAGTGAGGACAACTCTTTGGGAGACTGTGGCTATGCTGCAGTGAGGGGCACCGCATTCCCTGCTGCCACATAGCTCTTCCCTCTGCGTCTCCCTCTCACCCACCATTGCCCTGGGCACTCACACTTGCTTTTCTCTCCTTCCTTCCCTGACAGGCGGCTGTGGTGCTTCAGGCAGCTTTCAGGGGACATCTGGTGCGGACAAAGCTCTTAGCAAGCAAAGCACGTGGCTCAGAGGCGCCCAGTGTGCCAGGCCTCCCAGACCAGGTAACATCGGGCGTAGGCCGTCCCACCAGCTGTCTCCAGCACTGCCTCTCTCACACTCCATCCACCGAGAAAGCACAGGGCACCGCTCAGCCTCCACATCCCTGCCTGTCCAACAGGCATCCCCCACACTCCATCCCTGGCCACGCAGGCCATACAGGCCCCTCTTCACTGGCCCTGGATGGGTGTGGCTTTAGGGCCAGATTGCCTTGAACTGCCCGAGAGTCAAGTAGTTCCATAAAGATGTTGCTAAAAACTACTAAAGCCAGGCGCAGGCCATGCTGGCCCCTCCTCTGTAAGGAGGACAAGTGTTTGTTTCAGAATCTCTACTGTTTAAAACTTCAGAACCTGCCGCCAGGAGGTTTCTCACTGACCAGCAATTCCCAGGGAGCAGGGCCCCCGAAGGGGAAACTGAGCTCTTCCTGTCTCCCTGACACCCAGGGTGCAAGGGGGGCTGAGTTCTGGGAGCCAGTAGGGGGCTGCCACATGGTCATCTTCCCTGCTGTCCTTGCACCACAGGGCTTTCCCGTGCCCCATGTTGCGAGCTCCATCGCCCAGGCCGACGGCAGCCCTGCACAGGAGGCCATCGTCATCATCCAGTCCGCTCTTCGGGCACACCTGGCCCGGGCCAGCTACAGGTGAGTTGGGGTCACAGGGACGCGGGACACAGACGCTGCACGGGACACTGCCTGCTGCAGTGGGCTGAG
The DNA here is from genome assembly GCF_048565385.1 of Saimiri boliviensis. Classification (NCBI taxonomy): domain Eukaryota; kingdom Metazoa; phylum Chordata; class Mammalia; order Primates; family Cebidae; genus Saimiri; species Saimiri boliviensis. Next base: position 25,350,654 of record NC_133468.1, on the reverse strand, counting down.
AGCACTGGGCACAGGAACTGGAGCAGCACCTGCCGCCTGCCAGCAGGACCTCAGCTTGGGGCCAGAGTAAAGGCCTCATGTCCTGAGGACTCCCTGCCGTGCCACAGACGTGGAGTGGACTGGAAGTTCTGATCCTCAGGGAGAGGACTTTCCAGAGTCCCTTCTTCCCTACTGGGAGGAGACCAGCCGAGGAGCTTCAGACACTACAGAGCTCAGGTCACCATCCATCTGTGGCCTGGCTTTCGGCTGTGCTGTTACGTCATCCCTTTGTAAAGAAAACTGTGATGTGATCTCATTGTTGGCCATGGCACATGATAGGTGACTCGTGCAGGGTCTAGATGGCAGCCTTCCCACTGGCCTCCTTGGCAGATTCGCTAGGACTCTCTTGGTGGCAGAAAACCCCTTGAAGTGAACCTGGGCAGAGGGGGAGTTCAGTAAGGGGAAGAGACGGCCCCGCTCCCTCACCCGCTCTGCTTCACCTCGCGTGGGGCTCATGCCCCTCTTACCATGGACACTCTGGTTCTCAGCCTCTATGGCACAGCCGCACAACCAACCAGCACTTCAAGTGGGCCATTTCCCCCTACCAGGCTGCATCTGCATCTCATGGTCCTGAACCCATGTGACCTGGAACATGCTATGGATTCAGCTGAGTCGGGGTCCCATCCCTGGGCAGGGAGCCCCAGCCAGGACGTGGAGGGCCATGCAGCCTGTGACCACATCCCCTGGGAATGGCAGCTGCCCGACCCAGACAGGAGACAGGGAAGGGAGGTCTGAGGCCCTTTATAAAACCGAACTGGCCTGACGTCAACATGGGCACTGAGGAGATGGACAGGGGACATACGTATCTGAGGCTCTTCACGACCAGACGTGTCAGGATCCTGGGCGCATCTGGGGTACAGGCCTAAACGTGTGTTTGCTTTTATTGGAATATTTGCCTCCAGGCAAATTGCTGAGCCCTGCTGTAAACCTCAGAGAGGTCTGTATTCTCTAAAGTCAGAATCAGCTGGAGTTTTCTTTTTTCTAGCGCTACCAGTAAAAGAACCACCACATCAGCTTCTGCTAAGAGGAGATCAGCTTCAGCCACACACGGGGACGCCTCCTTGCCACCCTTCCTGGCAGCTCCTCCTGGTAATTTCATTCATTTGGATTATGGCACGAGGGCAGCTGTTCTGCTGAGGTCTAAGCCAAAGAGTAGCCGCCTCCAGGAAGCCTGGGCTGTGTTGGGACAGAAAGGAGGAGTGTCCCATCTGGAGCTGCCTTGAACTAAGCATCGCCTTATGCGAGAAAGGCCCCTGACGGGGCCTCCCTTGGCCCAGCTTGCTCCTTGTCCCTGGGACTGTAGAGGTCCTTGCTGTCTGTCTTTCTGCTCTCAGCTCCGTTGGGACCAAGGCAGCTTCCTCCTTTGGGCGAGCATTTCTCTCGTTTGTTCATTTGCTAAGTAAAACTTTGTTACTATTTCCTTTTCTACTTTGTTAAAGCCCAAAACCACTCGGTAAAGAAGTCCCTGGCACTGTAGGATGCCACACCCTCATATGAGGCTTCATCCCTGCTCTGGCCGGAGCTGACGGGGGATGCCCCAGCAGGGCCCTGCCTTTCTCTGGCCATCAGTCCCCTCATGTGCCAAGTAGTGAATGGGCTAGACAGCTTGAAAGCCACTTTTTGTTTTTGAGACAGAGTCTCACTTTGTCACCAGGCTAGAGTGCAGTGGCATGATCTCGGCTCACTGCAACCTCCGCCTCCCGGATTCAAGTGATTCTCCTGCCTCAGCCTCCCACCCAAGTAGCTGGGACTACAGGTGTGCACCAATATGCTCGGCTAATTTTTGTATTTTTAGTAGAGACAGGGTTTCACCATGTTGGCCAGGATGGTCCCGATCTCTCGACCTTGTGATCCGCCTACCTCAGCCTCCCAAAGTGCGGGGATTACAGGCGTGAGCCACCACACCCAGCCAAAAGCCTGTCTCCACCTCCAAATTTCTGCTGCTCTGTGTGCACTGGAGATTCCGTTCTTATTCTGCAGTTAGAAGCCCCTCACTGACACTTTTCTGTAAACAGAGGCTGAGTGCAGAGGCATGGTGTTGAGACCAGAGGCTGTCAGGAGATGGACAAGTGCATCTTGAGACCCTGTAACGCGTGTGGCATGCAGGGCTGTCTCGCATGCGAAGTGTCAGGCCAAGGGCTTTGCCATGTGGAGTCCTTAGGTCTCCAGGGTAGAGTTGGGGAAGGACAGGGGAGGAGACAGGACAGCAAGAAAAACTACAAAGAAAGTGGCTCTCCTGAGCCCAAAGGGTGAGGGCAAGGAGGGCTAGTGGGCAAAGGAAGGATGAGGCCTGCCTGGGACCACGTGCCTTAGTTTCAGTGTCCCTACAGGACAGGCCCGGGGAGCTGGCAGCCCCTCAGCACCACTCCAGTAAGTGTGGCGGGCGGAGGCCTCGCTTTCCCAAGGAGATCCCTCCTGTGATGACACAGAGGGAGTCACGGGAAGAGGCCCTGCAGCAGACCTGGAGGCCCCAGAGCCTGCCCTCCCAAGGGGGTCCCACTGGGGCTTTGTTTTAGAGTATCTCCTGCATGAGCCAAGACTTCTACAGCACAATTTGTCCTGGTAATCACCACATAGGACATTACATTTTATTCATTTCAGTCATTTCTTAACCTAGTTTCGTCAGAGCTAGAAAACTTTGATGTTCTCTCCAAAACCTCCATTTGTGAAGCTCAACTAAAAGATGAGCAGCCCTGGGGTTTCAGGGAACATGTACAGACATGCAAAGCCTGAAAAGCCGCCGAGCCTGCCTGTGACTCTCGGGCTCTGCAAAATGCTGTGAATTGTTTTCCAGGAGCCGATTCTGCCGGCCTCACCAGACTCTGCGTGGGTGACCTGTAGCAGCTTTGATCAGGGCTAAAGCCTTCATTGATGCTGCCCTTTTCTCTTGCTAAACACAAGTGATTTTAAAGGGGCAGGTTCATCATCCTGCCTGAAAGCACCATCACAGTGCCCCAGGGATCCAGCTTTACCGACCTAAGGAAATGTCTCTGTGAAAAGTATAAATCAAGCTTTTGTTTGAGCTGATTTTTTTTTTTTTAAGAGAAAAAGGAGATAGACTTGAAAGCTGTTTTTAATTTCATAAGGTTCTCTACGATTCAAGAGAACAAAGACCAAAACCTGACTCCAGCCACTTTCTATCTGTGTAAATTGCTTTATTCTCTCTTTTCTTTCTTGTTCACTCTGTTACACAGGCTAGAGTGCAGTGGTGCCTTCATGGCTCACTGCAGCCTTGACCCCCCAGCCCCAAGCGATTCTTCCACCTGAGTTTCCCAAGTAGCTGGGACTAGAGGCATGCACTGCCATGTAGAGACAAGGTCCCACTATGTTGCCCAGGCTGGTTTTGAACTCCTGGGCTAGAGTTAGAGGCCTGAGCCATTGCACCTAGCCTTTATCTGCATAACTTCCAACAATGAACTTTCAGACTCTGTCTCAGTTCTCATAACTATAAATCACACTACAGTGCATATAATTAACCTAAGAATTAAATGCATAAAGCATGATGCCTAGTACATGGAAAATAGTAAATGTTAGCTTCTTCAAAATCAAGGTCTGCCTTCAGAATGGACTAAGTGATCTCTTCAGAACTCATCACGAAGACAGAATCTCATTATCTGACCCCGGTTCTCTGGCATTCCCTGTGTTTTCATCATACCTAAGTGAGTCAGATCCACACTATCCCCATTAATGTCCTACATCAGTGGTCCAGCTATTTTTGGTTAATAATCAATTTCTTTGAGAATCTGATAAAAAGCTCCCCTTCCACACTCTCTTGTGGAAGCCTGTCTTCTCCTCCTAAACTCCATCTCTCTCTATTCCCTTCCACTCAGGGTGGAAGCTGCTCTCCTCTCCTGGATTCTGTCTTTCTGGATTGTCTCACTCAGTGTGAGAGGTAGCTCTTTCTTTCTCTGTCCTCCTCCTGTTTCTCTCTCTCGCTGTCTAAATAAATCATTTTCTACCAACAAAACAAAACAAAGAAAGCTATGGGTCCCCTCTCTCCAAAAAAGCTTAGTGGTACAAAAGATGCTTATAACTTGGGAGCTGAGGAGGATCACAAACCCTGAGGACACCCTGAATGAAACCCAGGTACACCCATCACTCTAGACTGTCCTTCTGCCTTGATGCAGTGCCCTGGATGGGCTGCAGCTCCTCATTAGAAGGCCTCTGGGCTCCCAAACACATCTGTTTTACCTGGTTCATGGTTTTGCGTGGGCGATGGCATTGGAGGAGCAATGGCCGAGACTTGTCGTCGGAACGCTCATGGTTGTTGGAACACTCGTTGTTGGAACACTCGTCGCTGGAACACTTGTGGTCGTTGGAACAGTGGTGCTCGTTCTAACAGTTGAAACAGTCGTGACAATTGGAGTAGTCATGACCCTGGCTGGAGTGAGAAATCAACATGAGAGTGCGCGTGAGTCAAACAACAAACAAGAGTGTCAGGCTGGAACTGTACCCTAGCACACCAGTGACAGACTGTCCCTAGGTGGTATTATCTCCCCTGAACTCTCAATCTTGGTCATTGCTCAGCTAGAATCTGTGACAGGGAAGGGCTTTGGAGACATGCCCCTCCTTCCAAAGGAAGAGCAGATGTATTGAAAGGTGTATATTCAGCAAGTAAAAACACACACCTCATATTTGCATAGGAGCACTTTTTTTGGGTCAGGGTCTCACTCTGTCATCCAGACTGGACAGCAGTGGCATGATCAGCAGCTCACTGCTGCCTCAAACTCCCAGGTTCAAGCAATCCTCCTGCGTCAGCCTTCCACGTAGCTGGGACTACATGCAGGCATCAGCACACCTGGCTAATTAAAAGAAAGAAACAAAAACCCTTTTTTTGTAGAGGCTGGGTGTGGTGGCTCATGTATGTAATCCTAGCACTTTGTGGGACCAAGGTGGGTGGATTACTTCAGCTCAGGAGTTCAGAGTTCGAGACCAGCCTGGGCAACAGAGCAAAACCCCATCTCTACAAAAAATAGCCAGGTATGGTGGCACATGCCTGCAATCCCAGCTACTCAGGAAGATGTGGCATAAGAATTGATTGAACCCCAGAGATGGAGGTTGCAGTGAGTTGAGATCAGGCCACTGCACTCCAGCCTGGGAAATAAAGTAAGACCCTGTCTCAATTTAAAAAAAAAAAAAAAAAAAAAAAAAAAAGAATCAACCTGATCCTGCTCACCCTTATCCCTTATAAGGGAAACAATCCAAGTCAAAAAAGCTAGGAGACTGGGGCTGTAGCCTTGTGACAAAAATAATAATAATAATAATAATAATAGACTGCAAATTAAAGTTCCTCTTAATTAAAATGAAAATAGAGACAAAGTTTATTAAGGTCATAGGTATTGGGTTCTATTATCATTGTAAGACCTTAGTAGAAGAAGATTCATTAAGAAAAAGCAACAGCCAGGTGTAGTGGTTCACTCCTGTAATTCCAGCACTTTGGGAGACCGAGGCTGGCAGATCAGGAGTTCGAGACTAGCCTGGCCAACGTGGTGACACCTTGTCTCTACTAAAACTACAAAAATTAGCATGCATGGTGGTGATGCCTGCAGTCCCAGCTACTCGAGAAGTCGAAGCAGAAAAATCACTTGAACCCGAGAGGCGGAGGTTGCAGTGAGTCAAGATCATATTACTGCACTCGAGTCTGGGTGACAGAATGAAACTCCATGTCAAAAAAAAAAAAAAAAAGAAAAGAAAAAGCACCAGAAATGAGGAAATCCTCAAGAACCAACTTCTTTCCTCAAATGGTAAGAAAAAAATAGTATGGCCACATAAAGATGATAAAATAGAATGTTCCCAGATTTTGGATTTCATGAACTTCTTAAAAACAACTGGTGAACAGGTGTTGGAATAGAAATGGTTCCATCTAAGGTCACTTTAATTTTCAGAATAGCAATTTTTGTGACATGATGTGAGACATGTTTCAAAAAATCCAAGTTTGGGCCATTGGGAAGATAAAACTATAAGCTTATACAGTATATGTGGTCAGCAAGATTGAGCTGACAATTGTTAAAGCTGTTGATGTATCTACAGGCAGTAACTTATATTTCCTACTTTTTATGTTTGAACTCCATTATAGTTTTAAAATGTTAAAAAAAAAGGGGGGGGGGTGGGACATTTTAACATTATTCTCATAAAAAAAAAAAGGAGGGTTCCTAGGCCAAGTATGGTAGTTCACGCCTGTAATCCCAGCACTTTAGGAGGCCTAGCCTGCTGCCTGGGCAACAGAGTAAGACTCCATCTCAGAAAACAAACAAAGACAGTTCCTTATTTTTTAAATTTTTTTTTGAAATGGAATTTTGCTCTTGCTGTCCAGGCTGGAGTACAATAGCATGATCTTGGCTCACTGCGACCTCTGTCTCCTGGGTTCAAGCAATTTCCTGTCTCAGCCTCCTGAGTAGCTGGGATTACAGGCATTCGCCATCACACACATAGCTAATTTTGTATTTTTTAGTAGAGATGGGGTTTCTCCATGTGGTCAGGCTGGCCTTGAACTCTGGATCTCAGGTGATCCACCTGCCTCAGCCTCCCAAAATGCTGGGATTACAGGTGTTAGCCACCCACTGTGCCCGGCCAGGACAGTTCTTTAAGGTGAATAAATAAAATTCACTGCATTTTACTATGGAACAGTAAATGCTATTTCATGGACCAACTACTACGTTTGAAGTACATTTGGTCCTCCATATTTGTGGGTTCCATATCCATAGATGCAACCAAGACTTTGGCTGGAAAATGTATGGGGGAAAAAGAAGAATATGTTATCTGCTGTACTGAACAAGTATACACTTTTTTTTGCTTGTCATTATTCCCTTAATAATGCAGTATAACAACCAATTGCATAGTATTTACATTGTATTAGGTGTTATAAGTAATCTGGAGATGATTTAAAGCATATGGGACTATGTGCGCAGTTTACATGCAAATACTACACCCTTTTATATAAGGGACTTGAGCATCTGCAGATTTTGGTGTCGAAGGGGTCCTGGAACCAATTTCCCATGGATGTCAAGGGACAGTTGTACTGCTTTAGGAGATAGTTTGCTGATTTTAGCCTGACCTTGAGTTATGCTTGGCCTTGCAATTTCATCCATACAAAAGTGATTCTATTTCCCAAGAACAAGAGTTTATTTAAAAACAGGATTTATGGACTGGGCACGGTGGCTCAAGCCTGTAATCCCAGCACTTTGGGAGGCCAAGGCGGGTGGATCACGCGGTCGAGAGATCGAGACCATCCTGGTCAACATGGTGAAACCCCGTCTCTACTAAAAAAATACAAAAAATTAGCTGGGCATGGTGGTGCGTGCCTATAATCCCAGCTACTCAGGAGGCTGAGGCAGGAGAATTGCCTGAACCCAGGAGGCGGAGGTTGCGGTGAGCCGAGATCGCGCCATTGCACTCCAGCCTGGGTAACAAGAGTGAAACTCCGTCTCAAAAAACAAAAAACAAAAAACAGGATTTATGGCTAATGCCCTTTTCGGCCTTAGCCCACCTGCACCCAGGTGAATTAAAAAAAAAAAAAAACAGGATTTATAGGAACCTCCTGTTTCCCTATTAAGAAAAAAGAAAATTACTACCAAACAGAAAATTCTATTAACCAGCAAGAAATATCAAAGAAAAACTTACGTGGTATAATCTCCAATGATATGGTGATTCTCATGTCATTGAACCATCCCCCTGTGCTCAACATGGCAACAGTACAAGCCACTGTCAGACACAACTGTATTTTGTATAGTCAAAGAAACATTCCTTTTTCAAAGGTCCCCCAATAGCTGATAGCGTGAGTTTTTCCAATAGTTGACGTGGGTTCCATTTGTCCAGACAGTGCTATTTGTGCACAGCCAAGTACATCCACCTCTCTTCCAGCACATGGGTGTGACTGCTCCGCTGTAGCTGCAGGGTAGCGTGACAGAACGACCTGCCACTGCACCAACACTTGCAGAAATTACAGCATCTGCAATGAAGAAAAGACAAACTGAGAATGAGGCCTCAATATTTCCTCTCGGCTGGGCACCGCAGCTCATACCTGTAATCCCAGAACTTTGGGAGGCCAAGGCGGGCGGATCAACTGAGGTCAGGAGTTCAAGAGCAGCCTGGCCAACATAGTGAAACCTGGTCTCTACTAAAAAATATAAAAATTAGCTGGGTGTGATGGTAGGTGCCTGTAATCCCAGCTACTTGGGACGGTGAGGCAGGGAGAATTGCTTGAACTCAGGAGGTGGAGGTTGCAGTAAACGGAGATTATGCCACTGCACTCCTGCCTGGGCTGGCAGAGCAAGACTCTGTTCTCCAATGCAAAAAAAAAAAAAAAAAAATCTTAGTTTTTTTTACTTATTTTACTTTGTTATTTTAGGTTTTTTGTTTTACTTTTTAAAAAATATATTCATTTTTTAATTTTTTTTTTTTTGAGACAGAGTCGCACTCTGTCACCCAGGCTGGAATTCAGTGGCCTGATCTTGGCTCACTGCTACCTCTGTCTCCTGGGTTCAAGCAATTCTCATGCATCAGCCTTCCAAGTAGCTGGGATTACAGACAAACACCACCGTGCCCAGCTAATTTTTTTCTATTTTTAGTAGAGACAGAGTTTTGCCTTGTTGCCCAGGCTGGTCTCAAACTCTTGGCCTCAAGTGATCTGCCTGCCTTGGCTTCTCAAAGTGCTAGGGTTACAGGAGTGAGCCACTGCCGCCCTACCTTTATTTTACTTTTTAACTTGTGTTTTAACTTTTTTCTTTGTATAGTTTGTTCTGTAAGTGCTAGGCTTACAGGAATGAGCCACTGCCACCCTGTTTTTATTTTACTTTTTAACGTATATTTTAATTTTTCTTTATATAGTTTGTTCTATAAGTTGACTTCATTTTATTATTTATTTATTTATTTTGAGACGGAGTCTCACTCTGTTGCCCAGGCTGGAATGCAATGGCACAATCTTGGCTCACTCCAACCTCTGCCTCCCAGGTTCAAGCAATTCTTATGCCTCAGCCTCCCAAGTAGCTGGGAGGCTAATTTTTGTATTTTTAGTAGAGACAGTGTTTCAATATATGGCTCACGCCTGTAATCCCAGCCCTTTGAGAGGCTGAGGTGGTTGGTTCATGAGGTCAGGAGTTTTAAGACCAGCCTAGCCAAGATAGTGAAAATATAAAAAAATTAGCCAGGCATGGTGGTGGGAGCCTGTAATCCCAGCTACTAGGGAGACTGAGGCAGAGAATTGCTTGAACCCAGGAAGTGGAGGTTGCAGTGAGCCGAGATTGGGCCAATCTTTTTTGAGACTGTCTCAAAAAAAAAAAAAAAAAAAAAAAGAGCTGGGCGCGGGGGCTCACGCCTGTAATCCAAGTACTTCTTTGGAGGCCAAGGTGGGTGGATCACCTGAGGTCAGGAGTTCAAGACTAGCCTGACCAACATGGTAAAACCCTGTTTAAAAAAAAGAAAAAGAAAGAAAGATTGCCCAACGGCACTCCAGGCAGAGTGAGACCTCATCAAGAAAGAGAGAAAGAAAGTCCGGGCACGGTGGCTTACACCTGTAATCCCAGCACTTTGGGAGGCTGAGGAGGGCAGATCATGAGGTCAGAAGATCCAGATCATCTTGACCAACATGATGAAACCCCTGTCTCTACTAAAAATACAAAAATTAGCTGGGCATGGTGGCATGTGCCTATAATCCCAGGTACTCAGGAGGTTGAGGCAGGAGAACCGCTTGAACTAGGGAGTCAGAGATTGCAGTGAGCCAAGATTGTGCCACTGCACTCCAGCCTGGAGACAGAGTGAGACTCCATCTTCATTAAAAAAAAAAGAAAAGAAAGAGAGGAAGAAAGTGAAAGAGAGAGGGAGGGAGGAAGGAAGGAAAGAGAAAGAGGAAGAGAGAGAGAGAAAGAATTGAATGTAGTTGAAAAAAATCAAAAGGCACAAAGAATACAATGAGGGTAAACTCTCCCTCCACCTCCCATCCTCCACCCCCACCCCACAGTACCCACAGTTACCATTGCCTATATACATGTGTCTATGCATACACATCTAGCCATTCCTTTTTTTAGTTAAATACAAATGGCCACATGTGACACACTGTGCTGCATCTTGCCGTGTTCATGTAGCAATGAATGTTGTAATTCATAGCAGTTAAGCAATTTCTTTGGCATAAAACTCTATTCTGGTCCTGCTCACTAGTTAACTCATAGCCATCCAATGGTGCCCAAAGAACATCTACATTCAGCCACCACCGTCCCCTCCCCTTCTCCTACCCCATCCTCTGGGCTTCTAACCCCCCTTTATTCCCTTCTTCCCACTGAGGGCGTGTACTCATTTACCTGCTAGAAGTAGGATGAGGCTTAAGACGACCCCTTGAGGAGGCATTATGAGGTTGACCTGAAGGAAAATGAGCAGACGGACTGGTTGGTACCCCCCACCAGATGGTATCCGTTCAAGTCTTAATTCTCAGATTGTGACTTCTCTTTTCACCCAACTGGATGATTTATATGAGCCTGCTCTGCTGGGAATGAGACAAGACCACACACAAAACGGCTTCAGAGCTCTGTTTGTTAGTTTTCTGTGGCTGAGACTCTGTACCTTCCAAAGGACAGGGAAAGCTGTCCGCAGAAACAGCCCGATTTCCCAGCTTCTTCCCCACTTAGAGCCTCCAAACTGACTCCTGGTCCTGATACAGGAAATTGGGGAACAAAAAGGAAACTGGAAGCAGAGAACCCGTGTGGCTCAACGGCAGCACGCGAGCTAAGGCCAGCCTTCCAGTGGCAGAGATGCACTTGCTTTTCCGAGGAAACTGGGCCTTTGATGGATGCGGGGCTCTTCCTGCTCAGTCGCCACAACAACTCATCCCTAGTCTTAACAGTCACATTACCAAGTTTGCCATTAGCAAGAGGAATTAAGAGTGAATGTGAGTCACTGCACCTAACCTTTCATCCTCCGGACAACGATTCAGACTGCACCTTACCAAGGGATTTCGAGAGAATGCTTCCGAAAACCAGCTTCAGGAAACTGGAGCAAACACGTTCATATCCAGGCTCTCTCACTCACAGTGCTGGGTGACCCTGAGAGTTCCTGAACCTCTTCAAACCCCTATTTCCTCAGTTGTAAAATAGCACTAAAAATACTTCCTCTATCTCCCACCAGGGATTGGTATAATAAGCAAAAGCAACCATGGAAGAACTTCGACAACTAAACCTACATAGGCACTAATAGCACTAGCTAAGGATTTTGGAGATTTTTTTTTTTTTTTTTTTTTTTTTTTGAGACGGAGTTTCGCTCTTGTTACCCAGGCTGGAGTGCAATGGCGCGATCTTGGCTCACCGCAACCTCCGCCTCCTGGGTTCAGGCAATTCTCCTGCCTCAGCCTCCTGAGTAGCTGGGATTACAGGCACACGCCACCATGCCCAGCTAATTTTTTGTATTTTTAGTAGAGACGGGGTTTCACCATGTTGACCAGGATGGTCTCGATCTCTCGACCTCGTGATCCACCCGCCTCGGCCTCCCAAAGTGCTGGGATTACAGGCTTGAGCCACCGCGCCCGGCCGAGAAGTTATTATATAGCAGGCTCTATGTCAAGGATCCACACGCATTAAATCTGGCTGTTGAATTCTGCTCTTAATCATTAAACCATACAAACATGAGTAAGCTTGCCTAGTACTTCATTAACTCCTCTTCTGGTCTAAGAATTCAGAACTTCCAAGGAGGCAGTGGTGCTCTATCTTGCAGCTTATGACAGGCTTCGTGGGAAAGTGGATAGTCTTGGCATACTGTGGCTGTGGGTCGCAGGCTACCGAGGAGTGGGAACCCCTGACTCCTGCAGCCTCTGTACTCTGACATGATATCTGATGCTACTAACGTGACGCAGACGAAATTTGGCCTGCAAGTGTTTTGTATGGCAGCGTTTAAAAATGCATTTCTTGGCCAGGTGCACTGGCTCGTGCCTGTAACCCCAGCACTTTGGGAGGCCAAGGCAGGTGGATCACCTGAGGCCAGGAGTTCAAGACCAGCCTGGCCAACATGGCAAAACCCTGTCTCTACTAAAAATACAAAAATTAGCAGGGTGTGGTAGCAGTTGCCTATAATCCCAGCTCCTTGAGATGCTGAGGCAGAAGAATCGCTTGAACCTGGGAGGCAGAGGTTGCAGTGAGCAGAGATCACACCACTGCACTCCAGCCTGGGAAGCAAGAGTAAAACTTCATCTCAAAAAAATAAGAATTCATTTCTTGCTGGGCACAGCAGTTCATGCCTGTAATCCCAACACTGGGAGGCCGAGGTGAGCAGATCACCTGAGGTCAGGAGTTTACACCAGCCTGGGCAAAACAGCAACTCTCTCTCTCTGCAAAAACCAGAAAAATTAGCCAGGCCTGGTGGTTTTGCAAGGCGCTCTCTCTGCAAAAACCAAAAAAGTTAGCCAGGCCTGGTGGTACATGTCTGTAGTCCCAACTACTCAGGAGGCTGAGGCAGGAGGATTGCTTCACCCTAGAAGTTGGAGGCTATGATCATGCCACTGCATGCTAGCCTGGGTGACGGAGCAAGACCCTGTTTCTTAAGGGAAAAGAAAAAGATTTTTTAAAAATTTGATGTAATCCAATTCTACCACTTATTACTAATACATTGAGCTAATGGGACATGACTCAATATACTAAGGATGTGAAAAGTCCAGAATTGTGCAATCGGGCAGGGACATGGGTAAGTAAGTAACTAATGAAATCAGAACGAGGTAAATATATCATCAGACCACATCATTCCCCACTTACAACCCTCTCATACCTCTCTCAGAAAAAAAAAAAAAAAAAAAAAAAGTCCTAAATCTTTACTCAAATTACTGAAGCCCTAGTGATCTGGCTGTGACCTACCCCACAGATTTCTTCCACCACTCTCTCCCCTGCTCACTCAGCCCCAGCCATGAGAACTTTCTTTCCAATCTGCCTCAACCCGACGGCCTTTTTCCTGGCTGTGTTCTCCATCTAGCTTCCCCCATCCCACTATTTTCACTTTTTTCCTTTTCATTTTTATCCTGGCTTAAATGTTACCTGCCTGAACATTTCACTGGCCCCTCAATCTAAAGTAGCCAAGCAGTTCCTCTCTCTATTATTACCTTATTTCCCTTAATCCATTTTAACTGTGTGTGTAATACATGTGGTGTCTGTCTCTATTCCCTCCTGTAGAGTGCTGTCCAATAGAATTTTGGTAACGGAGTTATTCTGTGTGAGTGCTGTTCACTACAGTAGCCATTAGCCATATATGACTATTGAGTACTTTAAATGTGGCAAGTGCCAACTAAGGCAATTTTTTTTGTTTTGTTTTGTTCTGAGACAGAGTGTCACTCTGTCACCCAAGCTGGAGTACAGTGGCACAGCCTTGGCTCACTGCAACCTCCGTCTCCTGGGTTAAAGTGATTCTCTAACCCCAGTCTCCTGAGTAGCTGGGACTACAGACGTGTGCCACCACGCCTGGCTAATTTTTGTATTTTAGTAAAGACGAGGTTTCACCATGTTGTCTAGGCTGGGCTCAAACTCCTGGCCTCAAATGATCTGCCCACCTTAACCTCCTAAAGGGCTGGGGTTACAGGTGTGAGCCTCCATGCATGGCCTAAAATTTTTTATTTAATTTTATTTTAATTAAAATTTTGGACTGCTTGAGCCCAGGAGACAGTCTTCAGGGAGTTGAGATGACATGGCTGCACTCAAGCCCTGGATTACAGAACTTCCAAATAAATAAATAAAATTTAGGCAAGGCGCAGTGGCTCACGACTGGAATCCCAGCACTTTGGAAGGCTGAGGCAGGTGGATCACCTGAGGTTCGGAGTTCAAGACCAGCCTGACCAACATGGAGAAACCCCATCTCTACTAAAAATCCAAAATTAACTGGGTGTGTTGGTACATGCCTGTAATCCCAGCTACTTGGGAGGCTGAGGTAAGAGAATGGCTTGAACCCGGTAGCTGGAGGTTGCAGTGAGCCAAGATGGCACCATTGTACTCCAGCCTGGACAACAAGAGCGAAATTCCATCTCAAAAAATAATAATAAAAATAAAATTTAAATTGCCACACATAGTGATTGTGTTGCATAGCACCCAACTCCAGACCATAAACTCCTTAAAGGCAATTTAAGTATTAATTGAGGACAGGCACAGTGGCTCACACCTGTAATCCTCCCAAAGGAGGCTAAGGTGGGAGGATCACTGGAGGTTAGAAGTTCCAGACCAGCCAGGGCAACATGGTGAAACCCTGTCTCTACTAAAAATGCAAAAATTAGCCAGCCATGGTGATGGGTGCCTGTAATCCCAGCTACTTGGGAGGCTGAGGCAGGAAAAATGCCTGAACCCAAGAGGCGGAGGGTGCAGTGAGCAGAGATCACTCCACTGCACTACAGCCTCAGCCACAGAATGAGATTTAGTCTCAAAAAAAAAAAAAAAAAAAAAAAAAAAAAGTATTAATTGAGTCTGGGGGCGGTGGCTCATGCCTGTAATCCCAGCACTTTGGGAGGCCGAGGTGGGTGGATCACAAGGTCAAGAGATCAAGACCATACTGGCCAACATGGTGAAACCCTGTCTGTACTAAAAATATAAAAATTTGCTGGGCGTGGTTGTGTGCGCCTGTAGTCCCAGCTATTCGGGAGGCTGAGGTAGGAGAATTGCTTGAACCTGGGAGGTGGAGGTTGCAGTGAGCCGAGATCGCGCCACTATACTCCAGCCTGGTGCCTGGTGACAGAGCGAGACTCTGTCTCCAAAAAAAAGGATTAATTGAATAGATACACAAATGGAAACACAAACCCATAGGAAAAGACCATTCGTTTTGATGACAGGGTGTGGGGGGTGGGAAGAATTTCTAAAAAAGTGACATTTGAGAAGAATGGGTGGAAAGTGTTTCAAGTGGAGGAAATAATGGGCCAGAGAGAGCCAAGACAGGGATGTGGAGCCAAGGCTCTGAGATGCTACATAACTGTGCAATCCCATAGGATTGAACCTTCTGACACGAGACTGTCTCCCATGAGAGATGCCTGTGTCCTGAAGACTCCCAGATAATATAGCACAGGGGACTCTTTTCTTTATGAGCTATACAACCTCCATGAATCATACTCTTTAGGGCCAACTTCATGACCCCCTGAAGGATGCATCCCAGTTGCGGGTTAGCCTTCGGGTGGGGCTGGAGGTGACAATCCTTGGGCACCAAAGCTGAATTTCCAGTCACTCACTAGGGAGCTGCATGGGTGTAAAGCAAAATTAACAGCTGTGAATTGAAATGATTCAGAACCTAGGCTGGGCACTGTTGCTCACACCCTTAATCCCAGCTACTCAGGAGGCTGAGGCAGGAGAATCACTTGAACCCAAGAGGTAGAGGTTATAGCAAACCGAGATCGCACCACTGTACTCCAGCCTGGGAGACAGTGAGACCCTGTCTCAAATAAATAAATAAATAAATAAATAAAATAAAATAAAATAAAATAATTCATTGTTCTTTCCTGCAACCCCCACTCACTTACTTCCCTGCTATCTCAGCACACATCTTATCTCTAGCTCCAGCCTCCTGCAAAACAGGTCAGCTGCTCATATTCCCCATGCTCTCACCACAGCAAGTCCCCCTCCACAAGTAGGGACTCGCCAACTCCATGTCATTGTACCTGTCAATCTCTCCCTCATCCCCGTCACTTTCTATTAGGCCTCTATAACCCAGACTGCTGCCATTCCCTCCAAAACTGTCTTCCTACCTTCCACGTCTCTTCCTGCCCTGTCCACTGCCTTAAGCTAGTTATTTTCCTTTACTCCTCTGATTTCACAACAAGTAATATTGTTTTTTATATCTTTTATAAAGATTATACAAGTTACAAGGTACCTATGTTTATCATAGAAAATATATAAAAGGCCAGGCATGGTGGCTCACTCCTGTAATCCCAGCATTTTGGGAGGCTGAGGCAGGAGGATCACTTGAGGTCAGGAGTTCAAGACCAGCCCGGCCAACATGATAAAACCCTGTCTCTACTAAAACTACAAAAATTAGCTGGGCGTGGTGGCACATGGTTACAAGTCCACCTACTAGGGAGGCTAAGGCAAGAGAATCACTTGAACGTGGGAAGTAGAGATTGTAGTGAGCTGAGATCACACTGCTGCACTCCAGCCTGGGTGACAAAGTGAGACTGTGTCTCAAAAAAAAAAAGAATATTTTAAAATACCGGAAGTGTACTCGTTTAACAATTATTTGTTGACAATCTGCAATATGTTAGAAATGATCTATTCATTTGGAATGTACTAATGAACCAAAGACCCCTGGTCTCATGTAACTTACTTTTTTTTTTTTGGGAGATGGAGTTTTGAGCTTGTTGCCCAGGCTGGAGTGCAATGGCAAGATCTTGGCTCATTGCAACCTCCATCTTCTGGGTTCAAGTGATTCTCCTGCCTCAGCCTCCCAAGTAGCTGGGATTTTGGCGCCTGCCACCAAACCCGGCTAATTTTTGTAATTTTAGTAAAGACAGGGTTTTACCATGTTGGTCAGGCTGCTTACAAACTCCTAATCTCAGATGCCCACCTTGGCCTCCCAAAGTGCTGGGATTATAGGCATGAGCCACCGTGCCTGGCCTCACGTAACTTACATTTAACTGAAAGATAAATATACAGATTTTTTTTTTTTTTTTTTTTTTTTTGAGACGGAGTTTCGCCTTGTTACCCAGGCTGGAGTGCAATGGCACGATCTCGGCTCACCGCAACCTCCTCCTCCTGGGTTCAGGCAATTCTCCTGCCTCAGCCTCCTGAGTAGCTGGGATTACAGGCACGTGCCACCATGCCCAGCTAGTTTTTTTTGTATTTTTAGTAGAGACGGGGTTTCACCATGTTGACCAGGATGGTCTCGATCTCTTGACCTCTTGATCCACCCGCCTCGGCCTCCCAAAGTGCTGGGATTACAGGCTTGAGCCACCGCGCCCGGCACAGATTTTTAAAACATCACAAAAATGTAATTTATCAGCATATTACGAGATGATGAATGCTAACGCATAAAGGATACACAGAGCAGGGTGAAGGTGGTTGGGAAGGGTTGAGGAGGTGCTGAGTTGCAATTTTAAATCAGGTGGTCAGGTTTGCATAGTGTCTACTTTTACCAAGAAGGTGATTATTTGAGCTAAGACAAAGAACAAAGAAGTTAGCCAAGACATGAAAAGCTTTCCATGGAGACAGACAGGAAGGGCAAAGGCCTTTAAGGCAGGAGGATGCCTGGTGTGTTCACAGAGCAAGAGAGGCCAGCATGACTGGAACAGAGCAAGGGACAGGGAGCACAGAGGAGTGAGGGCAGAGGACAGACACATGGCGCTTAGGAGCCATTTTTTGAGGACATAGGCTTTTACCCCGCATGAAAAGCTGCACCACTGAAGGGGCATAGGGTAATGGGACATAACTTCCTCCGAGAAGGACCGCTGTGGCTGCTAGACTGAGAAGCAGGGAGACCTGTCAGGAGACCATGGTAAGGTTCCAGAAGAGATGGATTAGCTGTGCAAGTGGTCAATGAACTTTCCTCACTCAAGCTAGAGTAGCCAGATAGAAATGGCTCACAGCTGTAATCCCAGGACTTCGAGAGGCCAAGGCAGGAGGATTGCTTGAGCCCGGGGGCTCAGACCAGCCTGGGCAGCATAACCAGACCCTGTCTCTATTACAAAATATATTAGCCAGGCATGGTGGCATGCCACTTGTAGTAGTGGTCCCAGCTACTCAGGAGGCTGAGGCAGGAGGATGGCTTGAGCCCAGGAGGTGGAGAAGTTAGAGCAAATAGGATTTCCCATAGGATATGAGGAGAAAGGGCCTAAGATGACTCAAAGGATTTCAGCCTGAGCTATTGGAAGAGCTGGAGGTGCCAACCAATTGAGACAGAGAAAGCTGCAAAGGCTGGGTGCAGTGGCTCACAGCTCTAATCCTAACACTTAGGAAGGCCAAGACCCTCTCACCTGAGGTCAGAAGTTTAAGACCAACCTGGCCAACATGGCAAAACCCCATCTCTACTAAAAATACAAAAAAATTAGCTGGGCATGGTGGTTGGTGCCTATAAGCCCAGCTACTCAGGAGGCTGAGGCAGGAGAATTACTTGAACCCAGGAGGCAGAGGTTGCAGTGAGTTGAGATGGTGCCACCGCACTCCAGACTGGGCAACGAAGCAAGACTCCCTCTCAAAAAAAAAGAGAAAAAAAAGAAAAAGAAGCAAGCTGCATGACCACAGGTTTTGGAGGAAATATTCTGGGTTTTAAGTATGTTGAGTTTGACATGTATTAGACCCAAGTGGAGACTGCTGGAGTTCAGGAGAGAGATCTGGGTTAAGATACACAGTTACGAGTTATTTGCTTAGAAATGGCTTAGGAATTCAAAGGATTCGATTCAAAGGAATGTCTGATGCTAAGGACTAGGTCCGAGGACCTTCCAGCACTAAAAGGTTAAAGTAAGGCCAGGCATGTTGAATCTTACCTATAATCCCAGCACTTTGGGAGGCCAGGGCAGGCTCGTCACTTAAGGTCAGGAATTCCAGGCCAGCCTGGCCAACATGGTGAAACCCCGTCTCTACTAAAAATACAAAAATTAACTGGGCGCCATGGCACGTGCCTGTAGTCCCAGCTACTGGGGAGGCTGAGGTGGGAGAATTGCTTGAGCCCAGTTCTGGGCTGTAGGGCGTTATGCTGCCTGTCCGCACTAAGTTTGGCATCAATATGGTGACCTCCTGGGATCGGGGGACCACCAGGTTGCCTAAGGATGGGTGAACTGGTCCAGGTCAGAAACGGAGCAGGCCAAAACTCCTGTGCTGGTCATTAGTGGGATCACGCCTATGAATAGCCACTGCACTCCTGCCTGGGCAATGTAGCAAGACTCCATCTCTTTAAAAAAAAAACAAGTAAAAAAAAGTTCACAAGGAAGAAAATTAGAAGATAATTGAAAACAGGAAATACTTTAAAGGAGTTTGCATTTAAAAATATTAGTTGGGCATGAATGCCTGTAGTCCCAGCTATTTGGGAGGTGGAGGAAGCACTTGAGCCCGAGTTTGAGGCTGCAGTGAGATATGGTAGCGCTACTACACTCCAGCCTGGGTGACAGACTGTGTCCCTGTCTCCAAAAAAATAAATAACAGCATCTTTGTATGATCTGGAGACAATCAAGAGGAAGAAAGGGAAAATTTGCTGGGGCAACAGGTCAACAGAGAAGTGTGATCCACTGCCCGATTAGAAGATTCCAATTCCCAACCAGGGATATCTTATTGGTGCACACGCTAAGCGAGCACATGTGTCTGGGGAAGCTCCGGGTTGATTGCTTCCTCAGTGAGGTAGGAAACAGTTGAAAGTTAGCAGTAAGGATGGGGAAGAGGCTTGAGGAATTTGAAGAGAGCTTTAGGAGAGCAAATGAAGTAGGGACCAATGTTCTGCCATCTGGCAGCACTCACGTATCACTGGAAGTAGGAGGTCACGAGGTTGACGCTTTCCAGCTACCTGCAGCTGCAGGCTATGAGGGACGAGGAAGACCCACATCTGCAGATAACTTCATTATATTCCCAAGTATTTCTCTAAACATCCCTCCCACTTTAGAGGTATTTAATGGCTTGTCAGTGCCTTCAAGGCAAAGTCCAAACTCTTAAAGCTGCCCACCTTCCCAGGCTGGTCACGCCCTATCATTCTAAGCCTCACAAAGTTCCAGACAAACCAAATCACTTATACTCATTAATCTTTGCAAGCTCGATAATTTCAGACACATGAGACTACTACAAAACTTCAAAAATCAGCAGCCGAGCCTGGGCGGAGTGAGTCCTCATCTCTACAAAAAAAAAAAAAAAAAAATTTAAAAATTAGCAGTGAGGCCGGATGTGGTGGCTCACGCCTGAAATCCAAGCACTTTGGAAGCCGAGGTGGGCGAATCACCTGAGGTCAGAAGTACAAGACCAGCCTGACCAACATGGTGAAACCCAGTCTTAAAAAAAAAAAAAAATTAGTGGTGAGTGGTTGCACAAGTGTGTGGTCCCAACTATTTGGAAGGCTGAGGTTGGAGGACCAATTGAGCCTGGGTCAAGGCTGCAGGGAGCCATGATTGCACCACTGCATTCCAGCCTGGGGCGACAGAGCAAGAGCCTTTCTTTCTTTTTTGGAGACGAAGTTTTGCTTTTATTGCCCAATCTGGAGTGCAATGGTGCCATCTCGGCTCACTGCAACCATCACCTCCTGGGTTCAAGCGATTCTCCTGCCTCAGCCTCCTGAGTAGCTGGGATTACAGGCAGGTGCCACCAAGCCCAGATAATTTTTTGTATTTTTAGTCGAGACGGGGTTTCACCGTGTTAGCCAGGATGGTCTCAATCTCCAGACCTCAGGTGATCCACCCGCCTAGGACTCCCAAAGTTCTGGAATTACAGGCATGAGTCACCGCCCCGTTGAGTAAGAGGCTTTCTCAAAACAAACAAAACAGCCAGGTGTGGTGGCTCACGCCTCTAATCCCAGCACTTTTGGAGGCTGAGGCAGACAGATCATTGAAATCAGGAATTCCAGACCAGCCTGGCCAACGTGGTGAAACCCTGTCTCTACTAAAAATACAAAAAATTAGCCAAATATGGTGGCAAGCTCCTGTAGTCCCAGCTACTCAGGAGGTTGAGGCAGGAGACTCAGTTGAACCCAGGAAGTGGAGGTTGTGGCTCATGCCTAGGTTCAGGCCCTTAGGAGGCCAAGGCAGGTGATCACTTGAGTCCAGAAGTTCAAGACCAGCCTGGGCAACACAGTGAAACCATATCTCTACAAAAATGTTTTAAAAATTAGCCGGGCATGGTGATGCACACCTATAGTTCCAGCTACTCAGGAGGCGGGGGTGGGAGGATCTCTTGAGTCCAGGAGTTTAAAGTTACAGTGAGCTATGATCAAGCCACTGCACTCCAACCTGTGTGACAGAGCAAGATGGTCACAAAAGTCAGCAGCCAACACTAGGCTTTTGATTTACTGAACATTATATGAGTTTTTTTTTTAATAATGTTTTTTGAGACAAAGTTTTTTGACTCACTTTATCCTCTGCCTCCCAAGCCCAATCCATCCTCCTGCCTCAGCCTCCCCAGTAACTAGGACTGCAAGCATGTGCCACCATACCTGCTAAGGTTTTCTATTGTTTTGCAAATGGGCTCTCACTATGTTGCCTAGGCTGGACTCCGATTCCTGGGCTCAAGCAATCCCCCTGCCTTGGCCTCCGAAAGCGTTGAGATTACAGGCATGAGCCACCACTCCCAGCTACAAATATTTTTACTTTACAAATCATAAAACTACTAACAGAGTTATGCCCTCAACACATTTCCACATTATTATGTAATCCCCATTTTACAGATCAGGAGAAGCTCAGCAAAAGTATGTGTTGAGCCGAAAGTCACAGTTTCAAGCCAACCTGAATAAATACAGCTCAACACAAAGGTACCACACAATTTTCTGCAGTTTTATTTCTTCCTCCTATTTCTCACACTAAACTTGCCCAGGTAAAGTAAATTAGGCCACTATGGAAGTCCATGATTCCATTTAAATAAAAGTCAATTTCTCAGGCGATCCAAAAAACTCTGTTTTATGTAAATTTCCCCTAAATTTCTTGGCTCAATCATTATTGTCCTTATATCTCATATAAAACTGCAAAAGTCCAAGCAGCTATATCCTGGTTTTCTTTTTGCCATAAGTTTCCAGAGAACTGCACTTACCAGTTAGTTAGGAGGCCATTTTCCAGCTTCTCTTCCCTCCTCCCAGTCTGTCAGTAGCTCTCCTCCAAAGATCTTTGTAGATAAAGACAACTTTCTCCCAGAATTCCATTCTTTATCTCTTTGCCACGCCCTTACATAAGAATAATTGGAAGCACGTTTGAACATTACATTTCTCCAGTAGGCCGATCTTTTTGCTAGATTTGATCCACTTACAAATTTAAACAGATTACAGGGAGTTTATTAGTGGGCTGGAATAGTACTTGTTCTCTGCTGGGCCTTTTTTTTTTTTTTTGCCTTTTTTCTGTCGCCCAGATCGGAGTGCAATGGCGCAATCTCGTCTCATTGCAACCTCTGCCTCCCGGGTTCAAGCAATTCTCCGGCCTCAGCCTCTCGAGTAGCTGGGACTACAGGCACTTGCTACCAGGCCTGGCTAATTGTCATATTTTCAGTAGAGTCAGGTTTTCACAATGTTGGCCAAGCTGGTCTCTAACTCCTGAACTCCGGTGATCCACCCACCTTAATCTCCCAAAGTGCTGGGATTACAGGTGGGAGCCACGGCACTCTGCTGGGCTATTTTTAAAGATTCAGCCAAGATCTGGATATTAGGTCAGACTCCAGGCTTGAAAATTTTTACTTTATTTGAGCTGGAGTCTCTCTGCTGCCCAGGCTGGAGTAGAGTGGCCCAATCTTGGCTCACTGCAACCTCTGCCTCCTGGGTTCAAGCAATTCTCTGCCTCAGCCTCCCAAGTAGCTGGGATTACAGGTGCCACTACGTCCGGCTAATTTTTGTATTTTTAGTAGAGGCGGGGTTTTACCATGTTGCCCAGGCCAGTCGCTAACTCCTAACCTCAGGTGATTCTCCCACCTCAGCCTCCCAAAGTGCTAGAATTACAGGTGTGAGCCATTGCGCCCAGCCAGTAGTTTCGTATTTCCTACTCTACTAAAAAATAGAAAAAAAAATAGCCAGGTGTTGTGACACATGCCTGTAATCTTAGTTACTATAGAGGCTGAGGCACAAGAATTGTTTGAACCCAGGGGACAGAGGTTGCAATGGGCCAAGATTGCATCACTGCACTACAGCCTTGGTGACAGAGTGAGACTCTGTTTAAAATAAAAAGAAAAGAAAAGAAATATTTCCGGGAAATATTAAATTAGGCCAGGCATGGTGGCACATGTCTGTAGTCCCAGATACTGGAGAGGCTAAGGCAGGAAGATCACTTGAGCCTAAGAGGTCAAGACTTCAGTGAACCATGATTGCACCACTGTACTCCAGCCTGGATGACAGAGGGAGACCCTGTCTCAAAAAAATACAAAAACAAACAAGAAATATTAGATCCAAAAAACAACATGGTGGCTCACACCTATAATCTCAGCACTTTAGGAGGCTGAGGTGGGAAGATCACGAGTCCGGAGTCCGAGACCAACCTGGGCATGTGAGACCTTGCATCTATGAAAAATAAAAGTTAGCGGGGTATGGTGGCATGTGCCTGTAGTCCCAGCTACTTGGGAGGCTGAGGTGAGAGGAAAACAATTTAAAACACACCCACAACCACCACCACCTATTTTACAGGAATCCAGTTTTGCAAAAACACTGCAACAAAATGACAGCATAGGTTGGTATGTATGCACATGTGCCTACATGGAAAAGTTACAGGAAGGAACCTACAAAACAGGTCAGGTCAGAGGATCCTATCTGGTAGGGAAGCAGGCTGAGACAAGAGGACTTTCAGTTTGAGGCTAGATATTTATGTATCATTTGACTATTTTACAAGAATGTGCCAATATGCTGTTAAAATAATGCATGCAAAGTGTTTTAACAACAACAACAAAACACAAATCACAATCCCAAAACTGTACATTCTTGCAAAAGTAAAGTACTTTATTTTGGTTGGGGGGGAGACAGGGTATTACTCTGTTCCCCAGGCTGGGGTGCAGTGTCACAAGCACGGCTTACTGTAGTCTCAACCTCCTGGGCTCAAGCAGTTCTCCCACCTCAGTCTCCTGAGTAGCTGGAACTACAGGAACATGCCACCAGCCACCATACCCTGCTAAATTTTTTTTTTGTATTTTGTAGAGACAAGGTCCCACTATGTTGCCCAAGCTGTTCTGGAACTCCTGGGCTCAGGCAATCCTCCTGCCTTGGCCTCCCAAAGTGCTGGAATTACAGGTGTGAGCTACCACACCCAGTCATAAGTGCAAGTTCTTTGACATTCACATAATAGACTTCATTTTTTTTTTTTTTTTTTTTTTGAGACGGAGTTTCGCTCTTGTTACCCAGGCTGGAGTGCAATGGCGCGATCTCGGCTCACCGCAACCTCCGCCTCCTGGGTTCAGGCAATTCTCCTGCCTCAGCCTCCTGAGTAGCTGGGATTATAGGCACGCACCACCATGCCCAGCTAATTTTTTGTATTTTTTTAGTAGAGACGGGGTTTCACCATGTTGACCAGGATGGTCTCGATCTCTTGACCTCGTGATCCACCCGCCTCGGCCTCCCAAAGTGCTGGGATTACAGGCTTGAGCCACTGTGCCCGGCTAATTTTTTTGAAGAGTTATACACAGTCCAAGCAAGGTGGTTCATGCCTATAGTCCCAGCACTTTGGGAGGCTAAGGCAGGAGGATCACTTGAGCCTAGGTGTTTAAGACCAGCCTCGGCAAAATGCCAAAACCTCTTCTCTACAAAAAATACAAAAATTAGGCAGGCACGATGGCACACACCTATAGTTCCAAATTCTAAAGAGGCTGAGGTGGGAAAATTGCTTGAGCCTGGAGAAGTCAAGTCTCTGGTAAGCAGTGATCACGCCATTGCACTTTAGCCTGAGCAACAGAATGAGAGTGTCTCAAAAATAAAAAAAATAAAAAAAATAGAGAGAGAAAAGTTATATGCTTATTTTCAACTGCACAGGGGATCAGTGCCCCTAGCCCCCATATTGTTCAAGAGTCAACTCTGTATATTTATTTGAGGGACTGCTGTTACAATCGACATCACCTGTGTCACTTTATGCATTCACCCATTTATATTTACTGAGCACTTGCTATGTGCCAGGCAACCTTATTCTATGAGACTCATTTCAAGTTTTACAGAGTTAAGCAAATGCTAAAGCCAAGGATTTGTATTTTCAGAAATTTTTATTTAACAACATCACAAAAAAACCCTTTTCTGTATCATTCAGAATCTAGTGTGTGGGTCTGCTGTATGCTTATTGCCTTTTATTATAACTATCTGCTTGAATATCAGGCTGCCTTGCTGTATTCTGACTTCCTTGAAGAAAAACATAAACCTTTTTGTGGTGCCTGTGCCACAGCTTGTGTTTGCAATACTGCAGGCATATGTTTATTCATCCAGTCAGTCTACAAATACTTCTTTCATACCCACTGTAAGCCAAGCATTGTACTAGGCTCCTGGGATAAGACATGAATGATAGTTTACTTTCTAGTTGAGGGTTGGGGTAGATAGATCACACACATAGAAAAATGCAAGCAAGAGAATTTCAGATTGGAACAAACTATGCAGGAAATAAACTGAATTGGAGATGGGAAGATCGTTACTTGGATAGGGTGGTTGGGGGAACGCTCTTAGATGAGATTTAAGCTGGGTGCAGTGGCTCATGTCTGTAATCCCGGCACTTTGGGAGGCTGAGGCAGGCAGATCACTTGAGGCAAGGAATTTGAGACCAGCCTGGGCAACATGGTGAAATCCTCTTACTATTAAAAAATACCAAAAAATTAGCTGGGTGTGGTGGTAGGCGCTTGTAGTCCCAGCTACTCGGGAGGCTGAGGCAGAGAATCAGTTGAACCGAAGAGGCAAAGGTTGCAGTGAGCTGAGACCGCGCCACTACACTCCAGTGGGTGACAGAGCAAGACTCAGTCTCAAAAATAAATAAGTATAATTAAAAACAGAAATTAAAAAAAAGAAATTTAAACTGGAAACCAAAAGATGAGAAAGGGGAAGCGTTCTACAAACAGTCTGAGAGAAGTATTCTGAAGAGAGGAAATGGGCATCGAAAAGGGGCTGGAATCAGGAAGAAGTTGGGCTGTTCTAGAAATAGAAACATCAGTGTGGCTGAAACACAGAGAATAAGGAGACGTTGGTGAGGTCAGCAAAATTTCAATGCAAGCTATTGAAAGGTTTTAAATAAGAGTGATTGAATTCAGTTAATAACCAGGTATGGTGGCTCACATCTGTAATCCCAGCACTTTGGGAGGGTGAGGTGGGTGGATCACAAGGTCAGGGGTTTGAGACCAGCCTGGTCAACACAGTGAAATCCCATCTCTACTAAAAATAGAAAAACTAGCTGAGCATGGAGGTGTGTGCCTGTAATCCCAGCTACACAGGAGGCTGAGGCAGGAGAATTGCTTGAACCTGGGAGGCAGAGGTTCCAGTGAGCTGAGATTGTGCCGCTACACTCCAGCCTGGGCAACAGAGCGAGACTCCATCTCAAAAAAGGAAGGAAGGGAGGGAGGGAAGAAGGGAGGAAGGAAGGAAGAAAGGGAGGGAAGGAAAGGAAAGAGAAAATACCTAGGCTACTGTGTGAGGAGAATGAACTACCAGAAGAGCAAAAGTGGACTAGGTGGCTACCATTAGGAAGCCATTTCTTGGTTGGATGCATGGACACATGGATGGAAGGAAGGAAGGAAAGAGAAGGGAGGAAAGGAATAAACAGATGAATGAATGATAAAAATAACTCTGATTACAGGTTGGGCCCCAGTAGCTCAGCCTGTAATCCCAGCACTTTGGGAAGCCAAGGCAGTTGGATCACTTGAGTTTAGGAGTTCAAGAAAACCAAAACCCTGTCATGGCAAAACCCTGTCTTTACAAAAAATACAAAAATTAGCGGGCTGTAGTAGCAAGCACCTGTAGTCTCAACTACTTAGGAGGCTGAGGCTGGAGGATTGCTTGAGCCCAGAAGGCAGAGATTGCAATGCCATGATCAAGCCACTGCACTCCGGCATGAGTGACAGAGTGAGAGACCCTGTCTCAAAAAATAAAAATAACTCTGATTACAAAACAGCAAGCTTCATGAAAGTTACTTGACCTAGATTTTTTAGCTTAAACTGGTTTTTAAGTCACATTTCAAAAAGTAAAACCAAAGTATTTTTAGTGAAGGAACATGCTGGAATAAAAATATGGTTTTCTAAAATGATTGACTTGAAACAGATGGTATGTATTTAGCTATACACTTGCCGGCATCTTGGTTTAAAATATATCTTGTTGTTTTATAGTCATAATACTCCCATCAGGATCATACCCTTTGACAAAGCAATCCTGTATCTAGAACTCCATACCTGGAAAATACACAAATGTGGCTGGGTGCGATGGCTCACACCTGTAATCCCAGCACTTTGGGAGGCCGAGGTGGCCAGATCACCTGAGGCCAGGAGTTTGAGACTAACCTGGCCAACATGGCAAAACCCTGTATATACTAAATACAAAAATTAGCTGGGCATGATGGTGCATCCCTGTAATCCCAGCTACTTGGGAGCTAAACTCATACCTGAGGCATGAGATTAGCTTGAGCCTGGGAGGCAGAGGTTACAGTGAGTAAGATGGTGCACCTGCATCTTAGACTGGGAGACAGAAGGAAACTCTGTCTCAAATAACAAAAAAAGACAGAGCATTTTATTGTATGTAAATTATACCTGTTTAAAAATTTATCCACATGACTAAAGAATGAAAAAAGTTAATAATAAAAATTCAATAAGCAATTTCCATATATACACTCTCTTATAACAATAAAAAAAAAGGGAAAAAACAATTTTCTTTTCTTTTTTTTTTTTTTGAGACGGAGTTTCACTCCTTACCCAGGCTGGAGTGCAATGGCACGATCTCGGCTCACCGCAACCTCCACCTCCTGGGTTCAGGCAATTCTCCTGCCTCAGCCTCCTGAGTAGCTGGGATTACAGGCACGTGCCACCATGCCCAGCTAATGTTTTGTATTTTTAGTAGAGACGGGGTTTCACCATGTTGACCAGGATGGTCTCGATCTCTTGACCTTGTGATCCACCCGCCTCGGCCTCCCAAAGTGCTGGGATTACAGGCTTGAGCCACTGCACCCAGCCCAACAATTTCCAATTATATAAATTGAGTTAATGTTGTTTGAATCAATTAGTGAGCAACTGAACTGCTTGGAATTTCTGCCTTGGGAATTTTAAATCTAGAAGTGATGAGCAGATAAAACACAATAGACCTTACTTTTTTCAGTCTAAAAATTTCAGAGACTCTCCCCTTTTTCAGAACCTGTGGGAGTTCTGTGGGCAGCTTGGGAAGAAAAATCCTAAGTCATTTCTAAAAGCAAACCACACATTTAATCTTACTGCACTGTTTTTAAGTCTCTGAGTAACCAATTGCCATCTCCTGGGCCCTTTGTAGTAATTCCCTGCCTTTTTTGTTTTTCTGTATCCATCCTTCCCATTCCAAGTACTTGGTGTAGAGTCAGATTGCACCTTGAAAACCAGGGTTCCAGTCCCGGCTTGCTGCCATACTCTACTACTGCCCTCAATCTTGACCTTGATCTTGTCTTCATTTATTTCTTTGATGTGGAGGGCAGACAGAAGAGCACTGCTATAATGCTTGAATTTACTTTTTATTTATTTATTTATTTATTTTTTTAATTTTTTTTGAATTTACTTTTTATTACGAAACAAAATGGAGAAAATATAGCAGAAACATGAAAAAGGAAAAAGTGAGTCTTTCTTCACCCTTTGTCTCCATCAGTAATCATACTCATTTGGGTATATTCTTCCATATTTTTAAGGTAAAAACATTCATCAGTTGTATAAACTATTATGGAACCCTTCCCCCTCCCCCCACTTTGAACTTAACTACATAGCATTCTCCTCTGATAAGTAATGTAAGCTCCATGACAGCAAGGATTTTGACCACATCATTCATTGCTATCTTTCTGGAGACTAGAATAGTGTTTGGCACAAAGTAGGTGCCAATAAATATTCACTGAATGGGCTGGGCATGGTGGCTCATGACTATAATCATAGCACTTTGGGAGGCCAAGGAGGGCAGATCACTTGAGGCCAGGAGTTCAAGACCAGCCTGAACAACATGGTGGAACCGTCTCTGTTAAAAATACAAAAATTAGCCCGGCATGGTGGTGCACACCTGTAATTCCAGCTACTCCAGTGAGTATCTGGACAGGAGAAGTGCTTAAACCCTGGAGGCAGAGGCTGCAGTGAGCCAAGACTGTGCCACTGCACTCCAGCCTGAGCAACAGAGTAAGACTCTGTCTCAAAAAAAAAAAAAAAAAAGAAAAAGAAAAAGTACACACACACACACACACACACTTTTTTTTTTCACTGAATAAACAAAAGGACATGAATCCTCCTTCCTGTCAGATCAACTAGGAGTTCCATGGAGCCAAGGATGTGTCTATTTGGTCCCCTTCTGTGATCCCAGCACCAAAGAAAGTATCTGGCACACAGTAAACACTTAATTAGTATTTGTTGAATTAGCAAAAAAGCTTAATGATAAAACCGCCTAAATCTTTTTTTTTTTATTATTGCATTTTAGGTTTTGGGGTACATGTGAAGAACATGCAAGATAGTTGCATAGGTACACACACGGCAGTGTGATTTGCTGCCTTCCTCCCCTTCACCTATATCTGGCATTTCTCCCCATGCTATCTCTCCCCAACTCCCCAACCCCTGCTGTCCCTCCCGTTTCCCCCCAACATACCCCAGTGTGTAGTGCTCCCCTCCCTGTGTCCATGTGTTCTCACTGTTCAACACCCGCCTATGAGTGAGAACATGCAGTGTTTGATTTTCTGTTCTTGTGTCAGTCTGCTGAGAATGGTTTCCAGGTTCATCTATGTCCCTACAAAGGACACGAACTCATCGTTTTTGATGGCTGCGTAATATTCCATGGTGTATATGTGCCACATTTTCCCTGTCCAGTCTATCAGTGATGGGCATTTGGGTTGGTTCCAGGTCTTTGCTATTGTAAACTGTGCTGCAGTGAACATTCGTGTGCATGTGTCCTTATAGTAGAACGATTTATAATCCTTCGGATATATACCCAGTAATGGGATTGCTGGGTCAAATGGAATTTCTATTTCTAGCTCCTTGAGGAATCGCCACACTGTCTTCCACAATGGTTGAACTAATTTACACTCCCACCAACAGTGTAAAAGTGTTCCTATTTCTCCACATTCTCTCCAGCATCTGTTGGCTCCAGATTTTTTAATGATCGCCATTCGAACTGGCGTGAGATGGTATCTCAATGTAGTTTTAATCTGCATTTCTCTCATGGCCAGTGATGATGAGCATTTTTTCATATGTTTGTTGGCCTCATGTATGCCTTCTTTTGTAAAGTGTCTATTCACATCCTTCGCCCACTTTTGAATGGGCTTGTTTTTTTCTTGTAAATCTGTTTTAGTTCTTTGTAAATCCTGGATATCAGCCCTTTGTCAGATGGGTAAACTGCAAAATTTTTTTCCCATTCTTTTGGTTGCCGATTTACTCTAATGACTGCTTCTTTTGCCTTGCAGAAGCTGTGGAGTTTGATTAGGTCCCATTGGTCTGTTTTGGCTTTTGGTGCCAATGCTTTTGGTGTTTTGGTCATGATTCTTTTTACTCGCAGCCGTGTATTGGCATAACACTATAATCATCCATTCCGTTACTGATTGTAAAAAATCTCTGCAAACACCATTGCAATGATCAGCCTTGTACATATACCCTTGTTTAAAGATTTGGGTAGGATAAGAATCTCTTTTGATGAGGACGACTGATCTGCTTCAAATGTGTCCTGAAGTTTCTTCTTACTAGAATTTCATGACTTTAAGACACTTATGGGCTGGGTGCGGTAGCTCACGCCTGTAATCCCAGCACTTTGGAAGGCTGAGGTGGGTGGGTCACATGAGGTCAGGAGCTTGAGACCAGCTTGGCCAACATGGCGAAACCCCATCTCTACTAAAAATACAAAAAAACATCTGGGTGTGGTGATGTGCACCTGTAATCATAGCTACTTGGGAGGCTGAGACAGGAGAATCGCTTGAACTCAGGAGGCAGAGGTTGCAGTGAGCCAAGATCGAGCCACTGCACTCTAGCCTGGGTGACAGAGTGAGACTCTGTCTCAAAAAAATTTTAAAAAGACACTTAACTTTTTCAGCCGGGCATGGTGGCTCAAGCCTGTAATCCCAGCACTTTGGGACACCGAGGCAGGTGGATCACGAGGTCAAGAGATCGAGACCATCCTGGTCAACATGGTGAAACCCTGTCTCTACTAAAAATACAAAAAATTAGCTGGGCATGGTGGCACGTGCCTGTAATCCCAGCTACTCAGGAGGCTGAGGCAGGAGAATTGCCTGAACCCAGGAGGCGGAGGTTGCGGTGAGCCGAGATCGCGCCATTGCACTCCAGCCTGGGTAACAAGAGCGAAACTCCATCTCAAAAAAAAAAAAAAAAAAAAAAAAAGATTAATTTTTTCAGCCTGTATGAGAGCTGCTGCCTATAATTAATTTTGCGAAATGATCTCCCTTACATACCTCCCTGTAGAATGCCAGTGCCTCCCAAAACTATCTAGATGCAGCCCAAACACTCTCATTCACACAAGACTGTCAGAAAGACTTCTAGAAACAGACAGGCTGCCGACAGCCTTGTTGGCCAGCATCTTCTACATGCGGCACTGTCACAGCTTGGTCATCACCTGGGGAGGAGCAGTTTTTAGGTGGTGATAGGTCCCTGTTGTTAATTTATTCCTATGCACTGAGGATGGCTCAGAAGGGAGGGAAATAGACAAAAGAGTAAGACACCAACAAAGGCCTGAGCTGAATGACGTTGAGAAATACGGGCCACTCTGGCCTGGATAAGAGTGAATACAGGAGCTTCCAGGTATGTGTGAGTTCTCCAAGAAGTGAACTTGCAGAGTCACACTCTTATCTGAGCTCTGTAACGAAAGTCTTCCAGGAAGCTACCTTTCTGCTTATTATTTTTTTCGCTCCAAAAAATATTTAGGCGGGGTGCGGCGGCTCACACCTAAAATTCCAGCACTTTGGGAGGTCAAGGCAGGGGGGATCGCTTGAATCCAGGAGTTTGAGGCCAGCCTGGCCAACATGGTGAAACCTTACCTCGACTAAAAACATACAAATTAGCCTGGCACGGTGGTGCATGCCTATTGTCCCAGCTGCTGGGGAGGCTGAAGTGGAAGGATAAATTGTGCCCGGGACATCAAGGCCACAGTGAGCCTAGATCAGGCCACTGCACTGCAGCCTGGGCAACAGAGTGAGATTCTGTCTCAAAAACCAAACAAAAAAAGGGTAAAAAAAATAATTTAGTAAGTTTCAATTGTGTGTCAGAGTTGTGCCAGGCACTGGGGGCAACAATAAGCAAGACAGACCAAGTCTTCACCACCTCGAAACTGAAGTTTAGGGATCACTTTCCATGTAAGGATCCAACGCTGGCAATATAGATTGCTAAAAGCCTTTGTCTTCTTTCCAGCAGGAAACAGAATTTGTGTCCCAGTCACTGCTGCCGCTTCTATAAAAAATACAACTTCAGTTTGGTCCATGAAGAGAGAAGTTGGTCAGAGATATTTTCTTTCTAGTGCACCACAAGCAAAATGTGGCAATACGCACGGATTGAACGCAGTTCCTTTTTCTCCGGGAGCTCCTACCACATCTCAGGCTCGCAGGTCAGTCTTCGAAAGAGAGGCAAAAGAGAGCTGTGTGCTGGCACTTACGGTTGGACAGGTAATGGTCAAAGAAGCCTAAAGCTCAGCATTTTGAGGGAATACTCAAGATCAAGGCAGACCCGGTCCAGTCATCTCTTCATCATTTAAGGATCCCTGGCCAGGTGCGGTGGCTCATGCCTGTAATCTCAGTGCTTTGGGAGGCCGAGGCAGGAGGATCACAAGGTCAGGAGTTCGAGACCAGCCATCCCAGCTACTCAGGAGGCTGCGGCAGGAGAATCACTTGAACCCAGGAGGCAGAGGTTGCAGTGAGCCGAGACCATGCCACTGCACTGCAGCCTGGGCAACAGAGTGAAACTCTGTCTCAAAAAAAAATTTTTTTCTTTTTTCTTTTTTTTTCTTTTTTTTTTTTTTTTTTGAGACGGAGTTTCGCTCTTGTTACCCAGGCTGGAGTGCAATGGCGCGATCTCGGCTCACCGCAACCTCCGCCTCCTGGGCTCAGGCAATTCTCCTGCCTCAGCCTCCTAAGTAGCTGGGATTACAGGCATGCGCCACCATGCCCAGCTAGTTTTTTTGTATTTTTAGTAGAGACGGGGTTTCACCATGTTGACCAGGATGGTCTTGATCTTTCGACCTCGTGATCCACCCGCCTCGGCCTCCCAAAGTGCTGGGATTACAGGCTTGAGCCACCGCGCCCGGCCTTCTTTTTTCTTTCTATTTTTTTTTAAGATGGGGTTTCACCATGTTGGTCAGGCTGGTCTTGAACTCTTGACCTCAGGTGATACGCCCACCTTGGCCTCCAAAGTGCTTGGATTACAGGCGTGAGCCACTATGCCCGGCCAAAAAAAAAAAAGTTTTAAAAGGCAGATCGCGAGGTCAGCAGTTCGAGACCAGCCTGGCCGACATGGCAGAACCTGGTTTCTACCTAAAATACAAATATTAGCTGGGTGCGGTGGTGCACACCTGTAATCCCAGCTACTCAGGAGGCTGAGGCAGGAGAATCAGTTGAACCCAGGAGGCGGAGGCTGCAGTGAGCTGAGATCATGCTACTGCACCCCAGCCTGGGTGACAGATCAAGACTCTGTCTCAAAAAAAAGAATCACAGATCTCTTCGAAAATCAGTAGCCCCTTTAGACTTTCTGTGCCAAAAAAGGTACGCATTCATCTCGGCACCCAGTTTTCCCTAGTTTATCTGAAGTTTCATGGATATATGATGTGCCCGAATTTCCTGGAGCGCCAGAGACTCCATGTCAATAATTCCCAGTATATATAAAAGCCTGTTTGAGCTCTAACATCCATGATGGACAGTCTCTGAGTTGGGTAACTCTGTTGGCTTAGATACAGAGATAATGACATGCCTGTTTAAATTCCGTGTAGGTCACAGTTGAATTATCATGTGAGTCATTTTCCGAAAATGGGAAAACTCTGCTCCGTGGCAGTGGACAGAATCTCTAAAACCAGTCAGCTGACACAGCTTATAGTTTTTGAAAAAGGCAATACCAAGCTCAAAAATAAAATGGTTGGATCTATGGCATTGCAAAGTGGCAACCCAAAGGTTGTGAGGGTTGCTGCCCGCTGCTGACAGAGCAGTAATACTCACTGGGCTCCTCCATTTCATATACGTTCTCCTCAATGGTATAGATATTCTCTTCTGAGCGAATCCCCTCTGCTGCTGCATTTGCCAACCCTGAGGGAGGGAGGTTGGCCAAAGTGATGAGGCTGTGGAAATAAAGTGTCACAGTTGAGTTAAACATTTCCCAGGTTACATGGAATAGAGGTAAGAGACTAAGCTTTCCCAAAGAGAAAGCAACTAAATACAGTGTGTGATCGTTGATCAAATGCTGAACAAGGGGAAAAGCCAAGAAATAGCAATAAAATACTATGGGGAAGCAACTGAGAAAACTTCCATTAATTTTAATTTTCTTAGTTATAGTAACAGCATTGTGATATCTGAAAGAATATCTTTATTTCTAGGATTTGCAGGCTGAAGTTTATGTGAAGTGTCAAGATGTCTGCAATTATGTACACATTATTTAGATTTTTTAAAAATGGGCTGGGCATAGTGACTAACGTCTGTAATCCCAGCACTTTGGGAGGCTGAGGCAGGCAGATCACAGGTCAGGAGTTTGAGACCAGCCTGGCCAATATGATGAAACCCCATCTCTACTAAAGATAGAAAAAATTAGCCAGGTGTGGTGGCACATTCCTGTAATCCCAGCTACTCAGGAGACTGAGGCAGAAGAATTGCTTGAGACCAGGAGGCAGAGGTTGCAGTGAGCTGAGATTATGACACTGCACTCCAGCCTAGGCCATCTCAAAAAAAAAAGTCTCCAACATTCTTAAAAATGGTTCAGAAAAGAATTATGCATATAGAGAAATAGGTAAAGCAAAAGTGTCAAAATGTCAAATGAAGAGTTAAGATGAAGAGTACTGTTATTCCATGTGCAAGTTGATTCTTCCTTATCTGAAATGCTCACGGCCAGAAGTGTTTCTTTTTTGTTGTTGTTGTTGAGAGAGAGTCTCACTCTGTTTGTTGCTCAGGCTGGAGTGCAGTGGTGCCATCTCGGTTTACTGCAACCTCTGCCTCCCCGGTTCAAGCAATTATCCTGCCTCAACCTCTCAAGTAGCTGGGATTACAGGCACACACCACCACGCCTAGTTAATTTTTGTATGTTTAGTAGAGATAGAGTTTTATCATGTTGGCCAGGCTGGCCTCAAACTCTGACCTTAGGTGATCCACCCACCACAGCCCCCCAAAGTGCTGGGATTACAGGAGTTAACCACCAGGCCTTGCCAAGAAGCGTTTCAGATGTCAGATTTTGGAATATTTTCATTATATATACTTAGGAGCTGAGCATCCCTAATTCAAAAATCCAAAATGCAAAATGCTCCAATGAACATTTCTTTTTAGTGTCATGTCAGTACTCAGAAAGTTTCAGATTTTAGGCTGGGCGCAGTGGCTAACATGTGTAATCCAGCACTTTGGGAGAACGAGGCAGGCAGATCACAAAGTCAAGAGATGGAGACCATCCTGGCCAACATGGTGAAACCCCATCTCCATCTCTACTAAAAATACAAAAATTAGCCAGGTGTGGTGATGCATGCCTGTAATCCCAGCTACTTGGGAGGCTGAGACAGGGAATCGCTTGAACCCTGGAGGCGGAGGTTGCAGTGAGCCGAGATCCCACCACTGCACTCCAGCCTGGGCTACAGAGTGAGACTCCATCTCAAAAGAGAGTGAGAGAGAGAGAGAGAGAGAGAGAGAGAGAGAGAGAGAGAGGTCTCACGTTGTCCATGCTGGTCTCAAACTCCTGGGCTCATGTGATCCTCCCACCTCAGCCTCCTGAAGTGCTGGGATTACGGGTAAACCACAGCACCTAGCCCAGAGTCGTTTTTTAAATCCAAACATATTGCATTCCATTCATGTGCCAAATATCACTAAAAGTCTAAAAGCTAGGCCGGGCGCGGTGGCTCACGCCTGTAATCCCAGCGCTTTGGGAGGCCAAGGCGGGCAGATCACGAGGTCGGGGGTTCGAGACCAGCCTGACCAACATAATGAAACCCCGTCTCTATTAAAAAAAAAAAAAAAAAAAAAAGTCTAAAAGCTAGTAAGTTCTGTAAGCTATATCTATTTGAAATGGATGTGTGTGTGTGTGTGTGTGTGTATGTGGATGTGTGTGTGTGTACTCA
Source organism: Saimiri boliviensis (assembly GCF_048565385.1). Classification (NCBI taxonomy): domain Eukaryota; kingdom Metazoa; phylum Chordata; class Mammalia; order Primates; family Cebidae; genus Saimiri; species Saimiri boliviensis. The sequence continues at coordinate 25,314,657 of NC_133468.1, read as the reverse complement.
GTAATTAAGGTTAAGCCAGGAGTCTATAATAGACTAGAGTTCTCAGCCCTGATTTTTCACTCGAATCACCTGGAGAGCTTTTAAAACAATACCTGTGCTTAGGCCTCATCCCCAGAGATTCTGATTCAGTTCCTCTGGGGGTTGGCCCTGCATTAGTACACTTCAGTGCCTGGAGTGCAGTGGTGAGATCTCAGCTCACTGCAACCTCCGCCTCCAGGGTTCAAGCGATTCCCTGTCTCAGCCTCCCAAGTAGCTGGGATTACAGGCATGCATCACCACACCTGGCTAATTTTTGTATTTTTAGTAGAGATGGAGATGGGGTTTCACCATGTTGGCCAAGATGGTCTCCATCTCTTGACTTTGTGATCTGCCTGCCTCGTTCTCCCAAAGTGCTGGATTACACGTGTTAGCCACTGCGCCCAGCCTAAAATCTGAAACTTTCTGAGTACTGACATGACACCAAAAAGAAATGCTCATTGGAGCATTTTGCATTTTGGATTTTTGAATTAGGGATGCTCAGCTCCTAAGTATATATAATGAAAATATTCCAAAATCTGACATCTGAAACGCTTCTTGGCAAGGCCTGGTGGTTAACTCCTGTAATCCCAGCACTTTGGGGGGCTGTGGTGGGTGGATCACCTAAGGTCAGAGTTTGAGGCCAGCCTGGCCAACATGGTAAAACCCCACTAAGTTGAAAATGCCTGGGCTGGTTTACAGAAACGCTGAGAACAGATGCTGGGTTTCCTGCTCACTTCTGTAATGCCAAAGTCCAGCCTAGACCCTGGATATAATAAGATTTCAATCCGCTGAAGGTTCAGTTCACTGAAAAAAACCATTAATATCGAGATAAATAAGCATGTTGTATTATTAGGGAGACAAATTCTATACCTTAACTTTAGAACTAAAGAAGCTAGAGGTATCAGGAAGTAAACACAGCAGCATATTACATTTTCACTTCATAATTAGATCTAGAGAAAAAAGGAAGTATAAGCTCAGATCCCAAAGCCCCAGGGCAGGATTCCCCAGATAAACATCAGACACATCAGAGTAGGGACCTCCAAGATTGTCCCCTTTCCCCAACTCCATTCCATTATTCTTACCTTAAATTCTGTAACTTCGCCTTGCTATGAGAATACCCTAGGTAACGGGGAAAGAAAAGTCAATAAAAATGCCTTCATAAAATAAGTGGGTCAAGCAATCAAATAGGCTAACCGGACGCATGCATTGTTTAGGGAAATCTGGTCTCACCTTAGATTGAATTAAATGAAACTCTCAGTGTGTGCCTTAGATAATTACATGGACTGTGCTAGAAAATAATAATAAAAATGCATTTTTCTTATTTAACAAATATGATGAGGCCTCTACTATGTGTCTGGCAGTTTGCTAGGCACAGGAACACAAGAACATAAAAGTGGATTGTGAGCCCTAATTTCATGACTTGCGTTCTCCCTCAGGAGACCAAAGAAATAAAAGAAAACAGTACTCCCGACCTGAGACCAGCCTAACCAACATGGAGAAACCCCGTCTCTACTAAAAATGCAAATGTAGCTGAGTATACTGCCACACATGCCTTTAATCCCAGCTACTCAGGAGACAGAGGCAGGAGAATCGCTTGAAGCCAGGAGGCGGAGGTAGCAGTGAGTCGAGATCGTGCCATTGCACACCAGCCTGGGAGCCAGAGTAAGACTCTGACTCAAAAAAAAAAAAAAGAAAACCGTAAATAGAAAAAAATAATTTCAAATTATGATGTATTATAAAGGAAACCAACATCATACTGAAACAGGTAATATAGAGGTTGGTCAGGGAAAAACCCCCAAAGATGACCTTTAAGCTCATTTCTGAAATGAGTTAGCCAAGTAAAAAGCAGAAGGAGCATTCCAGGATGAGACAGCCCCTGGTAAAGATCTTGGTGAGTGTCTGAAATGGAAAACATGACTGGACTAAGGGACTGACCCAAGATTAGGTCTGAAAGGTAAACTGAGGCTAGGTACAATAAGACCTTTAGCCAGCCATAATCAGGAGTTTCGATTTTATTGTGGAACCTGTAGAAAATCTTATTTCCTTTAAGGGCAGAGATATGATCCTTATTGGTTTGGGGTTTCTTTTTAGCAGCTGAAAACAGTATTTGTTATCTCATCATTTCTGTGCTGTGGTCAGGAGTCCGGGTGTGGCTTACTGGGTACCTCTGGATCAAGGTCTTTCATGACGTCTTTCAAGGTGTCTTCTGGGGATGCAGTTTCAAAAATCTGAAACTTAAAATTTTTCCTTTCTTCTTTTTTTGAGACATGTTCTTGCTCTGTTGGCCAGGCTGGAATGCAGTGGCAAGATCATATCTGATTGCAACCTTGAACTCCTGGGCTCAATGGATCTACCCATCTCAACTTCCTGAGTAGCTAGAAATTATAGGTGCACACCAGCACAGCTGAATAATTTTTTTTTTTTTTTTTTTTGAGACAGAGTCTCACTTTGTCTCCAGGCTAGAGTGCAGTGGCATGATCTCGGCTCACCGCAACCTCTGCCTCCTGGGTTCAAGCAATTCTCCCACCTCAGCCTCCCAAGTAGTTGGGACTACAGGTGTGTGCCACCATGCCCAGCTATTTTTTTTGTATTTTTAGTAGAGACTGGGTTTCACCAATGTTGGTCACGATAGTCTTGATCTCCTGACCTCAAGATCCATCCACTTTGGCCTCCCAAAGTGCTGGGATTACAGGTGTGAGCCACCAAGCCTGGGCTGCTGGATAATTTTTAAAAATCTTTTTGGGCCAGACACAGTAGCTCATGCCTGTAATCCCAGCACTTTGGGAGGCCAAGGCAGGCGAATTTCTTGAGCTTGGGAGTTCAAGACCAGCTTGGGAAATGTGGCAAAACCCCACTTCTACTAAAAATACAAAAATTTGCCAGGTGTGGTAGCACGTGCCTGTGGTTCCAACTACTTGGAGGCTGAGCCAGGAGGACTGCTTAAACTCGGGAGGCAGAGGTTGCAGTGAGCCATGATTGCACCACTGCACTCCAGCCTGGGCAACAGACCCAGACTGTCTCAAAAAAAAATTATTTTAATTATTTTTACTTTTTTTTTTTTTTTTTTTAAGAATCTCAGTATGTTGCCCAGACTGGCCTCAAACTCCTGACCTCAAGTGACTCTCCTGTCTTGGCCTCCCAAAGTGTTAGGGTTATAGGCATGAGCCATTGTGCCCAGACATTGATTTGGGTTTTAATATTGGATTCGAAGGAGGAATAAAGAAATGAGAAGATAAATTAAGTAGAGAAAATGGTGCCTTGGAGTAAGATAACGGCCAAAAGAGATGCAGAATAATGAAAAGACTTTAGATATATTTTGGAGAAAGACTGTAGGAATCTTTTTTGTTGCTGTTTTTCTTTGAGACAGTCTCCCTGTGTCACCCAGGCCGGAATGCAGTGGCAAGATCATAGTTCACAGCCTCAAACTCTTGGGCTCAAGTGATCCTTCTGCCTCAGACTCTTGAGTAGCTGGGACTACAGGCGTGTACCACCATACCCAGCCCTAAGGAATCTCAACATCTAAGGATCAGGCAAAAGAAGCACTGAAAAGCAAGGGCCAAACAAATAGGAGAATGCCATCTTAGAAGCCAACAGAAGGAAGACTTTCTAGAATAAGTGATCAACTTAAAAGGTTGACTATAATAAAGATAAAGGTATCAGGCCGGGCGCAGTGGCTCATGCCTGTAATCCTAGCTCTTTGGGAGGCCAAGGTGGGAGGATAACCCGAAGTCAAGAGTTTGAGACCAGCCTAGTGAACATGGTGAAACACTGTTTCTACTAAAAATACAAAAATTAGCCAGTTATGGTGGTGCCTGCCTATAATCTCAGCTATTTAGGAGGCTGAGGCTGCAGAATTGCTTGAACCCGGGAGGCGAAGGTTGCAGTGAGCCAAGATTGCATCATTGTACTCCAGCCTAGGCAACAAGAGTGAAACTCCATCTCAAGAAAAAAAAAAAAAAAAAAAAAAAAAAAAGATAACAGTGTCTGTTAATATTTAATTTAGAAAAATGAAGGTCATTGGTGTGACCTTGATTATTTTCATGGTGTTTTGGAGTAGAAACTAGATGACGGTTGGTCAAGGAGTGCAGACAGATAAAAAGTAGGGACAACTACTTTGAAAAATACAGCTGTGATAAAGAGTTGAGACATGGGAGCAGCTGGAGAGGAATGCATGGACTAGAACATGAATACGAAAGGATAGAGATGACTCAAAAGAAAGGGATAAAAAGGAGGATGAAGCCTTGGCCTCGGCAATGGAGAAGAACAGCCCTTTGGTATTTCCTCAGTTAGGGAGAGGGGCAAAGAAGGTTTGAGCAGCAGTGAAGTAAGGATGGTCATCTAAGAGAGTGTACTAGAAAGATGGAAGATGTGGGGCACTATTGGGTGCCGATTTGTTTTTGTGAGTTCATGACTTAAAAAGCTATCACCCTGATTTTCATATTTTCTCCAGCAATTTCCAGGGAAACGGTTGGAAGCTAAACAGGACTTTCTTACCTGTTCTTCTCAGTCACCATGTTTTTTGGAGTGGCATACATGTATGTGTACAAAGCATCAGATTTACTTCATGCTCCGTTACTCTTTATCCAAATTAGAATAATTGCTAATGTGTATAAATCATGGTCCCTACTATATATATATAAAGTGGTCTCTAATATATATAATAGTAAAGCTCAAAGTTTTACTTTGAGCCTTGGCAGAACTCAAAAAAGTAGTGGATGTTATCACTGCCCCTTAACATTCCCTAGGCCGTTTTCAAAATACTCATGGGAGGCTGGGCGCAATGGCTTATGCCTATAATCCCAGCATTTTGGCAGGCTGAGGTGGGAGGATTTCTTGAGGCCAGGAGTTCCAGGCCAGCCTGGACAACATGGCAAGACCCCATCTGTATTTTTAAATATGTATATATTCATCATGCCTGTAATTCCAGCACTTTGGGAAGCTGAAGTAGGAGGATCACTTGAGCTCAGGAGTTTGAGACCAACCTAGGCAACATGGCAAAACCCCAACTCTAACAAAAAAACAAACAAAACCTAGCCATATGTGGTGGCCCATGCCTGTAATCACAGTTACTCAGGAGCTGAGGCACAAGAATTGCTTGAACCCAGGAGGCAGAGGCTGCAGTGAGCCAAGACTGCATCATTGTACTCCAGCAACTGGGTCACAGAATAAGACTCTGTCTCAATAATAATAATAAATACACACACACACACACACACACACACACACACACACACACATTCATGTGATCAATTAAAAAAATCCATGGCTATCTCTGAATAAATCCAGGTAAGTGTGGGTGGGGTAGTTTCTTTTTCTGAATAATCCATTTAACAATAATGGCTGAAACCATAATGGTGAGGAGCAGGAGAGCCTTGGGTTCAAATCCTGTATCTATCAATTAACTGTATAAATGCAGACAAGTGACTTAACCTTTTAGCATGCTGATTCTCCATTAGAAACATTTTAGTACCTATCTCATAGGACAGTTATGAGAATTTAATGCACATAAAGCACCTGGCAGCTTCAGTCTACAGTTAGTGGGGTGATCAACTCATCCTGTTTTTCTTGGACTGTTCCAGTTTTAGCCCTGGAAGTCCCAAATATCTTAGGAACACCCTTTAGTCTTTTTCGTTGGGTTGTTTTGTTTCGTTTTTGAGACCGAGTTTTGCTCTTGTTGCCCAGGCTGGAGTACAATGGTGTGATCTTGGTTCACTGCAACCTACACCTCCCGGGTTCAAGCGATTCTTCTGCCTCAGCCTCCGGAGTAGCTGGGATTACAGGCATGAGCCACCATGCCTGGCTAATTTGTAATTTTAGTAAAAATGGGGGTCTCATCATGTTGGCCAAGCTGGTCTCGAACTCCTGACCTCAAATGATCCACCCGCCTCAGCCTCCCAAAGTGCTGAGATAACAGGCGTGAGATACTGAGCCTGGCCTGTTTTTTTGTTTTGTTTTGTTTCCTTTTTTAAAGGATAAAAAAAAAAGCTATGTGCTAAGTACCAGGATGGAGGAAAACATTCTGTAACACCAATCATGACCCAGTGTTAAAGAGACTTGAAATCTACTCCCAAAGAGCAAAGCCTGAGAAACCAGTAACAGACAAGTACACATCAGGAAGTGTCTTTTTGTTGCCCTGTTCCCTAACAAACCTAGACATATTAAATGAGTTAAAGAGATTAGTTTTCTTAACCAAAAATAAGAGAACAGGTACTGGAATCAGCCTGCCTGGATTTGAATTCCGGTTCTGCCAGGTACTGATGTGGGAACCTTGAGAAGCTCGACTTCCCTCCGCTGTAAAATGGGGATGCTACTACTCCTTATCTCGTGTAAGAGAGTAATGATGATAAAATGTATGTAAAACATTTAACCCAGAGCCTACCTGACACACAGTAAATAGTAAATAAAAATTAGCCATTATTGTTAGAGTTTGGATGGACAAAAGGGTTTTTAGTCTAATCATCTTTTTTTTTTTTTTTTTTTTTTTTTTTTTGAGACGGAGTTTCGCTCTTGTTACCCAGGCTGGAGTGCAATGGCGCGATCTCGGCTCACCGCAACCTCTGCCTCCTGGGTTCAGGCAATTCTCCTGCCTCAGCCTCCTGAGTAGCTGGGATTACAGGCACGCGCCACCATGCCCAGCTAATTTTTTGTATTTTTAGTAGAGACGGGGTTTCACTATGTTGGCCAGGATGGTCTCGATCTCTTGACCTCATGATCCACCTGCCTCGGCCTCCCAGATTACAGGCTTGAGCCCGGTGCTAGTCTAATCGTCTTTAAGTATAAACATGAATTTGCATTTCTATCTAGGTTTTTAATGGCTCCCATTTAAGAATTTGTTATCAGAGGGAGAGAAAAACAAAAAGACTTACATTTGAAAATTAAAGTGCCAAAAATAAGAGCCAGAGCCAGCCCAGCAGAGATCCCTGCTCCGATGTAGACGCCTATTCTGATGGTTGCTCCAGCGTCCTGTAACTCCTTGGCCAGTGTGGATAGTTGCTATAGAAACACAAACAGGATTTAAGCAGCAAATAGCCAGAAATCGCTTGTGCACTCAGTCTCATGATTTGTGAATTGGACCATCCCTTTTACAACATCACAGGATCACAGCGTCCTTGAAATCACCCTTGATCTGTCATCGTGTAGCCAAGACTCAAGCCAACCCAAGGAAAGGATTCGCTTAACCTTTGGAGTTAGCAAGGAAACAAAATGTGCCCTTCTGTGTTGTGGGTGGAGAAGGAGCTCTTAGTAAACAGACCCTTTCCCTGCCCCTAGTGTGAAGTCTTTTTGGTTCAAGATCCCCTAATATTCCCCAGAGAGTTTTACAGTAGTCCACACTTGGTGTCTTACTGTGAAACCCCTAATTTTCACAAAAAGACACTGATTCAGTAGCCAAGACTTTATAGCCAGACAGCCCTGAATTCAAATCCCAGCTCTGAGGTCAGGCACAGTGGCTCACACCTGTAATCCCAGCACTTTGGGAGGACGAGGTGGGCGGATCACTTGACATCAGGAGTTTGAGACCAGCCTGGTCAACATGGTGAAATCCCATCTCTACTAAAAATACGAAACTTAGAGAGGTGTGGTGACATGTGCCTGTAATCCTAGCTACTGGGGAGACTGTAAGCAGGAGAATCCCTTGAACCCAGGAGGCAGAGATTGCAGTGAGCTGAGATCATGCCACTGCATGCTGGCCTGAACAAAACAAAACAAAAACAAATCCCAGGCTGGGCGTGGTGGCTCACCCGCCTGTAATCCAAACACTTTGGAGGCCAAGGTGGGCGGATCACCTGAGGTCAGGAGTTCAAGACCAGCCTGACCAACATGGTGAAACCCTGTCTTTAAAAAAAAAAAAAAAAAAAAAAAATCCCAGCTCTGTCACTAAAAATCCTGTAGAGTTATCAGGAAAACTAGGTGACAGAAAATATAAGCAGCAAATAGCACTCCAGCCTGGCAAATAGCCCACCACTGCATTCCAGCCTGAGTGACAAGAGGGAAACTCCATCTCAAAAATAAATAAGTAAATAAACAATGAACAGTCATTACAGGCCAGGCTCATGCCTGCAATCCCAGCAAGTTGAGAGGCTGAGATAAGAGGATCACTTGAGGCCAGGAGTTAAGGACCAGCCTGGGCAACATATTGAGACCCTATTTATACGACACACACACACACACACACACACACACACACACACACACACACAACTATAAACATTTTTAAAACAATGATTTAAGGAAGTTAAATCTTCCATTTATTCAATACACATTACTCCTGCAATAACAGGAGTCCTATATGCAAGGTATTGGGCATTAAGCATTGTGGGCATATAGAGGTCCTTAAAAAGCACTGTTTGATTGCAAAGAGAGACGGAGCAAAGACAAGTTGCTAAGCTTCAGTTGTGAATACACAAGCAAGAAACTGAGTCATTACTTAAACTATTCTCAGGAAAAAAAGAAAAAAGAGAAAAAAGTTAAAATAAAAAAAAGAAGCTGAGTCAAATGAATGCGGACTCCTGGATATGTTCTCAAGCAATTTTTTTTTTTTGAGACAAGGTCTCACCTTGTCACCTAGGATGGAGTGCAGTGGCATGATCACAGCTCATTGTAGCCTTGACTTCCTGGGCTCAAGCGATTCTCCTGCCTCAGCCTCCCAAGTAGCTGAGACTATAGGTGTGTGACACCACACCTGGCCAATTTTTAAAAATTGTTTGTAGAGACAGGGAGTCACTATGTGACTTAGGCTGGTCTCAAATTCCTGGTCTCAAGCAATCCTTCCACCTTGGCCTCCTAAGGTGCTGGGATTACAGGCATGAGACACTGTGCCTGGCCTCCTCAAAGAATTTTTAAGTCACTGCCATAAGTTTGCTTTCTAGTGGTATTTCTTTTACTCTTTTTTTTTTTTTTTTGAGACAAAGTTTCACTCTTGTTGCCCAGGCTGGCATGCAGTGGCACAGCCTTGGCTCACTGCAGCCTCCACCTCCTGGGTTCAATTGATTCTCCTGCCTCAGCCTCTGGAATAGCTGGGACTACAGGCACACATTACCACACCAGGCTAATTTTTTGTATTTTTAGTAGAGATGAGGTTTCACCACGTTGGCCAGGCTGGTCTCAAACTCCTGATCTCAGGTGATCCACCTTTCTCCACCTCCCAAAGTGCTGGGATTACAGGCATGAGCCACTGTGCCCTGCCGGTTTTTATTTTATTTTAATAAGGTAGCAGGGACAGTAAAATTAAGATTAATTAAGGTATGGCTTTATTTATAGTTAAATATATAAACTCTCGGCTTTGAATATTTCTGATTGGTGTCTTATCATACATAAAGAAGTAAATTTAAATAATCTTTCCCATTAGGACTGCAAAGGAATCAAGAAGAAAGGTATTCTAGGGAGATGAAGAATCTTTGAACCTTCCACAGGGTAGACAGCTGTGAAACTGAAGAATAAGAGGGACAGAATGCTAATGTTTCTTCTTGTGGTTTTCAAGCTTTTACTGTGTGTTAGGCACTTTACATGCACCACCTCAGTCCTTCATTACAACAAGCCTATGAGGTTAGAACTTCATCCACATGTTACAGCCTAGGAATCTAAAGCTAAGGGAACTTAAGGCTTTTTACCCCAAGAAAAGGCTGGGCATGAAGGAAGTCTAAAGCCATACTTTTTTTTTTTTTTTTTGAGACAGAATTTTACTCTTGCTGCTCAGGCTGGAGTGCAGTGTGTGATCTCAGCTCACTGCAACCTCTGCCTCCCGGGTTCCAGTGGTTCTCCTGCCTCAGCCTCCCGAGTAGGTGGGACTACAGGCACGCTCCTCAACACCCAGCTAATTTTGTATTTTTGGTAGAGACAGGGTTTCACCATGTTGGTCAGGCTAGTCTTGAACTCCTGACCTCAGGCAATCCACTCACCTGGGCTCCCAAAGTGCTAGGATTATAGGTGTGAGCCACTGTGCCCGTCCCTAAAGCCATACTTTTCCCTTCCAAGTTGAGCACAGCATAGCTCACAAAAAGTTACTTACTGTGAGATTTTTATCATCGAGGGTCTCCAGTGTCTGTGTCTCTGCTATAAAAGAGAGAGAGAGAGAGAGAGAGAGAGAGAGAGAGAGAGAGAGAGAGACAGACAGAGAGAGAGAGAATAGCCAATAGAATAGTTAAGAATGTTTTCCTTTATCTAAGGTTTTTTTTCATCTTAAAGATGCCTGTGATCCTATTTGAAACAAATTCTACTCCATCCTCTTCACAATAATTAACTGGGAGACCAACAAAATTTACTGAACACCCAGGAATCAACATTAGGATGGTCACATTTTTTCATCTAGATAATAAACCTACTGTTTCATGAAATAGAGACTTCTGCAGGAAGTTTTACATTAAATATGTGGTTGGTTTTGTCTACAAGATCCTACTGGGTTCTACAAAATCCAGCAATATTGATAACATTCGGGCATTATTTATTTATTTATTGACACGGTGTCTTGCTCTATCACCCAAGCTGGAGTGCTGTGGCACAATCTCAGCTCACTGCAACCTCTGCCTCCTGAATTCAAGCAATTCTCCTGTCTCAGCCTCCCGAGTTTCTGGGACTAGAGGGGCACACCACCACACCCAGCTAATTTTTGTATTTTAGTAGAGACAGGTTTTGCCATGTTGGCCAAGCTGGTTTCAAACTCCTGACCTCAAGTGATCCACCCTCCTCGGCCTCCTAAAATGCTGGGATTACAGGCGTGAGCCACCATGCTGTACCTGGCCTCCGTTTCCTTAAATAAGTTTTGCATTTACTCATTAGAAGGGAGACAGGATATTTGGTTGCCTACAAATGAAAATAATCACCGTGGCCACAATGTAATAGGAGCCAGGCCTTGTGCTAAACTCTTTTAGTAAAGTATCTCATTCAAAACCACTCTTCTAAAGTAGGGACTATTAGTCCCATCGCACACATGAAGAACTTAAAATTAGGGAAGTGAAGTGACTAACCCAAGGTCACACAACTTAGCAAATGACAACATGGCCTTCCAATTGAGGTCTGCATAGCTTTAAATGCACATTCTTAACTATACGGCCTTCAACAGGCTTTACCTCAGTGCTGTCATCATGAAGAGGGCCACACTGCCCAGCCACCTGCTCACCATCTTGCCTTTCTGTTCATTTCTTTCTTCATCTGCTCATCCTTTCTATGAATATGCACTACGCCCTTACTCTAGGTACAGGGCACAGAGCAGGGAACAAGAGGGGCACAGGCCCTGACCTCATGAACCCTGAATTCTAAAAATAAGTACATTGCCAGCTTTGAGGAAACTAAGCATGCTTACTCATTTTTTTGGCTGAGTCAGAGATGTCGAAAATCCTCAAATGTCACAGACACCTTCTGGAAGCCTAAAAGTCTAAACCCTTTCCTGTGTATAAAGGGTTTGACTAAATGCTGGTTTAACAAACTATAATTTAAATATTATAAAGGCATACCCTCAGCCTAAAATTATTGAAGAAAAAAAGATGATGTTCCACTTACTTTGCCCTAATTACCAGAAAAAAATTTAAAGAATAAAACCACATTAGTACAACTGCTAAGTAAACATGAATCTGAACTGCACATAAGATTTTCAAATGTAAATCCAGGTTCAGCTTCCCTATAATTATTTTTCTTGATAAAAATGGTAAAAGTAACTTTTTTTCAACTGCATTTTGCTATGAAAATGATCACTAAAATCAAGCATGGTTGTGTCATTACAGCTTTTTTTTTTTCACACAGATTTGGCCACCAACCAAGATGGATAGGACAGTTGGAGGGAGTGGCAGTGTTCTTTCTGGAGAACCCAAGATTTGCCTGGGTGGGGTGGGGGTTGGGGGTGGGCAGGTGGCAGTGGAGGTGAGATGTGACAGCCTTAACAGTGTATAAATTTAGTAGTTATCAAAATTAAAGAAAAAAAAGAAAAATAATAAATTTAGCAGTTACCATTTATTCGGTACTTATTATGTGCCAGACATGGTGCTCAGCACTGCACACATAGAATTTCATTTAATCCTCACCAAAATAAGTAGGTACTACTATTTTTTCCCATTTTTCAGATGAAGATACTGACTCTGAGAGAGCCACTTTACCCAAGATCACACAGCTATTAATTGGGAAAGCTAGGATTTAAAGCAGGTCTGCAGCAGAGCTGAGGCTTCACTTGTGACCCAGTCCTTCCTCCTTCAGGTAGAAGAGAAGGCGCATCTCTTCTGTGTTCAAATTCCAACCCCTTAGATCTCTTATTTTTAAAGGCTCCACTCCATTTTTTCTCCCCCCTCTGAGAAAGAGTCTTGCTCTGTTGCTCAGGCTTGGAGTATAGTGGCACCATCTCAGCTCAGTGAATCCTCAACCTTTTGGGTTCCAGAAATCCTCCTGCCTCAGACCCCCGCCAAGTAGCTGGGAGTACAGGCACATGCCACCATGCCTGGCTTTTTTTTTTTTTTTTAAGACAGTCTCACTCTGTTGTTCAGACTTGAGTACAACGGTGACATCTTGGCTCACTACAACCTCCACCCCCCAGGCTCAGATGATTCTCCTGCCTCAGCCTCCCTAGTAGCTGGAATTACAGGAATGTACCAAAATGCCCAGTTAATTTTTGTGCTTTTAGTAAAGATTGTGTTTCACCATGTTGACCAGGCTGGTCTTGAACTCCTGACCTCAGGTGATCTGCCTGCCTTGGCCTCCAAAAGTGCTGGAATTACAGGCATGAGCCACTGTGCCCCGTCTAACTTTTTGTATTCTTAGTAGAGATGGGGTTTTGCCACGTTGCCCAGGCTGGTTTCAAACTCCTGAGCTCAAGTGATCTGCCTGCTTTGGCCTCCCATTGTGCTGGGATTACAGGTGTGAGCCACTGCGCCCAGCCTCATTTTTATATTAAATGCTCCCACATCCCACATTTAGAGTTGGTTTGCCAGCAGCCAATTTACATAATGTTACATATTATAGACAAGCCAGGTAATATTCATTGATTTCGATTTTTTATTTTATTTTCCTATTTTGGAGTACTGCCCTACTTTCGGATGTTTCAATATTTTTTCTCAGGCCCTTGAGAAGCTCAGAAATTCAAGGTATTGTGCCTATATTCCCATTTTTGTTGCCCTAGAGGGAATGAACTAACAAGCAAAAGCTAAAGGGAGAGCTGGGCGTGGTGGCTCACGCCTATAATCCCAGCAATTTGGGAACAGATCACCTGCAGGCAGATCACCTGAGGTCAGAAGTTTGAGACCAGCCTGGCCAACATGGTGAAACCCCGTTTCTACTAAAAATACAAAAATTAGCTGGGCATGATGGCGGGAGTCTGTAATCTCAGCTACTCAGGAGGCTGAGGCAGGAGAACTGCTTGAACCTGGAAGGTGGAGGTTGCAGTGGGCCGAGATCACACCACAGCACTCCAGCCTAGTCACAGAGTGAGACTCTGTCTCAAACAAACAAACAAAAAAGAAAAACTAAAGGGAAGAAGATATCCATCTGTGGTGGAGACAAGTATAAGGAAATGCATCACCTTGACAGGGAGTGAACTCCTTCTACAGCAAATGCCCACTCAGTGGTGATGTAAAAAGTACTGAAGCACAGGATGGGAAAGTGAGATTAAATGACCCTTGAAGTCCCTTCTAGGTCTATGGTTGTAGGATTCTTTAAAATATAACAGTGGCAGCTGGGCACAGTGGCTCATGCCTATAATCCCAGCACTTTGGGAGGCAGAGGCAGATGGATTGCCTGAGGTCATGAGTTCAAGACCACACTGGCTAACAAGGTGAAACCCCGTCTCTACTAAAAATACAAAAAAATAGCCGGGTATGGTGGCAGATGCCTGTAGTCCCAGCTACTCAGGAGGCTGAGGCAAGAGACTCACTTGAACCCAGGAGGCAGAGGTTGAAGTGAGCCAAGGTCACACCACTGCACTCCAGCCTAGGCGACAGAGCAAGATTCTGTCTCAAAGTAAAAAAAAAAAAAAAAAAAAAAAATATATATATATATATAAAATAATGGTATACAATAAGTATCTGATATGACTTGATTAGTCAACAATGTGGTTATCATCTGTCCCCACCGTATTTAATTTTCTCTCTAATTGCCTAAGAGATGTTGGCTAACAATTACTAAAGAATAACTAGAGACTGAACCTTTGGAGAGCTAAAACTAGTAACTATAGTAATAACAAACATCTGAGTGCTTTCTACGGGCCAGGTACTATGCTGAGCATTTTACATACATTATCCTGTTTGTACATTACAACAACCTCACGACATGGGCAGTGGAATTCTCCTCATTGAAGAAATGAGGAAACTAAGCTTCAAAGATTTTGAGCAACTTGACTTAGGTCACAGAGCTAGCAAGAAGAGCTGAAATTAAAACCCCATTCCATCTGTCCCTGAAGTACATTAACCACAGTCTCATTCTGCCTCCTGATCTTATGATATTAACAACAACAACTAACATGTACTGAGCACACATTGTGGTCAGACATTAGGCTAAATGTTTTGGACATTTTCTTTTTTAAATCTCATAAGGTGGCCGGGTGCAGTGGCTCACACCTATAATCCCAGCACTTTGGGAGGCCGAGGCCAGTGGATCATGAGGTCAAGAGATCGAGACCATCTTGGTCAACATGGTGAAACCCTGTCTCTAAAAGTACAAAAATTAGCTGGGCATGGTGGCTCACGCCTGTAGTCTCAGCTACTCGGGAGGCTGAGGCAGGAGAATTGCCTGAACCCAGGAGGCGGAGGTTGCGGTGAGCCGAGATCGCGCCATTGCACTCCAGCCTGGGTAACAAGAACAAAACTCCGTCTCAAAAAAAGAAAAAGAAAATAAAAATAAAAATCTCCTAAGGTGTGATTTATGAGATTTATGATATTATGAGGTGGGACTCACCTATTAACCTTATTTTACAGGAGATTAAAAAAAAAAATGGAGCTCCAGAGAGATTAGGCGAGACCAGGACACTGATGGGAAATCGCTTTAAATGAACCTCCATGATCGTTGTGACCTGACTTCTGCTTTCTGCCCAGTGTTCTCTTCTGGAGCACCCTGGGTATGTCCTTGCTGAATTACAAAAAGAATTTAGCTATGCCTTCTGAAGTTAAAATCCAGGGAAGCTTATGGGCTTTATTCTAGCTAGAAGGCATACTAGAAATCACCTAATCCAATGTATCAGTTCCCAAACGCAGACTGGCACCAATTCACGATGAAACATCACCAGCACAGAGTATATCAGAAAGTGCAGACACTGTAATGACTATTTCATTAAATTTAGTTAATATTTAAGTAAAATAAAAGACTATAAAGTTAAAATTTTTTAAAATTAAAATTTTAAGTAATCCTAATCCAGAGCATCTTTTTCCCAGCACAGGGGTGTCTTCACCACTCCCCTCTTCTCAAACACTGTTTCAGGTGCACAGAAACATCCTTGCCTCCATTCTCACACTGTTTTCTCATCTTTTTTCCCACATTCAAAATCCTCTGAATTCAGAGCCAGCTAAAGATTTCCGCCTCCGCCCCATGCATAGTTACCTGGGCCATGATCCCCAGTGGTCAGCATCCTTGGAAAGGCTGCAGTAGAGTCTCTCGGCAGAGTCGGTGCAGGGGTGACCTTGGCTAATGTTACAAACCGACATAAAGATGAAAATTATCTGAGAGCAGAAAGCTTATTTCAGGGAATCAAAGGGGCAGCAGGAAAAAAATGTCAAAGACAAGGAAGAAAGAGAGATACAACTTCAGTTTTCAAACCTGCTTAGATACCTACATTGAGAATGTTTCATACACTTCAAATGTCTGACAAAGGTAAGATTCAGTCATCATGGTTACATTCTGATTTTGAGTTTTATTGGATTTTTTTTTTTTTTTTTGAGATGAAGTTTCGCTCTTGTTGCCCAGGCTGGTGTAATATCATCTCACCGCAACCTCTGCCTCCTGAGTTCAAGGAATTCTGCCTCAGCCTTCCGAGTAGCTGGACTTACAGGCGTGCACCACCACACCCAGTTAATTTTGTACTTTTAGTAGAGATGAGGTTTCTTCATGTTGGTTAGGCTGTTCTCAAACTCCCAACCTAAGGTGATTTATCCACCTTGGCCTCCCAAAGTGCTGGGATTACAGGTGTGAGGCCACCGCGCCCAGACATTTTTTGGATGTTTTAGTATCTGCACTATACTTATACTCCAATGAGCAGAGTGCTGCAACGAGCAGAGTATTTCCTTTGAATGTCACGTCAGTGTCCAAAAAGTTTTGGATTTTAAAGCATTTCAGATTTTAGATTTTCAGATTTGGGATGCCCAACCTATAAATGCTTTTCATAAAATATTAACACATAAAATCCTTCTAATGGCCCACATGATAGGTATTATCGCCATATTTTACAGAGAAGGAGGTCACATCATTTCAATAACTTACCCAGGATTATATAACAAGTAAGAGGCAGAGTTAGATTTAAACTCAGCTCTCTCTGGGCACAAAGTAGATGATATAGAAATCTTAAAACACACAAGTCTTGTTCCCCTCCCAGCATATACACACAACCCAGTGGTTCACCATGCTGGCTGCACATGGGGTAGAATCACCTGGGATAGACTCTGTAAAAAGCTAATGCTTAGGATCTACCTCCAGAGATGCTGATTTCTCTGGTTTTTGGTAGTGGCTTTTTTTTCTTATTCTTCTTCTTTTTAAGAGATGGGTTAGTCACACTATAGTGGCCAGGCTGGTCTCAAACTCCTGGCCTCAAGTGATCCTCCTGCTTCAGCCTTTCAAAGTGTTGGGATTATAGGCATGAGCCACCACACCTGGCATCTATAGCTGTTTAAAAACTCTTCATGTGATTCTAATGAGCAGTCACAGTCTCTAACCACTGATCTAGGCCTTTTTTCCCTTCTAAAATTTCACCCATGAGGCTTTTTTGTCTTTTTTTTTTTTTTTTAAGATGGAGATTCACTCTTGTCACCCTGGCTGGACTGCAATGGCGTCATCTTGGCTCACTACAACCTCTGCCTCCCAGGTTCAAGTGATTCTCCTGCCTCAGCCTCCTGAGTAGCTGGAATTACAGGTGCCCACCATGACACCCAGCTAATTTTTTGTATTTTTAGTAAAGACAGGGTATCACTATGTTGGCCAGGCTAGTCTTGAACTTCTGACTTCATGAACTGCCTGCCTTGGCCTCCCAAATTTCTGGGATTACGGGCATGAGCCACCATGCCCAGCTGCACCCATTACTTTTGTTTTTGTTTTTGTTTTAAGAGTCTTACTCTGTGCCAGGCTGAAATGCAGTGACGTAATCTTGGCTTACTGCCATCTCTGCCTCCCAGGTTCAAACAAATCTCCTTGAACTACTAAAGGGGGATTTCCATGAGTGAAATGTACCCCTCCCAAGTAGCTGAGACTACAGGCACATGCCACCACATCCAGCTAATTTTTGTATTTTTAGTAGAGATGGGGTTTCCCCATGTTGGCCAGGATGGTCTTGAACTGCTGACCTCGTGATCTGCCTGCTTCAGCCTCCCAAAGTGCTGGGATTACAGGTGTGGGCCACCGCGCCCAGCCACCCATGAGTTTTAAAAGAGATGGAAGGAATGCCGGGCGCGGTGGCCCAAGCCTGTAATCCCAGCACTTTGGGAGGCCGAGGCGTGTGGATCACAAGGTCAAGAGATCGAGACCATCCTGGTCAACATGGTGAAACCCCGTCTCTACTAAAAATACAAAAAATCAGCTGGGCATGGTGGCACGTGCCTGTAATCCCAGCTACTCAGGAGGCTGAGGCAGGAGAATTGCCTGAACCCAGGAGGCAGAGGTTGCAGTGAGCCGAGATCATGCCATTGCACTCCAGCCTGGGTAACAAGAGTGAAACTCCGTCTCAAAAAAAAAAAAAAAAACAAACAAAAAAAACAGATGGAAGGTGTTAAATATCACTGAGCATCACTGATGGGGCCTGTTAAACCCTAGGTTTAGGGGACCCACCTTCAGGGCTATTAGGGAGGTCAGAGGTGAGAAGTACCTTTAGTATGACCCACAGATAAATCTTATTCATAAAGAAGGCATGCAAAGGTCCACTCACCTGGTTTGATGACCAACTTCAGGTTAAATTTCTCATCATTCAATATGCCTGGGAATTGGATCCGGCAGCAGTAGATTCCACTGTCTTCTAGAGTCACATTATCTATGGCCAGGGTTACATTTCCTTTGTGGAAATCCCCCTTTAGCCAGTATCTGCTGGATGTCTGATAACTCACATCCCTTTCATCAGTCCTGAGCACCACGTTGCCACACTCAAACACAGGACAGGCTCCTTTGCCCCAGCAGACAGGCACAAGGTTTCCTGGAGTGTCCAGAGTGTAGAAGCAGGGCAGATAAGCATTCTGACCCACATCCACTATGTATTCCTCTTCCGAAGACCCTGAATAGAGAGAGAAGGAGAGCCAAGACTCAGGCAGTCAGTGAGATTACTCAATTTCAGGAAAACTGCAAGCAATGCCCTTATAAAGAGGAAGCCACTACTTCAGTCCTGTCTGGAGGATGATTCACGTGAAGGCCATCAGAATACTGGGAAGCCTGGTGAAAACACAGATTGCTGGGCTGAACTGCTAGAGTTCCTGACTCAGCTGGTCTGTGGAGGAGCCTGAGAACTTCTATTTCTAACAAGTTCTCAAGTATTCTTGAAGTGGCTGGTCCCAGAACTTCACTTTCAGAAACACTGCCCTAGGAAAGAACTGTGGCCCAATTCTGTGAGCACAGGAAAACAGAGCTGATGGAAATAGACAATCAGAAAATGGGTCATGGTCAGCCAGGAAATGGCCCATCCATCTGGGCTACTTCATCAACAAAGGGAGGCTCTCCTGACATAAATCTCTTTTTAAGCAGCAAGTGCACAGCAAATAAAAACCCTTGGTTAAATATGAATCTTGTGTCTTTGAAACTACTCACGGAGTTGCTTTAAGGTTTGAAGTTATGAAAAGAAACTAAATTTTGGCCGGGCACAGTGGCTCAAGCCTGTAATCCCAGCACTTTGGGAGGCCGAGGCGGGTGGATCACGAGGTCAAGAGATCGAGACCATCCTGGTCAACATGGTGAAACCCTGTCTCTACTAAAAATACAAAAAAATTAGCTGGGCATGGTGGCACGTGCCTGTAATCCTAGCTACTCAGGAGGCTGAGGCAGGAGAATTGCCTGAACCCGGGAGGCGGAGGTTGCGGTGAGCCGAGATAGCACCATTGCACTCCAGCCTGGGTAACAAGAGTGAAATTCCATCTCCAAAAAAAAAAAAAAAGAAATTCAATTTTGGTACTCTAGACTCCAGACTCATTTAGCCAGAGGAAAAAGTCAAGCTGGGAATGGGGTCATGGAAACCTGCCTCCTCCTTTTGATTCCTAAATAAGATGGCTGCAAGATGAAAGGCTACAGGCCTCCCCCATATTTTGCACACAAGGAAATTCCTGGTCAGCTGTGCAGTGCAAACTGATAGCTTATCTTTACAGGTGCAGTCACCTCGGCCATATGCTATCTTATAGAAAATGCTGATTTCCCACATTTTTCTTCTGCCCCCTTTCTTTCTGTGAAAACTGAGTGCTTCTCAATATCCCACCTTGTCCCCTTTAAATTTGGAGTGCTCAAAATCGTCTTCTGAGAAAGGCATAGACCTTTCTCCCAAGTGCCTCCTTAACTTTGGCAAATAAATCTTCTAAAATGATTGAGACTTGTCTTATCATTTTCCTCAATTGACAAAGTTAATTCCTTAAAAAAAAAAAACTGTATATACATATTTTACATATGATAAAACATACATTATATATTTTCTTTTGATTTTTTTCCTTCCCCTTGGTTTTCATATGATTCAACTACAGTAAAAACATTCAAACACGCTGGGTACGGTGGCTTACACCCGTAATCACAGCACTTTGGGAGGCCAAGGCGGCTGGATCATGAGGTCAAGAGATCGAGACCACCCTGGCTAACATAGTGAAATCCCGTCTCTACTAAAAATATAAAAAATTAGCCGGGTGTGGTCATGGGTGCCTGTAATCCCAGCTACTCAGGAGGCTGAGGCAGAAGAATTGCTTGAACCTGGGAGGCTGAGGTTGCAGTGAGCTGAGTTGGCACCACTGCACTCCAGCTTGGGCAACAGAGTGAGACTCCATCTCAAAAAAAAAAATAAACAAAAAAACATTCAAACACTATCAAAGGTATATGAAAAAGTTGCCTGGCCTGGTGGGTCACGCCTGTAATCCCAGCACTTTGGAGGCTGAGACAGGCAAATCACTTAAGGCCAGGAGTTCAAGACCAGCCCGGCCAACATGATAAAACCCCATCTCTATTAAAAATTGAAAATATTAGGCTGGGCGCGGTGGCTCACGCCTATAATCCCAGCACTTTGGGAGGCTGAGATGGGTGGATCATGAGGTCAAGAGATCGAGACCATCTGGTCAACACAGTGAAACCTTGTCTCTACTAAAAATACAAAAATTAGCTGGGCATGGTGGTGCACACCTGTAGTCCCAGCTTCTCGAGAGGCTGACGCAGGAGAATTGCTTGAACCCAGGAGGCGGAGGTTGTGGTGAGCCGAGATCGCGCCATTGCACTCCAGCCTGGGTAAAAAGAGCGAAACTACGTCTCAAAAAAAAAGAAAAAAAGAAAAAATTAAAAATATTAGCAAGGCATAGTGGTGCGTGCCTGTAATCCCAGCTACTCAGGTGCCTGAGGCAGGAGAATCGCTTGAACCTGGGAGGTGTAGATTGCAGTGAACCGAGACCGTGCCACTGCACTCCAGCCTGAGTGATAGAGTGAGACTCCATCTCAAAAAAAAAAAAAAAAAAGAAAAATATGCTTCACTCTCCCAACTCCTTACCACTCCCTGGTTCCTTTTCCTAGAGCCTATACTTTAAGAAATGTCCACATGTTCCTGCTCCCCAATAATGCGCACACACAAATAGAAGCCTAATATATGCATTATTCTGCACCTTTCTTTTTTTAAATAACATTATAACTTTGAGACATTCTATACCACTGTGTTTAGTCAGCCTCACTGTTTATAACACATTATATCACATTTATTTACCCACTCACTCACTGATGGACATTTAGGTTGCTTCCAAACCTTTGCTATTACAAATAACATTACAATGGCCATCCTTGTCCTCTGGACAGCACCATTATCTCACTGTCAATATCCATGCCCAGACTTACTTGTAAGTAGCAGCAGCAGCAGGAGGACACAGTCAAAAGGAAGATGTGAAAACATGGGGCTTGTAGAAGAAAAGTCAGAGGATAGCTCTGGTAGGTGCGGTTTTTTTTCTTTTTCTTTTTTAAAATTTAAAGATACAGCTGAACGGGCGCGGTTTTAACTCTCCAAATGAACTGGGCACTTCTTCCAACTGTTACTCCACAATCACATGAGCGGTGGCCGCACCCACTGAGTGCTAGCTCAGCACACCAGGGTGTCTAGGGTGTCTGATTAATGATTCTTATATTAACACTGCCAGGTCTACAGTCACATTAAAGGAAACCCAAGTTCTCTATCGTGCCGCACTACACACATCCTGTAAGTGTTCTGATGTTTGTCGTGTGATACCAACAAAGAGGAAGCAATACTTCAGAGGAAGAAAACGCTACTCGGTCATGGCACGTAGAGAGAACTCTCTAACATAATATCTCAGATGAGATAGCCCTGCAATGAAGCATGTATGAGTTCATCTGATTAGCAGGGAACACAAACTACAGAGGCACCATCCATGCACTCACTCACTCAGATCAGTTCCACCATCAGGCCTGTGACCAATGTTTATGAAGCCCCCACTTTACACCAGGCACTGGACTAGGAGGTAGAACATGACAGTGAATGGCATGTTCCTTATCCTCACATTAAGAGACCATTGCAACTCCCATCGTGAGCCTACCTCTCTACCTCTCATCCTTCTTCTTCTTTTTTTTTTTGAGATGGAGTTTCACTCTTGTTTCCCAGGCTGGAGTGCAATGGCGCGATCTCGGCTCACCGCAACCTCCGCCTCCTAGGTTCAGGCAATTCTCCTGCCTCAGCCTCCTGAGTAGCTGGGACTACAGGCACGCGCCACCATGCCCAGCTAATTTTTTGTATTTTTAGTAGAGACGGGGTTTCACCATGTTGACCAGGATGGCCTTGATCTCTTGACCTTGTGATCCACCCGCCTCGGCCTCCCAAAGTGCTGGGATTACAGGCTTGAGCCACCGCGCCGGGCACCAGGCCCTTTAAATTAAAAAAAATTTTTTTTTAAATGTATTTTTAGAGACAAGGGTCTCACTAGGTTACTCAGGCTGGTCTCTAACTCCTGGGCTCAAGGGATCCTCCTGCCTCAGCCTCCCAAAGTGCTAGGATTACAGGTGTGAGCCACCATGCCCAGTCTGCTGAAATATTTTTTTTTTCTTTTTTCTTTTTTTTTTTTTTGTATTTTTTGTAGAGACAGGGTTTCACCATGTTGACCAGGATGGTCTCGATCTCTTGACCTTGTGATCCACCTGCCTCGGCCTCCCAAAGTGCTGGAATTTTAGGCATGAGCCACTGCACCCGGCCCTGCTGAAATATTTTAAAACAAATTCCAGACAGCATGTTACTTCACTTTTACATTATTTAGTGTGCAGTCTTCCTTAAAAAAAAAAAAAAAAAAGGGCATTCTGAGGCCGAGTGCAGTGGCTCATGCCTGTAGTCCCAGAACTTTGGGAGGCAGAGGCAGATGAACCACCTGAGGTCAGGAGTTCGAGACCAGCCTGGCCAACATGATGAGACCATGTCTCTACTAAAAATACAAAAATTAGCCGGGCATGGTGGTGGGTGCCTGTAATCCCAGCTACTCAGGAGTCTGAGGCAGGAGAATGGCTTGAACCTGGGAGGCAGAGGTTGCACTGAGCCAAGATAGCACCACTGCACTCCAGCCTGGGCAGTAAGAGCAAAACTGCATCTCAAAAACAAACAAAAATGGACATTCTGCTATATAATCAGAATACCATTACACACATAACAATTTTTTTTTTTTTTGAGACAGAGTTGCTCTTGTTGCCCAGGCTCGAAGTGTATCTTGGCTCATCGCAACCTCCGCCTCCCAGGTTCAAGCGATTCTCCTGCCTCAGCCTTCCGAGTAGCTGGGATCACAGGTGTATGCCACCACATTCGGCTAATTTTGTATTTTTAGTAGAGACGGGGTTACTCCATGTTGGTCAGGCTGGTCTCAAACTCCTGACCTCAGATAATCTGCTCACGTCAGCCCCTCAAAGTGTTGGGATTATAGGCGTGAGCCACAGCACCTGGCTACACATAAAAAATGTGATGATGCCTTAGCAACACCTAGTACTTCAGTTTATAACCAGATCTCCCTGATTATCTCAAAAATGTCTTTTTTCAGTCATTTTGTTTAAATCTAGACCCAAACAAGTCCTTGCATTGCATTTGATTGCTGTGTCTCTCAATTCTCTTTTAATGGAAGACAGTCTTCCCTTTACCCCCTTGCCATTGACTGGTTATACAAACTAGTTTTGTCCTGTGAAATGCTCCACATTCAGGCTTTGTCTGTTTCCCTGCGGGGCCATTTACATTATTCCTCTTTTCTTTGAATTTCCTGCAAATGAAACTTTGCTCTAGAGGTTTAGTTGGAACCTGGTTTGACTTTTTGGCAAAAAAAGTCACAGCTGGTGCCCTGTGCGTCACATTTCATTACAATTGTCTGGTTGCTCCACAGCCTGCAACTTTCTTTTTTAAATGTGTTTTTTAAATCTTTTTTTTTTTTTTGAGAAAAAGTCTTACTTGGTCACCCAAACTGGAGTGCAATGGTGTGATCTCAGCTTACTGCAAACTCTGCCTCCCGTATTCAAGTGATTCTCCTGCCTCAGCCTCCTGAGTAGCTGGAATTACAGGCACAAGCTACAATGCCCTGCTGATTTTTGTATTTTTAGTAGAGATGGGGTTTTGCCATGTTGGCCAGGCTGATCTCAAACTCCTAACCTCAAGTGATATGCCTACCTCAGCCTCCCAAAGTGCTGGGATTACAGGCATGAGCCACAGCACCCCGCTTAAAATCTTTTGTTTCAGCTCACGTAGAATGTCCTCATTCTTCTTCTTCTTCTTTTTTTTAGACAGAATTTCGCTCTAGTTGCCCAGGCTGGAGTGCAATGGTGCAATCTCAGCTCACCACAACCTCTGCCTCCCAGGTTCAAGCCATTCTCCTGCCTCAGCCCCCCAAGTATCTGGGATTACAGCTGTGAGCCACCACGCCTAGCTAATTTTGTATTTTTAGTAGAGACAGGGTTTCTCCATGTTGGTCAGGCTGGTCTCGAATTCCCAACCTCAGGTGATCTGCCCACCTTGGCCTCCCAAAGTGCTGGGATTACAGGCATGAGCCATTGCACCCAGCCTTCTTTATTACTTATTCTTTATTACAACTATGTAGATTCCATCAGATGAACACACTGGGTCAGGCACAGTGTGCACAGAGTGTAACTCTAATTATGCAAAATTAGAGTTACACCTTTATAGATAACTAAAGGGCTACTTGACAAAATTCATAAAGTGGAAGTTAGAACCAGATCAGGAGACAGAAAAACCTGGGTGATTTAGATGGCAGTACCTGGAAAATCTCAGGCCAATAGGATCTTCCCTACACAATTGGGAAGTGCAGTGGAGTAGATATTGGGGAGTAACCACAATAACCACTTAAGGAGGGGACCCTATATGTACTTAATTTGGGTTGATAATTAACTTAGTTAAATTACATCTTGGTTACACTACATAGACCTGAGATTAGTTCAAAATTTTGCAAAGGAAGAAGGTGAGGTTGCATATTAAAAGTAAGAGGTTGGCTGGGCACGGTGGCTCGTGCCTATAATCCCAGCACTTTGGGAGGCCGAGGCAGGTGGATCATCTGAGGTCAGAAGTTCGAGACCAGTCTGGACAATACGGTGAAACCCTGTCTCTAAAAATAAAAAATAAAAAAAAAAAAAGTAAGAGGTTAAATTAAGCAATTGTGAGCTAGTTGTTCTGACTTCCAGATTGTAACTAGGCATGTAACTTCCCATGCAGAGTATTGTCACCTTGTGTGTTTGTATAGTACTTTAAAAACCTTTTTAAAAAATTGTATGTCACATTAACTGTAGAAAATTTTGGAAACTACGAATTAAAGAAGAAATAAATAAAACAAATGCCATAATTCCAGTACCTTGAAATAGCCACTTTCAACATAAGGAATCCTTTCTCAGATGGATTTTTTTTTTTTTTTTTTTTTTTTGAGACGGAGTTTTCCCTCTTGTTGCACAGGCTGCAGTGCAGTGGTGTGATCTCAGCTCACTGCAACCTCCACCTCTGGTTCAAGTGATTCTCCTACCTCAGCTTCCCAAGTAGCTGGGATTACAGGCATGCACCACCATGCCTGACTAATTTTTTGCATTTATTAGAGACAGGGTTTCACTATGTTGGTCAGGCTGATCTCAAACTCCTGACCTAGGGTGATACGCCCACCTTAGCCTCCCAAAGTGTTGGGATTACAGGCATCAGCCACCGTGCCTGGCCTTTCAGATGTTTTTCTATATACCCCTACATACACACAAACATGTAACTCCTTGTTAATATCAGTACATCCCATGGGTACATAACCAGAAAAAAAGGTTTCACTCCTGGAAAACCATGAACATCATGAACATACATGGGACCCAGGAGAAGGTACAAAACATTTATTTACATTCTTAATTAAATCACCCACCAGCTCATGGGCCATACCTCAAATGGAAGCACTTTTATTTTTGTGGTCTTAAGTCCTCTCATTTGCGTCAAATTAACTTGACTTTTCTTTTTAATTTTTTTATTTGGGACAGTGTCTCACTCTGTCACCCAGGCTGAAGTGCAATGACACAATCACGGCTCTCTGCAGCCTCTGCTTGCCAGGCTCAAGTGGTTCTCCCACCTCAGCCTCCTGGGTAGCTGGGACTACAGGCACGTGTCATCATGTCTGGCTGATTTTTTGTTTGTTTGTTTTTAAACATGGGGTTTCACCATGTTGTCAGTCAATCTTGTCTCAAACTCCTGAGCTCAAGTGATCTGCCGGCCTCAGCCTCCCAAAGTGCTGGGATTACACGTGTGAGCCACCATCCTTGGCCCTGGCTAATTTATTTCTATTTTTTTTGTAGAGATGGGAATCTTACTATGTTGCCCAAACTGATCTTGAACTCCTGGGATCAAGGGATCTGCCCATCTCAGCCTCCCAAAGTGCTGGGATTATAGGTGTGAGCCGCTGGACCTAGCTTAAGCCAACTTTCAACACTTTTGCCCCCCTCACCAGGTTCCGTCACTAAGAGGGCTACGTCAGACCACCAAGATCCCAGGTAATATATTTACAAAGCTAAATAAATTTCTCCTTTGCTATTGACTGCCTCTCACAGCATGACTATGGTGTGTTCTACTGATTTTGATGTGCTCATATGCCAACAAAATTGTCTTACCAAAGACCCAGTACTTTATTATGCTGCCAATGACAGAAAACCTATTTCCAGCTGGCTTCAACTATACAGTGAACTTATTAACTGAAATTATGGGAAAATCCAGGTTCACGCAAGGCTTGACTCAGTGACTCTCAGAGAGGTCATCAATAACCTAGTTTCTGGCTGATGTTAACATTCAGTTGCCTCCAGGGCTGCTCTTTTCTCATATTCTACACAGTGTCCTCTCTTGCACCCACAGAGCACACATCTGTGTGGGTCACTCCCCTGTGGGTCAAAGGATTTACGCTCTTCCAGAGGCCCAAGTCTGGGTCTGAGCCACAGACCCATTCTTGAAAAATCACTGTGCCGAAAGGGTCAAAAAGCATTAATAGGCTTAGGCTTGGGTGACCTCCCAACACTTCATGTTCTGAAAGTAAGAGAAGAGTGATTCCTGCACATAAAAACTGCAGTGCCTTTCAGGAGGAGAGATAGATATTGGACAACAAAACCAAATATCCATTAGAGACCCCTTATACAAAAAGGAATGAGGCAGGAGATGGAAAAAGAAACTTTCTCTTCCAAGTATATATGGTTCTTTTTTTTTTTTTTTTTTTTTTTTTTTTTGAGACGGAGTTTTGCTCTTGTTACCCAGGCTGGAGTGCAATGGCGCGATCTCGGCTCACCGCAACCTCCGCCTCCTGGGCTCA
Source organism: Saimiri boliviensis (assembly GCF_048565385.1). Classification (NCBI taxonomy): domain Eukaryota; kingdom Metazoa; phylum Chordata; class Mammalia; order Primates; family Cebidae; genus Saimiri; species Saimiri boliviensis. Next base: position 25,287,532 of record NC_133468.1, on the reverse strand, counting down.
GGCAATTCTCCTGCCTCAGCCTCCTAAGTAGCTGGGATTACAGGCACGTGCCACCATGCCCAGCTAGTTTTTTGTATTTTTAGTAGAGACGGGGTTTCACCATGTTGACCAGGATGGTCTCGATCTCTCGACCTCGTGATCCACCCGCCTCGGCCTCCCAAAGTGCTGGGATTACAGGCTTGAGCCACCGCGCCCGGCTTCTTTTTTTTTTTTTTTTTAAATTATTATTATATATTTTTTTTTGGTGCTGTGACTTGGATACGAATATATGGTTCTTTTTCTTACCTAAAAATGACATTTTACTAATGCAGTGTTTTTTTTTTAAGTTACAAGGACATGCTCTTCACAACCCTGAAGAGATAGGGCTCTTGTGTTTATAAAGAGTTTTTTATTTAGTAACCATGGATGGATGCCGGAGAGATTAAGCTTGAGGTCACACTCAAGTGAGCAAAGGCCAGCTTAGAGCCCCCTCCAATATAGAAAACAGTGGCCCAGGAAGGACAAGTCAGCATTCTGAGCTATCACAACACTTATCCAGCAAGTAATTTTTAAAAAGTTATTTTAGAGACAGGGTCTGTCTCTGTTGCCCATGCTAAAGTGCAGTGGTGCAATCCATTACTCACTGTAGCCTCAAACTTCAGCGCTTAAGCTCAATATTTATAGTTTCTAAGTACTTACACACTATAAATTTGTTATATAATGTTCTTTATTCTGTTATAATTTTCCATTAAACAATAGTTTAACCTTAAAGCCATATCGTGGCATCTACATATCCATTGTTTTGGACAAAATGAAAAAATCTGATGGTACTAATACTGGAAGTGGCATGGAGCAAGAGAAATACTGATCTTCCCAATTCAGCCTCCTCACCAGCATGAGCTACCTACACCCTGTTTGTCATTTTTATTTTTGTAGAGAAAAGGTCTCCCTTTGTTGCCCAACCTGATCTTTCACTCCAAGATTCAAGCAATCCTCCCACCTCAGCCTCCCAAAGTTCTGGGATTACACGCATGAGCCCCCGCACCCAGCTTTATCCATCAAGTAATTTCTGAGGAAGTAGATGCTGCTCCTGCCTGAGTAAATGTCTTTACAGTAGAGGAAATGGAGAGGATGTAGAAACACTACACCCTTAATAGCTCAGCTAGGCTCCCAGTGACAAAACTGAACAGAATGAAAAGGGGTTCCTCACTGAAAAAATTCAGCTGGACTATGTGAGTCACCCTGGGAAATCTTATCTTCTGCAGTCTCATCTTGAAAGTGGAGGTACCACAACCTCCTACAGAGGCCCGACTGGTGCACTGGTTGGGGGGCAGCATGAGTGGTCTCTCATTCTGAGCATGTTCTCCAGTGTGACATCTCACCTTTTTTTTTTTTTTTTTTTTTTTTTTTTTTTTTTGTCTGAGACAGAGTTTCGCTCTTGTTGCCCGGTCTAGAGTGCAATGGCGTGATCTTGGCTCATCGCAACCTCCGCCTCCTGGGTTCAAGTGACTCTCCTGCCTCAGCTTCCCGAGTAGCTGGGATTACAGGCTTATGCTACCATGTCCGGCTAATTTTGTATTTTTAGTAGAAACAGGGTTTCTCCATGTTGGTCAGGTTGGTCTCAAACTCCTGACCTCAGGTAATCTGCCCACCTCAACCTTTCAAAGTGCTAGGATGACAGGCATGAGCCACTGATCTGGCTGTCTCCTTTTTTTCTGTTTGCTGGTTATTAGCCGTTTACTCCAGGTTCAGATAGCTAAGCTTATTATACTCTTAATACGTAGACATACTCATCATCAGTCCCTTGAGGTCCCTTGCTTGTCTTTTTTCCACTTTACTATTCCCCTCCACCCATTCTTGTTGTTCTCTTCTCATAGGTATCCACCTTACAGGGGAATGTTGAGCAACTTTCAAAAGGTCACATTCTCACCGACAGTGTGAACTCTTCTGATGTTCCATGTTGCTGCCAATATAAATACCATCAGGCTTTTTCATTTTTTCCTAATCAAGGGGATGTAATGATGTCACAATATGGCTTTAAGGCCAAACTACTGTTTAATGGAAAATATAACAGAGTATAGAGCATGACATAAACATAAATGTATAGTTTGTAAATACTTATAAAGCAAAAACTCAAGGAGGACTCCAACAAAAATAAAACACTACTAGTCTTCAAAAGTCCCTTCCGTTCCCCACGCCAAGATCATGTACTTCTTCCTGATCACAGATTCTTCCCAGCTAGGCACAGAGGCTCATGCCTGGGAGGCTGAGGTGGGAGGATTGCTTGAAGCCAGGAGTTCAAGGCCAGCCTGGGCAATATGGCAAGACAGTCTCTTCAAAACAGAGTAGCTAGGTGCAATGGCTCACACCTGTAATCTCAGCACTTTGGGAAGCCAAAGTGAGAGGATTGCTTGAGGCCAGGAGTTCAAGACCTAGACAGCAGAGTGAGATCCCATCTCTACAAAAAAAATATATTTATAAAAATCTTCCTTCTGTCCTACAGGTAATCGCCCTGAATTTTGCAGTAATAGCCTTTTTTATAGCTTTACCAGCTATGTGTGCTTACCAAAATTATATGCATAGTTTTTCTTGGGTTTTGAACATTATGTGAATAAAATCATATTGTCTATGGTCTTTTGCATTTTATTTAACTCAACAGTGTATTTGTGAAATCTATTCATGCTATTTTGTATCCCTGTAGGTTGTTTATGTATTTTTACTAAACAGTTTTCCTGGGAATTAATATACCTCAAATTGTTTGTTCATTCTACTTTATTTATTTTGAGACACAGTCTTGCTATGTCTCTCAGGCTACAGTGCAGTGGCTCAGTCTCGGCTCAGCACGACCTCCACCTCTCAGGTTCTAATGATTCTCCTGCCTCAATCTCCTGAGTACCAGGAATTACAGGCATGCGCTACCATGCCCAGCTAATTTTTATATTTTCAGTACAGATGGGCTTTCACCATGTTGGCCAGGCTGGTCTCAAACTCCTGACCTCAGGTGATTCGCCCACCTCGGTCTTCCAGAGTGCTGGAATTACAGGCGTGAGCCACTGCACCCGGCCCATGCTATAGGTTTTAAGGAGCTACTATTTATTACGTTACAGAAGTCTTTGAATATCCTGAAGTTTCTTTTTCATGAATAGATGCTATTTTTTCTTTCTTTTTTTTTTTTTTTGAGACAGAGCTTGCTCTGTTCCCAGGCTGGAGTATGTGGTGAGATCTCAGCTCACTGCAACCTCCAGCTTCCTGGTTGAACCAATTCTCCTGCCTTAGCCTCCCAAGTTGCTGGGACTACAGCTGTGGGCTACCATGCTCAGCTAATTATATTTTTTTGGAAATATTTTTAGGAGAGACAGAGTTTCACCATGTTGGCTAGGCTGGTCTTGAACTCCTGACCTCAAGTGATCCACTCACCTCAATCCCCAAAACGCTGGGATTACAGGCATGAGCCACTACACCCACCTGATGCTAATTTTATAATTGCTTTTTGCCTATCTTTTGAGATGACCAAGTGATTTTTCTTCAATTTATATTGTTGTGACCTATTATTTATCTATTCTACATTCCTGAGATAAGCACAGATTAACCATAATACATTACCTTTTATTTTTACATATTATTGGTTTCAATTTGCTAATATTTAGTACTAACCTCATAAAAAGTGCTGGGACATATTTCCTGTTTTTCTGTTCTCTGAAAAAGTCTGTGTGAGACCAGAATCTGGCTGGGCGTGGTAGCTCACACCTGTAATCCCAGCACTTTGGGTGGCCAAGTCGGGTGGATCACCTGAAGTCAGGAGTTGGAGACCAGCCTGGCTAACATGGAGAAACCCCGTCTCTATTTAAAAAAAAAAAAAAAAAAGAGAGAGAGACCAGAATCTTAGACCAGGCATGGTGGCTCATGCCTGTAAGCCCAGCACTTTGGGAGGCTGAGGCAGGCAGATCACCTGAAGTTGGGAGTTCAAAACCAGCCTGACCAGCACGGAGAAACATCATCTCTAAAAAATACAAAATTAAAATAAAATAAATAAAATTAAGTAATTTTTTTTTTTTTGAGAGGGAGTCTCACTGTGTCACCCAGGCTGGAGTGCAGTGGTACAATCTCAGCTCACTGCAACCTCCACCTCCCAGGTTCAAGGAATTCTCTGCCTCAGCCTCCATAATAGCTGAGGTTACAGGTGCCTGCCACCACACCCAGCTAATCTTTTTGTATTTTTAGTAGAGATGGGGTTTCACTAAGTTGGCCAGGCTGGTCTTGAACTCCTGACCTCATGATCCACCCGCCTCAGCCTCCCAAAGTGCTGGGATTACAGGCATGAGCCACTGTGCCCGGCTTTAGAATCTTCCTTCCTTCCTTCCTTCCCTCCCTCCCTTCCTCTTCCTTTTTTTCTCTTTCTTTTCTTTCCTTCTCTCTCTTTCTTCTTTCTCTCTCTCTCTCTCTCTCTGCATATTTTTTCTGGCAATGTTTGGCACACTTGCCAGCAAAGCTATTTTTTGTTTGGTTGGTTTTGTGTTTTTGTTTGCTTATTTGTTTTTGCTAATCAGCCGACCTTAAGATTCACCAGTATAGCTGTTTGAACTTTGAAGTTTTCTTTGTGAGAAGATTTTGACTATTGATGTATTTTATTTTAACTGTTAGAGAATTATTCTGGTTTCCTGTTCCTCAATCTGTATTGTCAATTTTCTAAGAATTTGCCCATTTTGGCTAAATTTTCTAACTTATTTTAAAAATCCATATTTTATTTTTTACTATAATAACTATAATAATGCCCCCTTTCATTTCTGCTGTTATTTGTGCCTTCCACTTTTTTTTTTCTTCATCACTCTGCCCTGCAACTAGTAGTGACTCAAAGCCCCAGACTCAAGCACCAGTTACGCCTCTAGGGCACTCCTGCTGCCCTTCCAGAGCAGATGCTTCTGCACAGGTGTTTAGTAGGCCCCGAGTGTGTTGCTTGGAGGCAAATAAGTTTCAGAAAGAATTAGGGTGGGTCTTCTCTTTCATTCTCACCATTAGATGCTACCTGTGCTATGGGGAGATGTGGATTATGTTTACCATAATTAAGGAAGTTGGGTTTTATGGAAGTTAATATACCAAACCAAGATACACAGCTGATTAAACAGTAGAGCCCACATTCTAGGATTCTAGGGTGTTTTCCAACACCAACCACTTCTCTAATTCAACAGAACAAAGTACATATCTAATGATTCAATTTAATTCTGATTCTAACTCCCCAGAGTTAGGGTCAGTTAGGGCAGTACCTCTGGGTTTCTTCACTTTAGTCTCCTCTACAACCAGCTACAGTTCTTTTTTTTTTTTTTTTTTTGAGACGGAGTTTCGCTCTTGTTACCCAGGCTGGAGTGCAATGGCGCGATCTCGGCTCACCGCAACCTCCGCATCCTGGGTTCAAGCAATTCTCCTGCCTCAGCCTCCTGAGTAGCTGGGATTACAGGCACGTGCCACCATGCCCAGCTAATTTTTTGTATTTTTAGTAGAGACGGGGTTTCACCATGTTGACCAGGATGGTCTCGATCTCTTGACCTTGTGATCCACCCGCCTCGGCCTCCCAAAGTGCTGGGATTACAGGCTTGAGCCACCGTGCCCGGCCTCTTTTTTTTTTTTGAGGCGGAGTTTCGCTCTTGTTACCCAGGCTGGAGTGCAATGGCGCAATCTCGGCTCACCGCAACCTCCGCCTCCTGGGTTCAGGCAATTCTCCTGCCTCAGCCTCCCGAGAAGCTGGGACTACAGGCACGCACCACCACGCCCAGCTAATTTTTGTATTTTTAGTAGAGACGGGGTTTCACCATGTTGACCAGGATGGTCTTGATCTCTTGACCTCGTGATCCACCCGTCTCGGCCTCCCAAAGTGCTGGGATTACAGGCCTGAGCCACTGCGCCCGGCCAACCAGCTACAGTTCTTAAACCTGAGGTAAGAGTGCCACTTACTGGTAGCCTTATTACAATGCAACTTGGAACCCACTCACAAATATAATTCTGTGCCAGTGGTATGCAAAAGACAAAAGGCTCAGTAGGGCATACATATATTAAAACATCACATTATACCCCACGAATAAATAAATAATTTGTCAATTAAAAATAAGATAAAGCTTAAGTGCTTTGTAGTCATTCTGTTTAATCCTTAGAACAATCCTATAAATAAGTTTCTGTAATTTTTATTTCTGTGATTTTTATTAGTAGCTCTGTGAAAACAATCCAGTTTAGAATCCAATCACCCACCAACCAAATCCAGCCTGTTGTCTGATTTTGTACTCTCACATCTAAGAATGATTGCACATGCTTAATAGTTAAAAAAAAAAAAAACCCACAGAATATTTCACATGTGAAAATAATTGAAATCCAGCCGGGCGCGGTGGCTCAAGCCTGTAATCCCAGCACTTTGGGAGGCCGAGGCGGGTGGATCACAAGGTCGAGAGTTCGAGACCATCCTGGTCAACATAGTGAAACCCTGTCTCTACTAAAAATACAAAAAAACTAGCTGGGCATGGTGGCGCGTGCCTGTAATCCCAGCTACTCAGGAGGCTGAGGCAGGAGAATTGCCTGACCCCAGGAGGCGGAGGTTGCGGTGAGCCGAGATCGTGCCATTGCACTCCAGCCTGGGTAACAAGAGCAAAACTCCGTCTCAAAATAAATACATAACGAGCCTCCACTTCCTCATTTGAAATATGAGTGTAAAAAGAATACTGATTTCATTCAGTAGTTTATTTAAACAAAGTGATTAAAACATTGCCAGGAACTTGCAGCCATAAATCCGACCAGATTTAGAAGGGTCTTCATGGGATTACTCTAAGGATAAAATAAGAGAATGGCTACAAAGCCCTCAGCACAATTTGTGGTACTTAGAAAGCTATCAAAGGACAGCTACTACCCTTCCTACCGATTCTCCGTATTTTAGTAAAATCTGATGAGAAATCAACCACAAACATAATTTCTCATCAGATTGCAGATAAAAACTCAACGCCTTCCCTTTGCACTCTAGATCATGTACATCTGTTCTCCATCTGTTTCTTAAGCTCCAACCTCCTTCCTCACTATATTGCAACCATAACAGCCTTTCTCATCCAAATTATGCCAACTTGTGTATCTCCTCATGAGATATTTGCACCTGCTATTCCCAGTAACCTCAGGGCTCAATGCATGAGCTGAAGCTGCCTTCTTTTATGTTTTTGACACAGGGTCTCACTCTGTCACCCAAGCAGGAGTGCAGTGGCATGACCATAGCTCATTGCAGCCTCAACCTCCCGGACTACAGTGACCCTCCTACTTCAGCCTCTAGAATAGCTGGAACCACAGGTGTGTGCCATCATTTCCAGCTAATTAAAAAAATTTTTTTGCAGGGGCCAGGTGAGGTGGCTCACACCTGTAATCCCAGCATGTTGGTGGATTACCTGAGATTAGAAGTTCAAGACCAGCCCTAACAACACGGTGAAACCCCATGTCTACTAAAAATACAAAAAATTAGCCGGGCATGGTGGCTGGCACCTGTAATCCCAACTACTCAGGAGGCTGAGGCAGGAGAATCACTTGAACCCAGGAGGTGGAGGTTGCAGTGAACCGAAGGTTACAGTGAGCTGAGATTGCACCATTGCACTCCAGCCTGGGTGACAAAAGCAAAACTCTGTCTCAAAAAAAAAAATTTTTTTTGTTGAGACAGGGATCTCCCTATGTTGCCCAGGCTAGTCTCGAACTCCTGGACCCAAGTGATCCTCCTGCCTCAGTCTCTCAGTGGTGGGATCACAGGCATGAGTCACCACACCTGCAAAATTGTCTTCTAAACAAATTGCCTTTCTTAACAAATATGTAGGTTAGGCATGGTGGTTCATGCCTGTAATCCCACCACTTTGAGAGGCTGGAGGATTATTCGCACTCAGGAGTTTGAAACCAATCTGGGCAACAGAGTGAGGCCTCGATTCTACTTAAAAAAAAAAAAAATTTGGTGACTCATACCTGTAATTCCAGCACTTTAGGAGGCCAAGGCGGGCAGATCCCCAGAGGTTGGGAGTTTGAGACCAGCCTGACCAACATGGAGAAACCCCATCTTTTACTAAAAATACAAAGTTAGCCAGGCATGCTGGTGCATGCCTGTAATCCCAGCTACTTGGGAGGGAGGCTGAGGCAGGAGAATCACTTGAACCCAAGTGGCAGAGGTTGTGGTGAGCAGAGATTGTGCGATTGCACTCCAGCTTGGACAACAAGAGCGAAACTTCGTCTAAAAAAAAAATATGTGAACACATACACATACCTTGAAAAGAGAAGATAATGTGGACAAGGTGCTTTGAACAGGCAATAGGAACAAAATTGGAAGCAAGATTCTTCTGAAGGTGCTGTAATGGCTGAGTGGTTAAGATACAAACTTATCATCTTCAACAATTAATTTGTCTTCTTATCTTTCTTACATTTTCCTTCCCCTTTACACACATCCAACACTTAAACTAGTATCAGGCATGGAGAGGACCACAGTTAAGTACTCATCAAATGAATACCATAAATAAATGAATAGCTGGAGGAAAACTACTCGCATAAGGGAATACAAATTTGTACAATATGTTTATCTTTGCTATTAAGTTTACACGTGTGACCAGGTGCTGTGGCTCGCGCCTGTAATCCCAGCACTTTGGGAGGCCGAGGCGGGTGGATCACAAGGTCAAGAGATGGAGACCATCCTGGCTGACATAGTGAAACCCCATCCCCATCTCTACTAAAAATACAAAAATTAGCCAGGTGTGGTGATGCATGCCTGTAATCCCAGCTACTCAGGAGGCTGAGGCAGGAGAACTGCTTGAACCCAGGAGGCAGAGGTTGCAATGAGCTAAAATTGGACCACAGCACTCCAGCCACTCCGGCCTGAGCAACAGAGTAAGACTCCATCTCAAAAAAGAAAAAACGTTTACATGCGCCTAATTTGTAATGGACAGTTGATGATCATTAGCTCAGCTAATGATGATCCCTTCCTCTGAGAGACAGACTGACTCTTCATGGACATACAGAGTGGGGACTGTCAAATTCTTAAGGGATTCAAGTCCCAGTTGATTTGCCCAGTTGGAATCAGGTATGCAACTCCTCATTCCTTATGTCTAGCTGATTAATTAACCTCCCCTCATTTTTTTTAAAGTTTGTATTTGAGAGAAAAGAAAATGCCAGATAGTGGTACACACAGAAATACTTAATACTTGGGAACTGTTAGCCACCATGTCCTCTACCTACATCATTGAAGAAGTTCATCTGTAAAAAAGAATGACGCTAGCCAGGCGTGGTGGCTCAAGCCTGTAATCCCAGCACTTTGGGAGGCCGAGGCGGGTGGATCATGAGGTCAAGAGATCGAGACCATCCTGGTCAACATGGTGAAACCCCGTCTCTACTAAAAATACAAAAAATTAGCTGGGCATGGTGGCGCGTGCCTGTAATCCCAGCTACTCAGGAGGCTGAGGCAGGAGAATTGCCTGAACCCAGGAGGCGGAGGTTGCGGTGAGCCGAGATCGCGCCATTGCACTCCAGCCTGGGTAACAAGAGCGAAACTCCGTCTCAAAAAAAAAAAAAAAAAAAGAATGACGCTAACAGGAAGGATGGTCTCCAGGTCTACTAACTCAAAACTCTATCCAGACACTTCTGTCCTCCTCATGATTTACATATTCAACTTATCCTTCAGTTAACATACCTGTGTCCTTTCTTTTTTAAATTAAGTTGTAATAGAGAGGAGGTCTCACTATGTTGCCCCAGTTGGTCTCAGACTCCTGAGCTTAAGTGATCCTCTCACCTCGGCCTTCCAAAGTGCTAGAATTACAAGTGTGAGCCACCACAGCCGGCCCATACCCCATATCCTTTTCATAAATTCATCTTTTGCTTAAACTAGTTCAAGTAGGGTTTTGTCAACAGTAACAAAGCACTGATTAATGCAACATTCTGTAAATACTGCACAAGAGAATCATCTTCAGATTTCTTTTATTTATTTATTTATTTATTTTCTTTACTTATTTTTTAAAGACGGGGTTTCACCATGTTGGTCAGGCTGGTCTTGAACTCGCAACCTCAGGTGATCTGCCCACCTTGGCCTCCAAAGTGCTTGGATTACAGGCGTGAGCCATCATGCCCGGCCAGATTTCTTAAAACTAATGCTACCACTACAGTTCAAAAAAATGAAATCAGAATCTCTGCAGTGTGGGGTCTGGGCATTAGTCATTTCAAAAGCTGCTTAAAAGGTGATCCTTCCAGACATTTCACTTCAGTACATCAATCTTTTGAGAATATTCATTATAAGCAGATGTGCAGAGATATATTCTAACACAAGATTAAAAGACCTTACATTATGCTTTTAAACTTGTGTCAACCATCAGACCACTAGAGCTTCTTCATTCCAGTCTAATAGCAACAGTTCATATCAGAACCCTTTAGGAATTTATGTCAGGTCCCACTCACAGATCTGCAAGACCAGATCCTCCCCAGTGGCATTTTGTTGTTGTTGTTGTTGTAGAGACACAGTCTCACTATGTTGCCCAGGCTGGTCTCAAACTCCTGGCCTAAAGACATCCTCCCACCTCGGCCTCCCAAAGTGCTAGGGTTACAAGCATGAGCCACTGTGCCTGGGCCCCAGTGGCATTTTAATACCTCAATGCCGACCCCCCCCCGACCCCACCCTACCTAACACACACACACATTCTTACGTAAGTAGTGTTGTGGCTCTTATGTGATTTTTTTTTTTGAGATGCAGTCTCGCTCTGTCACCCAGGCTGGAGTACAGTGGTGCAGTATCAGCTCACTGCAACCTCTGCCTCCTGGGTTCAAGCAATTCTCTGCCTCAACCTCCCGAGTAGCTGGGATTGCATGAGCATGCCACTACATCCGGCTAATTTTTGTATTTTTAGTAGAGATGGGGTTTCAACAGCTTGGCCAGGCTGGTCTTGAACTCCTGACCTCGTGATCCACGCTCCCACCCTCAGGCCTCCCAAAGTATTGGGATGACAGGCGTGAGCCACTGCGCCTGGCCTCAATGGCTCTTAATCTTGAGAATGTATAATCACATAGGCTTCTTAAAATACAGCTTGCTGGAACCTACACCTAGAACTTTCTGGTTCAAAGGTCTCGGATGGAGCCAGATAACTTTTTTATTTTTCTGAACTTATGGATTATACTGGAACTTTTTATTTCTAGGAAGTCTTCAGATAATACCAATGCTGCTAGTCTAGGACCATACACTTTGAGAAGCATTGGCCTACATTTAAAAAAATGGCAGGGAGAGAACCTCAGATACACAGTCAACTCTACTTATACCTTGGTGGAGGAGGTGATGGGCAATGGGAGGAAGAAGAGAAGAAAGTGCTCATATAAAATCTGATTAGCTAGGGGTAGTGTGGAGTTAATGAAAGGGACTTAGTCCTCACAGTCATTCAAAGACTCAGACTGACAATTGTTGCCATCTTCAGTGGCTTCCAGACTTATCCCGGATATGGCCATCCAACCAGCAGATAGAAGAGAATGAAGGATCATGCAAGAAATGTTTATGGGGCAAGCCTGGATTCTTATGCCCACATTTCGCTCCCTAGAACTTATTCACATGTTCTCACAGAGATGCTGGGAAAGCAGGGAAATGTCCCTGGCTGGGTTGCTATATCTCAGCAACTTATCTTCAAAGAATCTTTAGTAGACACCTAGCAGTCTGCCACCAAACCCCTATTCCATTGTGGACATAAGCAAGTGTGACTTTAGCTTTAAAGAAAATGTGTAGCTAATAACAAAGACATCTTAATTACTAAAACTAATGTCTGTAACTTAAAGCGACCAAAGGACTTATTACCTGAGTGACTAGAGAAAAAAACAACCCATGGGACTTCCCTGGAAGAGTCCATTCAGGATAGAGAGAAAAGACTGAGATAGTGGGTTTACAGGAACAGTTATGAGGGAAAAAAAAAGTTTCTGTTTTATAACTCTACTGGGTTCCTCTCTATTAACATGTTATACTACTTTCTGGAGCTTAAGCAAAATTTTTAATTGATTAAGTCTAAAGATCTCAGTTTTACATTTACAGAGCTTGATGTCTATTACTTATCGGTCATTCTTAAAGCAAATGATAAATCCCCTTTTCAAGGATGAAAACTGCTATTATTGAGGTTATCATCAAAGTTTTACTGCAACTCCAAAACATAGGAATGTCCTGTACAACAGCAGCTAACACTTTGCTTTCTAAAGAGATTATTCTTAGTGCAGGGGTACTCATTTGCCTATGCTTGTTATACAGCAAAATTACTGCCTATGACATCTCATAACTGAAAAAATTGGAGTCAAGATTAAAGCTGTTTACATTTTTAGTGAAACCTCTCTTAAGACTGTCCAAAAGAAAATAATATATGATGCTATTTATCAAAAGTAAAAAAGAAAAGAGAAACATCTTTCATGGTCTTTCATTCATTTCATCAATTAGGACACACAAGGCAGCATCTTTCTCTATAATCTGATCTCTCCTATGACCTAAATTTTCTCTTTCTTGTTCATTCTGTCCAGTACAATTGTTGCTATCATCAGCATCCATTGGTTCAGTTTTTACTCTCATTCCTGCTTCTGAATGAGGCAAATCATCAGGCAAAGAAGCCAAGCAATTCTGAATCATTTCAATTACTCGTTCCAGGTGCTTTTGAAACCTCTCAGCTGTTTCAAGCCGTTGACGTTTCTGGACCTCCATCATGACTCTCAAGGTCTCTCTTGCTTGGTGGGGTCGGTATTCATTTATAAGATGATGCACATGTACAAAAAGCAGCTTAAGATCTTCTAGTTTCTCTTCTCGTTTTATACTCCCAGGGCTTCTTATTAATATATCTAAAAGGTCCAAGAAATTAATAAGGATAGACATATTAAGTTTTCTCAGTTCTTTCTTGTGATCAAACTGCATAGGATGAAGCCGTTCGATGCCCTGACTTTCCAAAGGGCGGATGATAAGATCATCACATTGGAACTGATTGCCAAACATCATATAACTGTCTTTTATTGGAGGGGGAGGCTTGGGAGCTAAGCCTTCTTGAATATTTTCATCTGTATATTCTTTGATATATTGCATTGGAGGTGGTGGGAGTGCACTCACTTGCTGTGGTTCACCCATTGTGGACTATCAAGAACCTACAGACACAGACCAAAGATTTATTAGAGTAGAGCCAAGAAACGAACCTGTTACATTTCGTAACTAGAGAAAGAATATTTTCTTCCTTTTCTTCCAGTTGTTTGGGGCCCAAGACAAGAAGATCTCGTTGTTTTTTGTTTTTTTTTTTTTTTTTGAGACAGAGTTTCACTCTTGTTACCCAGGCTGGAGTGCAATGGCGCGATCTCGGCTCACCGCAACCTCCGCCTCCTGGGTTCAGGCAATTCTCCTGCCTCAGCCTCCTGAGTAGCTGGGATTACAGGCACGCGCCACCATGCCCAGCTAATTTTTTTGTATTTTTAGTAGAGACGTGGTTTCACCATGTTGACCAGGATGGTCTCGATCTCTTGACCTCATGATCCACCCGCCTCGGCCTCCCAAAGTGCTGGGATTACAGGCTTGAGCCACCGCACCCAGCTGATCTCCTTGATTTCCAAAACTAACATTTATGATAGGGAAAGTCTGCCATCTTTTCTAAATAGGCATTATATTCTCAACCATTCGCATATTTTCCATTCTCTCCTTAATAATTTCATCAGCTTAAAAAAAAAAATATCTTTTCATCTCTAAAGAAAATCTTCTCGATTCCACACCCCTTACCACTTATGGCCCATTTCTCTACTCCTCCGTAACCAAACTACACATGTTGTCTCCCAATCTCAGGTCATAATCACTTTTGCTCTGTTACAGATTAATTTTTAATAGCAAACACTTACTTGTATCTCTCACACTCTGACAAAATTAACATTGCTAAATCCTAAACCTGGTATGATCCAAAGTTATGATGATTCAGTTCCATATCCTTTTTGTCACAGTGTGATCAAGGCTCACTATGCAATTTTATATGGACACATTAACTTTTGGTTTTTGTTTTTTTTTTTTTTGAGATGGAGTCTTGCTCTGTTGTTCAGGCTGGACTGCAGTGGTGCCATCTCAGCTCACTGCAACCTCCAACTCCTGGGTTGAAACAATTATCCTGCCTCAGCCTCCAGAGTAGCTGGGATTTCAGAAATGCACCACCATGCCCAGCTAATTTTTGTATTTCTAGTAGAGACAGAGTTTCACCACGTTGGCCAGGCTGGTCACTAACTCCTGACCTCAGGTGATCTGCCTGCCTTGGCCTCCCAAAGTGCTAGGATTACAGGCGTCAACCACCACGCCTGGCCAATATTTAAAAGCTTTTAACCTAAATTCAGATTACGGAAAAAGTACATGAATATACAAAGAACACTTCATATTCTTCACTCAGATTCTCCAAATGTTAACATTTATCTTCATTTGCTTTATTGGTTTCTCATTCCTCTACCCCTAAATACTTGTGTGTTTTCTCTTAACAAGAATGTTTTCTTCTAACCACAGCACGATTACCAAAATCAAGGAATTAACACTGATCTGGTACTTCAAAATACGATTTTTGACAGCTCACGTTTCATCCCACTCAAACCGTTTTAGGTGGGGAGCGCTGCTCTGTACTTTGCTACACCACGTGCATTCCTGTATTTCAGTTGCCCTTTTCCTTAGGCCAACTACACGTTTTGTGGCCTAACATAATCTTCACAATTCCATGAATTAAGGTTTTTTTTGGGGTGGTTTTTTGCTTTTGTTTTGAGACGGGGTCTCAATCTGTCTCTCATGCTGTAGTGCAGCGGTAAGATCAAGGCTCACGGCAACCTCTGGCTCCCCGGTTCAAGGGATTCTCTTGCCTGAGCCTCCGGAGTAGCTGGAGACTACAAGTGTGCGCCATCACGCCTAGCTTTTCGTATTTCTCAGTAAAGACAAGTTTCACCGTGTTGGCCACGCCGGCCTGGAACTCCTGACCTCAAGTGATCCGCCCACCTTGGCCTCTCTAAGTGCTGGGATTACAGGCGTATGCCACCATACGGTGCCATGAATTAAGTTCTATTATCAACTTCATTTTAGAGGTGAGTATCCCAAGTCTCAATGAGGGGAAGTGTTGCCCCAGATCAAAAGGTTAATAAATGATACAACAGGAATTCTTATCCCAGGTCCCTTTAGTTCCAAAGGGCAAGCTCTTATATCCCTAAGCCGTGAAGTATCTACACAATAAGAACTTGCATATTACAAAAATTATATTTCTCTACTGTCTCTCTAGATGGAACTTTTCAAATAAATTCACTTATTTTAATAAAACCAGAGCCAAGCATCGTAGCCGGTTCTGACTCAAGATCCACTTCGTGTTTGTTCTACTGAGCGAGAAGCTTCACCAGAAGTCGACAGGTATTCAAGGGTCTCAGCCCCAGAGACTTGATTCATTCTGTCTACTGCGAATGGGCCCCGGAACGCCGCTTTAAAAACTTCTCCAGATAGCCCTGACTAGGCTTGGGATCTACCGCCCTCGCCTGCCCCCATGTATCAGCTGTTTCACAATTGCTACCAGAAAAAGGAAAGGCAGGGAGGGCTATTCTCATGTTACAAAGGGCCAGAGAGGGCAAAAGACTCGTCCAAGTCCACACAGCTTAGAAAAACAGCGGCGCGGGGACTAGACACCGGGTCTCTCAACCTCCACTCCGGCTCGGCGTCCCCACGTGGAAGAAGCCCCGAGCTGGCCGCGTTCAGAGCCCCCTTCTCCAGGATGTCCACCCCGAGGCCCCCACAAGTGACGGGGAGGCCACGCTCTCGGGGAGACTCGGAAGAGCAAGGCGAGAGAGCGCCTTCGGAGGCAGAACTCCGCCATACCTTCCCAGTTCCCAGCCCAGCACATACGAAGCCGCGGGGTCCGGAAGAAAAAAACGCAGACAGGCGGGGGCCTCAAGCCGTAGCCGCCCACTCACCTCAGCTCTGGCTTTACACTGGTAGCCGCCTTCGCCTCTGCAGCCGAAACCAACTTCCGGCCTCGTTCCGGAAGAAGCCACCGACTCTGTTCTTGATTGGCTACAAGAGCTGTCTTTTAACGAGATTCTAGAACCGCCTCAGACCGGGCGCTTGCTCCTGCGCTTGCTTGTATCCTACTCCTCCCCACCCGACGCGTTTGAAAAGTCGCAGTTGCTGGGTATGCTTGTTTCTTCGTTTCTTTTTAAATTTAAGGCATAAAATTTAACAGGACACCCTATTGCTTTATTTTTCATCGACCCCTTATTGACCAGGAACAGTCTTATATTTTAATGTGTAATATGCTCTTGTAAGACGTCCATGAATTTAGGAATTTATGAAACGAAAAGGACCTCCAAAAAAACGCTTGCTATTGCGCCTGCGTTATGTCCCCCCGCCCCGTCCCCCACCAGCTTACTGACTTAGTCGCAGCTGGTAGTTCTATTCCTTCTTTTTAAATTTAACGCATACACTTAAGACATCTTACATAGAAATTCGGAAATATAGGTATGCAGGTTTTTTGTTGTTTCTTTCTTTTAGATGGAGTCTTGCTCCGTCGCCCAGGCTGTAATGCAAGGGCGCGATTTCGGCTCACCGCAACCTCAGTCTCCGGGGTTCAAGTGAGTCTCGTGCCTCAGCCTCCCAAGCATCTAGGATTACGGGTGTATACCACCACATCCAGCTAATTTTATTTTTATTATTTTATTCTATTTTTATTTTATGTATTTATTTTGAGACGGAGTTTTGCTCTTGTTACCCAGGCTGGAGTGCAATGGCACAATCTTGGCTCACCGCAACCTCCGCCTCCTGTGTTCAGGCAATTCTCCTGCCTCAGCCTCCTGAGTAGCTGGGATTACAGGCACGCACCACCACGCCCAGCTACCTTTTTTGTATTTTTAGTAGAGACGGGGTTTCACCATGTTGACCAGGATGGTCTCGATCTCTTGACCTCGTGATCCACCCGCTTTGGCCTCCCAAAGTGCTAGGATTACAGACTTGAGCCACCCAATAGAGACATGGTTACACCATATTGGCCAGACTGGTCTCGAACTCCTGACCTCAAGTGATCTGCCCGCCTTGGCCTCCCAAACTGCTGGGATTATAGGCGTGAACCACCGCGCCCCGCCTCTCCCATCTTAATCCACCACCCCCACCACCCCGTTCGCATATCAATTTATTTGTTGAAGAAATCCATGCACATTGGGCATACCCCAATCCAGCTTTTCTTCTCACCACTGACCCCAGTATGTCCTGCGCCAGTGACTTCCAATGTTCGTTCTCAGCCCTCATGTTACTGCATCTGTCAGCAGCGTTTGGCACACTTGATTATTTGGATTGCTCCAGGACTCAGTTCTCAAACCATTTCTCAGTCGAATATCTCCAGATGATTACATGCAGGCCCTGGAACACTGTTTCCTCTGCACTCCAAACCCTCACATCCTGTGGTGACAGGACTTCTGTACCCGGTTGCACTTCACTCGATTGCAAATGTTCAATCTAAGGAATCATCATTTTCTCCTTTCTTCCATACTCCACGGAAACTACCATACCAGCCTTCTGCATTAACTCCATTTAAAAATAAATAAATAGGCCGGACGCGATGGCTCATGCCTGTAATCCCAGCAGTTTGGGAGGCTGAGGCAGGGGAATCACCTGAGGTCAGGAGATCGAGACCCACCTGACCGACATGGAGAAACCCCGTCTCTATTAAAAATACAAAAAATTAGCCAGGTGTAGTGGCTCATGACTGTAATCCCAGCTACTCGGGAGGCTCAGGCAGGAGAATCGCTTGAACCTGCGAGGTGGAGGTTGCAGTGAGCCAAGATCAGGCCATTTCACTCCAGCCTGGGCAACAAGAGTGAAATTCCATCTCAAAAAAATAATAAATAAATAATAAAAATAAGTAAATAAAGTTCCAAATATGACTGACCACGGTCCTTACTGCTGTGGCCCTATTCCACGCTGCCGTTGTCTCTCACCTGGACTTCTGCAGTAGCTTTGATTTTTGTCCTTCCTTGGTCTATTTACCGCACCGTCTTAAAATGTAAGACCGGTCTTATCACTCCTCTGTTCAAAATCCTCCAAGGCTTTCTATTACTTTTAGAATAAAATCTGATATCTTCCCCCTGGCCTGTATAATAGGCCTTACAAAAGTACAGTCTGGCCTTGGGGCCAATGCATTTGCCTGGAACTCTTTCCATAGGTATTCACACATCTCATTTCCTCATTTCATTCAGGTTTCTGGTCAAATGTGACCTCCAAGAGTTCTTCTGGGGTTACACTACTCTATACAAAATATCATATCCTCAGTCTTTGTCTTGGGAGATGCCCCTGAAACCCTTACTATGTAGTATCTTTTTTTTCATAGAACCTCTCATCATCTGAAGTCATCTTATATTCTATTTTTATGTATTTTATTGCCTTTCTTATCCTTCAAAAATATCAGGTTTATGAGCATGGGACCTTTGTTTCATTCACTGCTATATTCTTTGAAACTACATACAACAATGCCTGAAATTGGCAAATACTCAATGAGCATTTATTGAATAAGTAACAAAATGAATACAATCATCACTTTCAAATAAATTCATGGTGTGACTTTGTTGACTATACCACAGTCTCTTCAGCCAAAGCCTCCTTGTGTTAAATTATTTTTCTCCCAATTTTTGCCCAATAAGTACACAGGGTGATAAGCATGCCAGTGCATATATGTTTGTGCATGGGTCCAATTTTTTCTTTGAAATAAATTTCTAGAAACAAAATTACTGGACCCAAATGTGCAGTGTCTTACAGTTAGTAGCAGAATCACGGCTAGAATTTTGGACTCTTGACTCTCAGTCTAGTGTTTCTTCATATAAACTTCAAATAAATAATGGCTATGAAGTCCATATCATGAGAAGGACTAGTGACAATATAATGTGTGATAAGCATTTAATTGTGTGACTATATTTGCAGAATCTCAACTGAAAGCTTGTTACTTAAAGATGCCTACTATCACTTAACAAGGAATATGCTTGGTCAGTAAATCTGCATTGTGTGTCTGTTGTGCTAGCCCTGGTCTAGAAGGTTAAAAAGACATATAAAAGCTGGTAGGGATTTTTAAGAAAGTGTTCTCTTTATAATGTGTTCAAGAGAGACACAGACAAGAAGTATGCGAACAATTAAAAACTTAAAATAGTGATAAGGGCTGTAGGGAAAATATAATACTGATTAATGTGATAGTGACGTGGGTTAGGGGATAGCTACTTTACACAGAGTGATCAGGGTAGCCTCTCACAGATGGTTAACTTTGGAAACAAGAAATGAAGGAGTGAATTGTGCAGAGATCTGGGAGGCAACACGTGCAAAGAGCTTGGGACTGCCATGATCTTTCTGAGTTAAAGACGGGAAGGGAGCCTGTGTTCTCCATACTAGGGAGCAAAGGAGAGAGAGTTGGGGAGATGAATGGGTAGAAATGGGCAAAGATACATGGTAACTGACTTCTTGCTTCCCTTAGGATCTTGGCACATTTTCAGAAACATTGCTGTCATTTGAACCTAAATGACAAGCAGAAATATTTCGTTTCCACCGTATTAATTTTTTTAAGTTTAGGTTTCTTAAGGTAATTTTACATAGGATAAAATTCACTCTGGGTGAATAGTTAGATGAGTTTTGATAAATAACATACTGGCATAAAACCACTACCACCCTGATTAAAATGGAGAATATTTCATCATCCCAAACAACTTTTTTTTGTTTCAATTCCTTCCCTTTATTTCCATCCTCTAGTAACCACTGATCTGATTTCTGTTCACATAGTTTTACCTTTTCTAGAATGTCATATAAATGTAATTAGGAAGTATATAGTCTTTGGTGTCTGGTTCTTTTCACTTAGCATAATACTTTTGAAGTCCATCAGCATTGTTCAATGTATAATCCTTTGTTCCTTTTCACAGATGAAGAATATTCCATTATATGAATATATTATAATTCATTTATCCATTCACTGGTTCATGGACATTTGGGTTATTTCAGTTTGAGGTGAGTATTAATAAAGCTGCTATAAACATTCCAATGCAAGTCAATTGTATGGACATAAGTTTTCAT